>NC_141909.1:70014952-70639952 GCF_057802395.1 Ceratotherium simum simum | reverse complement strand
GCCACAGCATGGCTTGATAAGCGGTACGTATGTCCCTGCCCAGGATCCGAACCTGCAGACCCCGGGCTGTGAAGTGGAGCACACGAACTTAACCACTACGCCACTAGGCTGGCCCCCCAAAAAGTTATTTTAAGGCACTGATGGTATCTGTAAAACTGCCTGAGTGACTGAGCATCAAATTATTTCAGAGAGTGTACAATATTCTCTATGCTGTGCACAGCTACTTAAATATGGACTTTTCTGGGAATAATGACACTCAAATGTTCAGATGGCTCCACTATAACAATATGCATGTTATGGATTTGCATTTGCATCATTAGAGAACAAAACCCTTAAATCAGAAACAGTACATTGAAACACATGGAAATTTTCTTTCTGGAGAGAATCGTGCCATGGCTTTGTTACAAATACTTTTCTGTTGGCTCTTTGTGGTAGATTGCTTGCAAAGATGGACACAACAATCCTTTGCAATGTGACCTTGCCATTCCTCCCATCATGAGATGAAGTCTATTTCCCTTCCCCTTGACTCTTGGCTGGCATGGTGACTTGCATTGACCAATAGAATGTGGAGGAAGTGAAGTCCTATGATCTACAAGCTGCGCTTCAAAGGGCCTTCCACTTGCTCTCTCTTGCAGCCCTGGGACCTTCGGGGCCTGGTTAGCCTCCTTGAGGATGAAAGACCACAGGGAGAGAGAGGGCTAGCTGACAGCCAGTACCAGTGGTGAAGCAGTGAGACCATGTTGGGCAATCCACATCTAGCCTAGCAGCCTGATGACTCTAAGAATTGGTGACACCAAGCAAGACCTAGAAGCAGAAGAATCACCAAGCTGAGCTAGGTCCAAACTGCTGACCCACAGAATTATTAGCAAATAAATGGTGTTTAAACCGCCAAATTATGGGGTGTTTTGTAACAAAGAAATTGATCATTGACACAAGGATACGCCACCTTCCTCACTGGGGGCAGGTCCCCTTTTAACACTGTGTAGTTGTGGAATGGCCCATTAACATTCTACTACTAGTAGAACTGAAGAAGGCCCAGTCTCATAGGGTTATCTTGTTAGGAGCTTGTTATCAAGAAAAAACATTTTATTGTTAAGCAATGTGAACAGCAGAGGTGTGCCTCCTAAAGCTAGAGGGAAGTGGCATTTCGGTTGGGTGGCAGTACTTGCTCTTAGGGTTGTGTTTGAGATGTGAAAAAGTTTGCCCGCGGGCATGCCTGGGGGAGGGAGCATAGACTTCTTAAGCCAGGGTATCGCCTAGGATGGATCTTATGTGCGTGTATCAGCAGTGACAGCACAGAGAGGTTTTCCTTTTTCTTTTCCTTCTGCCAACTATTGCAACTAATTGAGAATTCTGTGACTTTTTCAGCTGGAGGATATTACTCAGAGCACACATCTGAGCAATAACTGACACCAGCTGTTGTCGGAGAGAGGGTAATGATTTTTTTAATGGACAAAAAGCTTATCAAAGCAAATGTAAAATTGGTTTATTCAGTTAAGTCCAATTACAAGAATAAAACCTCAGTGATAGCTTTGCATATACAAAGAGCATATTCCAGGTGCATGGTCCTGTTCTTTCTCATCGAATAGCTACACAGGAATGCAAACGGTCTTTACCAAACTGATTTTCGTCCTTAGCTGAGCAGAATAATCTCCATGCTATGCATATAAAACCTTAAAATGCAGCATGGTGAAGTAAATACCCTGTTGCTCTTCTTCTTGTGTCTTTCTATCACTGGTCCCTTTGTAGGGAAAACATTCTGCTCCAGCGTCCAGCAGATAAGTGAAGAAGAGTATATAAGCACGCATGGATTCGGTTTAAAGGAATCCAAGGACTCCGGGAAGTTCTGCCCAAGAATCTTTCGAACTCCCACACGTCTTGGCTATGGGCTCCTCAGCATCTGGCTGTATGCTGAGGAGCCCATAGAGTCCTTGGCTCTAGAGGACCTTGGTAATGGGAAAGGTCAGGCACGGCGTCTCTGGGGATAAAAATGTTAGAGAGCTTAGTTCGTGTTGTCACACGAAGGATTTTGCTTTTGCAATAGAGGTGAGACAGTCATCATTTTACACCTTTGAAATCATACTCAAGTTTAATTTTTAAAAAGATTAAATTTAGATCAACTGTTAAGTATTTCAAAATTCTAGCCAAAGGGCAAGGGATGTGGGGAGTAAGGTATTGAGATATTAGATTCTCACAGAATTCAAAACAACAAAATGCTACATGCAAGTGCTTTTAAAAAGTATGACCTAATACAATATTTTATTTATTTGTTGACTTTTAAGTAAAACTTTGAAAGAGCAGTGATTTCATGGGCAAATAAAAAATTCAGTGGTAAGGAAATTAATGATATGAAAGAAAGTTCTTCCTACACAGTGGGTTCTCATTTTGCATTTAATAATTATATAGAGAAGTATGTGACACACCTAAAATATAAAATGAAAAAATTCAGAGCAAAATGTCACTTTAAGTAAGAGCTTTTCACCAGTTCCAAAAATTAATTTAAAATATATCTGCATTTTATGGATGTTGGACCAGTTCCTCCTTAACTTTGATGTGCGTAGTCGTAAAAGGGGTCTTGCTTATATCTGCCCTTAGAAGGATGCAAAGGGATTTGATCGCCTTGGAAGAAAGGTGGAATCAGACAAAAATTCAAAATACGTTTTTCTTTTCATCCACATCTCATGAGACTCAAAAAAAATTTACCTCAAAAAATATTTATCTCAGTCATGCTAGTAATTCTTGTGATTTACTTTGGAGAAAGAATATATTCAATGTTTACAGTTAACAAACAGTTGCCATAATGCACTTGTGCCAATTATGCAGAGTCCAGGATGAGAATCGAGTGGTTCAGGTTGACAGAGGTCATTCAGTAGCCCCCCTTCTCACCCCGCCTCTCCCCTATCCCAAGAAATTATTTGATCTGAATCATTTAGTTTGGCTGCTCTATGGATTGATCAAATTATTCAAATACTTAACCAAACTCTGTTTTTTTATACTAACAATGATAGTCCTGTTAGCCGGAAGCTATCCTGAAGGACCTTGAGCAACAGCCTGACATATCGAGATTATTGAATCCCTGTCTCATGATGTGATTTTGTGTTCAAGATGCTGTAAACGGGAAAGATCTAGCAAAGGTTTTGGTCCCTAGAATTCAGCCTTAGTGTTTGGCAGAATAGTATCCAAAAGCTTTTTCTGACATGTGGAAAATAAACTGAATTTTAATTCTGAATAAAACTGAATAAAATGAAAGTAAAACTGATGTTTTACTTCATTATTTTCATTCTACTGAATATTTAATCAGGTACTCGATGAATATATTCATTTTCTAAATACATTGTCGTCTCATAGGGGGCAAAGATAAGAGGACTCTTCTAGAGTGCAGGAGACTTAAGATCTGGTTCCATCTGTTGTGCAACCTTAGGGAAATAAAATTAAAACAGCTGCCATTTATTAAAGGCTTACTCTGTATGAGGAGTTTACAGAGTACTTTATAAATCGAGTTTTATTTTAATCTTTTCAACAGTCCCGTTAGGCAGATAATATTATCTCTTTCCAAATGCAAAAGCTGAGTCTCAGAACGGTTAAGTGATTTGTCCAGGCTCATTAGCTGCTGAGCAGAGGCAGGATTTAAATCCATGTCTTTCAGACTTCAGAGTCTATGCTCTTACCTGCTCCAGTGAGTTCTAGTGTCAGCAGTTCTGGGGGCAAATCTCAGCTCTGCCACTTACCAGCTAGGCAGGCTTGGAAAGTTACTCAACTTCTGTGCCCTTTCATTTCCTGTGTGTAATACAGGAAGGATATTATTTAGGCTAGAAGATTGGTAGGATTAAATGGGACATGTTACGGAAATGGTTTCCCATGCAGTAGTCCCTAGTCCCTAAGTAAGAATTGGTTCCTTCACTTTCCTCCTTGCCTGGGCCTCAGTTTCCCTCTCTGTATATCAAGGAGGGCCTTAGAGCTATAAAAACTTCAGAAAGCAGCTGGGGCAGTCTCTTCAATGTATACATAGGAAAACTAAGACCTAGAGAAGAAGCGACTTGCCCCCCATCATGGCTGGTTTGCGAGTAGTTTGTGTTCTCATAGGAATAATTTTAATTTTGTTATTGGAGTGAGACTCAGACCTCGTTTGATCAAATTATCTAAACCCCAGATACTCTAGATTCTAGATAATTAGCAAAATTCTAGTTACTGTATTTTGAGTTAATTTTTGTATGTGGTATAGATGTCCAATTTCATTCTTTTGCATGTGCATTTCCAATTGTCCCAGCACCATTTATTGAAAAGATTACTCTTTCCCCAGTGAATAGTCTTGGCAGCCCTGTCAAAAATCAGTTGGCCATACATGTGTGGGTCATTTTTGGACTCAGTTCTATTCTATTGGTCTATATGTCAATCCTTATGCCAGTAATACACTGTTTTTATTATTGTGGGTTTATGTGGATCAAACACCTAAATGTATAAGCGAAAATTATAAAACTTTGGAAAAAAACATAGGAAGAAATCTTGGTGTTCTTGGATTCAGCAATGGATTTTTAGATGTGACACCAAAAGCACAAGCAGCAAAACAAAAGACAGATACATTTTCATCAAAATTAAACAAAACTTTTGTGCTGCAAAGAGCAAAAGTTTATCTTTTCACTTTCTTGATAGTGATGAAAAGATGTTCAACCTCATTACTCATTAGGAAAATGCAAATCAAAGCCACAATGAGATACTACTTCATATCCACTAAAATGGCTATAATAAAAAAGACAGACAGTAACAAGTGTTGGCCAGGATGTGGAAAAATTGGAGCCATCATACATTGTTGGTGGGATAGTAAAGTGGTGCAGCCACTTTGGAAAAGCAGTTTGACGGAGTTATCATATGACCTAGTAATTCCATTGCTAAGTATATAAACAAGAGAAATGAAATGAAAACATGTGTTCATGCAAAAATGTGTACATGGATGTTCATAATGGTCAAAAAGTGGAAACAATCCAAATGTTCCTATGAATTGAATTGAACACTGAAATGTTCATATGAACATATGAATTGATAAAAAAATGTGATATATATCCATACAATGGAATTACTATTCAACTATAACAAAGGAGTGAAGTACTGATACATGCTGCTACATGGATGAAACTTGAAAATATTACACTATGTGAAAGAAGCCAGCCACAAAAGGCTACATATTATATGACTCCATTTATATGAAATGTCCAGACTAGGCAAGTTCATAGACACAGAAAGTAGGTTAGTAGTTACCAGAGGCTGGAGGAGGGGAGAGTGGAGAGTGCCTGCTAATGGGTGTGGGGTTCCATTTTGGAGTGATAAAAATGCTCTGGGAATTAGTGGTGACGACTTAATAATGTTGGGAATATAGTAAAACCACTGAATTGTACATTTTAAAAGGGTGAATTTTATGCTATGTGAATTATATCTCAAAAAAAAAATCCAATAGAGTAAGATAAAGAAAGTGGGTTGAAATACAATTTACTGAAAATTAAAACAGGTAAATTTCTGCAAAGTCATTTGCTCATGGTGCAAAAGCCGTTAGGTTAATTCATGATTTTATCTTGGTCAGTCAGAGGTGGAAAGTTTTGGAAATACTTCTGCCTGAGTTTTCATACCTCTACGTCTTCTGTAGCTGATTGAACCGAAGGAGACTTTGACTGAAAGAATAACACTCGGGAATCAGACTTGTGGCTTCTTGTTTTGCCTCTCCAATGCCTAGTCCTGTGGCCCTTGACAAGCTACACCCCATGGCAGGACTCATTTCTTTCTCTATGAAAGGGACTCTTGCCCTGTCGCTAGCCCCTGGAGGAATGCTGAGAACTAGGTACACAAAACAGCTGCATGGCGTTTTATAATTCTGAATGCTTATAAATACAAGTGAATGACAAGAATCCTTCTTTCTTATAATTGACTTTACTAGAACAAGCAGACCTAATTCCTAATGTCTTTCTAAATTCGGAGTATAATTATTAGTGAGAAGTCAATGTGAATTTACATGTTATTGTATAGTAAATGGGCATAAACAACACTAATAAACTTTTCTTTTGGAATGCATGAACTAAAATTCTGGCTAAGTATTATGCAACTGAAATCAGACCTGCGACAATGGATATTTCCTTCAGAGGAGAAATGCACTTATTGGCAAGAATCGATGGTATTTTCCTATGACTGCTTTTAATACATCAACCCAGGAGACTAATATAGTACAGTCAACATTTAATGACATACAAGTCTGTGATAAATGGAGACTGTATAAATGACTGCTATGCTTTCAAAGTAAGACATTCTTGTTCTCTCCCTTCCCACCCCATTCCAGCCCTGATCTCCCTGGAGAGGAGTGATCCTGTTGTGTGTATATACATGTTTTTTGAGCACCTGAGACACTTTATTTCATCTATTTATGTTTATCTTTGCTTCTCAGTACTCGATGCAAGCCCTTTGAGCAGCTCGCCTGTGCCTTTTTCATCTTTGATTCCCCTGCATTCTATATAGTGATTGGCACATAGTCGACTTTTAACAAATGAATAAATGAGTGAATTAATAAATGTAAATTGTTGGCAGATTTCCATATGAGCACAGTATAGCGACAGCCAGAAGGAGGTTCTGAAATTGGTTCCTGGAACTGCTGCCATGGTAGCGCAGGTTTGAAGTCCTGAGGGACTGCTGCTGCTGACCTCTGAGAGGCTTGAAGATGGGACACAGAGAAAAGCAGAGGTTCTTAGGGTGGAAGAACTTAAGTTAGTCAGTGATGCCATCCACTCTTGGCCCATGCCAGCCACCCTCCTGCCTTTGCACTTGCTCGTCTCCCCACCACTCTATTTAAATTTTCAAGACCTTCTCCTACTCCTCACCACACTTTCCTGCTTGATTTTTCCCCATAGCAATTATCACTATGCATTCTAGTTATTTATTTATTGCCTGTCTCCCCTCCTGCCCCACCAGAATCTAAACTCTGATTTTATTGAGTCTGTTTTTTCCCTGCTCTATATTCAGTGCTAGAAATAGTCCCTGGAAATAGTAGCTGCTCAATAAAAATATTGTGGGAGGAAGAAAGGAAGGAAGGAAAAGAAAGGAAGAGAAAGAGGCAAAGAGGGAAGGCAGGAGGAAGAGAGACAGGGGGAATGGAAGAAAGAAGAAGGAAAGGAAAAAAAGGGAAGATCTATCTGAAAATATCTAAAGGCCTTGCAAGCTTTTTAGAACTTTTAGTATATTCAGGTCAGCTCCTGGCTTACAGATTTGTTTTGTTTGGCTCACAAATATTTTTAAAATTAAAAAAGCTGGAAACTTCCCATAAAATATCAGATTATGAGCTTCTCCCAAACAATCAGGTCTGGTTAAACTGGGTCTGTGCTCCCGTACCACATCAGTCGTGTAGACCTGAGTGGCAGCTTCAGTAGGGGACATGGACTTAATATGCCAGAGAATTTAAAGTAGAGGTGGAAGCTGGGATTTCTCCTGGATTTCCTGAATGGCCCCGAGAATCTCACTGTGGATGTCTAACCCAGGATGTCCTCAGAATAATTTAGATTCCTATGGAAATTCTGTTCCCAAGGGGGTTTCAATGGGAAGATAATGCCCAGGTCTTTAAATCCTGGTTCATTCGGACCAGAGACCCCTGGGGCTTACCTGAGAGGGGCAGGGGTGTCTACACAAACCCTCTACTGATCCACTGTCCCAAGAACTTTCCCAAGAGCACTCCGAACCCTGCAGCTCTCTAGTAAAGGTCGTGGGTGTAAATATGTTAGGACATGTTCACCCACTGGAGTGAGAGAATCACGAAGCCTAATTAGCTCTAAAATATGCTTAACGTATAATTCCATCATCCCTGCACATCTCTTCATTCATTCCACAAACACTTACTGATCGCCAACTAAGTGCCAGGCCATGCTAGGTACTGTGTATTCAGTGTTGAAGTGGTCACACAATCCCTGTCCTCACAGACCTCACAGTATTATCCAGAGAGACAGGTAAGGAATAAGATAAGTGTTAGAACATTGGAAGCACAGGAAGTTGTCAAAACATACATCAGAGGCTCTGAAACTGCAGATTTAAAGTTGAACAAGTACAAAATATGCAGATATTCAAAGCTTTTTTCTGAACTGCTTGTGGGTAAGTTCTGGGAAAATTAAGTAGTTATTTAACTTATTCTTATTACATAGGTATATAAACTTCCTTTAGAGTCCTTAATTGGCTTTGAAATGTTTATATGTAACTGTCTAAATGCTACCTTGCTTCCTCACTTTGTATGTACAAACATTCCATAATATTTTGATCTAAGCAAACCCTTTTACATAAACCCAGTCAATGTGAAGGCTTTCTCCAACCTACCTAATTATTGATATTTTCATTGCCAATATTACTTAACTTTACTATCTATTATCACTTCTAATTATTATTTTTTCTAAAAATTATATTTTACATTTTGTAGTATATAGAGTAGTATATATTTTTTATAGTGGTAAAATATATAAAGTATAAAATCTACCATTTTAACCATTTTTAAGTGTACAGCTCAGTGGCTTAAGTACATTCACATTGTTGTTCAACATCACCACCATCCATCTCCAGAACCTTCTCATCATCCCAAACTGGAACTCTGTACCCACTAAACGATAACTCCCAGTTCCCTCCTCCCCCAGGCCCTGGCAACCACTGTTCGGTTTTCTATCTGTATGGATTTGACTACTCTAGGTACTTCATATAAGTGGAATCACAGTGTTTGTCCTTTTGTGACTGGGTTATTCCACTTAGCGTAATGTCTTCAAGTTTCATCCATATTGTAGCATATATCAGAATTTCATTCCTTTTTAAGGGTGAATAATATTCAATTGCATATATATACCACATTTTGTCTATCCATTCATCAGTTGATGGACATTTGAGTTGTTTCCACCTTTTTTTAGGCTGATTCACCTTATTTTGAATCATGCTACTGTGGACATAGGTGTACAAATATGCTTATTACGTTTATGTAGCACTTTTAACTTTGCCAAGTGCTTTTATGTCTATAATTCAATTCATAAACTATGGGAGATAGAGTAGATTATTTTCCTCTTCTGGCAGATAAGAAATCCAAATTATTAAAAAGTTAAGTCACTTGTGAATTTAGGGACAGTTATTGACTCTTAGCCTGGAGAATCTTTTTCTCAACATACTTTTTATTCTTCACTCTGATGAGTCTTCACCAGCTGAAGATACCCGGGATGCAAAAGCAAAAATAACCTTATTGAGATGCAATTTTATGGCAGATCAAAAGTTTTCTTTTACTTGGACATGCTAAATGAAATCAGTAGGCCCATAATTTGGGGGGAAGTCAATTTAAAAAATTTATCTTTCAGGCATGAGTTGCAGCTGTTTTTTTCTCTAACAAAATATGATTCTGGGCTAGCTAATCCAGACTTAGTCTCCTCCTACCCCTCAACTACACCATTGCTCATAAAATTCAACCTTTGCATATACTGTAAGCTGGGAAACTATGTCTATAACCCAAATAAAATATTTAAGTCTTGATTACTTATGGGCTTAAATCATACCTGGTAGTTTCACGTTCTATTCTTGGATAACAATCTTCATTAAATTCCAGAGATGCCAATTCTCTGTTTGAACGGAGCTTTTGAAGAGTTGAGAGGTCCTCAGAGGACCTTTGAGGGGGGAGAGTAGAGGCCAGGTACGTAGATGTGGCAGGGTCAGCGATGCTGTGTGCCCGATGAAGCCCTTCCCCACGAGGCTCCAGCCGACTTGTACTTGTACTTTTTCTTTGCTAAATTCCTGTTTCTTTATGTCAATAATATTAAGCAAAATTTTGTTTTTTAAAATAGCGCTATTTTCTGTGCTAGTTCTCATAGTTCCTCATGGTTTAAAATGATGTTTCTAACTGTTAAAACTGCTCAATTATTAAAATTTCTCCAATTGTTAAAATCTCTCTAATTGTAGTAATTCCATGTCAATGGGAAAGATCCCGAGTCTTGCCTGGCTTTCTGCTTTCTGCCTTGACTTGCTGGCTGACCAGGTCTAGACCCTTGTTGATGTGTAGCTATGTTCTTTGATGGTAACATTTGGTGATTCTCCCTGCTGTATCTGGGGTGTAGGACACTAAATAACTATTTGGTCTATGCTGTTAGTTCCTTGATAGTGTTGCTTCCTTGGTAGGGTTGCCAAATTTGGCAAATAAAAATACGCCCAGTTAAAGTTGAATTTCAGATAAACAACAAACAACTTTTTATAAGTATGTCCCATGCAATTTTTGGATAACAAATTATTCACGTGTATCTGAAATTCAAATTTAACTGGGTGTCTTGTATTTTATCTGACAACATTATTCTTTGGATTTCTGCCAAGAAGGCTGCTCAATGATTAGGAGCTCATGGTGTCATTAATTAATAAAAACAGAATCGACTACTCTTGAATCCAGAGAACATGGCTCAGATGCCAGTAAGTGTGATGTGGTCTGAGCCTGGTGATTTGGGGTGACGTAAATTCAACATCAAACTGTAATGTTGGGATTACAAGAAAAGAGATAAGGAAGATTCACCTCTCAACTTCTGGTTCTCTTTTGGAAGCAGACACTGATAAAGTTTACCTTCCCAGGTGATCAACCTGAAGGGGAGGGTTTGTGAGGCCAGTCAAGGGAAAAGGAAGTACGAAGGTAAGGCAAGCTCTGACACATGCTGAATCCTTTAGTCTTGAAAATTGTGGGGAGGGTGGGGACCCTACCAGGGAGTGTATATAAGTATGTATGTGTCTACGTATATAGGGGAGGGTGAAGGAGGAGGAGGGGGAAGGGAATGGGAATATGACCTCGCAAAAAGAAAAACCAAATCTGATTATACTCTAATATACATATAGGCTCACAAATATATCATCATTAAAGTAATTTATTCTTGCCCAACCCCAAAACTATTTACCAGAGATTCCTACATAGTTTAGAGTTATCACACTTTTGTTCATTTGATTGTATGTACGCACTATGGCATGGATAAAATAAAATGAAAATTCGCTTTGTTTTGAAAATTTTATAATTGAAAAACTACCTGAAATGTTGGCAAAATACTGTTTGGAAGCATTACTACTCTTTTCCTAAACAGACTTGACTAGAGGAGCTTGAAGTCCAGTTAGTGTGTGGCTGGTCAAGGGTGCTAAATACCCCTGATTTGCTCTGTGGCCCTGGGCAAACCACGTATCCTCGCTTTACCTTCACTTTTCCCCCATTTTCCTAAGCCGAAAGCCAAGTGTTTGTTAAGTCTTTCAATGTGGCCCAGGATCGAGATAGTCTCTATTAAGGATATAAAAGAAGAGGATAGGGCCGGCCCCGTGGCTTAGCGGTTAAGTGCGTGCGCTCCGCTGCTGGCGGCCCGGGTTCGGATCCCAGGCGCGCACCGACGCACCGCTTGTCCGGCCATGCTGAGCCCGCGTCCCACATACACCAACTAGAAGGATGTGCAGCTGTGACGTACAACTATCTACTGGGGCTTTGGGGTGAAAAAATAAATAAATAAAATTATTAAAAAAATAAATAAATAAATAAAAGAAGAGGATGAAATGCCTGTTCGTAAGGAATTTCCGATCCAGTTCTATTGAGAAAAACCTCCCCCACTTCACCAGACCTGGCCTGTAGGCTTTTAGCTGCTTTGTGAGAAAACAACAAATCGAAATCTGTGGAAGTGGGGGCTACAGTGGCTCTACACCTCCTGTATAGTTGCCTCAGAAGAGATCGCAGAGAGTAAAAAATAATTTTTAAAGTTCATACCCGTTAATTTGAAAACTGCCACAACTCCATTACCCAGATGGGTAAGGAAACATAAAATTTTCCCAAAGAGGAAATAAAAAAAGCTGATAAATATCTGAGAAAAAACATTTGGTCTCAATAGCAGTAAAAAATAATAATACAAGTTAAAATGAGACACTGTTTTCTCCATAAACTTAGTAAGGTTTTAAAAACATATCAAATTCAGTGTTGGTGAGAGTGAGGTGAGCTCTTTATTCCCATGAACTGCTGATAGTAGTTTAAATTAAAGCAATATTTCTAGAAAATAATTTTCTAATATCAAACAATATTGCTTTCAATGATAGAACTCTTAGAACTATTCTTAGTGAATGATCAAAGATACTTTACGGCCCAAAAAAATGATAGCAGCATTTAGAAAACAACTGCTGTAAGCAAACTAAATGCCGTTCAGGTATCATTTATTACATTTTTATGTGCAAAAGATGAAATATTATGCATCAAATATTTATGAATTTTTTATTATGAATATTAAAAACATGGGGAAATGGCTTAGTTTTATATTTAATTAATAAAGAGTAATACAAGTTATATATAGTTTTGGATCAATTATTTCAAAATATTAGAAAAAGAACTGCAAAGAAATATACAAAATGTTAACAGTGGTTATCTATAGGGGAGTATGATTTTGGTGATTTTTTTTAATTTTTATCCTTTTCTCTATTACCCAAGTGTTCTAGAGCAGTCAGAAAAAGTATATATGTATACAATAAGTGGATACACAGAGTGTGGTTCTAAGAATACAGACTGTGAAAATATTGTTTATTCATTTATTCTTCACATCTGCTATCTGTGTGACTTAGAGGGAAATCAGTTTATGAAAGCATGAATTTTCTCACCCATAAAACGGAGGCAGTATTGCGTTAAACCTCCTCCCAGGTTTGTTATGAGAGTCATTTGAAATGATGACTATAAAAAATGTTTTGTAAATTATAAAATACTATAAAGAAATCTAAAGATGAATTGAGGTTAACCTGAAATTTTTCTACATGGTTGACTACCAAGTGTGAGGGTGTAGCCTGTGGCCGTGCAACATAAGGAAACCACATGGCTTAACTGAGGACCAAACCCATAACCCACTAGGAGCCTGTTCCAGGGCCTCTCTTTGCATGGGTCACTGCCCATAGTGCTGGAGAGCTAGGGAAGTGGTAGTCTCAAGGGGTGGGGGAAATAAAGTGGGATTGCTCTGTAAGCCAGATCATGAAGGGACTTTGAAAGTCAGGCAGAAGGCTTCACAAATTTGATCTTGACTAGTCAGAATAAAGCCACATTAGGTGTTGTTTCATTTGCTTTGGGCTTAGGTGTCACAAAGGCAGCTGGTTTGGGGATGATTAGCCTAGGAGTGGCCAGTTTGCTGGATTGACTTAAGGGTCAGGAGAGTGGAGGAAAGAGTCTAGCTTGGTCAGAGTTTTGGCATTCCCCGAGGGAGGATGTGATGTGTCTAACAAGGCGTTGGTGGGAGGGAAAGAGTGAATGTCAGAGACTTCTCAAGGAGAGAACTCTGTGATAGATGGAACACAGAGGATAAAGGAGAAGGAAGACTCAAAGTTATCATTGATGCATCTCCTCTGGGAGACTCAAGCGGGCTGCATTCCTTAGCAATCCCTCCTGAGAGACCAAATATAGAAGACGACAATGGCTATACCACATGTGATGACAGAGCTCTAACGGACAACCTCTGCAGCAACAGGCCCAGAACAGTCAGGACTTGACCAGTGACTGTCAGCTTCCCTATTTTTTCTCCCTGCTTCCAACTCAGGACAAATTAGCCAAAAGTGCTCCCCTAACCAATCATTGGATGCCCCACTTCCAACTGGCCCTCCTCCAGCTTCCCCATGCCAGTGACCTCCAATCAGATCACACCAGCAGCCTTCCCCTTTTTCCACTATAAAGCTTTCCCACTTCTCTGCCTGACTTGGAGTCTCTGCCAAAATGCAAATGATGATGGCTGATTCCCTTTGCTGTAGTAAACTCTGAATAAATTGCCTCCATTTATTCTCATTTGGATGGTCTTCATTTATTTCCACACTCTCATATCAACCTTCCAGCTCAGCCACTCTCCCCAATAGTAACATCTAGGGAGGCAATTTGGTGTATTTGAGAGAAGGCATCACTAAGAATCACTTTTGGCCCCCAAACTCTGACTCTGTGGCCTTGGGCCATCTCATAACCCTTTGAACACCCATCTCCTGAATCTGTAAAATGAAACTTGTCTATCACAAATTGATATAATTCTGTGTCCTGGTCTTGAAGGAGATCTAGCCTGTCACAGTATATTAGTCCAACAGATACTTAACTATCTACAAATATAGTTTCCTGCCCATAATTTCCAAACCCAGAGAGACAGAGGGAGGAAGAGAGAGAGTGAGAGAAGGGAGAAAGGAGAGCAGGAGGGAGGAAGGCAGATAGGGTCTCTCAGATCTGATTTAGTTTAAAGCTTCTCCAGTAGGAAAATGAGAGGCCCATGGTTCCAAACTCTCTTGAATAAGGAGATCAGCTTCTGTTTTACTTGCCTAAACCTGATGCTGCAGCACCAGTTTCTCTTCCAATCCGAGCAATGATAAAGCCTGACCGCACCACTCTGGAGAGAGCCTGGCAACTTATAACAGGAAAAGAAGTGACCAACTGCTGCCTCTACGGGACGGGAGGAATGGGAACTGGGTTGTACAAACAGTGGTGGGTACTAGTTTCTGTTCTGTCCTAGTCCCTCCGGAGATAAAACACAGAAATTTCTTTGACGTAAGCAATCACAAGTCCTTTCCAGTCAACACACAGGACCTGAGAGGAAAAACGGGTGCTGAAGAGGCACTAATTTCTCAACTTCACATTTTCATTCCACTGCCTTTTCCACCAAGTGAAACTACCCATGGAGGCTATTTTCATTCACACATTTCCTTTTTGTGACCTATTTTCACACACAGCACTGCACTAAATAAGGACTTCGTAGCAGACATATTCAATTTGTTTTTACAATTGTTGAGTTTTTGGTGTCACAGTGACAAAGAACAAATCAACAACAAGGGTTCCACATAAATAGTACATTTCATTTGAGATTTTCTCTCTGAAAAAGTATGGAACTGCGTTGTCTTTGGAGTTGGGGAAAATTCCTTTTAACATAGTCACATCTTGTTGTATGTGATGGAACTTAATAATGCTCTTTCTCACCTCAAAGAAATCCGACAGCCCTAGATTTCAGTCCTGGCTCCCTATCTTCTTATTGTGATTTGGGGCAAGTCAGTTGCCTGCTTTCAACTTCAGTTACCCTACTTGAAAAACTACTGACTCTCAGGGCCAGCCCAGTGGCGTAGTGGTTAAGTTCACACACTCTGCTTCAGTAGCCCAGGGTTCACAGGTTCGGATCCCAGGCACAGACCCACACTGCTCATCAAACCATGCTGTGGTGGCATCCCACATACAAAAAATAGAGAAAGATAGCACAGATGTTAGCTCAGGGACAATCTTCCTCACCAAAAAAAAAAATACTGACTCTCTTAATCACCTTACTCATCTTGACCAAAAGGATAAAGTGAGACAGTGTCTGAGAAACCATCCATCAACTACGTTGTGAATGCCACAGTGATGAGAATAAAGTAGGGCTGGAGAGGGCAGAGTCCCTGTTATTGGGGCCAACATTTCAAGGTCAGGCACCAATCAGTGAAGCATCCAACAGCACAGCTCAAGTTCCTCAAAAGCAAATTCCTGCTTCTTATTTAAGGTAAGTCCTTGATCATGTTTTACCTACTACTCCTTGTTGGGTGGGGATTGGAATAGAATTCCGGAACCCCTTGACATTTTTTGCAATTTATGAAAATCTTCAAGGGAGCAGCCCTATTACATTTTTCAGATTTTCAAGGAATATATGATCCAAAAAAAAAGTCAAGAATTCCTGATCTAATGCTACAAAACATGCAAGAAGCTATCAAGTTGAGGACAAAAACTAAGAAAAACAATACACAGATACTTAGTCTTGTTATAGTCAAGAATTAATGGTTACTTTTGTACCTCTAAGTAAGTAATAAGAACATTCAAAGTATCTCTTTTGACCAGGAGCTAAATGAAAACATTATTTTTTTCACCAGCTCCCTTCACTTGCTAGTTCTTTTGTTAATTTTGATTAACTGGTGAATTTTGATGGAGAGACAATGCCTAATAGGATCATTTCAGACAATGGAGTGATTACTACCTAGGATATTTTTTCTCTTACAGGAGAAAGTGCTTCTTTATTTTGACTTTCCTATTTTTCTTCCAATAATGAAGCTAAGTAATGTTGTTTAACCAACTAGAAGCTAGCTGGCTTTTAGAGGCAGCCATGAGAAAGGACGGCTCTGAAATGAGAGAAGAGGGAACCATTAGGCTAAAAATAAAATGAATTCCAAGCTTTGACTCTCTCCAGGGTTCTCTTGGGTGTCATAACTTATGGTTAATGAGGGTCCCAAGGGGGAAGGTCATAATTCTATGTCGCTCAGCTGGTTCAGTACAAGCCATTGGGGTTAATTTGTCAGTATACTCTGCCCTTGACCACAGGGACCTGGAATAATCCAAGACATAAAATAATCTGACTTGCCCCTGAAGGAAGAGAAGCTGCTTCTAAATGAGACTAGGCCTGGTGGTAACGTCTACACATTCCTTTGACCCCAGGACTTTTGACAGAATTTCTGGAATGGCATGCCATAGCTTCTTAATCTCTAAATGGAAGAAATCCTTCCTAATCTCTAAACAAAGGAAAATTTATACATGACCTCCATGAATCTCAGGTGAAATGGCCAACGTTTCTCTGAATGTGCTTTATGCTGCTGTTTTTAATGTTATTAATATACGGACCAGGACTTACCATGTAGAATCACAGCGTTTATGGGCTGGACATGATCTTAGACATCATTTTAGTCTAGGAGTTACTACACTGAGCTAGAAAGGAGACTCCTTGGCAATATCAACAGAGCATTGTGGTTAAGAGCAGGGACTCTGTACCCAGGTTGCTTGGATTTGAATGCCAGCTCCATCACTTTACCTGTCTACCTCAGTGTCCACATATACAAAATAGGGATAATTAAAGTATCTACCTCATAGGGTGTTGTGAAGAGTAAATCAGCTAATATATTTAAAGTGCTTAGATTATCTGTCAAACTAAGTGCTATAAAATGTTTGCTCATATTGTCGAAGAATTTCATAAAGTGCTACATAATATTAATTATATGGTTTAAAACTTTTATTAACCACAAAAGAATCTATGTATATTTGTGAAGTGGTAAATCATATATATGGGAAACATTATCTATTCAGTTTATACAATGGACTAGTTGTGGTTCCTAGAAGTAAATTCTCTCCTCCATAGTGTTTCTACCAGAGTTTGGGAACTAAAATCCCTCCATCCATTCAGCACCTATTGAGCACGTACTGTGTGTCAGACATCGCTCTAGGTACTGGAGATATAGCAGTGAACAAAAGAATCAAAAGTCCCTGCCCTCATAAATGTTACATTCTAATGTGATGAGTAAGGTCTTTAGTCGGCTATGTTTTAGTATAAGAAAACTGAAGTTCAGAGAATCCTCAGCTGATTGCCCCAAATCACACAGCTAATCCTAGATCCTGTGATCTCCTATCACATCAGATTTTTAAAATTCTTCTTTACCATGCAACTCTAAAAATGTCCAGATGTGTTTGCCTGCCAAACTAGCTAATTCAGAAACAGTGCAGGCGCATAAATATACCAGCTGTTCCACAGCTGACTAAATTATGTTTTCCCAGCCCTTTGGGGCCACCACACATCCCCCCTTTTCTGTCTTGTCACATTCACCACACCATGCTATTCCTTTTACCTTCTTTTAAAAAAAGTTCTGAAAGCTCTGGTGATGAGTGGGATAATAGTGATGATAAAGGAGAATTTTGACTATGGAAACATCATTAAAAGAGAGACAACTTCATCTTGAGAATTTCAAGCTTCATACCCCATATTAGATATGCTTCTGTACCTGCTGGGGTAAAATGCTTATGTAGTTTTTATCTCTTTTCCAGACTTTCCATGTTGTATCCTAAGGTGTTCAGAAATATCTACTTTGCTCTCTCAGAATTTATGTACTCAATTTAAATTTATTTTCATTTTCTTGTTCATATAGGCATGTATAAGCAAGTGTGTAGATAGGCAGTTAAGCATGTAGTGTTGTGTATTTTTGTGTGTATGTGTGTCCATTTATCTTCACAACGGTTGCATTTCTTCTTTTCTAAGACACTCTGAAATGTACCATTAGATTATGTATGAAGAAAGAAAAATAAGTCAATTAAATTATCACTTGCCATCAATTGTAAAATTCATCCCAATTTCAGAGATGTAAAAACATGAAAAAAGCCTGATAACTTTTTGTTGGTAAAAATGTTTTTCATGTGATCCATTACAAGATTATTCTTTTTGATGGAGGCTGAATAATTGTTACACTGAAACACTTTGTACTTAATTGTTTCAAATATCCATCAAAAATGGCACTGAAGCAAAAAAAAAGTGACATGCTAAAACCAAGCCCTAGGTCTTTTATTAGAGGTACAAACTGAAATATTCATAGATGAAATGATGATGTCTTACATTCGCATCACAAAAAAATCTGGGAGTGGGCGTTGTGGGAGAGCGTAGATGAAACAAGACTTGCTATGAATTGATAATTGTTCAAGCTGGGTTGCAAGGTACATGGGGCTTAGTATACTATTCTTTTAAAATTTCAGGAAAAAAAGAATTTTTGTCTGTAAAGTAGTGACAGAAGCTCTCAGAAATAGGATTGGGTTCCCTTATGTCAAGGAGGTTAGCTCTGAGCTCCTGATGGTAGGTTCCAGGTGGAGACTGAAGAGAACACTTCCTGGCACTGTGAGTGAGGAGATGAGTGGAAAGTATGCTCCCTGCTAGTCCTTCATCTTCCTTCTGAGTACCTTATTTTGTCAAAGTTGTCTGGGTCGTACCTCTTATTACAGTGACAGTTGGGTAGTCCTCCTAATTGCTTCTAGCCCTGAAGGCCACTGTGCTACTTTACATCAGTATTTGCTCAGCCTCAGGGGGTATACAGGGTTGGTATAGAGGATAATTAAAAGCAACAACAATAGCAATTAAAAATTTTATTGACTGTTCTGTTTGCCAGCAAAGTGGCTTACCATGCGTGATTTTAATTAATTCTGACGACAACCTTAACAGGTTAATACTATTATGATCTCTATTTTTACCCATGTGGAAAAAGGCTGAGAAAACTTAAGTGCATTTCCCAAAGCTGGCCGGTGGCAGGTCCTGGATATAAACCTAAGTCTGTGCTCTGAACCACACTCTGTATTGTCGTCTTTCCAGTGACACCGGATTAAGAGCAGGACCCTGACTGTCCAACCACACTTTGTTACAAAATCTAATTACTATTCTTAATCTTGTAGAGACTTGAAGATTTCTTCTGTCCTGTTAGGCTAACTACTACCCTTCTTTCCATATTCACCTATAAATGCCTCAGTAACTTTGAAATAAAAAGATCTTTTGAAGCAGGAAGTCTTGAAGTCATCATATGGATTGGCCAGTAATTTGGGCTGCAGTTCAAGGATGGTGTGTGTACTCAGAAGCAATGAAAGTCACGTGGGGGATGGGACTGTGACTACAGGCTTGTACTATAGCTAGCACAGGGCTTGGCATATAGCATATCCCATTCATACCCCCCCCATTCTTCTAACAATGTCACCAAAGGTCACATTACCTTCTTTGTCTCACCATATGGAATTTACTATCAACCAAAATCTTCAAGTCTTATTTCATAACTGTAAGTTCTTCCAATGAATACTTGTGCATTTATGCTTATGGACCAAAGTAAATAATCTTATATTTATCACTATTATATAGGTGTAGGTAGATTCAGATCATTATTCCAACCTGTTAAGATCTGTTTGAGTTTTGATGATGTCAACAAACTAACGTATTATTCTTTTTGGCCTTATACCCAGAAATTTGTTAAATATACATTTATCCAAGGCACTAGTAAAAATATTTATTAGGATAGGACAGACAACAGAGTTTTGTTATAAGCCACCAGACTGCCCTCCCCCCCACCCCCAGATTGCTAAGAAGCACTCTCTAAGTATGTTCATTCAACCAGTTATTAATCTGCCTAATTGCATTAGCACAGCTCCTATTTCTTAATCTTGTCTCCAATGATATCATGAAGGAATTACACAATGCCTCACTAAAGTTCATGGGTATTTTGTCTGTCGCATTTCCTTGAACTATTGTTTCCCACTAATATGGCCAGGTTTAATTTGGCTAAAAGCAGTTTGGTCAAGAAGACAATGTCGTCAAAACAATGATCTAGTTGAAGGGAATAATGCCAATCAGTGTTTTTTCAGTTGGCCATTTTTGTGCTGGACAGAGTTGCAGCTTATTTTGCTCTTTATATATTTTTGCCCATATTTTGCTTTTCCTCAATAGCTTGATTTTTTAAATTTCTAATTCATTTCCAGCCAGCTATGCCTATCAAGCATTTCTTATGATGTAGAATAACTGAAACAATCTAACTATTAAGCAGTTAATTAGAAGAATGCAAATGTCTAACAATTGATGGATTGTTTTAAAAATATGCTAGGTTCCAAATATCATATGGTAGGTAAAATATCGTATGTAGTCGTAGGAAATGCACATGGAAGGCTATTATAAACTAATGTGCAATCATTGGTTGATACTATTTGAATGTGATTAGCTTTAAAAAAATTTTTTCTGGTTTGTATTTATAATTTTCCCATAATAAGCATGTGTTGCTTTATTGATTTTTTATTTTATTTTATTTATTTATTTTATTTTTTGTGAGGAAGATCGGCCCAGGAAGATCGGCCCTGAGCTAACATCTGCCAATCCTCCTCTTTTTATTGAGGAAGACTGGCCCTGGGCTAACATCCATGCCCATCTTCCTCTGCATGTGTTGCTTTAAAGTAAAAAATAATATATAAATCATAATTGTAGTCAATTGTTCAATCACTCTGTTTCAAATAATTAGCTCCTTTTTTTTGATCCTTAGCTTGTTCCCTAAGCAATTCCTTGATTGTTCAAACTTTTCACAGTGTAGACAGGGTGATTGTTTGAAGATGAACTCATAAATAGAATGATAAAAATAAAAGTTGTGAAAACTGTAAAATAATGTTTATAGATACTTTGCTGTCCAGTGTTTTATCACCCATACTTGGACATTGGACATATAATGATGAAAGATATTCATTTTGAACTAATATATTGTGTTGACCAATTAGCTTTTTTTTTTTTTTAGCTTATTTGTTTATTGCAGTAACATTGGTTTATAACATTGCAAAAATTTCAGGTGTACATCATTGTACTTCTATTTCTGCATGGACTACATCATGTTCACCACCAAAATACTAATTACAACCCATCACCACACACATGCTCCGAATTATCCCGTTCATCCTCCCCCCTCCCCCCTTCCCCTCTGGTAACCACCAATCCAATCTCTGTCCCTATGTGTTTGTTTTTTGTTGTTATTATCTACTACTTAATGAAGGAAATCATACGGTATTTGGCCTTCTCCCTCTGACTTATTTCACTTT
Source organism: Ceratotherium simum simum (assembly GCF_057802395.1). Lineage (NCBI taxonomy): Eukaryota > Metazoa > Chordata > Mammalia > Perissodactyla > Rhinocerotidae > Ceratotherium > Ceratotherium simum. The sequence goes on along the minus strand of NC_141909.1, from coordinate 70,618,606 downwards.
GCATTATACCCTCAATGTCCATCCATGTTGTCACAAATGGCTGGATTTAAATGCGTTTCTTATGGCTGAGTAGTATTCCATTGTGTATATATACCACAGCTTCTTTATCCATTCGTCCCTTGATGGGCACTTAGGTTGCTTCCAAGTCTTGGCTATTGTGAATAAGGCTGCAATGAACACAGGGGTGCATGTACCTTTGCAAATTGGTGTTTTCAAGTTCTTTGGATAAATACCCAATTAGCTTTTGATCAAATTACTTTCATCTAAATTACATGCTATCCATCTAGCAGGCGAGTAATACATTAGGGAAAAAAAATGTGACTATCCTGATGATGCACTTTTAAGTGAATCTATGCTGGATTCTAGGGATCCACTGGCACCTCTTTTGGATGGTTTATAAACCATCCTTTAATAATCCATTTTGGAATCTTGCCAGTTTGAGAAAATTTAGCAGTATGAATAAATTCATTTTGAAGCTGTCCAAAGACACAAATGGAGAATTACCTCCTACTTGAATACAAATGCTGACAAACTTGGCTAGGATGCTGTCCAAGCACTTTATTAAGTATTTTACACTGACCAATACTCAAGGAAATTGCTCAACTTCTCCACATTCTGGCACTTCTACAGAATCAATTCAAGAATACAGCATACATTTAAGTTTCTCCGACCCTATAGGTTTCCCAATGCTATTTTTCCCTTGACTCGCCTTACTGTCATTACTATTATTTTAAAAATCAGTGTGGGTCCAGGGGCCATCATTGCTGCTTGGCCCCGCTCTTACAGACCCTCCTGGTCTATATTTATGGCTGTCTGAGAGGGAAGGGGTAGAGGAGTCATCAACAGCTCCTGTGAATTGCCAGCCAACTCTTCCTGAGCCCTCTAAGGGCTGCTGTCGGACATATAGGTAATGGGTTACACTTTATATGATTTTGCATAATATACTACATTATATAGGACAATATTAAAATTATTTTCCATCTTGTCTATAAAAGGATCCAGTGGGGATTATTATCTTTTAAGTCATAGTCCTCACCTTCCTAGGGTTTGTTTAAAATAAAACAGTCTAGTCACGTGTCTCAGTGTTTGTTCACACAGACTGGCATGCCTATGCAATCTCAGTGAGAACTTGTAGAATGATTGAAGGAATGTTCTTCAAATGGGATATGACATCATAGTTAATTTCAGCTATTCCTTCGGCTGTTCATTCATTCAATAAAAAATGAAAAGTAAAAATTACAAAAACAAAGGAACTAGCTCTAGAGACAAATGAGACATTCTTTAAATGTGAGCTCTGTAACCATGGTGATTGTATCAGGGTTTTGTTGTTAAAATGACAGAGGACTCTTATTCCTAGTGCTTATAATTCCAGTGCCTTTGTCTACCTTTTTGGAACTGCCCTTCAAGCATTCCTATGCTGAGAAGTCAAAGTCTGAGCATAGCTATGAAGTCAAATCAAAGTCTGACCAGACGGTCAAAGATGAAAAACACAAGAACCTGAGTGAATCTGTCAATGGAGGAGATGTCATCTTTGATAAAAGAAATAGAGAAATCATGAAAAATTTTTTCTGGGCCCTGATTAGGCAGTTTTTTCTAAACTGACATAGGCGATATATATCACCTTTGTCTCTTCCCTCCTTCCCCCTTTTTTTGGCTTTTCATTTTATTAGAACAACAAAAGGAATTACTAAGAATGGCTCTGATGTCATGTCTGGTTAATGAAGCTAACACATTGCCTAAATATTTATTCTCATGTACGGGGTATTTGGATTGCAGATGTGCAGAAATGTTGTCAGGTTAAAAATAACTCTTTCCACAAGCCAGTGGCACACTGGAATGCTGATCCAGGCCCACTGCTTATCCTTCTGAGCCTAGCATTCCGGGTGTCATGGCTGCACGAAGTAAACAGCCCCAATTCACTTCCTTAGGAACCTTCAAGTTTTTGTTTGAGCTGCTTTAAATATGTGTGCTGAGACTAGCAAGAAACAGAGCAACAAGAGGAGGAGAGATATCCTCATCGGATAGCGACTCTCTGTCCCAGAGACCCCACATTCTTTATTGCCTGCCTGGTGGGGAATTTCCTTCCCTCCAGGCCAAAGGTGGCTTCGACATTCCAATCCTTAGAGTGAATGAGTACCTCACCTAAACTGTGTGCAGCTAATCAGTAATGTGGTTCAAAGGGTAGGCTCCTGGAAACACCTGGGGCCAGGTGAGGCAGCCTAGTCCTGGAAGGGAGGAAGCCTGCGGGAGGGGAGATGGCCTCCAGGCCAGGCCCCCCCAACTGCTGCCCCTTCAGACTTTAGGTGGGGCACCCTAGCCCCTGTGGGCTTCACCTTCTCAGCCTATAAACTGGAGGGAGCCTGTATCACAGGCGTGTGCACTGTGGGCTAATATAAGAATATAAACCACTCTCCAGAGTGAGAAAGACAATGACGAGCAAGCATCTGATTGCTTCATGTGGATGCACGCTGGTGTAGTTGGTGAAAAGGGCACAGAAAGGGGTGAGCAAATCTCAGGGGAAGTTTGAGATACCCGCAATTAACTCAGTCCCTGGGGGAAGTGACAAAGGCAAAGTAGGAGAGAAGAAACATCTGGGCAAAGATTTAAGCAAAAAGCAGCAGCGTGAATGCAGTGTAGGTCTTCTCCTTTACAGTCTCCAGAGCACAGACAGAAGATTCAACATCTTATTTTCCCCTACAATACAGAAATATTTTACAGTGATGCCCTCTTAGAAACAGATCATTTAGGGAGCTAAAAGCATCCAGTATTCCATCCTTGGAGTCTGGTCAAACTTGAACAAAAACTTTAAAAACATTGAAATGTAAATTTCTATAGAAAGATTGGACTTCGTTAACATTAGACAAGTAATTGCCTTGTATACTGTTGAACTTGTTCTACGTCATTTTATGTCTGATGAACCTCTGGCTCTTAGTCTTCACTGTAATAACTTCCAGCTTCCCAACTTAATTTTGCCGCAATCACAAGGAACTGGCCTGCACACAGCAACACCTGACCCCAGCGGAGTTTCCACGTCGTGCAGAGTGGTGCTAACACAACCGTAGCAGCCTGGTTTCACCAATCCCCTCCCGTGCCTAAGCAAGCACCGAGCGACACCTGGATACAGACCCCCAGAACTGGACTGACATTGGGTTGCAATTCCACTGGAGTTTTATCTCTATGGGATTACTCCTGCACACAGACCCATTTTCAAGTGGCAAAGATAATTGGATCCCGTTTTTAAGGCTACTGATTACACTGACTGAGAGCAGAGAGAAAACACAGCCCATCTGGACACATCTACACAAGTTTAAAAGTACAACAAATCTACTTGACTATTTCATTGTGGAAGAATTTTTATTTTTTAAGTAGTGGCTTTTTTTGTCTTTTTAAATCAGAGCTGTTTGTGCATCTTTGACAGTGAGCTGTTATTCTCAAAGGCAGCAGGAGAGGCAGCATGTTAAAGTTTCACATTCAACAACAGAGAGTTTCAAGGAACGTCCTCAAATTACATTCACAGTTTTAAAGTTCAAGAATTGTGGCTGAGTGCTGCTTACCTTACAATTTCAGGTCCCAAGAGGTCTTTGAGTTTAGAGCAGTACATCAAATGTGCAGGGTTTATTTTCTTGCATGGAAGTCTAATCTGTCCCGGCTCACCGGGAGGAATCAGCCTCCTCTGCCAGAACACCAATGAGGGAACCAGAGGAGCACATGTGGGAAGTGGCTTGCCTGGAAGCCAGTCACAGTCTGCACATGCTCTTTGTGATGGAGGTGCCAAAGCGACTTTGGCATGAGGCTCACAAAGCACCTCATTGTGAGGTCCCGGGCGTCTCTTGAGGAAGAAAAGGGCTATAAGAAGATGCTAGCCAATCTGAAGTTTTCATGCTTTTGTTGGGATGGGCCTCTCATTCACTAAAAAATAAAGGGGCAGTATTTTCTGTTAATTAGCTTCCTGGGGAACCAGTAAGTCTAGTAACAATCCACCAATATGTTAAGATAAGAGGGAAATCTTATCTTTTGGATTCTGCTACTGCTCCTGGCTGGTGTGAAGGAGCTCTACACATAAAGCTCCATTTCACACTTAGAAAACTATCAACTCCATAAGAACCGATAGGATGTTTTATTGGAATGAAGTTCACAATTATGAGTGTGCAATAACATTTGCAAAGTAGGTCCCACCAGGCTCAAGGGTAAAATGAAAATCTACTGCATCTGTGTGTTAAAATCAATCTGTGACATTGACACCATATTTCAAACTGACTGTCCCCACCAAGCTAATTAGAAGTCCTTGTGAGGAGGAAGTGCATGTCCTCTCATGAACACAGACGTACAATGACCAAAAAGACATCTTCCTATTACTTTCATATCCACTACAATGTACCACAGAAAAGAAACGAGGTATTGGGTGAAAAAAACCAAGTCAAAATAATCAAATCTCTTCAAAATCCAAATGTTAAGATTCAAACCATGATTACTCTTTGCTTAGAGTTTGAGGTTGTTCAGTCCTTCTGTGGTCTTTGCTAGCACACTGGCCTGAAGCAGTTAATCACGGTGAGCAGTTAGTCATGGATGTAAATAAGAGAGAAAGACAGCATCTTGAAGTAGAAAGTGGAGCAAAGAGACTCACGTTCAAGTTCTGGTTCTAGTGGTACTACCAACTCTCAGCCCGGGAATATCTTGAGGTCTCTGTGGGTCGCAGTTGCTTTTTCTGCAAAGTGAGGAACTAGGACTAGTTCAGGAATGGAAAAGTAAACGCCTGCAAAGCCTCGGAGTACAGTTCACTGGGTGGGGGCTAAGGTGGGATGGAGTCTCTGTTTCAGAGGGCGGCTGTTACACCTGCAATAACTGATCCTAATTGGAATGTGGGCTAAATTATGCCAAATCTTCTAATTTTTACAAGAACTTAGAAATTCAGATGTTTATGTGAAATTTCTTAAGTTTTATATGTGGATAACTTATTAAAAATGTTTAAAAATACTGTGAATGTCAAACAGAATCTGTCAGGCTGGTCAAATTTGCCCTGCAGGCCACCAATTTGTGACTTATAGATTAGAGGATGTTGAGTCTTATTCTGGCGGAAAATAAATAATCCAGGGAGATCAGTCTCTAAAAGAAACTGTCTTTCAAGATGCTTAGCAATCAAGAAAGCACTTAATGAAGAGACTGCCTAATATTTCTGTGGTGAAATCAGGGACCCTCACTCCCCTATGTCATGGTGGTGACTGCATGATTGATGATCTCATGTGACCGATTTTCCTTGGAAAGGACTGGTGTGGAACCCATGGGATCATAAGCACTCTAAAAATCTGATGAATGAAAAAAGGCAGGAGAACCCACACAGGGGAGAAAATAAAATATTGTTCCAGTAATAGAACCAACCGGATGCAGTGCCACTAGTCTTATCTCGAGTGAAATATCAAAAGTAAAAAGTTCCAATAGGGCTGATGATAAGTAGCTAAATTCAGCAATTGAGGGGAAGAAAAGGTTTATTGATTTGCTGAATAAAAGAGAGATGTTGGGGTGGAGTGGCATGGAGATGCCTGCAAAACAACGTTGATTAAATAATTCTCAGTATGCAAACTGAAATTAGGAATGCTCAGTCCTCGTGGTCTGAGCAGTCTGACCAGTGCAGTCCTTCCTGAGCCACTGGATGAGCTCTGACCAGGCAGAGAATCCCACCTTGTGCTTGGGGACTCATCGTTTCAGAGGGAGAAGAGTGCTGACTCCCCGAGGACCAAAGCCAGAGTCCTGCAAACATGCTCTCCAAATATTTGCCCTGGCTGATGAACCCTGGCAAGGAGACCATGGACCAAAGACTGAGATGGGTGGGCAAGGCCTTCAATCTTTCAAGACTCGGCTCCGATCTGAATCATGGCATCCGGGAAATTTCCTTAACCTCTCAGGCTGTGTTTCTTATACAGGATCCTTTATTTTGCTCTTAGTATAGTACTTAAATTGAATTTTAATTTTTTGTTTCCTTGTCTATCTACCTCATTAAACTATAAATTGGTTGAAGTAGGGATCTTTCTCCCTCTCTCTCTCATTTCTTTATTTCTAGAACCTAGCATAGTCCATGCCTGGTACATGTATGGAACTTAGTAAATATTGGTTGAATGAATTAGTAAATAGAAAGCTAATGGCTAGAAGTAACATGTACGTTATAAATGCAGTGAAATTAAAGTGAGAAGGCAAGTCTTGGGGAAAAAACTGGGTTTAGATATATGTTTTTCTATGAGGATGTTTTCTCAAAGGTATAGTTAATATTTTTTTGATTTCATGATATTGTGGATTTTTAGTTTGCATTTGTTCAATATAATATTTCTCATTACAGTATTTACTGCCCTTGCATAATCCAAGCTTTCTAAGCATTCTTATTTATGTTTCCAATGACCATCTCTGGGAATGTTTTAGTCAATAATGAGCATACAGCTGAGAGTTAACATAAATTGGCCACCTTCAAATCTCATGTTTCTCTCACAAATGCAACAGAGGGAGTGAAGGTAATTGACTTAGTTCTGAGCACTTACGTGGTAACCAGTGACAGCAGCAGGCCATACTACCACCTGGGTTAGGAGGACCAAGAAGTAGAATGGATAGAAATTATTCTTTTACACATAGCTTTGGAACTACTAGAGAGAGCCTCCACTATAAATTTTAAAATAAAATTTAAAAATAAAAAATAAATTAAACAAGACTTCAATTGAATTAAATTCATTTTGAGCGCAAGATTCTATGACTATTTGAGAAATTGATGAATACAAAGAAATAAAGGAATGAAGAAAAAGCAATGTAGGCAATTATTTCTGTTATTCATGGCTACATAGCAAATTACCCTAAAACATAGTAACTTAAAACATCTATTTTGTTATCTCCACGGTTCTGTAAATTGACTGGACCCGACTAGGTGATTCTCCTGCTCCATGTGATCTCACTTAAGCTGCAGTTACCTGGGGGCGGATAACTTGTTTTCTCTTGTCTTTTTTGATAATAGACATGTGAGGTGATATCTCATTGTAGTTTTGATTTGCATTTCCCTCATGATTAGTGATGCTGATTACCTTTTCATGTACCTGTTGGCCATTTGCATGTCTTCTTTGGAGAAAGTCTATTCAGGTTCTTTGCCCATTTTTTAATTGGGTTATTTTTTAAAGTTTTTTTTGCTGTTGAGTTGTATGAGTTCCTCATATATTTTGAATATTAACCCCTTATCAGATATGTGGTTTGCAAATATATTCTCCCATTCCATAGGTTACCTTTTAATATTGTTGATGATTTCCTTGCTGTGCAGAAACTTTTTAGTTTGATGTAGTCCCACTTGTTTATTTTTGCTTTTGTTGCCTTTGCTTTTGGTGTCAAATGTAAAAACTCATTGCCAAGACCCATGTCAAGGCGCTCACCCCCTATGTTTTCTTCTAGGACTTTGACAGTTTTATGTCTTACATTCAAGTCTTTAATCCATCTTGAGTTGATTATTGTGTATGATGTAAGATAGGTGTCTAGTTTCCTTCTTTAGCATGTAGATATCCAGTTTTTCTGGCATCATTTGTTGAGGAGACTATCCTTTCTCCCTTGTATATACTTGTTCCTTTGTTGAAACTTAATTGACCATATATGCATGGGTTTCTTTCTGGGCTCTCTATTCTGTTCCATTGATCTATGTGTCTGTTTTTGTGCCAATACTATATACCGTTTTGATTACTATGGATTTGTAATATAGTTTGATCAACAAATATGATGCCTCTAGCTTTGTTGTTCTTAAGATTGCTTGGCTATTTGGGATCTTTTGTGGTTCTATACAAATTTTAGAATTGTTTTTTCTATTTCTGTGAAAAATGCCACTGGAATTTTGATAGAGATTACAATGAATCTATAGATTTCTTTGGGACTAGTATGGACATTTTAACAATCTTAATTATTCCAGTCCATGAACACAAGATATCTTTTCATTTATTTGTGTCTTCTTTAATCTCTTTCACCAATGTTTTACAGTTTTCAGTGTCCAGATCTTTCATCTGCTTGGTAAATTTATTCATATTTTATTCTTTTTGATACTATTGTAAATGGGATTGTTTTCTTAATTTCTTTTTCCAATAACTCATTGTTAGTGTATAGAAATGCAACTGATTTTTGCATATTGATTTTGTATCCTGCAACTTTTCTGAAGTCATTTATTAGTTCTAACAATTTTTTTGTGTGATGTCTTGAGAGTTTTCTATATATATTACATCATCTTCAAATAGAGACAATTTTACTTCTTCCTTTCTGATTTGGATGCCTTTTGTTTCTTTTTCTTGCATGATTTCTCTGTCTAGAACTTCCAATATTATGTTGAATAAAAGTGGTGAGAGTGGGCATCCTTGTCTTGTTCCTGATCTTAGAGGAATCACTGTAGAGTATGATGTTAGCTGTGGGCTTATCATGTACGGACTTTATTATGTTGAAGTACGTTTTTTCCATATCCAGTTTGTTGAGAGTTTTTATCATGAAAGGATGTTGAATTTTGTCAAATAATTTGTATTTATATGATCATATGAGACGATCATATGATTTTTATCTTTCATTTTGTTAATGTGATGTATCACATTTATTGTTTTGCATGTGTTATACCATCCTTGCATCTTAGGAATAAATCTCAATTGATCATGGTGTACAATCCTTTTAAGGTACTGGTGAGTTTGGTTTGCTAATATTTTCTTGAAGATTTTTGCCTCTATATTCATCAAGGATATTGGCCTATAATTTTCTTTTCCTGTAGTGTCTGGCTTTGGTATCAGATAATGCTGGTCTTGTAAAATGAGTTGGAAGTGTTCCCTTCTCTTCTAATTTTTGGAAGAGTTTGAGAAAGATTGGTATTAATTCTTTAAATATTTGGTAGAATTCACCAGTGAAGACATCTCTTCCTGGACTTTTCTTTGTTGGGAGGTTTTTTGTGTGTGTGTTTGTGAGGAAGACTAGCCCTGTGCTAACATCTGATGCCTGTGCTAACATCTGATGCCAATCCTCCTCTTTCTGCTGAGGAAGATTGGCTGTGGGCTAATATCCATGCCCATCTTCCTCTACTTTATATGAGACGCCGCCACAGCGTGGCTTGACAAGCAGTGCATCAGTGCGCACCCAGGATCCAAACCTGCGAACCCCAGGCTGCCGAAGTGGAGCATGCGCACTTAACCACTGTGCCACCGGGCTGGCCCCTTTGTTGGGAGGTTTTTGATTACTGACTCAATCAGTTGACTGTTCAGATTTTCTATTTCTTCATGATTCAGTGTTGGTAAGTTGTATGTTTCTAGAAATTTATTTCCTCTACGTCATCTGTCAGTGTATAATTGTTTATAGTAGTTTCATAAGATCCTTAGTATTTCTGTGTTATCAGTTGTAATGTCTCCTCTTTCATTTCTGATTTTATTTTTTTGAGTCTTCTCTCCTTTTTGTTTTAGTTAGTGTTAAGAGTTAAGCTAAGCTACACCATGGTTTTGCTGCCTTGACATTCATTTTGTTAGGCCAAGTGGCCTGCAGGGGCCTTAAACTGACATTAACCCCTAAGGAAGTGAGTCTGGGGCTTTGCCCTAGATAGCCCACAGAGTCACAAGTAAATGTAAGTTCCTGATATGACTCCTCCAATGACTCTTGTGATACAGTTTCCCTCATCTCACAAGGAGTTCCTGTTGCATGCACCTTAGATGATATGCAGTTATTTTCTTGTGATTATCCCTATGATAAGCTCCTCTGAGGAGCTTACCAAAACTCTGCTCTTTTTGATATGAATTGAGCAATCTGGCCTTAGACTGGAGCATTCTACCCTTGCATGTATCCCAAGTCCTGCCACCCTCTCTGCCTGCACCGTTCCTTGACCTCCACGTGTGACCCCTCAAGGCATGCCATGTACTTCCTCCAGGACTTGTGAATAATAAACTTCTCTATTTCATTCCCTTGTGATCTTTTGTTGAACCAGGCTCACCATCCAACAGCCCAGGGCTCTATTTAGCAAGTGTTAATATAAAAAGTCACAACAGTCTAGCTAAAGACATGTCAATTTTGTTTATTTTTCCAAAAACCAGCTCTTTGTTTCATTGATTTTTTTTTTTTTCTGGTATCTATTTTGTTTATTTCTGCTCTGTTCTTTGTTATTTCCTTCCTTCTGCTAATTTTGGACTTTGTTCTTCTTTTTTAATACCTTGAGGTGTAAAGTTAGATTGTTTACTTGAGATCTTTCTTTTTTCTTAATGTAGGTAGGTATTTATCACTATAAACTTTCCACTCAGAACTGCTTTTGCTGCATCTCATAAGCTTTGGTATGTTGTGTTTCCATTTTCATTTCTCTCAAGATATTTTTTGATTTCCCTTTTGATTTTTTTCTTCGACCTATTGGTTGTTCAGGAGCCTGTTGTTTAATCTCCATGTATTTGTGAATTTTCCAGTGTTCTTGTAACTGACTTCTAGTTTTATACCGTTGTAGTTGGAAAAAAATGCTTGATATGATTTCAGTCTTCTTAAGTTTATCAAGACTTGTTTTGTGGCATAACATACATGTTTCTCTGTACCAGAATGTTGTATATTTTCATGTTACTAATTATTGTCCTTTCATTTCATCTTAAGGAACTCCCTTTAACATTTCTTGTAAGGCCAATCTAGTGGTGATAAACTCTTTCAGCTTTTCTTTATCTGGAAAACTCTTTATCTCTCCTTCAATTCTGAAGGACAATTTTGCCATAAAGAGTATTCTTGTTAGGCAGGAGTTTTTTTGTTTTTGTTTTTGCTTTCAGCACTTTGAATATATCATTCCACTCCCTTCTGGCCTGCAAAGTTTCTGCTGAAAAATCTACTGATAGTCTTACAAGGGTTCCCTTGTACCTAACAAGGTGATTTATTCTTGCTACTTTTAAGATTCTATCCTTGTCTTCAACTTTTGACAATTTAATTATAATGTGTCTCTGCATGGGTCTCTTTAGATTCATCTTTTTTGATACTTTTTGGGCTTCCTGGATCTGGGTGTCTGTTTCTTTCCTTAGGTAGGGAAGTTTTCAGCCATTTATTTCCTTGAATAAACTTTCTGCTCCTTTCTCTTTCTCTTCTCCTTCTAGGACCCCTATAATGCATATATTGCTCTGCTTGATGGTGTCCCATAAGTCCCTTAAGCTGTCTTCATTCTTCTTTCTTTTTGTTCCTCTGATTGGATGAATTCCACTGCTTTGTCTTTGAGTTCACTGATATTTTCTTCTGCTTGATCTAGTCTGCTGTTGAACCTCTTCTATTGAAATTTTCAGTTCAATCATCATGCTATTTTATTTTCTATCTCTTTGTTGAAATTCTGACTTTGTTCATTTATTACTCTCCTAACCTTGCTGAGCATCTTTATGACTGTTATTTTGAACTCTCTATCAGATAAATCACATATTTCCATTTCACTAAGATCTGTTTCTGGAGATTTATCTTATTCTCTTTTAGAAACATATTCCCATTTCTTCATTTTCCTTCTGTTTAAAAACTGCCTCGGGCCGGCCCTGTGGCTTGGTGGTTAAGTGCGCACGCTGCAATGCTGGTGGCCCGGGTTCGGATCCTGGGTGCGCATCGAGGCACCACTTCTCCGTCCATCCTGAGGCCGAGTCCCACATACAGCAACTAGAAGGATGTGCAGCTATGACATACAACTATCTACTGGGGCTTTGGGGGGAAAAAATAAAATAAATAAAATCTTTAAAAAAAAAAAAAAAAAAAAAACTGCCTCTTTGTTTTCTATAGTCCTGTGGGACTCGTGAATGCAGCCCCATCAGCTATCAGAGCTAGGTGATTTGGTGGCCTGTCCCTCAGGTGGCAGCCATCAAATTTTGGTTGCTAAATGTGTGGACATTCTTCTTCCAGGGAGATACTGGCAACATTCTCCTTCCAGAGAGATACTAATTACTTGGTTTTATTGTTGGATTGAGCCAGAGGAGGAAGGTGGGAGAAGTGCCTGTTTGTGCTTTAGGGCTCTGAGGAAGATCACAGTCAGCACCTAAACTCATGCTAATTAATAGCTGGACACTTAGGCTGCAGCTTATAAAGTATGCAGTCAAACCCCTTCCTAGGAAGGACTGGAAGATGGGTATTTTTTCCTACTTCCTCTGCACTGAGCCTTGGATGGGTAACCACAGCGAGTGCTTGCACACCCATTAAGAACTGCTTCTTTGATGCAAATCATGCATCTAATAAGGGGTTAATATCCATAATATATAAAGAACTCACACGACTCAATGACAACAACACAAAAAACAATCCTATTAAAAAATGGGCAGAGGATAAAAATAGAACTACCATATGATCCAGCAATTCCACTTCTGGGTATGCTATCTGAAAGAAAAAAATCGCTATCTTAAAAAGATATCTGCACCTCCATGTTCTCTATAGCATTATTTACAATAGCCAAGACATGAAAACAACCTAAGAATCCATTGATAAAGAAAATGTGATATATATAAATAAAAGAAAACGTGATACTGAAATATTACTCAGCCATAAAAAAGAAAGAATTTCTGCCATTTGCAACAACATGGATGGACCTTAAGGGAATTATGCTAAGTAAAATAAGTCAGACAGAGAAAGACAAATATTGTATGATCTCACTTTTATATGGAATCTAAAAATAAAACAAGCTCATAGATATGGAGAACAGATTGGGCGTTGCCAGAGCTGGGGGGTGAGTAAAAATGGTGAAATTGGGCAAAATGAGTAAAAGTGGTCAAAAGGTATAAACTTCCAGTTATAAGATAGATAAGTCCTGAGGATGTAATGTATAGCATGGTAACTAAAGGTAACAATACTCTATTATATATTTGAAAGTTGCTAAGAGATAAATCTTAAAAGTTCTCGTCACTAGAAAAAACTTTGAAGGTGATGGATGTTAACAAAACTTATTGTGCTGATAATTTCACAATATATACATATATCAAATCATGTTGTGTGCCTAAAACTAATACAATGTTATATGTCAATTACATCTCAATAAAATGGGGGGAAAAAAAGAACTGCTTCCTTGCTATACTTTTGTGAAAATTGTGAACACAAGCCCTCTTGGCTTTCAAAGCTAGGTGTTTTGGGTATCCATTCCTTAAAAGTTGGGGTGCTAAATGTATGATCCAAACCCTTTGCTCCTCAGGGAGAAGCTGGGAGTTGGGTGTTCCCTCCCAATTACATGTGGTGCTGTGCCAGGGGTGGGGTTTATGGTGAGAGAGTGTCTCAGCCTCTCCTAGCCATTTAGATTCATTCAACGTGTAGGAGTCACTCAGCTAGTTTCTGGATTTCTGTTGTGTAGCTCCTTGCTAGAGGAGGAATTACTCCTTGTGTAGCTGTACATTCAGTGCATTCATGGGAGGAGGGCAGTTCAGGAGCCTCCTGTGTTGCCATCTTGGTTCCTCTCCACAATACTTTTTGATCCATATTTTCAAGTGATGATTTCCAATCTTGGGGTAGAGCATATGAATTGGGGAACAGGAGTAGCAGGAGTAAGGTAGAGGAGGTAGATGGGCAGTAGGGGTCAATATTACCTCGGAAGCATTTCTAAAATAAATGTGTCTTCATTCCATCTTTAATTGGCTAAATCTATTGTTTGATGGAGGATAGCAAGAGGGAGGAAAATGAGGGGATGCTTTTGACAAGAGCTCTCTAGCTGATACGATTCTATGTTCCCCAGTTGAGTTTAGAATCCTGAGAGAGATAAAAGAGTAAAATTCATTTAAAAAAACTCAAGAAATTATAAAACAAAAATAAGTGGAACTGAAACATAATCAGATACGTATGAAAAAGAACCAATTAGACATTCTTTAAACAGACAAAAAAAGTCTTAAAAAAGTTGGACCTGTGTCTAGTCAAAGAGAGATTTAGTAAATTCTTGAGAAGAGAACAGAAGAATTGGCAGCTAAACAATATTTAAAGAGAAAACAGCTGAGAATTTTTTGTAATTAAACAGAGACATTAGTTCTTATATTCAAGTTATGTAGAGTGCCTAGCAGGGTAAATAAGAATAAACCCATACATGATGTAAAATCTTGGGTTCAAATCTAGACTCTCTCACCTACTAACTGTGTCACCTTTCTCAAGTTACTTTATTTATCTCTCCAAGCTTCTATTTCTTCATCATTAAAGTAGAGATATTGGTACCTGCTTGTGGCAGTTTTTATAAAGGACCACAAATTCTTTGACACTCCTCCCAACAAAAGGTGTGGTTTATGTCCCCTATTCTTGAATCTGAGCAGGCTTGTGACTGCTTCAGCCAATTGAGTATGGCAGAATCAATGCTGTGTGATTCCCGAGGCTAGGTCATAAAAGGTCTTGCAGCTTCTGTCTGGTGCTCTTGGAATACTTGCTCTCCAGATGCCTCCTGTTGGGATACTACTTCTTGGAACGCAGCTGCCATGGTCTGAGAAGCCCACATCACGTGAGGAGCTATGTACAAGTGCTCCAATCCACAGGCCCAGCTGAATTCAGCTTTCAAGTCATCCTAGCTCAGGTGCCAGACATGTGGATGAAGAAGCTTCTGATTGATTTCAACTCCCAGCTGTTTAAGTCACTTCTAGGTCCCAGGCATTATGAAAAACAGCCACCCCTGCTGTGTCCATTGGACTTCCTAACTCAGAATTCATGCACATTATAAAATGGTTGTTGTTTACTGCCACTAAGTTTGAGGCAGTTTGTTATGGAGCAGTAGATAACCAGAACACTGCATTGCAGAGCTGTCATAAGGATTAAAGGACACAACATAAATAACTACCTAGCACATGATTGCATTTAATAAATATTGGTTTCAAGGTACATGAGGGACATTTAGGTAGATGTTTTGAACTGTAGGAGCAGTCGTTGGAGCAGTAGAATGAGTAGTAATGGTAGTAGTGCTAGCGATGCCCACTGACATTCTGGGCACTTTTGACGTGCCCAGTACTGTTCTAAGTGCTTTACATGCATTTGACTCACGTAGTTCTCAAAATAACCCCACAAGGAAAGCACTATTAGTGTCACCATTTTGCTGACGAGGACACTGAGGCCCGTAGAAGGTTAAGTCTCATAAATTCACATGGCCAGTGACTCGATGGACTGGCTTTCAAACCCAGGCAGTCTGACCGCAGGGCCCTGATCTTACCCACACTGACCTGCGGAGGAGAGTAAGCCGAGTTGGAGATGGAGATCTGGGAGCCATTGACCCCAAAGCCTTGGGAATGAATTTTATAGGCATGAATACAGAGTGATAACACAAGAGAGCCAAAAGTGGGCCCTGAGAAATCCAGCTAGCAAAGGGAGGGGCTAAGACGACAGAGGAAGAATGCTCCAAGAGGGGAAAGGACGCATGGCAGGAGTCCAAGGAGTGAGCAGTATTAGAAAGAAAGTATCCATCCTTCTCCTATGGGGCCCAGTCCTCAGGGGCAGGAGGAAGTGCAGTACCCCACCCAGGAGTTTGACTGTGGACGCTAATGGTATAGAACTAAGCATAACTATAACTAAACTCATGGCTGGAACATGAAAACTTTGCTGACGTATCCAATTAACATCTCTCTTTCTCATTAAAGGCCAAGATCCTTTCTCCCTGGAGAGCCCTCAAGTTTATTTGTAGCAAGGAGAGATCTAATTGTTTCTAAAAAGTATAATCTTCCCTGTTGAAGCCCAAGACATGCCAGGCACAGAAAAGCCAATTTGCTCACCCGTTTCTCCCTGCAGAGTGATGACACTGGAAAAGCTCCCTCTAAAGATACAATGAGCTGCCCTGACAAGTTAACCATGCAGAGCCGCCCTTTGCTTATTCACACCCAGACTACCTCTAGAATTAGTTACGCAAACTGGGTCATGTGGTTGGAAATAAAAGAATGGTATTCTCTTTTATGTACACTATTAAGGACTGTGTCTGTGACTCGATTCCTTTATCTATAGAAGAGAGACAATTGAAACAGTGACAATGAGCTATAAGTGGGAGCAAAGTTCTGAAGGGAATTTTGGCTGGGGAGAGGAGGGTAGAACTTGCAACTCGGTGTGTGGCAGACAAAGTTTACCAGGTAAGGACTTTGGGTGAGATTTCTGGGTCTGGGCCTGCCAGAGGTTAGGTGTGGGCAGGATATGACTTTAAAACAGAAAATTTATTTTAAAATGAAAGTAGGCCAAACCTATCTGTTGCTTTTACTTGTTATTTTTAAATACTACCAGCCTAGCAGAATGACCATTCAGTTTAAACATGCGCTTCGAGGTCGATGACCTGGCAACACAAGGGGACTGTCTTTTCTTCCCAGGCAGTCTCCTCTTCAAAATCCTTGAGCTTCCAGGCTTTTCTGTCTCCCTGAACAGCTCATTTGCTATCACAAGAAGGTAGATTTTTGTCTGTAGGCTTCCAGGGCAGAGAGAATGTTTAGATCCCTCCTCAAGGACATAAGCTCCTTGCTTTAGCTCTCTTGCATTCAACAGCCTGCACAGAGGCTGCTCTCAAGCATTTTCAAGATCCTAGTGCTGGGGGTACAGTTGAGGGGTGTTGTAGAGGTAGACAGACTCGACTTTTCACCCTTGCATAGCCAAGTGTTTTCACTTTTCTGGGCCTGATTTCCTCATCAGCGAAACAAGATAATCACATCTACCTCACAGGGCCTTTGTCGGATTGAACACAATAATCTAAGTCAAAGGCCCAGCACAGTGCCTGGCAAAGAGAGGGCACTCAGTAAATTGTAGCAATTTCTACATTGCTACTATCTGCCTCGATCCCTTCGCCTCTTCCATCTCTCCTTTCTCAACCTTCCTTTCCCTTATCTCTTTCTTCCTGACATCAAAGGACAGACTTCTCCTCCTTCCTCCTTGAAACAAATGAGTTGTGCGTGGATAAGAACAGCCCTGTAAGAGAGTACATGAGGGAGATTCAAGCAGCCCTTCTCATGACACCCCTCCAGTGACCCCAGCTCAGCGCAGTCCCGGGCAGAGGAGAAGGAGAGATGTTGTGAATTAGTGTGACCCCTAGCTGTCGGCCTGAAGGGGGTACCCCTTTGGTGTCTCATTTCTGTGAGACACAGTTCTTATGCTGTTGAAGCAGCTATAGTGATCCCTGCCTGTCTTCTAACTCCAAAGTAGTGAATGAATTTAGATGCATTCCTCACCCTCGTGGACTCAGGCTCTGCAAGTGAGCCCAGCTCACCCTGGGGTGGCTGCAGTGGGCTCTCTGTGTGACTCTTCAGTGCGTCTTCATATGGCCGGCCGCTCAGACATAGAAGCAAGAGGCAAGTTGCCAGCATTTTTTTTCCATTGTCTAATGAATCAAGAATAGGTATGCTGGCCCAAACCCAGTAGAATCCACACGGGAAAATAGCAGCTCCTAGATGTAGAGAACAATGAAAACCCACTGTTGGTCTTTAACCGATTTGATCCATCCTAAGGTGACTTTAAAACTCTTCTTTTTCTATCACAGGGAGTGGTGATTAGGAACATGTGTTTGTAAGTCCAAAGGCTATTTCCCACAGTTTTGAATTAAGAAAATTAAAAAACTATGGATACTGTGGATTCCTCCATTGGGATGGTCGCAGCCCCACCCAGCAATTTCTGAAATCCAGTGTTATGATGTTTGATTCTAGTTTTCGCAACATTATAGCTGAGTCAGTTAAAAATGTTTATTTTTAAACCAAGCATTATATGTTCCACATGCTCTATAGAATTTGCTCTCTAGGCAAATTCTATTTTATCTAAACTTATTAGTCACTGATATAATCAGCCTCAAATATATCAATGTATTGATTTTTCTGTTCAAATTCTCTTATTTGTTTTCAATTTTAATGTAAGACTATCTTCTTCAAGGACTTATCTTTCTCTTATTTAGTTCATTGTACTTGAGATTTAACACGTAGTAAAAAATGGATTTTTGACATCTTGGTCTGAAGTGTAACTGACAGCAGGAAAGTGCCTGTGCTACAATTCAGTATTGTATTTATTTATTCAAAAAATACATATAGCATTTACACTTTATACTTTTCCCTCAATGGTGAATCTCTCTCTCTCTCTTTCTCTATATATCTATGCCGGGTACTGTTCCAAGTGCTTTATGAATATTAACTGATTTAATCCTAATAATAAGTCCATGAGGTGGTACTACTATTGCCCCCATTTTACAAATGGGAAACTGAGGCACATAGAAATTAAGTAATTTACCCACAATCACATAGCCAATAAGTGGCAGAACAGCAAGGATAGAAACAAGTCTTCTTATTTATTTCAATTCTGTTCTTATTCATTTTCATTATTCAGACCCTAACTTTCAGTATAATATAATTCATTCCCATGAAAAGATGTCCCTCACATGCAAGGGTATCATGCATTCACTGTCAAGGAAAGCATGAACTTTGAGCTGTGCTGATCCATTTTACAAGATCCTCTGGTGACCAAAAGTTAGCATTTGCAGGACATCCAGCTGAATCAAGGGTGCAGGAAGAAAACCAAGCCAACGGGCCCACGGGGATCAAACTTGAGCCTCTCAAGCTCTATAGGCTCGCTCACTGAGCGCCTAGTCTTGCAATCACGTGTGTGTCCTTGCCCATAGCAAAGTTTTAGGTGATTTCTCTTGATACATCTTCCTGTGTCTAACCCCAAGTCACTTTTTATGCTGAGCTTCATTTTCTCTTCTGTGCTGTGTAACTCGGCTCTGAACCCAAGTGCTTCCTGCTCTCACTTACCCTTGCCTAATCTAGAAGCAAACTCCCTCAGTCCCATTTGCCAGCCATGAGTGCGCCAGTGCAGTGAGCACCCTGGACATTCTGCCTGTACAAGACCGGAACGTGGTACTTGAAGAGGAGTTTACTTTTCTGCTCAGGAAGACAACCTTTCTGGCCCTTTAAAGCCAGCTCCTGCCCTATTTTCAGTCCTACTGGTAAGAAAAGAAAGCCATATAAATGTGGAATTAAAGTTCTAGAGTCACTGGGCTGTTGGAGACCCATATGATCCTCATTATTTAATCTAGCCTGTGTTTCTAGATGATTGGACACTTAAGTACACCAGCCCTAAAAAGATGAGATTCTATCCTATTTTAAAAGACTGTTATGTAGGGGCAGGGAGCACATGGGAAATCTCTGTACCTTCCTCTCAATTTTGCTGTGAAGTTTAAATTGCTCTAAACAAAGTCTTAGTAAAACACACACACGCACACACACACACACAGACACACACATGTGCTAGGCAACCAAAGTGGCTAGAATGGAGGGAATAGAAGAAGCTTTCTAGAAAATAAAGCCAAAGAAGTAATGTGACAAAAAAAAGGCTCTTAGAGGCCAGCCCAGTGGCGCAAGCGGTTAAGTGCGCCCGCTCTGCTGCGGTGGCCCAGGGTTTGCAGGTTCGGATCCCGGGCGCACACCAACGCACCGTTTGGCAAACCATGCTGTGGCAGCGTCCCATAGAAAGTGGAGGAAGATGGGCATGGATGTTAGCCCAGGGCCAGTCTTCCTCAGCAAAAAAAGAGGAGGATTGGCGGATGTTAGCACAAGGCTGATCTCCTCACAAAAAAAAAAAAAAAAAAAAAAAGGCTCTTAGAATAGGAGTTTCTCGTTTGTCATGTGACAGACATCTTTTATGTTTGCTAGGCTGAACCTTAGTCTCCTCTTTATCTAACTTTGACTCATTAATCAGATCTCAATAAAAACATAAATTCCTAAGGAAAACCTTATGATCCCCATGTAGATTAATACCCAAGTCACACACTCATTGTATCCTGCACTCCTTCATGACACTTAACATAAAAAAATAAAGTACTAATTTTGAGATTGTTTGCATAATGCCGGTCTTCCCCCAATGCAAATGAGCTCTGAAAGGCCAGGGCTGTGTCTCTCGTGCTCATCACTGCATGCCAATGCCTAGCCCAGTGCTTGGCACTTATTAGGTGCTGCAAAAGTACTTGTCAAAAGAATCTTGAGTTCACTAGATGGAAGAGAAAGACAGTATTGCTACTAGCTGTGTCTTCAGTTGGTTCTTACACTAGGATATTAGTAATTAGTTCCTCTCTCCCTTATCTCAGGAAGATACCTGGCCCCAAATGAGTACGTAAGTCAAATCACTACTTAATTCTTCTCACAAGGTGTTCTCCCTATGTGAGTGGCTCCTTCTCAGGCTAAGCTTCTCAGACAAACGATGCTTCTGCAGTGGTCCACATCCCACAGTAAAGAGAAGCCTAGTATGTGATCACCACTTTGTGACATTGGAGATCCAGACACCACAGGAAGAAGTAGCCATTTTAGACAAGTTGATTGGCTCAATTCTAGCTTTTACAAACCAGGATATGTCTTTATGGCTTTCTCTGATCAAACTCTGCCTGTTGCAATGTTTGATAACAGTAACCACAAATCTTTTATAGTTCAAGAACCTCTAATTATAGAGTCCTTAGATCAAAGAGACACCCTATTGGTATTTTTTTCAACATTTCTAGAACCATGTCTAGAAAACCATGTTTCTTGTGTTATTCTGAACAACATCTATTTGAGAACAATTTGAGGAACGTCAGTTAAAGTCTGACAAAGACAGATTGTGATATCTAGAGTTTCGTTTTTTGCACTGATGGCTTCAATAATCTGAATAAGATGTTTTAGATTTAGCAGTCAATTGCTATGATAGCATTTAATCTGGTAATTCTACAAATGCAGTCAACTGTGGAATATTGTTTGTTTCCATGCTCAGAAACTGAGTCTGTGTTCTGATGCGTCCTTTACAACTTGTTCTGAAGGTTTTTATTAAATATTTGATTTTTGTTCTGGAAATTTTGCAAAGGCCTTCTGGCTAAGAATGAAGGTTTGGACCATGACATTTTGGAGCCTGGAAAGATTGTAGTTGCTCTCCTTGAGGATAAAAAGTAACCTTGTTCCCTGTTCAGAGGGATTTAGGAGATTATTAAAAATTCACCAGGCTTTATAAAATCTTTTTTATTTCTCTCCATATTTCTAAGACCTTCCCTTCAGAGAGAGCAAATTCACATTTCATAAGAATAAGAAATTCATCTCTGATGTGATACATTATTGCCATCCTAGTATTTTCTCCCATATTACCTTTTCCATGGAGACCTCAAGGCACAGGAATGAAAGGTGTGGGTTTGAATATGAAAAGGGGTGAAGCCACTCATAAGCATGTGACACCTCCCAGCCACAAGAACAACAACAAAAAATCCACTCACATACACACGGAAGTTTGCTTCCTAGAAAAAAAATGAACTCATATCCTCCATGGCCCCAGATGTGTGTATCTCTACTTTGATATAGCCATAGTCTTATCTCTTCAGAAAAGCTAGAAAACAAATCTCATTTATTTTGAACAGAGCAGAGGTAAGAGAGGGGCAGGAAAACACTTTTCACAGAATGCCAGAAAGGGCACAGAAGTCTATGCAGTCAAGTCCCATCAGAAGAACAGACCCTCTGTATCTTAGAAGCACACATTTTCTGTATGCTCCAAATAAGTGTACTTGATGTACATTAGGAGGTGAGTAATGAGGAGGAAAGTGGATTCGAGAGGAATTCAATGCAGGTCACTAGCCCTCCTGGACTGTTTATGATCTGAGAGATTTTCCCAATGGGGGATTTCCATTTCTGGGTCTTACATACTTTGAAATATACATATCAAAAGCATCACAGATTCTCTGTAGCAAACCTTGCAGCAAAAAGTCTCCCTTAAATTGAGATTTTTCACCTCTGACACCAGAAACTGTTAAATCCCTTGCAGCTGCCTGGGTCTAATGAAGTATTCCATTTGCCCTGGCTCCATGAGTGATAACAGATATCACCCACACTCAGCGCCACCTTTTCCCAAGGAGACATTAATTCAGACTCTTCCCTTACTTCTCATAAAGAATCCATAATGCTGCCTCGACCGCACAAGAAAGAGATGTTCAAAAGCCAAGAAAATGATACTAAAATGCATTTCTGGTTTTTTAATTTTTTCTGCAGTTTTTCAAGCCTCTTCCCAATGCCCACCCCCAGCTGTTTTCCTGAATTATCTCAAGTAAGAATGCTTTGTCCTGGCTTTGAGCATTTTTCATCAAAAAGAGAACAATTTCAAAAAAGAGAGTAATAAATATTCTCTTAGCATAAGATAAGCACTTTTTTTTTTTAAATTGCAGTAACATTGGTTTATAACATTGTATAAATTTCAGGTGTACATCATTATACTTCTATTTCTGCATGGATTACATTATGTTCTCATGTTCACACCCAAATACTAATTACAATCCCTCACCACACACATGTGCCTAATTATCCCTTTAGTCCTCCTCCCTCCCCCCTTCCCTTCTGGTAATCACCAATCCAATCTCTGTCTCTATGTGTGTGTTTGTTGTTATTATCTACTACTTAATGAGTGAGATCATATGGTATTTGACCTTCTCCCTCTGACTTATTTCACTTTGCATAATACCCTCAATGTCCATCCACGTTGTCACAAATGGCCGGATTTCATTGTTTCTTATGGCTGAGTAGTATTCCATTGTGTATATATACCACATCTTCTTTAAGGATAAGCACTTTTGAAAAGTGAAAGACACACCCAGGTTTTACATAGGAGTTTGCTCCATATTTTAGAATCCTTCTCGAAGTAAGCTGTTCAAGAGATCGTAGCTGCATTTCCACACCATCAGCTCAAAAGTCTGCCCAACAGTGTTTAAGGAACAAGGTAGGGCAGGATTCCTCACCTTGGACACTCACATCTGAGACTATTCTTGTGAAAAATTCCATTTTCTTTGCTTTCAGAGAGCCAAAGAATGAGATTAGGCCTTCAACTTTTTCTTGTCCAGTGATTTTAAAGTTTTATAATTTTTGACAGTGTGTATATGTAATATATGTATATATAATTGGTATGCACATATATACTGTATATGTAGTATACAGAGGGTTGTTATATGCTATTTCCACTGGGCTTTTTCTGCTTAACCTGCCTTTTTTTTTTTTTTTTTGGCTTCCTTTTGCCAGATATCTCAGAAAATGAAGAATGCCCATAAATTCTTTAAAGGACAACTTGGTACACAATAGAAATTGCCCAAACAGTGTGTTAGGCCCTATGACAAAACTATATAGACAGAGGGTGGTGGTGGAAAAAGCACTGGGTTTGGCATCAAATAGAAGCATATTTGAACAGAACCTTAGCCCCTTTCTGGTTCTATGTTCTAGGGGCAATTTGTTTAACCTCTGTGAGCTTCAGTTTATTTATTTACAAGATATAACCAATAATACTGCCTATATCATAGTATTGTTACAAAGATTGGAACTAATATTTCTAAAATACCCAGCATAGTGGCAGCCATAAGTGTGCTCACTATAATAGTAGTTTGACTTAATATTGATAATCATAATAGCCCAACATGAGTACTGCAAGAGTGAGTGTTTTGGTGCATAAAAATATGTTTGTATGTGAAACTGTGAGAGCCATAGCTTGTGAGCATCTCATCTAAACTCTGATCTTCTGTGTCCTTGAGGTACAGGAGAATGTCTGTCCACTATAGGAAGGCAGATTGGTCCTGCAGCAGCTGTGACACACACTGCAGCTAGCAAGTGCTAGAGTGCTCGTGAATAGCAGAAACTCAGTATGGTACCTGCTGGTTTGCAAGCTCAGAGGAAGGCCTCTTGGTCCCAGGGTGATCTTAACCTAGACCTCAGATCTAAAAGCATGTCTTAACCGTGTGATTTCTCAAGAGAGACTCCTTTATTACCTCCTAGAAGTGTCTGACTTTACATGCCCAGGCACTTGACAAATGCACCTGTTTCCCATCACATATTCCTCCGTCATGCACAAGGCACCTACACAAATTGTTTCCAGCCATTACACTGGACATCCAAAAAGCTGGAGATGAATAGCAACTCTGGATAAATGCTAGTATCTGAGTGTCCTATGGGGTTGTCGTGCTGACTGTCACCTTAAGTCTTATTGAGAATGGAGTGGGGAGAAAAATCAACCAGTCAGCTGATCGATCTATACATCCATCCAAAGCTGGGATTAGATGCACCAGGAACATCACCTTACATGGAGTTGGGTGATGAATGTGAGCGTTCCCTACTTATTCTGCATCCTCACAATCTTGGCCCAGTTCTTGGCAATGGGCTCCAAACTGCTCCCCAAGCAGCTTGGGGGTCCTATGCCATCTACCCTAGTCAGCCTCTAAGACTTTAGCTAAACCACAGCTTGCTTAGCTAGGGCTGTGATATACATCCTAAATTTTTCAGAACTTCCCAGGGGTGGATTCCCTATTCTGTTCTCTCAATCAACAGCTAGGATCTGTCTGTGAGTGCATTGATATCCCAGAACCACAGCCTAATATTTCTTTTATTGTCCACAGTCTGTGTGCCTTATGTACCAGATTGGAATTCCTAGTGTTGATACTTCTTGAAATAATATCTACTCTTTTGGATATTATTTTGTCCTGAGCTTCAACTCTGCCTTATGGAGGTCAACAATTGCAGGTGGGTTTATTCCCCCAACGCATGCACCTTGCTTTAGTGAGCAGGGCCTTTCCTGACCTCAGCTCACTAGGCCTTCCCATTGGCCTTCAGTCCCTGCCTGTCCCCAGTAGGCCTCAACTTGCCCTACTGTGATACCAGTCAAGTTACCTCTCTAACCAGCTGGAGATAAAAATTCTAATCACACCATCATTACACATTTGCTTTACAAACCCCAGCTAGTTTTCCCTAACCACCAGGACTTCACATCTTCATTGAGTTAAGTCTCCATCATCAAATGTTTCCATAACACATTTTTCATGTCCCTCTCACAGCATTTCTTCATTGTTTTATCCTCATTTGTAAGTTATTCCCCTGAGTGTGAGTTCCCACAGTGCAGTGACAGTGTCTAAGACATCTTTCCATCTTCAGCTCTAAGACATAGTAGGTACTCAACAGATGCTCATTAAACAAATAGATGAATAAGGGGCCTTTTAGCTCTCAAATTCTATAAATCTGGAACGACTCATCTAATTCTGAAGTCAATAAAATGCCAAAAGGTAGAGCAAGGGATTACATACACTTTGTCACTTTATTCCTAATGCTTTTCCCATAACAATGGGTGGTTGCTCTGTCTCTGTTTTATTGATTTTAACAACAAAAACAAAATAGATGCAGCTGCCATTGATTGAGCACTTGCTATTAACCATGTGCCATGCTGAGGGTTTATATACATCTTCTCAGTTAATCCTCCTCCACACCCTCCATTATCTCCATTTTAAGGAATAGGAAACAGTGATGTTTGTTTTCTGTCCATGCCTGAGAACCAAAGCTTACTGGGAGAGGGAGAAACGTTCTCTTTCTCCAGGAGTCCTTGTGCAGAATTTCTTTTTCAGTTGATACTTCTGGCAAGGGTCAATCCCTAAGCACACTAAATTTATACTGTTCTCTCTTCCTATACCAGAAGCAAACCAGAATCGAGAGATGAACCAAGATATGGATCTGGTTTTCCAAGTTCATTGCAGAAAAGGAATTCTGATCTTACTAGTATGTCATAGTTAAAGCTATTACACTTTGACTTTAGTTAGCTGTTCAGGGATGGAATGGCTTTTCAGTCTCTTTCTTTGGTCCAGCAGGCATCAGGCATCTTTGAGTAGTGCCCACATGAGTTCTCAGGACCCCGCTTCCATTCAGTTAGATCAACTGGATCAACCATGGCAATCAATAGAATGGTAAATACTGCAGATAGATGTACCCTCAAATCATAGTCTGTTGTCCCAGGTGGAAGGCTAGATTTCCCTATGTGGATAACAATTAATCTGGTCCTTAATTTTGATCTGAATATACTTTAAAAAGTGAGATTCAGAATCTTTAGACCAAAAATATTATATACTAACTCTTAGATCTCAGACCTAGAGCCCTTATGCAATTATTTACCAAGGAGAAATGACATCTTAGAAAATAAAGTATAATTTGCCAGTAATAACTCAAATAATACATGCTCTCA
Source organism: Ceratotherium simum simum (assembly GCF_057802395.1). NCBI lineage: Eukaryota > Metazoa > Chordata > Mammalia > Perissodactyla > Rhinocerotidae > Ceratotherium > Ceratotherium simum. The sequence goes on along the minus strand of NC_141909.1, from coordinate 70,592,728 downwards.
TATTAGCATAAAGATAGCAAATTGGATCTTTTCCTTTAATTTCAAATTTAGTTTTGAAACAATACTTACATACATTCACACACAAATCCATAAAGAATGTACAGTCAAGCTGAGTCTAGGCTGGAAAGATTCTAGCAGCAACACCCTTTCTGCTGATGGCAGACAAGGTCAAGGAGCTGCTGTGGAGATGCGGAGTGAGGTGGACCAGTGCTGAGTAGTGGCAAATAATTTAATTTCGCTGTTATTTGGATTTTTTGAAGCATGAGATATCTAGGCAGCTTTGCTATTGGCAAAGAATGACAACCTTGTTCTCCTAAAACAGCTTTTCACACAGCAGGCTCCAAGAGCTTCTCCGCAGAGCATAACTCATCTCTGCAGACAGGCGAGAGCAGGCAGAGGAGGGACGTGAGATTCAGATGAAAGCGTCCAACTCGCCTTCTTAAATAAAATACCTGGGCTCTTTAGCGCTAGGAAAAACCCCACACTCTAAAGACCTGGCCTCCATTTTCAGTCTTGAACATCAAACTTGTAATCTTTGCTCCTCATTTGCCCATTTTTCCCCAAAGGATTAGATTTTAGATCTGAGAATTCCCTGCCTCTTTACCATCTCAGTGCTCATAACCACCCATCAGGTGAAATCTGGAAGGGGCCTCAACTTTCAAAAATAATAGTGAAAATGAAAAAAAAATGCAACCATATTACAATAGTAGTAATATTGCTACTCCAAAATATCTCATAAGTCACTAGGCAACCTTCAGTTGTCACCAGCTATAGTCAAAATTCGAATCACATCATCATTACATATATAATGTTTGGCCAACAAACTGCAATGGCCAAGAGTTGCTGAAACCCTTTCCCCCGCCCCCCCACCACAGAGCTCATCACCAGTTGTCCTCCAAAAGCCAAGAAGAACACTAAGTGCTTCTTCATTTTCCCTCTACTTTAATTTTGTTTTCTGGTTAAAGGAAGCCAAAACATGAAAGTCTGGTCTACTCAAATCCAAATATGATGTTTAAGCAAATGTAATGAACTTATCTGTATGTGTGGACATGCTTTCTTACGCATGAAAAACAGTAGGTAAAACATATTCATGCAAACACATTGCAGTTGTCTTTCATTTGGAGTAAAAATTTGGCCCAGCATATAAAACAATATTAAAAGAATTAGATCTGGTAGATAACTTGAACAAAAGCAACTTTGCCTATTATTAATAAAACCAGAGAGGACATGGACTCAAAGTTGAGTGAGATTTGTATTTTCTCTACAACGTGGCAATATCTTAAACAAGATAACGCCATTTCCTCCCCTTCAATAAGCAGCTATCGGTTCATAAGTCACTCTGCAAGCATTCAACAACTGGGTTCGTAAATACCATATACCATCTGTTGCCCAAATTTGTGAAACCCTTGCCAATGCCACTTTAGGACTAAAAATTTCTAACTTTTTTTTTCTTCCCCTGGAACAAAACTAGAAAGGTAACATGCTTGCATAGACTTTAGAATTTTATAACAAGGACAAGAATAAACTTAAACATCTTTGTGATAATTTATTCTCAACAGTTCTATTAATAAATTTTTTCTGGTTAAGTACAATGATTACGTTTTTCCAAAGGAAAAACTCAATAAATCTTTTTTAGCCCCAGTTTAACCAAAATTATTCTTTATCTGAGGCAAGTCCAGAGAATTCACTTAGAATTACTGAGATTTTATACATATGTGCATATATAATGTATAACTATATATATAACTATATATTATATATATGCTTCCCAAAATCTCACAGATTTCATTTTAATTACAAGCTTCTTATCTGATCACAAATTAACAAGACTTCTAAGTTAATCATTGTGCCAGACCCATATATTCAAATAATGTTATCATTCAAAGTGAGTAAGTACATTGGGAAGTTTTTCTTTTTTCTTTTGTATTAATGTGTAACTTTCATACAGTAAAAGTCATCCATTTCAGTGTACAGTTTCTATGAGTTTTGACAAACAGATACAGCCATGTCACCACCACCACAATCAAGATGTGGAATGGTTCTGTCACCCCCCAAAATGTCCCTTGTACTTTGCAGTCGAGCACTGTCCCACACCCAGCACCTAGCAACTGCTGATATATTTTCTGTCCCTGTAGTTTTATCTTTGAAAGGATGTGATATAACTGATATCTTAGAGTATGCAATCCTTTGAACCTGGCTACTTTCACTTAGAGAAATACATTTAAGATGCACCCACGTTGCTGCATGAATCAGTAGTTCATCCCTTTCTACTGGTGAGTAGTATTCCATTGTACAAATAGACCACATTTTGTTTATCCATTCCTCAGCTGAGGGACATTTGAATTGTTTACATTTTGTAATGATTACAAATAAAGCTGCTAAAAAATGTTCACATACAAGTTATTGTGTGAATATAGGTTTTCATTTCTCTTGAGGTAAATACTTAGGAGTAGGAATGCTGGGTCATAGGGGTGAGTATATGCATAAGTTTGTAAAAAGCTGAAAAACTGTTTTCCAAAGTGACTGAACCATTTTCCATTCCCACCAGCAAAGTATGAGTATTCTAGTTGCTCTAAATCCTCACCAGCACTTGGTATTATCAGTGAGATTCTGTATTTTTAATGAAAATGTCCATGACTCCATATGCAATGAATTCAAAGTCTGATTTTGAATGAATGTGATTTGTACTGCAAAGAAAAAAAATTAAAGCAGAAACCAAATTTATTTGCTCTCTGGTTGAGTGTTTTGTCTTGAGCTGACTGATTTTCTGGGTTTCTGGAATTCAACTTGATTTGAAACATTATCTTATGCAAAGTGCATGGGATGACTTGCTGCAGACTTTTTCATGTTTTAGAAAAGCACTGTCCAGTTTCCCTGGTACTTAGAAGAGTGACTCTTTCATCTTACACTTTGAATACGTTCAAGTCCAATTGAGGAACACAGAATATGAAAACGGAGCATTCTAAAAACAAATCATAGTCAAGATTCTGCAACCAGCCAGGAATCACATCTATTTTGCAATTCCCTCTGCTCCACTTCTCAGCCACCCAAACTGGACCCTTAGTCACAATTAAAAAAAAAAATAACTGCCTTATTATATAATTCACATAACATAAAACTCACCATTTTAATGTGTACTATTTAGTGGTTTTTAGCATATTAGCAGAATTATGTATCCGTCATCACTATTTTTAGAATGTTTTCATCACCCAAAAAGAAACTCCACACTGATTAGCAATCACTTCCCACATCTCCCTCTCCCCGGCCCCTGGCAATCACTAATATACTTTCTGTGTGTATGTGTTTGCCTATTCTGGACATTTCATACAGATGAAATCATACAATATGTGACCTTTTGAGTTGGCTTCTTTCACTTAGCATAATGTTTTCAAGGTTTATCTATGTTGCAATATGTATCAATACCTCACATTACTTTTTATGGCCAAATAAAATTGTACAGCTGTGCTATATTTTGTTTATCTGGTTGTCAGCTGATGATTATTTGGGTTGTTTCCACTTTCTAGCATTACAAATGATGATGCTATGAACATTCAGATGCGAGATTTTTATGTGGACATATGTTTTAAATTCTCTTGAGTATATACTGTGGAATAGAATTGGTGGGTCGTATGGCAAATCTATGTTTAACATTTTTAAGGAATTGCAAAACTGCTTTTCCAAAATGGTTGTACCATTTTATTATCCCACCAGCAATGTGTGAGGGTTCCAATTTCTTCACATCCTTGTCAACACTTGTTATTGTCTGTCTTTTTATTTTAGCCATCCTAGTGGGTGTGAAGTGATATTTCATTGTGGTTTTGATTTGCAATTCTGTAATGACTAATGATGTTGAGCTTCTTTTCATGGGCTTATTGGCTACTTGTATATCTTTTCTAGAGAAATGTCTGTTCAAATCCTTTGCCCAATTGTAAATTAAATTATTTGTGTTTTTATTGCTGAGTTTAAGATTTTTTTATATTATCTAGATGCAAGTTCATTATCATATATATAACTTGCAAATATTTTTTCACATTCTGTGGGTTAACTTTTCAGTTTCTTGATGGTTTCCTTTGAAGCACAAAAGATTTAAATTTTGATGAAGTCCTGTTAATCTTTTTTCTTTTGTCACTTTTGCCTTTGGTGTCATATCTGAGAAACAGTTCCTTGACCCAAGATCATGAAAATTTGCCCTTGTGTTTTCTTCTAAGAGATTTATAGTTTTCCCTCTTACCTTGGTTCTTTCATCCATTCCTTGTTCACCTTTATTTATTTAGATAGCAAACTACACACACTGTTTCCACATTTCCCATTATTCAAGTTGGGGTTTGCTAACTGGGATGGTCAGGCACGCCTGTTTAGTGATGCCTTGTGGTTCAATTCACTACCAATTTACTTCTGCTTCTAGAGTGTCATCCATCTTGTCAGTTCCAGGAAGGAAAGCAAGCTAGAAGTGCAAACTCCCAAATGAATGCTTATTCTTTTCACAAAACATTCTTTCAAACAAAGCACTATTATACTTCTTTTTTTCCTAGATTTTGAAAACAGTGAAATTTATGTATGATTAAAAACATCTCTACTGATTATTTTTCAATCCTACAATAGCTTAAGGATCTCTGGCAGTTGAAATGCAGAGTTATAAAATTAGGGTGCTCAATATTTTAATCCTATTGTGTCCCTAAAACTCAAACAAGAACTGCAGATACAAAGTATTGAAACATACTCATGCTATTCAAAACTTCACATGATTTCACACCAATTACCTGGAAAATTGTCTCTTTTTCCTTTTTTGCTTCACCAAACAGAGATCTAGATCTCTAGATCTCTTTTTCCTGTCCCAGTTTTCCTATTGAAAATGAGGACACCAGTACTTATTTCCTCCTCTTCTCAAGGGACTAATGCTGTGTTTGAGAAACATAAGCGTGTTTTGCCTCAGAACTTCTAGAAAGGGACAGTATGGAGACCCCACAGTGTCACTAGTGTAGGGAGGAATCTACCTGGTACATGTTCTGATAAATAAATAGCAGACTAATTTTTTCAAGTGCAACAAAAATATTTGAGAACACTATGCCACAGAGAGGGGTGTTAATCAAATTTTCTGTCCACCTGTCAACACGGAATCTGCTTGGAACCAAGCATTTAGGACCATCACAAAATCTTGCCTTTTGTGTGAATTCTGCAAATTGGCAAATCTTCGCTCTGCACTATGACTCCTCTCTGCTCTACTCCTAAGGAAATGCTCTTAGCATTGTGATTGAAAAATTCATCTTTTAAGGAAGAAACTCCTTGCTCATACTCTTGAATATGAATACACACCACAACATGGCAAGATCTATAATTTATTGTAGGATAGGAAAATATATATACATATATACATATTTGTTTATTTATATCTTTAAACAAAGAGATTAAGATGAAATTATCCATTTTAGGACTGATTTGATTAAATAAAGAAACTAGAAGACTGAAAAACTCTATATTGTCATTGTTGTGTTTTTATATTGCTTTTTTATTTTCAAGCAGTTGAAACCATAACAGCAGAGAGATTATATCTCATGAATCAAGAAAGTAAAAATATAGCTGGGTGCATTAATGAAGAAGGTGTTTATGACTTTTATGTTCTACATCATTTCATAATCTAATAGAAAGCTCGCTGGGTTATATACTTCAGATCTGGACAGTCCCCTGAATTCCTTTACGGGAAAGTAACTGTGAACAATACAAAGCAGAATTTTCTCTGACATCAGCTATATCTTGAAGTCATAAAGTCTATAAAAAGAGCAAAAGGAGAAAAATATTCTAATTAATGAGTTTCACATAGGCCAGGAAGATCGCTTAATGTAAAACTGTGTGTGGAGAACACAGAGTTGTTAATTCTGTTCTTTGCCCTGTCCCTAAAAATGAGAGGGCTTGTTTTGAAAAGTACGACTCTTATTGTTAATTCTGGTGACCTGAATTTATTTTTGATTTTAACTCCTGAGAAATATTACTGAGATTTAATTTTTAAATCTTTTGACTATTTTCAAAGATCAAGTTTAACTTCGTTTAGTAAACATTTAATCTATTTAGTACTTATCTTGTTTAATGTTGAAGTGACCATTGCATTTTGGTTTCAGTCTCCCCTTTTTGGGGTCTGTCACCCTTTGGTGCCATAGTTCCTTCTCCCTCAGCTGGCTGTTTATGTGTCAGAGAAAACGGGAGTTGTATATCTCCAAGTACAAAAGGAGGAGTATTTCTTGTCCTTTCAGCCTGCTCTGCCTTCATTTTCTGTTATCCAGGGAGCAAGTCATCAAAAATTAATGTTGGGAGATGACAAGTATCTTGGCTATTCAAGTCAGTAGCAAAAATAATAATTTTTTCATAGACTTTGTGCTTCCATAAGTGTGAATTATTCATGAAGTGCCAGTTTGGGTAAGAGTCAGCTGAATGATAGATTTGAGCCAGCACCAGAAAATTTGCTAAGAAAAACCACTATATAGTAGAGCCTCAACATTTAGTCATGTAGTTAAAAAGTGTCTCTACTCCTTTACTCTTGAATGCAAATTCTCAAACTTTGTAAGTTGAAATTTCCGTGAGAATCAATTCTTTTCTAAACTGGAATTGATCCTTAGTATTGAATTAAAAAGATGGTAGCCTTTAGGGATCTACCAAGAAAGAGAAATGTCATTTTGCCCAAGAATTAGTTAAATTTTATTTTCTGTGTCCCAAGCAGGGAGACAGACAGAAATCCCAGATCAAGCACCCACTCAGCGCTCCAGACGTGCAGTTAGCCACACTCCCAGAACCAAGGGAAGGGACATCCAGTTTCACAGGGGGTGTGTTCCCCTGTGGGTGGCTTCAGGGAACAAAAAGGTACAGCCATTCATAATGTCCTTCAGAGGATCCCTTCCACTTAGTGTGCTCTCATTTGTCTCAAGGTAGCAAACATCCTACCTAAGCCTAACTTTGTCTTTGGCCAAGCCCCTAAAAGGAAAGGGGGTGCCATTAAATGTCACACAACCTGTTTATTCTTTTCCAGGTGATTTCTTAGAGATAAGTTGAATCTCTTTGATCTGACTCCAGTGAAGTACCTTTAAGCAGTCCAGAATTAAAATGACCAGAAACTAGTAAGAAAGAAATTCAGTAAGGTAGTTCTAAACAAGGCTTATGGGATGGTGGAAGTGAGAAGGTATAACCAGAAACGCTGAGAGGAAAATTCAAGCAGATGAAAGAGGGGGAACTAGTGGGAGAAAGTCAGCTACAGGTTTTCAACATGGGGTCACGATTCTTGCACAGAAAGAAACAGTCTGGTAAAACCTGTATAGTTCAACAAATGAGATGGGATTGGGTATTGTCATATAAAATTTCAAAATACAGGAATGTCCTGTATGAAACACATCATGCAAACTGAATTTAAGTAAACTGGCATCTCTTCTGTCAGTGTCTCTTATCTTGGTGTTTACTATTTTCCCTTATTATTTTAGGGAAAATTGCTAGGAAACGGAATTTTCCAAATTGCCGTTTTATGATCTTCTGAGTCATGCTTGGGGATAAATCTCAAAGGAAAGAAAAATGAAAGTACATAAGTTATTCTAATGCTTTGGTCTGTCTTTCACTCTTTTTATATCCTCTTCTGGGAATAAAAGTAGGTGGCTCAATCAAGGGACTTTTTCCAGTAGATCAAAGAGGTCAAAGACATGGTGGACATGACCAGAAAAGTAATATAAATTAAATGTTTCCACTTCTGTGCAAAACCATGAATCTACATACCTGCACCTCAAGCAAGAGCCAGAAAAGGATGGTTAGAGGAAGACAACAGGGGAGAAAACCATATGGCCACAAGCCAGAATAAAACATTCTAATTCAGTCTCATGAAGGATGTGATTGGAGTCACTACAGTCACAATGGTGATACGGGGTATGTGGGGGCACAGCATCCTTAATGCTGAAGTTTACATCAAGGAAGACCACCTCACCAAAACTCAGGCCCTTAGCATGGCTTTTGAGATCCTTTGTAATCTAGCCTCTTCTTACCCCTGCAGGCTCAATTCCTCACCTACTGTCCCCCTCCCCATTCCCACCATACCTGAGCTCTAGCCATCCTGAACTTCTTCCAGTGCCCCAAAAGTGCTGTGCTCTCTCCAGGACTTTGATAATATTATCTCTGCTGTCTCAGTTAGTTGCCATTTTCTCTAGGACATTCGTCCTGAATCCCCTAATCAGCATCCGATATCCCTTGAAGTAGACCTAATTTAAGGTGTCTCCTTAGCCCATGTGGGTGCACGAGCCAAATTAGGCTAGTCAGATTCTCTCCTGGGAATTTGGTTTAGAACCTAATAATCCATTTCAGTTCGTGTTGGAGATGGGAAGAGAAATAAACTCAGTTGGAATTTCAATGTGGGGCAACCATATTCTGCCCTGTGCATGGAGAAATAATAATAATATGACAATAATAATAATAAAAGCCAGGCTGCAGACAATGAAAGAGATGCCAAGAAAGAAGCAAATATGCAAGATCACATGGCTTCAGGAAGACAAAGAACAAGAAACCAGCTGCCTTTCTTCCTAACAGCTCTACTTTCTACCCTTTCGGTTTCCTGGGAATTACCTCTACCCATACGTTAAATTACTAATTTTTGCTATCCTTAGTGGGTTTCTGTTACTTGCATCCAAATGATTTCTAATTCAGACACCCCTCCTGTGTGTGCTTACAGCTCCCTCTGCTTCTCTAGCATTACACTTGCCACTACATTGCATTTGCTTATTTATTGACCTGGATTTTTCACTGAGCTGTGCCTCCACTAGGGCAAGGACTATATGTATCAGGGTCACAACATGTAGCATGGTGCATTGAATATGTAAGAAAATAAATATTTGTTGAATGAATGAATGATTTCTTACAAAACTCCTTTTGATGCTACTTGGCTTGGGTGGACCATGGAACATTCTCAATTTTCTCTCTTCTGTGGCTGTCTAAGGTTTCAAGTCATAGCCCTTGATTCTAAACAGCTATCCAATGTATAACAAGAGGAAAAAATTCTTTGTATAGGGATTGCTGTCTAAGAATTCTTACTTAATTTGTGGAACATTAGCTTATGTCACATTAGAAATCTCTGCAGGCCTTCAGTTTTTTTCCCCTACTGAGGACAGTAAAAGTAGAGACCAGTTGTCAACACACAAATTAGGAACGTGAAGTTTTTGAAAGAAACTCTGTCCTTTTGTTTCGTAACTGGACCTTGCCTTTACCTGATTGAAGATCAGAATCACCTGGAGAACTTTTTAAAAATACAGATCCTGGATTTCACCACAATTTCAGTGCAGATTGTTATAAAGCTCTTTGAATGCTTTTGAGTTCCAGGGAAGTTTCTTGACCTCACTGCTCTGAGTTGCTCTTACACAAGGTTAGAAAAATATCTTTAGGAGCTATAGATGTCCACAATATAAAAATATGTAGATCAGACTTAGGGTAACTGCTGTTGTTCAAGGCACCCATTCATTCCATCTGTAAATAATTTATTGAGCATTTCCTATATGTGCTTTAGGAGTCTTCTTAAGAGCATGTCCAGGTGGCACCAGAGTTTTGGGGTCAACCTAAGAACTGCATACTTGTAAGAAAACAATAGCAATTCTAAAACAATCTTTTTGATCCCCTGTAACTATCAAATTTCTGCATTGAATACTTGTATGAATATGAAACTGTACCACTGGCATTTCGATTCATAAAGAAATACCTCAGCATGTAACCCAACCCAAATGCCATTCTCAATTCTGTCTCTACAGAATGTTTTTGGACTGAGAAGAGTTCCAGCTGAAAAGGGAAGCAAGAGGGCCCTTAAAGTGTCTGCATCTTTGAAACAAATGTTCCAAGCTCCTGGGTAGCTCTAAACAGTGTTATGATCTGGGACTTTGTGTATTCTTCCTGACTGTTCAAGAAGTGCTGAGTGCTCCATTAGAAGGAAGATGTTTGTGTATCATGTGTAATTGGTGATGGGATAGAAAGAAAATGAGTCTGCAATGTCTTGCTACAGAGGAGAGGTACTGACTGGACCCAGGAAAAAGGCTTGTAACTTACACATGAGTGACATGAGCAGGCAGCCAGGACCTGATAGTGGGACAAAAACAGTATGAAGAATGAGTTAGAGGAAGATATTCTCAGAAGATATTACCAGAAATGAATGCAGTCAGCAAGCATTGGTTGACTGATTTTGATACACAAAGCACAGGGTAGTTTGGAAAAGTTCTTTTGATTGAGCTGGGGTAGAAGCATAGTAAATCAAGAAGAAAAAAAGATAAGATATATCTGCGGACCTAACGTTTTTCCTCTGCTAATGAAAGAGTTTAAATAGATCATGTCAAGCCTCCTTGCCAGTTAAGTCTTTGTGATTCTTAAAACATCAGACAGGATAGAGTAATCCCAATGGGTAACCTAGTAATATGACAGAGGATTCTCAAACCAAAGAATCTCTGAGTCAAACTTGTTACTTAGAACAAACAAGTTTGGACTCAAACTAAATTGAGATGCCTTTAATTTGTCTGTCTGTTCTCTTAGAATTTGCATGCAGAGTAGTTTTGGTATTCTAAATAAATGGTTTCTGAAAAATGTTGGCCAGTTATTTTAAAAATTTGGGACAAGCACCCTGAAGATACATAGTCATTTACAAATTTTATACATTACTACTTTTCCACTATATTATAAATACATACACTCTGTACAAAAATAGAAAGTAAAAAGGATTTGATAGATAACTATAAACAAGTGTAAACTGAAATTAAAACATAAAACCATTTATAATCATGCCAAAGAAAATAAAGCACTTAGTATAAACCTAACAAGACATATACAGGATCCGTATTCTGAAAGTTACAAAATGCTGATGAAGAAACCAAAGAAGAACTAAATAAACAGAGAGACATACCATGTTCAGAGAGTGGAAGACTCAACAGATCTCCCCAAGATGACTACAGATTTAATGTAATTCCTATCAAAATCCCAGCAAAGTTTTTTTGTAGACGTAGATAAGTGAATTCTTAAACTTCTATGGAAAGGCACAGGATCTAGAATAGCTAAAACAACTTTCAAAAAGAATAATAAAGTTGGAGGAATCATTCTACCAGACATTAAGTCTTACTGTTAGTTTGCATAATTAAGAGAACGTAGTCATGGTGGAGGAACAGACACATAGATCAGTGGAACAGAATAGAGAACACAGAAACAGACCCACAAAAAGATGTCCAACTAATTGTTTACAAAGGTGTAAAAGCGATGTACTATGGGATGGATAACCCTTTTAACAAGTCGTGCTGCAGCAATTAGATAACCAAAGAAAATAAAGTGAACCTCTATCTAAACCTCATATCTTATAAAAAATTAACTCAAAGTAGATCGTGGACTTAAATGTAAGACATAAAACCATTAAACTTCTGGAAAACAACACAGGAGAAAAATCTTCAGAATCTAGGACCAGGTGAAGATTTCCTAGATTTGACATTAAAAGCAGAGTCCATAAGAGGGAAAATTGATAAATCAAAACTAATCAAAATTCAAACTTTTGCTCTATGAAGCTCACATGAAGAGTGTGAAAGGACAAGCTGCAGACTGGGAGAAAATATTTGCGGACCACATATGCAACAAAGGACTTGTATCTAGAATACACAAGACTTTCAAAATTCAACAGTAAAAAAAAAAAATCAAACAATCCAATTAGAAAATGGAGAAAAGATATGAACAGACATTTCACCGACAAGAATGGGAAGAAGCATGTGAAAAGATGAAAAGATGTTCAACATCATTAGTCATTAAGGAAATGTAAATTAAAACCACAATGAGATATCACTACACACCTATGAGAATGGCTAAAATTAAAAATAGTGATAACACCAAATGCTGATGAGGATGCAGAGAAACTGGATCACTCATACATGGCTGGTTAGAATGTAAAAGAGCACCACTCTGGAAACGGTATGGTAGTTTCTAGTAAAACTGAAGATGCACTTGCCGTATGACTCAGCAATAGCACTCCTGGGCATTTATCCCAGAAAAATAAAAAATATATGTTCACATGAAGTCATGTACAAGAACATTCATAGCATCTCTATAATAGCCCCTAACTGGAAACAATTCAAATGTCCTTCAGTGGATGAATGGTTAAACGCCGTGGTATACGCGTACCATAGAATAATACTGAGCAATAAAAAGGAATAAACTACTAGCACAACTATTGTCTCATGTGGTAAATAGAAAAACGCCCCTCCCCACTACCAAAAAAAGATGTATGCTTTCTAATCCCTGGAACTGGTGAATCTGTTATGTTACGTGGTAAAAGGGACTTTGCATGTGTAATTACTTTACTTTGCAGGTGTACAGACTTTAAAACAGAGAGATTATTTTGGATTATCTGGGTGGGTCCAATCTAATCACATGAACTCTTAAAAGCAGAGAATTTTCTCTGGCTGGAGTCATAGTGATGCATCAGAAGGAAAAGTCAGAGAGATTCCAAATGTCAGAGGGACTCATCTGCTGTTGCTGGGGGCAGGCCACATGGAAAGCATAGGAAGGATGCAGGCAGCCTCTGGGAGCAAAGATTGGCTCCCAGCTGACAGCCAGCATGGATGTGGAGACTTCTGTCCTACAACTGCAAGAAACTAAATTTGGCTAACAACCTGAAGGAGCTTGGAACCGCTTCCTTCCCAGAGCCTCCAGAAAGGAACGCAGGCCTTGATTTAGGCCTCATGAGAGTCTAAGCAGAGGGTCCAATTGAGCCATGCTGTTCCTGGGCTTTTGACTTTCAGAAATGAAAGATAATAAATGTCTGTTGTTTTAAGTGGCTAAATTCGTGGTAATGTGATCCAGCAACAATAGAAATCTAATATACGCAATAACTTGGATGGGTCCCAAGGAAAGGATGCTGAATGAAAAGAGTCAGTCTCAAAAGGTTACGTACTGAATTGTTCCATTTATATAATACTTTTGAAATGACAAAATCATAGAGCTGGAAAACAGATTACTGGTTGCTAAAATAAAGGTTGGGGGGAAGGAGGGCGGGAGGTGGGTGAGACTGTGAATGGGTAGTGTCATGGATCCTTGTGGTGACGGAATTACTCTGTGACTTGACTGTAGTGGTGGTTACATGACTCTACACGTGGGACAAAATTGCATGGAACTAAATAGACACACACACACGCACACGAATGCATGTAAAACTGGTGAAATCTGAATAAGTGGATTGTATCAATGCCAGTGTCCCAGCTGTGACCTTGCACTATATTATGCTAGACATTACCACTGGGGGAAACTGGATTAAGAGTATATGGGGTCTCTTTGTATTGTTTCTTACAACTACATGTGAATCTGCAATTATCTCAAAATAAAAAGGTTAATTAAAAAAAGATTTAATAGATGTAAAATGCATATGTTAAAAGTAATAGTTCATTATTTTTATTTTATGTATTCATGAGATAAAAACTATTGCCTTCACTTAAAAAATTATTCAAGTGAAAACAATAGAATTAAATATGTTAGATCATCATTGCTTTGACTTCAAAACAAGCTGAGGAGGAAGGGGAAGTCCAGCCCTGCTAGGGTCTTGCTCACATGGGCTTGCATTATTTGAGCTGTCTTTCAGCAACAGTTTTTCTGCAGGAATCTCTTTAGAGGACATTTGTCCACTTGGTGACAATTAGTTTAGTTAAAACTAGATAATAGAATTCACAAATTTACTTAACAGAATATGTTAGTTTCCTGTTGCTGCTGTAACAAATTACCACAGTTCAGTGGCTTAAACAACACAAATTTATTATTTAACATTATGGAGATCAGAAGCCCAAAATGGGTCTCACTGAGCTAAAATCAAGGTGTCATCAGGGCTGCATTCTTTATGGAGGTTCTAGGGGCAATTCTATGTCCTTGACTGTTCCAGCTTCCAACTGCCCGCATTCCTTGGCCTGTGGATCACAACACTCTGGCCTCTGCTTCAGCTGTCACATCTTCTTCCACTGTGACTTTCCTGCCTCACTCGTTCATTTATTACAAGCACCCTCACGATTACATTGGGCCCACCCAGGTAGTCAAGGATAATCTTCCCATCTCAAGATCCTTTGCTCAATCACATTTGCAAAGTTCCTTTTGCTGTGTGAGGTAACCTATTCAGAGGTTCCAGGGATTAGGACACAGACATCTTTAGGGGCCATGATTCTGCTTGCCACCTACTGCAATGTACAGAATATTGCATACACAACCTGCAGCATATTGCAATGTGCAGAATGTTCCAGATGTGTGAGGACTCCACTCTCACCACTCTGTTGTGGCATCAACAGGCTCCTCAGGAAATCTCGTGTACTAAGACCCATGACCATTTCAAATGCAGACTAGAGAAGGTGTCAGCTTTAATTCATTGCATTAAAATATCATGAAGGCTTAATTTCTTTTTTGTTTTTTAATTTACACATAGTTATAAATAGAAGCTCTAACATTCTCTTTCCATGCCTCATTTGATTGCTCATGTACCCCTGAGTTCGGAGCGCCCAATTGGAGGCTGCTGCTCTCGACAACTAGTATTTAGCAACTCCTCACATCTGTGCAGCAATGCACAACTTACAGACTGTTGTCATAGTGTTTCATTTCATAGAATTTTTAGCCCCATGCCAACAACAGTGCAAGGTAGATAAGATTTCCACTTTATAGGTGAGGAATCTCATGCTGGAGAAGTTCAGGAACTTGACGAAGGACAAAGCTAAAAAATTGCCGACTGATGGAGTGCAATATTCCATCATGGCTCTCAGTTCCTCCACAGCATGGCGTGGGGTGGCGGGGGGTGTCTCTGGGTAGAGAAGGAGCAAGGTTTTTGGTATCCCAAGAGAGAGCATCCTCAGTCTTCTGGAGAAGCCGCAATAATGGTGGTGAAAGCAGACAGCCTGGTTCAAAATGCAGAGTAATTTCACACTAACTACTGAGACAGCAACTGATTTCCTCATGCTCAGAACCTCCACATGACCAGGACCAAGTCCAGAAACAAAAATCATTGGGGCTCAAATAAGTTGGGACTGTGCAATAAAGAAAAGCTGTATTGTTCTGAGCACATTTTCTTTTCTTTTGTATTTCATGAGGTGACAAATAGTTGTAGGGTTTTTCCCCCAGCTTTCTTTTGGAGAGGACATTGCAAATGAGAGTGATTCCATGACAGACATTCTTTCTTCCTCAATGGTTCCGAGAACTCGGAGGAAACAGGGCTATTTTTATCCACTGGGGCTTGGGAGTGGCTGTAGAGAAAGAGCCATGGGGCTGGTGTCCTTTTGATAAAGGGGACAAATGTGTTCGTGAACCATCTTGAAAGGAAGACACAAGCTCACAGAAGATCAGGGAAATGCAGATGTAATTATATGGGGAATCACAAGACATGGACTTAGAGACAATTTGGAACAGCATGACTGAGCAGCAGAGAAATACGGAAATTTGTAACTGATGAAGAGTGGTAGCAAATTTTGAGAGGAGATTTGAAAGGTCTAATGGACAGATTACCTAAGAGGCATTTAGTGGAGTTTAGTTCTGACACTGACTGACTTGAATATGTAACTAAATGCTAAATTTTGGCTCCATGCATCATTTAATATATTCAATTCACGGGATTGGAAACATTAATCTTCAGATTGCTGAGGGAAAAATTAATTAGACCTGTAAATGGCTTTTAAGCCACAAATAATAAGAACCAAATATCCAAAAGTGACACCAAGACTATGGCTTGTAAAGAGTATATAGGTTTCTGTTTGCTGGAATAATGACCCATTTGCAAGAGTTGCATATGCAAGCCAAATTTCCCAATTGACTCACTTAGAAAATAACATTGAGGTCACATTACATTAGCAAGGGGAAATGGAAAGCAGAATTAATTACCTCGATACTATAGAGTAAACAAATGTTGCTTCAATTATCTGATTCTTTCAGATTGAGACTTGTGGGGTGGGAATGATCTGAATTGCACTGTTACTGAATTTCACTTCACTAAACTAGGCAATGGTGATCGAGTGGTTCAGATTCAGTGCACTCATCTCAGAGGGCCTGGGTTCCTTTCCCAGTAGGGTCTGTCAGTTGTGACACTGTGGTGGCTGCATGTTTCAGTTATGCTGAAAGCTGTGCCGCCCGTATTTTAAATGCCAGAATGTCCTGGCCACCCACTTCTGAAAAAAGTGGCCATGGAAGCCCTGTGAATAGCAGCGGAGCGTTGTCTGATACAGCGCAGGAAGGTAAGAGGAGGGCGCAGAAAGACCAGGCAGGGGTCCACTCTGCGGTACACAGGGTCGCTAGGTGTTGGAATCGACTCACTGGCACTAACAAAAAACTAGACCAAGTCTAAAAGAGTCAGAAAACCAAATCTTCCTGGAGGGTTTTCTGTGAGTGACTCCCATACAGCTGAATTTGCCAAAATGTGACTTTTAAACTTAGATTTTGGCCAAGTATTTGACCAGCTTCTTAACTTTCCAGTTTTATAAGAATAGAAACTCATATGGTCAAAATACTATTTTCATAACCGTCAACTAATTCATAGTTACAATTATAGGAAAATAAAATAGCATGTAGGAAGCAGGCCGAACACACATACTATTATTAGGGTTTTTATCCCAGTAGTTGTTCTGGACCTCCTAATTTCATGAGTACGAAAAATTTAGAAACCATTTTGTTTTAGATTTATACACAACAGATTGCTCAAAGGGCTAGGAACACAATTCAAGAGGAAATCACTTTGGACCTGGGAAAATTTACCTTTGTTTTTCAACAGTTTTGTGTTTGGGGTGCCTGAAACTTTTAAAGCCAGGTGTGATTTAAGCCTTATTTAATCTAGTGGTTCCTGTTCCCCAGTCATTAGACCTGGGCTGGGCTGCCTGCTGATGAATTGATAGCTCATTTCTCTATCTTCAGACAGGAAAAAGGTTTTCCAGGTGGAAAAAAGCTCCAGTTTTTGCCTTTTTTTTTTTTTTAAGTTCAATTTCTAGGCCCTGCCCTGGGTTTTCTGACTGAGCAGTGTTGTGGCTGTGACCCTGAATGTGTATTTTTTAAAAAGCTTCCCAGGTGGTTCTGTGATCCAACTATTCGTGGAAACCACTGATGCTGGTCCAGCCTCTTCACTTTGGAGATGAGGAATCGGAGGCCTGCCTTGTCCCGGGTCGCAGCGGGGAGGAGAACCGGAGCTCCCTGCCCGTCTAGGCCTTTCGTGCTCCTCACGAGGCCGGGCTCCTGACGAACTCCTTTCTGTCTCCTTTGAACGTGAACGCAGAGTGAAGGCGGGCGGGGAGCCACAGACGGAGGGGAGAACCGACCTACACGAAGGATTGTTAATTTGCTGTATTTCCTTTCCTGGGAAATTTTAAAACCAAGAGAAAATTTTAATTGCCTGATAATTTAATAAACGAAATCTTGTCTGAAAATAGGGAAACGGGTTAGATAGCATTTTACGTCTCTTCTAGCCCTCTCATTCTGTAATTGAGTAACAAAAGGAACCCATTTGCACTTTCACTTTCTCTTGTTAAGATGGTTTCCCCAGAAGCTTCCACAAATGGAAGAAACTTACCTCCCTCCCTTCTACTTAGCTTTCTTATCTGAAAGGAAAACTACACCGTAAACACTTACATACGCAAAACCCTATCCCTCCCTGCCTTTGGCATTTATTTAACACTTTCAGATCAAATCTACAGAGCGCCCGAGCGGCTGGGGCCGCGGCTGGTTTAGCATAAATCCAACAGCGCCACCTTGTGTTGCGTTCCTGGGAGAATTGACCTCCAGCAGGACAAAAGCTCGGGCGAGGAGGGGGCGCAGCACGGAGGCAGCACCGGGGCCTCTGTTTTCACGACGGAGAGCAATGCTACTCCACTCCTCTCGAAAAACTCTTCCGTTCACTACCAGCCTACAATCGTTTTCCATAAAACTTATATATTTTATTATATACATTAAATCTGTATATAATCTAATATATATTAGATATAAATACATATTATATGATATATTACATATTTAAAAATATGTATATAATCTAAAAGGGAAATGGAAAAGCAGAAATAAATATATATTAACAAAAGCCTAGGCAAACACAAGGCCTTAGTAAATATTTTAGAGGGAAAAGTTACAGTCAATTTTAATTCAAAAAATACTTAAAGGTAAATGCACATTTAATGCTATAATGATTTAACACTTTCTCTAAAGATTATCCCACATTTGGAGAGGTAGGTTTTGAACAATGTATTTGCCTATTAAGGGAAGAAAAGGATTTTTCATAAAACCTCTCTCATGATAGTTCTGTTATGGATAATATGGATAAAATAGTTCTATGATGGGTAAAGTCTTTATTTCCCAAGTAGAGTTGTAGAGATTTTTTTTATGTTTAATTTTCTCTATGGGGTAAACCGAGAAATTAACATATAGATATCAACTTGGGACTGAAGTCTGTACTTAAAAGACACCAAAATAGAAATCTCTCTCAAACAAACATGCTATTTTTTCTGCTCTTTTCACCAGAAACCACATAGTTAATTAAGGAAAATTGTTTTCAATTGCAATTAGAAATGTCAATATTAGTATTACAAATTAGCAATTCTTTGTTCCCAAAGTCATCTGGAAAATTGAGTCTGAGGCCTTACAACCTACACATGATTATAGGATGAAAAGTTATTATGGGATTAGAAAGTAGCAAACCTCAGGGCCTTTCTGGGACTGGTGGTGCAGAAAACCGTACCCAGAAACCCCCAAGGAGGCTCAGTAATGTTGCTTTTAATTGTAACAGGAGGGTTTTGTCTTCTAAGTTTGTTTGCTGTCGTTGATCCAGTCTTTAGAGCACACATTTACTGTGCTGAGTTAATAACTTTGAATAAAGACTCTACAAATAAGAAAAAATTTTTTCCTTAATTAGCCATGTTCTTTCTGGTGAAAAGATCACACAAGTGGCATATTTGGTTGGACAATATTTCTGCTTTTTGGATGAAATTTTTTATATTGTATACTCCAATTAAATTATAGTCTAATTTATAGAAATAGTGGATTTGTGTTATGAAGGGCATACTACAATTTTTAAGACACATATAATGTTCAAGTGTTAATCATGTACTTGGAGGGCATCACCAAATATCAAGTGATAAATACCATGAGAATGCTCTTCTTTCCTTTAAGCAAAGACACCCTCAAAACCTGCAAGGGCTCTTCATTGGTCTATTACTCACGATCTCTTGTGAGATCACTGTTAGTGATCTCTACCACTGTTGGTTCTCTGCACAAAGAAACGTTCTACCGCTTCCCCCAGCCCTGCGTTCCGGGTGACTCCCCAGCAAAGGGCACCTACTTGGACAGAATGGGGACCTCACACTTGCCCCAAATCTTCTCCCTCCCATTAGACTTTCACTGAGGTTTTATCTCACTCAAATACCTTCTCAACAGGCAACTACTTCATCCATGCCACAAAATCCAAATACAGTCAGCCCTCAGTATTCACCAGTAAATTTCTCCATCTTATCCATTACCTGTGGAAGCCAGGCTTATTTCTCTATTACCCAGTTGGTGTGGCTCAGTGAATTCAAACACATTTTAAATTAATTCAAGTAAAACACAAATAGGAAAGGAAATCTTTTTAAAATTCTATCATGTACTCCTGAGCAAAAGAGTTTTTTTTTTTTAAATTTAGTTCTTACCTGAACTATATTATTTCTTGTCTTTATCATGGCCATTAGCTCTTTTATTCTTATCCAGATATATCTTAAAAAAATTTTTTTTGGTCTAACTTGGGTCCTGAGGAGATTATAGACTTAAGTTCAGTATCTGTCAATTCTATACTGCCAGCTCTATGGCTTCTCACTCAGGAGACAAGAAATGATTGTTTGTTGATATTGGAATAATAATAATTTTCTAGAATAGTGGACTAATTTTAGAAACTGTTATTTTTTCCTAATTGGATAGTGTACTAGTCTGCTTGGACTAGCATAACAAAATACAACAGATTGAGTGACGTAACAGCAGAAATTTATTTTTTCACGGTTCCACAGGCTGGAAGTCCAAGATCAAGGTGCCAGCAGGGTTGGTTTCTCATGAGGCTTCTCAGCCTGGCTTGCAGACAGCCATCCTCTCACTGTGTCCTCACATGGCCTTTCATCTGTATGCACATGGAAAGAGAGAGCTCTTGGTGTCTCTTCTTCTTTTTTTTGTTTTTGGTGAGGAAGATTGACCCTGAGCTAACATCTGTTGCCAATCTTCCTCTTTTTGCTTGAGGAAGATTGGCCCTGGGCTAACCTCTGTGCCAATCTTCCTCAATTTTGTATGTGAGTCGCCACCACAGTGTGGCTTGATGAGCAGTGGGTAGGTCCGCACCTGAGACCTGAACCCATGAACCCCAGGCCACTGAAGCAGAGCATGTGAACTTAACTAGTAGGCTGTCCCCTCTTCCTCTTTTTAAGGACACCAGTCCTACTTTATTAGGACTTAAACGTGTGAATTTTGGGGAGGCACAATTCAATCCATGACATTTCCTTCTCTGGCCCCCCCCAAAATCAGTGTCCTTTTTATATGCAAAGTAAATTCACCCCCCCAACAACCCCCAAAATCTTAACCCATTCCAGCATCAATTCCAAATCCAAAGTCTCCTCTAAATAGCATCTAAATCAGATATGGGTGAGACTCAAGGTATTTTTCATCCTGAGGCAAAATTTCTCTCCAGCTGTGAACTTGGGAACCAGACAAGTTATGTGCTTCCAAAATACAGAGATAGAACAGGTATAGGATAGATATTTTTATTCCAAAAGAGAGAAATCAGAAACAAGAAAGGAGTGATGGATACCAAGCAAGTCCCAAACCCAGTAAGGCAAATTCCATTAATCTTAAGGCCTAAGAACAATCCTCTTTGGCTCCATGCTCTGCCCGCAGGCCCATTGGGCCAGTGATGCAGCGCCTTGGACAGTTTCTAGAACATAGCTGACTCCCAATACTTGCCACATTACCCTCTTTCTTGCTAAGTTTTATGGCAAGAACATGATTTTCCATTGTCTGGTATCTCTAATTCTGTAAACTAATAGACCTGTATTTAAATTAAAGTAGTTCAAACGTGCATTTTGGTAAAGTTTGGTGTTAGCCTGTTGACTTCTACTTTTGGTGGAGAGCATGCCATGCACTCTGTAGTGATCTAGGGACTTAAATAACTATTATACGGATGTTTGATTCAACCAGCGGCTAGAACTCTGAAAATAAATCCAAACAAATCAAGGAAATGGTAGCAGAGCCTTAAATTCTCTATAGTTTGACTAGTGAATTAACATTACAACATTTGTTAGAATGCTCAGATAGCTTCTAAGGACATCAAGATTATCGGCAAGTTTGCTAGAGAAAAACCTACCTCCTCTGTTTTGGCCCAGAAGGTTTGACCCACTTTTGTCCATACCTAAAGGAAACTTTTAAAAAAATTGAAAAATTCTTTAAAAAATCAAACATTTCAAGGGGCTGGCCCAGTGGCGTAGTGGTTAAGTTCGCATGTTCTGCTTCGGCAGCCCGGGGTTGACTGGTTTGGATCCCGGGCACGGACATACTCACCGCTCATCAAGCCATGCTGAAGCAGCGTCCCACATAGAAGAGCTACAACTCTACAACTATGATACACAACTATGTACTGGGGCTTTGGGGAGAAAAAATGGAAAAGAAAAGAGGAAGATTGGCAACAGATGTTAGTGCAGGGCCAATCTTCCTCAAAAAAAAAAAAAAAGGAAGAGAAGTTCTTCCTTTAAAAAAAAATTAAACATTTCAGATTAAAAATTTTTTTTATAATCTTGAACAAGTTGTAAAGGTTTGAGCCTGTGCTGAGGGCAGGGGTGATAAATGTGGTTGATATGTATATATTGTGGTTGATATATATATCATGATTTATATATATCTCACCCACACCACGTGCCAGAAACCACAACAGTTGTTGGATCTATACATTATGACCTTGGCAGACACAGTCTCTGACCTCATTGGAGCTCATAGGCCGGTGGGTAGGAAAATACTAAAACTACACAAATGACTAAAAAATTACAAATATGATAACAGCAATGAAGAAAAACCCTCAGTTGAAGGAACTGCAATACAGGTTACTCTTATATATGTCGACCACAACACAAGACATATTCTTTCCATGGGTTGTTGAATACTTTAAATCACACTCCTAGCATGCTCTGAGGTAGGCATCAATGCTACAGGACATGGTGAAGTGGACATTAGGAGAAAATATTGACAGACTATCCTTACTCTCAATGTAAATTGTGGGGGGGAAAAATCCTTTACAAAAATCCCCATAGCCTAAACTCCACTTCTGAAACAGGCCACAGATCCATGGCAAACTTCCATGGAGTGCAGATTGAGAATTCTTATGTAGAATAGCCTGCTTGTTTTCAGAAGAAAGGTGGGAAAAGTGCCTAGAACCACACCCACTAATGATATCAACATTTTCCAGAAGGCTTGCCCATAAACTGGTGCCTGCTTGGCTGGACGGAGAAAGCTTGATCACAGCCCCACCCCTGATGTCAACTCTGTTCCATGAGCATGCAGAACCCTAATACCATTTTATAGGATGGGTTTCAATCCTCTCTCTTCCCTCCTCACAGCCCAAACTCAAACACTAACTTCAACCTTCCTGTCTGCTCCTGCTGTAGGCATGGCACACCCCACCCCCACAGCGAAAGGAAGCTGGATCTTTTCCAGCAATAGCTTCAGTCTTGCTCAGATGAAAGGCACGATGCCAGGGTGAGGCATTCTCGTTGTTAATCAACCTTGATTTGCAGAAGATGACACGGTTGCAGGGTCTGTGCTTTAAGTACTCTTTCAGCAGTGCTGAAAGTCAAGCATTATTCAGCTTGGTTCTAAGAGGACACTTGAAATCTTGCTAAAGACTGTACCATTTCAGTGCTAGAGGCAGGAAAATATGTAACAATATTAAACAAATAATGTGTTACTGGTAAACTGCAGTGAACTCTGTAGTTTTGAACCCTGAGCACCTATTCGTGCTTATAAAGCTGAGAGTTCATGCATGTTGGGGAAGCAAGGAGTTATTGGAATGCAGCAGGGCTGATTCTGTCCAATGTGACTTCAAGGGAATTTAAATGAAAATTTGGTTTAAATAGTCAAGGCTGAGGAGACAAAAGACCCTGCAAATCTATACATCTAATCTCTTGGGAAACGTTGCAGCTTAATAAGTTGTCAAGTGCATTGCCCATCTTAGACAATCTCTTGCATGAAATGTCCTAACCAATCCTTCCAGGCCATTCAAGTCCTATCTCTTCACATAGCCTTCACCAGTGCCATTGGTTTGCAGTGGGTGCCCTCTGTCTTTCCTGAGCATCCCTAGAATTTATTGTCTGCTCAGTAAGTGCACACTTTGACTTCTATTTATAATGTCCTGTTTATTTTGACATATAAAGTCAATTTTTTATTTTATTTTTTGGTGAGGAAGATTGCCCAGGAGCTAACATCTGTTGCCAATCTTCCTCTTTTTGCTGAGGAAGATTGGGCCTGAGCTAACATCTGTGCCCATCTTCCTCTATTTTGTATATGGGACACCACCACACCATGGCTTGATGAGTGGTGCATAGGCCCATGACCGGGATCTGAACCTGCAAACCCGAGGCTGCCAAAGCGGAGTTTATGAATTGAACCACTATGGCACTGGGCCAGCCCCTCAATTTTACCCTTTTAGAAACTGATTTCGTTTTATTTTCTAATTAAAAATTTTAAACGATATATACAAGTAGCACACTATTTTAAATGTGGAATATTGAAATGATGTTTTATTTGTTTTGTGTGCAATTGAGAAATGGCAAGATCATGGGCTGTGATGTCAGGTGGATCAGGATTCAGACCCCAGTTTGGACATTTATGAGCTGTGTAATGCTGAGTAGTTTGCTTAACCTCTTTGAACTTCATTTTTCCTCATTTGTAAAATTGAAAAATTATAATAATACTTTGCACAAGGTAAAAGTTTAATGCAATAAGATATGCTAGCTGCCTAGCACAGAATATCGAAGGTGCTCAATAAATGGTAGCCACCAGCGGAAGTAGCAGAAATAGTAGCAGCAGGAGTATTATGCATAGCATGTTGTATCCCTGCAAAACACTGTTCTTGAGGACAAGGATCACATCATATACTTGCATGTTATCTCTCAGCATTTCTAGCACAGGGTGCAAGCACCACGAATAAGTACCAGTTGAAATATACTGGCATGAATGAGTTGGGTATAAGACATTTGCCCAGTTAGAATAACGGGACAGAAGCCTAGGTCACCAACTGTTCTGAAGAGTGAAACACATTACCTAGGCAGAGTGCTTCATTAGAAATATAGAGAGAACAATTTCCTCTTTCACAAAGTCTTTGAGTTACTTTAGGTTGAGGAGGGGGCAGAGGAATGAGAAAAGAGAGGGAAGGAGATGAAGTAGAACCATTACAACAAGGGGTAGAGAACAAGTTATAAGGAACAAAGAGAAGGGAACTCAGATTTGCTGAGCACAATATGTTAGCACTTTACATGAAACCCTGACTCTATCCTGAAACATAAGTTCTATTAGCCTCAGAGAGCTTAAATAAACTGGCCCAAGGTCCCACAGCCAGTAAGTGATAGAACTGAAAATTAATACTCAGGGCTGTCTATCTTCAAATGTGCATTCATTCACAACTCTGTGCTGCCACCCTCTTGTATCAGAGAGCTAAGGATTGCTACTCTAAGCCAATTCCCTTGCAGGATGTTTGGTCCTATCCAAAACATCCATGAGTATATTTGGTCCATGCCAAATGGTTTTGAACCAGACCGAATATCAAGGATCTTTTGGCATGGACCTAATGTCTCCATAGACGTTTTGGACAGGACCAAATATATCAGATAGCAAGGACCTTTTGGTGTGGACCCAATGTCTGATGGACCTTTTGGACAGGACCAAATGTCTGTTAATAATCAATTCATCCTCTAGCTGTCACCCTGCCCTTCACATAGGGTGATGCATAATTTATCATTCAGAATAGGATATGTTTGAGAGTGGAGGAGGGAGCTATTGATGATTTCTCCAGGACAACAGACCAAACTGGAACTTTTTTGGGTAAAATTGGACACTTGGTCAGACCCACTCAAAAGAGTTGTGTATACTCTGAACTTCTCAGCTCTCAAGCACTAAGAGGTCATGCTATTATTTTCCTTTTCATGCTATTTGCTCTCTAAATGGATCTTGATAAGATCACCAGAAACCTCCCCATCCCTAAATCACAAAGACATTTTTAGTCCTCATGTCACTTGACTTCTCATTACATTTTATTCTAGTGGTTATTTCCTCTTTGATACTCTCTATCTCCTTGGCTTCTGGGATACAACACCCTACTAGTTATCCTCCCATATCTCTAGCTTTTCCAACATGTTATCTTCTACCCAACTTGGAAATATGGGCTTCCTTAAGGCTTGGTCGTCTTCTTTTTTTAAATCTTGTCTCTTCTTCTTTTGTCTTAAATCTAATTTCTTTCTATATCCTCTCCCTAGGGAACCCCATCTACGCTGATGGCTTCACAAAACATCTTTAATTACCATCAAATTTATATTCCCAGTCCAGATCTATCTTCTGAGCCCCAGGCCAATGGTTTACTCAACATTGCTACTTGGATATCTAACAGGTACTTCAGCCTCAGTAAGGCCAAAACTCATCTCTTCCTTCTACCCCCAGAAACTCAGTTTTCCACTAATGACCACTAGCTCGGAGAATATAACTGCCATTCATCCAAGTGTGTAAGTCAGAAACGTATTCCTCTTCCTCACCTGCCATATGCAGTTGATCATCAAACAGTGTTAAGTGTACCTTCTGAATGTCCATCTCTCTTCTTCTCTTCCGCCACCATCTTAGTCCAAACCAACATCATTTCTGTTTCCAATTATTATAATGGCTTCTAGACTCTCTCCCCACATCCACTCTTATCTCTCTCTAATTATCACCCTGCAGCATCTGAACCTCTCTTGCTTTAGCTCAACCCTCTTACCTCTGTCTCTTCAGCCCTACTAATCTATCAGATCCTCAAACATTCCATGTTCCTTCTTGCTTTAGGAGCTTAGAATGTTCTTCTCCTCCATACTGGATAACTTATTCATCTCTGAGGTTTCTGGTTGGATGGCCTTTCCTCAGAGAAGCTTTTTGGAGCCCCTACACCAGGTTGAGTCTCCCTGTCAAATATTTTCATGGCCCACTGTAGTCTTCTTTTGAGGCATTTATGAAAATTATTGTCTCAATCTTGCCTTGTAGCACAGCATAATTCTATCAGATATTGACATTGTTCTAATGGTCTCCAGCAGGTTCCACAGCATCACTCAAAAGCTGTTATTAACATCCAAGGGCCAGGATGGACCAGAGGCCCATAATCTTGTAATTTCACTGGTTCACTCGTTTTGACATTGGTCTATGAGACGATGACTTGCAGTGGGGCAGTCTGATGAGCTGACATGGGGCAAGAGGAAGATAAAAATGTTGTGAAGGGCCCCCTAAATTCCAATCCCAAGCTCTTTCTCTGGTCAGATGACACAGAAGCAGATCGACACAGTGTGCTGGTAAGACAATGAAGAAACCAGGAAAAGCATGGATCACACTGAGTAAAAGTCAGGAGAACTGCAAAGACAATGCCTTATACAAAAAGGGGTGATGAAGTGTATGAAAGAAGTGACAAAGGTGACTGTAGATCCCAAGTCTTCTCTGTCACACACAACTACATGATTCTGCACCATCCGTAATGATACTGTTAAATATAAAAAGTGACAGTGTGACTATACAAGATATAACTGTAAAGTAATGACAGGCTTCATGTACAGTTTGTGGAATTTTGTCTCAATATTATATAGTTACTGCCATTTAAATTAAATATTAGTTTTAGCAGTGTAATTCATCTAATCACTTACATTTTATTTTCCTGATACTCCTAAGTACTTTAAAAACTCATTTCTAGGCAATTAAAGTGCACTTTTATATTTATAAATTACATATTCTATTAAAAAGCACTTTAATATAAAGGTAGTGATATCATAAAATATTCTATTTGCATGTCAGATTTATAGCTATCAAAAATTGCTATGGCATATAAATTGAGCTT
This sequence comes from Ceratotherium simum simum, assembly GCF_057802395.1. Taxonomy (NCBI): domain Eukaryota; kingdom Metazoa; phylum Chordata; class Mammalia; order Perissodactyla; family Rhinocerotidae; genus Ceratotherium; species Ceratotherium simum. The sequence goes on along the minus strand of NC_141909.1, from coordinate 70,565,658 downwards.
TGCTTTGATACCAATGTTCTTCTCCCCAGAGTTTATTATTCTGGAATATCCAGCAACGTTAGAGTGTTTCTGTCAAAACTGCACTGACATCCTCTCTAACAGAGGCCTCTAGCACCGGGGATGGAGTAGGATGGGCGTGGAAGGGGTGGGGTGGGACAAAGTGAGAGCTGCACTTCTTGCATATTTGAGAAAAGCAGGGCTGGAGCATGGTAAAAGATGAAGTGAAGATGGGTCGCAGGGGGAGGTGATCACAGATGACCATGGGAGATGAAGTGGGGTGATTATTCCCTGTGTTGTCTCTACATGGAACCACATGGTCTTTGAAGGGTGAAGAGCTGTTAGTGGGTTTATCAGATTCAAACTTAACTGGACAGCTAACCTTTTAACTAAGACAAAGAGACCTTGGAGAAGACCACAATTCATTTTATAATTATTGAGCTGGAAATAACTGTAGAGGTCATTTTGTTCAGCCTCTCTTAAAGTACAAATTTGAAAACTGGAGCCAAGATATATGGAATTATTTTGGCTCTTGAGGGAAGCCGTAGAGAGATGATTTTCAGGAGATGCTCAAAGATAACCAAAACACTCAATTAAAGGAACTGATATTATTTAAGTAGGTAAAGAGAAAGCTGAGAGATGATCTCATCACAGTTAAAATAATGATTCCAATATATTAAGTGATGTCAATAATTAATGACACATATAATATGTAACTATTTTATTGAACAAGCTTGGTTTAAGAGGATACAAACCAATTTTATTCTTTATCATTATCTCTTTTAAAATTCCTGTGTAGAATAGTTCCTCACCTACCCCTAGATGAAATCTTAGGAAATCACCGTACTTCTTCCAGTCCACTATAATAATCACAAAATTACAAACTCTCTTCTAATATAAAATATCCGCCCTCCTCCAGCTCGTGTTGGCCCAGGCCACTTCTTCCCCCTCTACTTTCTCCCCCTCTCCAGGGTTGGCAGAGGTAGAGACTGGGGTAGATAAGGCATGGAATTGGCTGACAGGATTGTGATCTGGTATTGTTGCTTTCTGAATGTCGCAGAGTCCAAATTCTAATTCTTCCCTTGTGGGCTGCTTGTTGGGTTCTCTGAAGACCCTCTCCGCCATGACTGGGGCTCTGGCTCCTACAGTCCCCTCCTCTGGCTGGCTGCTGATGCCTTTCTCTCTCAGTCACCTGCTTCCTCTGCTGGGCCATCTGACACCTTTTAAAAGTTGCTCTTGGGAAGAGTCCTTTTTAAAAGTATCCAACACTGGCCGTCTTCCATAGGTCCACTCCTGGCCTTTGGGAAATTCGAAGTTTCTTTCCTTGCCCCATCAAACTCTGGAAGTGCAGACTATTCCTTATGTAGCTGTGGCTCTTCCTTCTGCCACCAGGTAGGGGAAGCCTCTCAACTTTAACTTTTCAGGCCTGAGTCAGACACCTGTTACTGCATTCCTCAGATTCTAGAGAATGAGTGCCAAGCTGTCTGAATGGTTGTCTTGAAATGGCATTTTCTCAGTTGGAGGTGAAAGGAAGCATGCTTTTATCCGTCATTAGGGGTGCTGGTGAACTCAGAATGCACAACATGTAGACAACATTCTCTGAGATGGTCCTCATTACCAGTGAATCCTTCTGTCATAGAGCAGAAGGTGGCTGGCTGATGTTGGCTGAACCTATTTTGTAATTACTTAGCATGTGTCCAACAACTCACCAGGATGTGGGAGTATTTGGCACCTACTGTTTTGTTCTCTATCTTTAGGGTATCTGTGGAAACTCCAAGACAGCAGAAGAGGTGGTTTACCATCCTGTTATACACAGATGGCCTGAAGCCATGTCCCCGTCACGTTCCTTGTGGTAGCAGAATTCTAAAGATGTTCCCGCAAGATCTCGATCCCCTGGTTATTCAATCAAACACTAACCTAGGAACTGCTGTGAAGGCACATTGCCAATGTGAGTAAGGTTACTATTCAGCTGACCTTCAAGTAGGGAAGTTATGCTGGTAGACCCAGTGTAATCACATCAACCCTTAAAAACAGAAAAGGAAGGTGGAATAGTTAAAGAGATGCAACAAAAGAGGAGAGCAAGAGACATGCGGTAGAAAAGGAGGTCAGAGAGATTCAAAGAATAAGAAGGACTTGACCTGCCATTGCTGATTTTGAAGCTAGAGGGAGGGGGCCATGAGCCAGGAATGAGGGCAACTTCTAGAATCTGAGAATGACTCCTAGCCAACAGCCAGTGAGGAAACAGGGACCTCAGTCCTGCAACCACGTGGACCTGGGTTCTGCCAACAACCAGAATGAGCCAGAAGCAGATTCTCCCCCGGAGTCTCCCAGCAGTAGCCCAGCTGACTGACACTTGCATTTTGGCCTTGTGAGACTCTAAGCAGGGAAACCAGCCAAACCAACCTGGATTTCTGATCCACAGAACCGTGAGATAATAAATGTGCGTTCTTTTAAGCCTCTAAGTTTGTGATGATTCGTTATAACAGCAATAGGAAACTAATGGACACCTTCGCCCCAACGTCACTGGCCTCCTGCCTCTAGGATCTCTGACCCTCTTCCTCCCCGTAGCTGGTGAGAGTCCAGAGACAAGCCTATGATCCCTTTTACTGGGCGCGTTTGGGAGAGATGAAGAAGGGAATGGAAAGTTTGACGCACCTTGATACGCACAGCATACGCAGCACTGACAATACTTTATCTACAGTTCTCCTATTTAATAATGACTTGCTGCAGCCTCTTGAGCTCTTAAAACAAACAAAACTTCTGTGCCCAAAACTGTCTCTTTCTTTGTTCAATTTGTTTGGTGAGGACTGTGCCTCGTTTGGCTTCCTTCACTCCCTCTATCTGATGGGGCGCTGCATTCAGGGGCAGAGAAAGGATGGAAAAGAATTTCTTTGCTGAAAATTTGACTTAAAGCCTCAGAATTTTAAAAAAGAGAAGAGCTAGGATTTCATGGAAAGGTCAATGGATTGTGGAAAGGCTTCCCAGAAAAAGTTTACCTGAGAAATGATTCCTTGCCTAAACTATTCTTCACACTGTGCTACCCAATCTGAGACCCTTAAACCAAGCCCCGGTGGCATTCTAGCCAGAAATGACCATTTAATCTAAAAATGTAGGATGTGGCCTTTATGGAGGTCTCACACACACCAGATCCATGTGTCTTAGGCGCCCCAAGCCTTTGGTATGGATGTGGGAAAAACAAAGCTGCCCTTTGCTATATAAGCATTTGGTTCTTCTGAGGGGGATGAGTCTCCACACTCCCTGAGGGACGGTTGTTTTTGCTCAGTCAGACATCAATGAGAATTTGTAATAAGCCAATTTGTCTGGAAGAGGACAACATTTTCAAAGCCTTCTTATACTTTGCTTTGGGCTAATTAGTAACCCTAGGATTGCCTTCCTCTCCCCACCAAGTAAGATACCTGGAAATGCAGAAATAGACTAGGAAACACTTTAAAAGTTGCTAGGAAGCAAAAACTCAGTTCTTTAAACACAAAATGTAAGCATTTCAAAAGAAAATATGGGAGGATTATCTTGTTGCTGATTTCCTGTTAACAATGTGTACTTACTAAAACACCTTTAAAGGTGTGGGAACTGGGCAGTTCTCTTGGTGGTTTCTTTGTACCTGAAAGACTACTTTCATAGCTGCACAAAAGATGAGTGAACCCAGACTGTCTGTAGCTTCTGGATCTTAATTAACAGTCCTGAAATTTAAGTACAAAGACCATAATGGAAAATATTGAAAAATGGAGGAGATTAACTGAAAATTCTAGGGAGAAAGAAGTCCAGAGGATACAGCTTTCAAATAAAAGTCAGAAATAAGAGTGAAAAGAACAATCAGGACATTTTCATTCATTTTCCACTGTATCATTCAGTGATTATAATTTGGCCACCCATCTTCTGAAGTCTCCACAAGGAGCTTTTATAGAAAATAAAGATGGAAACAATGAAGTAATCCTGACCACTTGCCGTTATAGTTTAAGGTTGTTCCCCAAAGTGTGTTACTGAATGTCCTGCCCAGCAAAATTTCCTATGACTCAAACTATGGGATTATTACCACTTCCTCTGGGAAGCTCTTTGCAGAATAATAGCATTTATTATTAGGAATGCTATTTTGAAGGTCAGCCAAATTTTCTCATTGTTCAACTGAATCCAAGATTTTGGCTATAATTTTCCTGACCACCCCCAAACAAGTGCTTCCTTTCAATACATGTGGATAATACTTCAAGTTTCATCCAGCACTTGAAACAGTGTAGATTCCAAAGAAATATTGGTTGAACAGATATTTCTAGATGAATGGATAGATGAATAGATGAATTATTCTATACTCCATGCCTTTGATTTCTCAACCTGCTTTCTGAAGGCCTTTGGTAGGCATAGAGTTTTTGGGGTGAAGGAGATGAGGAAAGACATCTCATGCTTGCCCACTATCCTTCAGCATGGATCCTGTTGGGGACATGATTTGGAACAATGATAGTGTATTGGTTTGCTAGGGCTGTTGTAACAACATACCCCAAACTGGGTGGCTTCAACAATAGAAATTTATTGTTGACGTTAAAAATAAAACAGTCAGTTATTTTAGCAGCAAAAATGGATTTATTCGGGAACAGCAAATAATTACAATTCAGGATATGCAATCTATGGCAAACCACAGGCAAGTTCAGAGAACAAAGGAGAGGACAGTCCTTGTACAGAGGAGAAGGGAGGGGCTATTTAAACAAAGAGCCCATTAGAGGAAACTAGGAGTTCAAAGTGTAGTGGCTTCTTATTGGCCGAGTTGTGACAGTCTCTCATTGGCTGGGCTGTTGCCGTGCAAGGAGAAAATCTTCCTTCCTTCTGCAGAGGTAGCAAAGCAGGCTTCTTCCTGTTGGGTCCGCAATTGAAGTGAAGTGGTGGGGTGTGAGAGCTTCCCTTTCTGGCCTCCTGACTCTGTTTTAAATGAGGTTTCTGTTTATTAATTTTCACAATTGTCTCCTGGTTCTGGAGGCTAAAAGTCTAAGATCAAGGTGTTGGCAGGGTTGCTTCCTTCTGAGGGCTGTGAGAATTTGTTCCATGCCTCTCACTTCGCCTCTGGTCACTTGCTGGCAATCTTTTGGCATTCTTTGGCTTGTAGGTCCATTGCCCTGATCTCTGCCTTGATCTTCACAAGGCATTCTCCTTGTGTGCATGTCTGTGTTCACATTTTTCCTTTAAAGATACCAGTAATATTGGATTAGGGGCTTACCCTACTTCAGTAAAATCTCATTTTAGTTTAACTAATTACATCTGCAACCCTTTTTTCCAGATAAGATCACATTCTGGGGTACTGTGGTTTGGAACTTCAATGTGTGAATCGGGGTGGGGGGGCAATTCAACTTATAACAGATAGAAATCATTCTTGATACCTTCTTTTTCCCTATAATCCCATGTCCAGTCACCAAAACACTCTATTTTGCCTCCTAATTACTTTTAGAATCCACCTCCTTGTCTTTATCTGCACTGTCACTTCTCTAGTTCAAATTATCACAATATCTCGATTACTTCAATAGCCCCCTCATTGGTCTCCCTGCTTCCAATTTTGCCATGTTCCAACCTATTCTCCATACTCTATACAAAGTGATATTTTTAAAAGGCAAATCTGATCATGTCACTCATCTCTTAAATCTCTGGATGGATTTGTGTTAGTTCTATAAGCCAGCTCCTGCCAGCTTCACCAGCCTGCTTTCCTGTCCTGCACTTGTTCATTCTCTGCTTTCCAGCTACCCTGGATCTTCTTTCCATTTCTCCAATATACTACACTCCCACCTACCTCAGTGCCCTTGCACATGCTGCTTCCCCTATCTGGAATGCTCATCTCCTCTTCCTGACTTGGGTAACTCCTTCTTACCCTTCCAGTTTCAGCTTAGATGTCACTTCCTTAGGTAAGCCTTTTCTACTCCCCACAACAGGTTGAGTTGCCATCATTTACTTTCATGGCACGTTGTAAGTCACCTTTTTAGTACTTAACAAAATTTAATCAACTGATTTCCTAGTAAATATGTGTTTTGTTAATCTCTCTGGCATAGATTGAATGTTTCTGTCCCCCCCATATTTATATGCTGAAACCTAACTCCTACTGTCATGGTATTTGGAAGTGGGGCCTTTGGGAGGTAATTAGGTCGTAAGGGTGGAGCCCTCATGAATGAAATTAGTGACCTTATAAAAGAGGCCCTAAAGAGCTTTCTTGCCCCTTCCACTAGATGAGGACACAGCGAGAAGATGGCTGTCTGTGAACCAGGATCGAGCTCTCACCAGACAATAAATCTTCTGGTGACTTGATCTTGGACTTCCCAGCCTCCAGAACTGTGAGAAATTAATTTCTGTTGTTTATAAGCCACCCAGTCTACGGTAGTTTGTTATAGCAGCTGGAACAGACTAAGACACTCTCCCATTAGATGCTAGGCTCCCAGAGGGCGAGTACTGAGTCTGCCGCTTTTCACCACTGCATTTGCACCACTGACCATGCATCTTAGTATGGAGAAAAAACCAATAAATAGTTGTTGAATAAGTGGATCAATGAATAAATGAATAAAGTTATTTTCTTTCCAATGATGTATCTTAAATGGCTTATTACTGCTCTTTCACCTCAGTGAACTACTATTTTTACATGAAATACATGATATATTTCCTTTCAGTCACCAAGCGGATCATCCCTAAGTTGTCTGGTACATCAGAGGTAAAGTGAAATCAGCATCAGCATCAGCATATGCACTGATGGAATTGTTGTGTAACTGATCACACATATGAATCCAAACCTTTCAATAGACTAAATGTTTTAATGTAGCCTAACAGCATTTCCAAATTAATTAATTTAGTCATTCATGATATGTTCATTGATCTCCTGTTACGTGTAAGCATTATCCTAGGCATTGAAGATACAACAGCGATCAGGATAGACCCCTGCCATGAGCTTACATTCCAGTGAGTATGACAAACAACAAATGGGTATAGAATAGAATGTCAGGTAGTGATAAGTATATGAAATATGTAATGACGCAGGAGAAGAGGATAAAGAGGGGCAGTGGGTGTTATTTTAGATAGTGGTCAGAGGGTGCCTCTGAGGAGGTGAGGTCTGAGCAGAGTACTAAATCTAACTGAGGAATATCTAATGGGGAGAAGAAACAGAGGTAGGAATGGTTGAAGCAGCAAGGATCCGGTGCGGCTGAGCAGGAGAAAGGGGAGCAGGAGGAGAGGAGGTGCAAGCTGAGGGCCAACTATCTCAGGACCCTGCGGTCCAGGTTAAAGCCTAGATTTCATTCTAAATGTGGCGAGAAGCCAGGGGAAGTACTGAGAAGGAATTGGCACATTTTTAGGCTACTTTGGCTGCCATGTGGCAGAGACTGTTGGGGAGCAAGAGTGGAGTCAAGCCAACTGGTTAACAGTCTCTTGCAGGTAAACAAGGGAGAAGTGATAGTGGCTGTCAGTCTTCTTCAGGCTGCCAAATCAGAAGCCCCAGAGCTAATTCTTCTCAACAAACTCTGCTCTCCTGCATCACCTGAGCCTCACCCCACAAATGCTACAGGCACCCCACTGTAAGAGTTGAGACTCGGCTGCTGGAAATCATCCCCCTCCCACACAGCCTCCGGCCCTCCCAAATGGCTCAGTTCAGTAAATCGCTCATCACATCCCTGTCCCTTCTCCCCCACATGCCCCACAGCTGGAGACAGAGCAGTCCCCACACCCACAGTAAACTTGGTTTCCATCATCTCATCAGTCTGTGGGCCAGGACCATATCTCCCAAGGTAAGGCCTCCAGCATGCCTGGGACTTTGTGTTGGCACCGCTTGACCAGGAAGAAGAAAGCCTGTTATGTAGTGAGCAACGAGGGTGTGGGAGGGGAGAAGGAAGGGATAGATAGGGATGTTGTTTCATTTACCTTGTTGTAAACTCAGTGTCCAGGAGAGTATCAGCTCCATAAATATTTGTTGAATGGGTAAATTATGAAATGATGAACCTATTTAGGGTCAAAAACAGAAATTCAGGAGTTCATTGTGAAATAGTATGAGGTTAGAGAGGAAAGATGTTTTGTGGACTGCTCCCCACACCTCCACCAACACAAATGTCTTTTGAATGACAATGGACTTCATCTATCATAATCAACAGACTTCCTTGTTACATCTCACATTTCATAAATGATGAAAAGAAATTAACCTATAACTGGAAGATCTTTGAAAGAACTGAAAGAGAAAACTGGAGCTGTGGTGACAGAGTTGGGGATGGCTCAGCGGAGGGCACACGCTCAGCCTCCCTCCCACTCTGCCACCACAGCAGAAGTTTCCATCCCGCCGCCGAGTTTATTGCTGAGAGTCCTCTTACAATCAGTTCTTGGCTGATCCCTAGAGAAGCTTCTCCCTACATGAAAAGGGTATAGAATGACCTGTGATCCTTCAGAAAAGATGAGGACCTTGGACAAGTCACTGATTCATGTTGATACACCTTCTTCATTGTATCTACCTCAAAGGATTATTGGGTCAGTCAATGGAAACGATGTAAACTGTGGTTACTGAGCTGCTAAGGGAGAGGCAGAGGAAGTGGGGTGAAAGCCTGAAGCACCTCCAAGAGGGCTGGAGCCAGGAAGTGGGTGGGGATCAGCACAGCTGTGTAGAACAGGGAAGTCCCCCAGGGAAGGGGGGATGCTACAACTTCGAGTTGGAAAGACCCAATACAAAATGGATTATTTCCAGATTTTGCTACTCATAAACTTAAAAAACCAAACAAAGAGGGCAAAGTACTGCAATCCTGCAGAACTCCAGTTTTCTTTAAAGAAGAAATAAATACCTTCTATATCCTAAATACTAGTTGCTGCTTCCAAGAGGTTGCCTGAGGCAGAGATCTTTTCATGGGCCCATGTGTGCACAGCCACTGCCCCTATTGGCAAGGCTGTTGACTTGAAAACCTTTACTTTTTTTTTTTTTTTAATTCAGACTCTGTACTATTTACTGATTTACAAAAAGGTACATTCAGAACTTTTGTCTCCTTCCCAAGAGGGTATCTCAGGAGTCAGCAGCTGCATAAACATGCACAGTTCAGTGAAGTGACATGCAGATTTATGATATGTGCTACAAATGCATTTTTAATCTTGTAAAAAAAAAAAAAAGCCGTAAGCACAAGTATAAAGTATTACCATGAGCCACACACCAGCAGGGAACACTGTGACCCAAGATGACAAAAACAAGATACTCTTGCATAACCACAGGTCAGCAGCCTCCACGGGAGGAGAGCATTTCAGATGCGGATGGGAGAGAGCCCACTGATACCGGTTCATGTAAAGCACAGTGGTAGCCGACCATTAGAAAAGAAAAATTACTGCTCCATTGTTCCTTGATGCAGACATGGACCATTTAGTATTACAAATGTAACCAGCCCCACTGCCAGCCTGCTCAGCAGAGCCAGGTAAGAATGAGCTTTAGTAGCCCAAGGTAGTCATTTGAATAAACTCGGATCTCTGGCTGATCTAGGCAAACTCAGCTCACCACACACTTTGCACTCTCCCTACCATCTTTAAAACAACCTCTCTCCTTAAACCCCTACTTCTTCATTCTTTGGAGGCTGAATGCTTTTTTAGCTGTCCTCTCTTGACTTAAGCTTCTTGAGGGCAGGGACCACTTCACATCTGCCTTTATATACAAACATGTAGCACAGTGTTGTCACACAATGTGTGCTCATTCTGAGAAACAAGTTCTCACTAAATGCTCCCATTTAATAAGAGGACCTACAATGCAACAATGCCCTCTGCTGAGTTCTTGCTGTCAAACTGCTGAAGATTAAACAAAATGATAATAACCAGCATTGGCAGCATTGGTGGGATTTTACTTTACAAAGCAGTTTAAGAAATAAAACCAAAAGCTTTAAAAATTAGCATATTCTTGAACTAGGAATTCTAAAACTTATCCTAAGGAATAGTATAAATTGTGAATTTTTTCTAAGACTTACTGACAAAGAAATTCAATGCAACATTGCTTATCTTATTAGAAAATTGAAACTAAACTAAATGTCCAACATTAGGGGATTTGTAAAATAAAAGCATACATCTTCGCAAAGGAACACTATACAGACATTTAAAATGATTTAGAGGCAGAATATTTCTGTATTTGGAGACAAATAAGAAAAACAAGTTATAAAACATATAACATGTGCCAAGTTTCCTTTTAAGAGAAAAAATATCTATGAGACCTGGGGACTATGCATAATGGTACTTATCTGTGGGTGATAGGTTTACGAGTTATTTCTTTTTCCTCTTTTGGTTTATCATTATCTTACATTACCTTATGATTACCCTAAAATGAATATATATTATGCAATAAGGAAGAACAAGATTTTATTTGTTTGTTTAGTTTGTATTAAGAGAACCTGCATGAATGCTTCACTACTAGTAGACTTTCAGACACTAGCATTGGTCCAGACAAACATTTGGTTTGTCTGCAGTCAGTCCAGATAGGCACTACCTTCTCCAGTTGCTCAAAGGGCACCCTTTTGATTCTCTGAGATACACCACCCTGCAGAAGAACCTGATCTCCTAGCTTCATAGAACTCTAAGCACCAGGCAAACTACTTGGAAAAACTGGACCTTGCTGCTGAAAGGTATGAACTTAAATAAAAGTTAGTCTTACTTAAGGTTTACTTTTGTGGTCTGTTATACAACAATACCATTAAATTTTGCATTTTCATTCATTATTTGTTGGGAGGTTGTCTCCTCCAAGATTTTCTAAGCTTCTAAATAGCCTTAATGGGTTAATATTCCCAAATCAAAGAAAAGTTTACTCTTTGGTATCTCGGCTACTTTGTGCTCCAGATACAAAGCCAAGGTCCAGAGAGGTGCTGTGTGTGTGTGTGTGTGTGTGTGTATATGTATGTGTATATATATATGTAGGTATGTATATACACACACACAGGCACAAACATAGATATATATCTGTATACATATATATCTATATAAATATAGAGAACAGAAAGTCAATGCTCTCTGTTAATAATCATCTTGTGTTGGACACAAAAATCTAATCTTTGGTGGGTATTATAAAGTTTTTTTCTTTAGCTAATTTTGCTTTGCAAATTCACACATAGAGTATTCTTTCGCTTATCACTGAGAACAGCATTAAAAGGTGCATAGTAGGCATGAAAGAAGTATTTGTGGTTGACTGAGCATGTGTATCTAGTTGAATCATAAGGAAGTCAGTGATATAAAATGAGTTTTTGGAATAGACTGTAGATATTTTAGATAAGGCCAAATGAGTTTGAAATCTTTGCAAACAGCTTCTTTACTGATCCCTCTGCTCACTCTAGAATGCTCTGTGTTACGTTGTTGAGAACAAACATTTTTTGTCAGACCACTTAATCACATTATTCTCTGCATATCTACAAGCAGCCTGCCATTTTAGGCTTTTTGCCCATATCTTTAGTATAAGCAACAATGACTAGCACATCACTGCTTTGTTGAGTCATAGTCTTCCTAATGTCCTCAATTGTTTTCAGGTAATAAATTAGGTTCTTAAGCAAGTGCAGTAATATATAGCATAATCCGACCTAATTGAAGAAGACATTAGTTCAAGCAGGGGAGGACAGTGTTCTCCATCTGAGGCACTGGAATCCAGTCCTGACACACAGCCAGCCAAAGCTCATGGCTTTTCCAAGTCTCCATTTCCTCATCTGTAAAACCAGAAAGCTGTCACTAGATGATCTCTAAGGCTTCTTTCAGCTTTAAAAGCCTTTGCAGTGAAATTATATGGAAACTGTCATTTGGAATAATTTCTCTTTGGTTGTCAAAGATTTGGGGTATAGATCAAAGCCTGGAGTGACAGCAATCTTCTGATGGAGGAAAAGTCGCTCGGCGCAAAATGCACTGTCCGTTCTGCCTCCTGGGACTCGGGCAGCTCCCTTCAGTTTCCTCAGCAGAACATGTGGCTAAATGCTTAAATTCATAGAAAAAAACACACAGGCTTTGAAATGAGCACTTTCCACAAATCACAATTTATCAAACCATCTAGATGTAATGGTAGGTTTTCTCCCTGCAGTTTTTTCTCTCTCCTTCCTTTCAGTGAGTTGTAAATTCAAGACTGCCTGTGCTGCTTGTGTTAGGTCTGGGAAGTTCTCCTCCAATAACTCAGCCCCTGTGATGTATCTCCTAGGTGCAGCTTGTGCAGAAATTACTTAATAAATCCGTGGTTGTCATACATTTTTATTCCCGTGGGTTGCACACTAAGCATCCTCTACAGCTGTTGGGTTTATCTCTCTTAAGACATTGATCTTAGAGAAGGGGTCTCTTTCAATTCAAAAGATATCAATTTGATGCTTTTACATAGGTAATGAAACTGGTGCTTGTTATATTTGGAGTTTTTCAATATGTAGCAGGACGATGTTATGTTCCTTAAAAGGCACAGTCACTGTCTTGTTGTTTTTATCACAGTCCCTAGATAGGGGCTCCATCTGTCTTCACTACATGTGCTTTAGCTGAGGCCACAGTCAGGTAAGAGATCTCTAATTATATTATTAGAGAATTAGCACATGTAATGCTCCAAATCTACTAACTTGAACAAAGAATATATTATTAAGCTCTTTGAGGATTCCTTCAAAATAGCTCCTCCACTCCTTCTGAAAAACCTTGGATAAAACTAGCATATTTAAAAATAATATTTTTTACTTGTAAAACATGATCTTCAAACATTTCAGTGAAAACTGTTATAGAATTAAAGTCCATGTCAGCTTGAAGAGAGGAAGAAAGAATTAACATCATTATTTTATAAAGGTCAAAGAGAGGATGTAGAAGTTGTCTAGTAATTACTACAGGTTTGAAGTAGATCAGAAAAAAACCAAGTTCTGTTGGTTGTAGTGAGTATTGTTATTCTTTTATCAGATGTTTTGTTTCTATGTCATTTGTCCATCTGTCAATCTTTCCATCCAATATCTATTCAACATCTACTAGTATAAGACATTACAATAACTACAATTCTGCACCAAGTTCTAGTGTGTGGGTTTTTTCCCCACACCAAGCAATTCTCCTACACCAGCTGGTATCCTACAATTCAACTCAATTCTGACATTCTCTACCTGGAGATAGCATCAGATCCCACAAGTTAAGGGCTTGATCCCACAAGATTCCTCCCACCCCCTTCAGACACCAATTGCAAGTCCTGGTTGTCACTTGTGCTTCTAATTTACTGCCTATAGATTGGAGATTCCAACAACCCCCTCCTAGGTTTGATTAATCTGCTATAGTGGCTCACAGAACTCAGAGAAACATTTCACTTACTAGATCATCGGTTTATTATAAAAGGCTATAATAAACAAATGGAAGAGGTGCAAAGGGCAAGGTATGGGGAAATGGCACAGAGCTTCCACACCCTCCCTGAGCAAACCACTCTCCCAACACCTCCATGTGTTCTCCAACCCAGAAGTTCCCCAAACCACATCCTTTATGGGTTTTTATGGAGGCTTCATTACATAGGCATGATTGATTAAATCATGGCCATTGGTGGTTGAACTCGATCTTCACCCCCTCTTCCTTTCCCTGACGTCATAGGTGGGATTGAAAGTTCCAACCCTCTAATCACGTGGTTGGCTCCGCTGGCAACCAGCCCCCATCCTTAGGTGCTTTCCAAAAGTTACCTCATTAACATGAAAAATGACACCCTTTTCTCTCTCTTCACAGGAAATTCCAAGGATTTTAGGAACTCTGTGCCAGGAAGGGAACAAAGACCAAATATGTATTTCTCATTATAAATCACAGTATCACAATGACCAATATCTATTGAGTATGTCCTGTGTTCAAAGCACTGTTATAAGCACATTGCAAGTATTAACCGATTGAAATATCTTCACCACAATCTTTTGAAGTCAGATACTATTATTATTCTAATTTTAGAGATGAAGAAACTGAAACACACAGGTATTGAGTGACTTCTGGTCGTCCTGCTGGTAAATGACAGAGCCAGGATTTGAACCCAGGTAGTCTGAGGCCAGGGTCCAGGTTCTTAGTCACTCATCATGCCACCTCCCAACCACAGTGGGTGTTTCTGGGAGTGTACAGTGCAGTGGATTGTGCCTAGATCTAGATCTAAAAATCAAATTTAAATGTGGACAGTGTCGTAAGAGAGATGAAATTCAAGTTCTATGGATGTGCAAAGCAAGAGGGGTTGAAGGAATGATGGTTATGGGATGACTAATGAGTGTGATAATTATGGAATATTGTTTTTTTTCTTATTATCAAAATAAACTCGAATATTAACTAAATTTGTATTTTATGATATTTACATGTAGACACAATGAATATTATCACTGTGCCAGTAAAAAATAGATTATCTACTCTGTCTGAAGAAACACTTTGAAAGAGTATTCTTCAGAGCCGCATGAGCTTATTAAGAATAACTCATTTTGCTTTACTGTTAATTGACCTAATTTTTCCATGAGTAAAATGACTGCATCTACATTTTGATTTATAACTGAAAATTGTGCAAGGGCTATAAACTCCTCCCAAATCTACTAAATCTTGCCTAGTAAAAGCAGTACTCAATGATTTACATGCATATCTGTCAGAATTAATTGGATTGTTACTGAAAGTTCATGAAATGCCATTCATTGCCTTTTAAAATACTCATAATTTCAAGTTTACGTTTTTATGAGTCTTGTCTCCTCCCTGAGTGATCTTTTCCAGAGTTAACTCTCACTTCTCTGAATTCCTATGAAGGCCCTTTCAGCAACTGCTTCTACTATTAATTATATCTTGTATTATATGTTCTCTGGCTTTACATTTAGAAGTATTATGTCTTCCTAATTAGTTTGTAATCATCTTGAATGTCATCTCAGGAAGTAAGAGTGTCTTCTATTTCTCAGTATGGTCAGTTTCTGCTAGCATTGGGCATGCAGGAGTATGAATGAATGAATGCCATGGACCTGACTTGTCAGTCCTGGTCAATGATCTGCTGATGTTCCTAGGTGTAATTCAATCTGGTGGTCATGCCCCTGGGCTGGATATCGGAGGGCTTGGATCATATTTCCCATTATCTGTGACTTTCAATGCATCCCTTAAGCGCTCATTTTCTCCACGAATAACTTGAAGGAAGAGTCTCTGTCTAGACTAGTGGTTCTCAGCCTTGACTGCACGTTGGAATCACACTGACATGGGCTTCCACCTCCAGAGATTCTGATTTCATGAGTCTGGTCATTGAGGTTTTAAACAGCTTCTCAGGTGATTCTATTAAGAAGCAGAAGAACTTGTCTAGAGAATTTCAGAAATGTCGATGAGATGCTTATAGCCTTGTGTAATACTCACCACCACCCCACATACACTTTCTTCTAAGTTCTGCTGATTTGCCTCTTATATCTCTCTGAGTCTATCCCCTCCCTGGCATTCCCTCTGGCACTCTCCAGCATTTCTTTTTTAACTTCCTGCCTTATCATCTTCTCTTTCTCTCATTCTCCTCCGGCTACAAATGTGGCCTTCCTAAAACACAAATACAAATGTGTCCCTTTCATGCTAAAACTCTTGGCTGTAGAATTGAGGGCTAGCTGCTTAGAATGTCATATAAGGCCCTACATAATACGTGCCCTGCCTCCCTCTCTAATCACCTTCTCCAACACGCCCTGTCTTGCACATTTGTCTCCATCCATGATGTTCCACCTCTCTGTGCTTGAGCACATATTATGCTATCTGCCCAGGATGATTCCCTCCTCCTCCTTCCCCACTATTCACTCATTAATCTCCCACTACTCATCCTCAAAACCTCAGCTAAGAAGTCACCTCTGTCCGGAAGTCTTTCGGATTTGTCTGAACAGACTTGATCCTCCCTCTTTTATGCTAAGTGTGTATTTTATATATATATCATTACTCTTCTCATGTTATATTATGATTATTTGCACATCTAATGTTGGAGGATAGAAATTGTGTCTAATTCATCATGTTTTCTTAGCACATAGCGTGGAAACTTGCAAAGACTAGGAACTCAACAGAGCTAATTGAAATAAATTGAATTAATGTTAATAAAGAGTTTGAAATTCCTTAAAAATAAGAACAAGTATACTTGGCTTAAAAGAAGAAAAAGAGTCTATACAACAGGAAGACTCCTCAAATCAAATTTTTAAAGATTTTACTTATTCAGTTTTTTCCCCCCAAAGCCCCAGTAGATAGTTGTACGTCATAGGTTCACATCCTTCTAGTTCACATCCTTCTAGTTGCTGTACGTGGGACTCGGCCTCGCGTTGGACGGAGAAGTGGTGCCTCGGGGCGCTCCCGGGATCCGAACCCGGGCCGCCAGCATCAGAGCGCGCGCACTTAACCGCTAAGCCACGGAGCCGGCCCTCAAATCAAATTTTTAAAGGTAATTCTAAATACAACTGATACATGTGCTATCAAGGAATTTGTAAAGTTAATTGACTTCCTATTTTGCTTTTGTATAAACCCAAATTATTAATTGAACAAATATTTCTTGAGTTCATTCTATGTGCTATGACACTGTTGCCATCCTCAAGGAACTCAGAGAGAAACACAGACAGGTCAAAAAGCAGTTACAATTGTAGAATGATGAAACTCTGTGATAGAGGTAAGCACAGACTTACTTCCAGGATCAATTAACCTTGTCTTGAGGACATTCCCAGAATAATGGCAGAAATTTTACCCCATTGTGTCCCATTTAAGAAAGCATAGTCAAATGTGAATTAATAAAAGGGATAGTATTATAGGGACAATCTTGCATACACTCATGCCTTTGACTTTTGATACGCTCAAAAACAAGAGATTTTTTTTTTTGGTAGATACTTTACAAACCTTGATACTTTCGCTATTATAGTAATTTCTTGTGATGTGTTTTAGAACTAATTGCAACATACAAGTGTTACTACCCATTTTTGGGGGAAGGGAAACCACTGCCTTAGTGTATTTATGACACATTTAATCTTGTACCACTTTAGATTATATATAGTCTTTTAGGAATCCATCCATGCATAGAGTAACCAAGAGAAAATTTGGTCCTTTACGGAATTGACAAGAACTCAAATTGAACTAATGTCATCAATGTAGAGTGAAAGGATATTCATAATTTTATAACTAAATTCTTTGTTGCCAATTTTATCTTCTCCTTTCAGTTCTTTCAGTCAATCTGACTTTCTGAAACAGGAATCTCTCTACCGTTAAATTTATAAGACCCCTAATTTCAGACTAATATCCTTTATCAGCACTGAACCTTAACACATTACCTTTTATTTTCCTAAAACAGCACTAGTGATTGATTGGCCAAGAAGTGCTGATAATGTAATTCATATACTAAAATATACATGAAAACAACTACATTACTCAGAACATGCCAGATACGAGTGAGCTAAGGTCATTACATTGAGGTGATTTCACTTAATCTGTAAGGTACATCAGTTGTATCATTAATACTATTAATCTCAAAGGGCAGATTGGACACACGTAGCTTAGTAAACACTTTTTACAAGAATCCTAGATCCTAGCCCTATCTAAATGATCATCACATCATAAAGATAAAAAATCTAGTGAAAAAAAGAAATAACATGTGCACTACTGAGACGACACGATGATCTTAGAACTCAGATATAAGATGTGAGGCTCATAGAATGCTAGAACCTCAGTCAACACGTGATTTGTTGACTCATTTCTGTATATATTCACAGGAGAACATGCGCAAGAAGAGTGTGAGTGATTACATGGATCTAATCTCTGAGAAACCAACATATAATGGGGCTCAGTGTAGTTTGAGTTCTTGCCTTGATTATTGAACTGGATTTCTTTTCTGAAATCCCTAAGCCTATATAGCTTGTGTTTATGGAGCCCATTTGGAACTGTTTTGTACATTACTCATTAGATGTGGCTACCAGAGAGTTTTTTTTCTTTTTTTTTTTTATTGCAGTAACATTGGTTTATAACATTATATAAATTTCAGGTGTACATCATTATATTTTGATTTCTGTGTAGATTACATCATGTTCACCACCCAAAGACTAATTACAGTCCATCACCACATACATGTGTCTAATCATCCCTTTTGCCTTCCTCCCTCCCCCCTTCCCCTCTGGTAACCAGCAATCCAATCTCTGTCTCTATGTGATTGTTTGTTGTTATTTTTATCTTCTACTTATAAGTGAGATCATATGGTGTTTGACTTTCTCCCTCTGACTTATTTCACTTAGCATAATACCCTCAAGGTCCATCCATGTTGTCACGAATGGCCCAATTTCATCATTTCTTATGGCTGAGTAGTATTACATTGTATATATATACCATGTCTTCTTTATCCATTCCTCCCTTGATGGGCACTTAGGTTGCTTCCAAGTCTTGGCTATTGTGAATAATGCCGCAGTGAACACAGGGGTGCATGTATCTTTACACATTGGTGTTTTCATGTTCTTTGGATAAATACCCAGCAGTGGAATAGCTGGATCATATGGTAGTTCTAGCCTTAACTTTTTGAGGAATTTCCATACTGTTTTCCATAGTGGCTGCACCAGTTTGCACTCCCAACAGCAGTGTATGAGAGTTCTTCTCTCTCCACATCCTCTCCAACACTTGTTGATTCTTGTCTTATTAATTATAGCCATTCTGACGGGAGTGAGGTGATATCTCATTGTACTTTTGATTTGCATTTCCCTGATAGTTAATGATGTTGAACATCTTTTCATGTGCCTATTGGCCATCTGTATATCTTCTTTGGAGAAATGTCTGTTCAGATCTTTTGCCCATTTTTTAATTGGGTTGTTAGTTTTTTGTTGTTGAGATGTATGAGTTCTTTATATATTTTGGAGATTAACCTCTTATCAGATATATGGTGTGCAAATATCTTCTCCCAAACGTGAGGCTGTCTTTTTGTTTTGTTGATGATTTCCTTTGCTGTGCAGAAGCTTTTTAGTTTGATGTAGTCCCATCTGTTTATTTTTTCTGTTTCCCTTGCCTGGTCAGCCATGGTACTTGAAAATGTGCTGCTAAGACCAATGTCGAAGAGCATGCTGCCTGTGTTTTCTTCTAGAAGTTTCGTGGTTTCAGGTCTTGCATTCAAGTCTTTAATCCATTTTGAGTTAATTTTTGTGTATGGTGTAAGGTAATGGTCTACTTTCATTCTTTTGCATGTGGCTGTCCAGTTTTCCCAACACCATTTATTGAAAAGACTTTCCTTTCTCCATTTCCAGCCACTGGATGATGACTACCAGACTATCATTATACTCCTTAAATCAAACAAAACCTGTAAAACTATTGCTATCAGATGTTTAGTTGCCCTCTTAATTCTATTGGACCCCATTATAAGTATTTCATTAGGCTGAAGGCAGTAGAGTTCTTCATATTCCATAACCCTCTGTAGCCCTAAAAAATACACTGTGACCCACCACTAATTCTACCTGCAGCATTAAATGTTAAAAAGAACATATATATTTTTTTCCATGCCTTTCTTGATCCACCTATAAAATCCAATTAAATTATTTCTGTTAATATAATATTATTATTAAATAAATAATAATATTATTTTATTTTTATAAGGTAAGAACTCAGTTTCCTTCACAATAACAAATGTAGCATGTTCCTCATGGAAATGAAATGTAATCTCCTTAAGAAAAAGAACAATTTCTTTTATTCCTCCATCCCATATTATCTTATTAAAAATACTTGGTGAATTTTTGGCAACATAGATAGGAATAGCATAGGTCCAATTTTATGGTGGTGAATCTAAAGGATAAGGCTATGATTGGAATTCTGTAGCATATAATCACGAAATAGATATTTCGTTGACTTGAGGTTTAACTTTTGAGATTCTCCACGTTATTTTGCCTTATTTTCCCTCTCTTAGTGCAGTGAGCCCTGACGTGCATGTATGTTGGGTGCTGACCTGAAAGCAGTGTTCTGCATGAACCGTCCTCTTGCTATCAGACCTGGGAAGCAGTATTTAATTACCTTTTAGGGAGAAAATTGCTATATCAAATGATTTCATCCCACTAATATAAAATCGAGTTTTAATCATTTAAACCAAATTCAAAGTTTACTTTCAGAGGAGAAGTAGGTCGTCGGCCCCTGACATAAACCCTAGACGAGGTCCTGGTTTTAGAGAGAAAGAAGAGTGAGATGTTACTTTCACACTTCTGACAAAATGAATTTTGTTCCTCCTCTGGCACCAAAGTCCTAGTTTTTCGATCTGAAGACCCCTGATCCTCCTGTGACAGTCATTTTTAACTAGAATGTGCAGTGGACAGTGAATGGGTCCAAAGGTCTTTTACCACAGGCCATATCTATTTCTGTTCAGTGACAGCAATGAATGATCCCCCTCTTTCCTCATTTATTTAGTACCTATACTGTGCCAGGCCTGCACTAGGTGTGGGCATGTGAAGTTAGGCAAAAGCAGACAGGGTCCCCTGTTCTCATGGAGCCTATAGTCAAATGGGAAAAAGAGACGTTAATCAAATAATCAGATATAGAAATGCAGTGCAATGTGATAAGTCCTAAGAAAGTCGGTACTTGGTTCAATAAGAACATTGTTGGAAAATTTGACCTCATTAGGGAGGTCAGCTGAGGCTTTTTAAAGAGGTGAGGATGGTGCCATGGTTTGGTGACCAGGTCCTGAACCAAGAGGTCAAACAGAAAGCAGAAATGGAAACCTAGGCAACTGAGGCCTGACTTCCTTCTTTATCTCTACTCTCAGATATTTTACTTTTATTATCTGGGTAATTGAAGCAAAATATTCTGAAGAGTCATTATTAAATTGGGAACTTTGCTCAATATTTAGAGCCTGAGCAATTCTTTACTCAAATGTGCTTTCCTGCAAAAAGCAGCAAGACTATGAAAATACAAAGGATGACATTCAAGCTTGTGATGCAAAGGTCACCCTTAGTTATCACATTTCTGTGTTTGCTCTTTAGATGAAGTCCAACCTGCCCAGTTTGTTTTAGGGCAGTTTCTGTTCCAGTCCACGAACAGACGAATGAATGCCATTGGGAGCCGGTGGTTTCTGCAGCACTTCTGCTTAGCTGAGATAATCCCTATTCACTGGCCTCCAGTCACACATGGCCTGCTGCTTAATGGCCATGGCTCTTCCATAGCCATTTAATCACCCTCCACCCCAAGGTGACCTGACAGTACTATGACATTGTGGAGTCATGTCCTAGCTAATTCTTTGTGCTTTGCTGTTTTGTTGATTTTTCATTATTATTCAAGTCGAGTTTGCTTAATGAAACTCTGTGTTCATGGTTGAGTCAACATGAACAGTTAGGAGAAAAGCACGTGGATTGTTAGAACCTGAGTCCACACAGGGCTAATGTGGCCAATGTGTTTTCCTTTCTTTTCTACTCAGTTCTCTGCTGCCTGGCAGAGGCCAATGGTGACCAACCTTTCCGAAGCATGCCTTTAAAGGATTGAGCAGAACCTATTTCATCAACACGTCAGAAATAATAAAAAGCCACAGAACTAGAGCTTTTAAAATAGAAGGAACACTGGAAGAGGTTTAGACATGTCGCTAGATGGCAGTCTTTCTGAAGTTCATTTTAAAGAGGCCGTATTCCACATCGTAATTGCTCTTGTTGAAAAGTCAGAGTAATAAATAATAGCTAATATTTATCAAGGTCTTGTTGTGTACCAAGCAATGCGGTAAATGTTGTGTCTCCATCAACATGGTAAGATAGGCAAAATAATTATTCTTTTTTTACAGATGAGAGAATGGAGGTTTAAAATAGTTAAATAATAACAGCAGGAGCCAGGAACCTAACTACTTTTCAAGTATTAAACAGTTTAGCTCCCAATTGCCCTAAACCGTAGGTGTTAGTGTAGCCCTCAGTTTGAGGGTGAGGAAACTGAGGAGAAAAGGTGTTAGGTTACTCGCTCAAGATCACACAGCTAGAGAGCTGAGGAACCAGGATCTGAACCAGGTCAGTCTAATTCCAGAGCCCACACTCTTAAAAATGCCTTCATCCTTTTTGGCTGGAAAAGAAAAGGGTTAAATATGCACATATGTTTTTTTCTGTCCTGCCTGGGCATTAGAAACTCTTAGAGTGTGAATCTAAGCTCTCTATGCAAGTTATTTTTAGTGATGGTAGTGGGAAAGGAAAAAAATTATCAAAAGGGGAATGCTGTTATCCTAAAAATTAACCCATACTATTTCTTGAGGTTTCAAGTGATTTTCCCAGAATTTACATATAAAATCTTCCATTCTTTAATAGAATGGCTTCTTAAAACTCATCTCCTCTATGAAAGTGCTGATCTCATTTCACTTCAAACATGAAATTGATAAGAAGTCTGTACCCACTGTTATTGTCCACGTTTATAGCCCAAATCAAATTTCCCAGAAATGGACACTGAAGTACTCCTGCTGCCATCTTGATGACACCTCTAATGAGCCCTGATCCTCTTATGGCACATTTTTGACCAGTATTCTTTAAAATTATTCATCATGATGGGAAGGCACACAGCCCATGGATTCTGAAGTTTGTTTTTGTTTTTTGAGTCTACTGATGTAAGGCGGTTTGCTGCCATTTTGTTCGATCATGGTGAATACTTACAGAGCAATGCATTCATGGTAAGACAAGTTGTCCATAGAATACAGTGGTAAAGGTGTAATTTATTGTGTAAGATCTTGGAGAAAGGATTGGGAGGGGATGGTGAGGCAATAAAAGAAATTCACTAGTAGGTGTTAGTTTTAATAGAAACATCATATTCCAAATTTAACTCTTCTCAGATATTCCTTTTTTTATTAAAATGTTTCTAGAAGTTTGATTCTTAGTAGTACCTGGGTACAGGAACCACTATGTTCCAGACGCCTATTAAAGAAGCAAAGAAACTAAAGTCCAGAAATCACTTTAAAAGCTGGCCTCTACCTGTATCCAGTCTAAGATATCTAGAGTCTTCCAGATTACATAACAAATTAGCTCTCTCTGGCTGCCAGGTAAGAATGATGGTCAACACATCCAGTTAACCGGATGACAAGGGGAGGAGTAACACAAAGGTCTTTTAAAATGGCACTCCCTAACTGAGCCTTCTCCCAGTCTTTGAACCAAAGAAGAATGGTTTAGTAAAGATTCAAGTTCATTAGAATTTGTTACTTCTTGGATTCCTTACGAGTGACACTCTTTATTTAAAACAATTCTGTAAATCTAGTTCATTCTTTTTGATCCAGCATAAGAATAAACTTAGAAGGAATGCTTCATTTAAATGGGTTTGTATTTCTTAGCAGCTGCAGTGATGGAGATAAGGCATTGGAAATTCTAAGATGAAGGAGAACACCTTCCTTTTGCTAACAGTTTCTGGGAAGAACTCGCTGGTTGCCTCTGAATACCTGTTTGAAATAGCTGAGGAGTTGATAACTCTACTTAAGTTTTTCTTTTCTACCAGGATAGGCACTATATTTCTTTCTTTTTAGCACACAGCAGATGTTTTCTAACCTTTTCTATATCACTTTATCAATAAGATGGTCAAATCAAAGGTGCTCTGGTCAAGAGCAAGATAATACTCTTCCAAAGTTTACATGATGTATGTGTATTTTAAGGTCAGTGGTGGTCACGGTGTAGTTTCCTCCTCAGTTACTTTGGACATTGAGGCTCTGAGTGATTACTTCTAAAATGGATGACCAGAAGAAATACCTAACAAAAAGAGTTCCTATGAGTGCGATCTCTGTAAGTTGAACTACTGGTAGAATAGCTTTGTGTGGGCAGGCAACAGATGTTTGTTGCAAGCAAAGATTTTTCTTCCCACAGAGGAGTAATTCACAGGGTATATTCGTGTATCTGAATATTGTAGAGATTGAGTAATTTTATGGGTCATAATGCCTTGGAAAAAAGAATGATTTTATTTTTTGTCGTGATCAGAAGACCATGACAGATAAATAATGTGTTGGACAAAGCCAGAAAACTTTTTTTTTTTTAAATATTTCATCTGTTGAATTTGGCTTCTAATTCTCTTTAAGAATGTGTGACAAATGAGCCTATGGCTAAAATCTTCACCTCTTGCCATCTTCAAGATCCTTCACCAAACAGTTCTGGCCTAACAAACTGCCCTATTGTCTGCTCTTCCTTCCTATCGTCCCCTCCAACTAACTCTCCTAAATGTAAATATAACTGGATTCTCTGTCCCCTTGTCCAAACATATGCTTCGTAACTGCAAATCTTGCCTGTTTACACCTCTGGAATAAACGATGGACTAGCTTCACACTCAGAAACTCTTAATGCCTTCTGAAGCTGCAAATAGAGAGGAAAGGTTTCCAAAGGTAGCTTCTAACTTTCTTTCCACTCACTGCCACCTGAACTACGCCCAATCTATTGCTTTTATACAGTGTAAGTGTACATTTGTGGATTTGAAAAAGGCTGGTGAGTCGTCTTGGAAAAATGTAATTTTTATCTCTATAAAATAATTATATATACCTAGCAAAAAAAATTCCAACAATATAGAAGATTATAACATGGAAAAGTACAAATTAACAAGTAATAATTTTAAATTAAAGTTATCAATTTTAGGTTGTAACATTTCTAGTGATTACCTGTATAACACCAAATAATATGCAAACACCTTTAATTCTTGACTAAAAACTTAGCAGCATCTCTTGTCTTGCTGATATGAAGCAAGGAGAATTAACTCACACTTCCCTGTCTCCTCTGCTCCCCTCAAGTTTTGATGGGTACCAGTGGTTTTGATTCTTCTGGTGGTTACCTTTCCAACTCTTAAGTAATACATGTCAACCTCTCTTCCTTGATTTGCCAGCTTCCTTGACTCGCTGATTTAAGATATGGATGTTTTTGATCCTTGTGCTTTTTTCCACCTTCCTATTACTTCTCTCCCGTTCTAGTTTCTTAAAGCTCTATTGTTATTTTCTGTGTTGAGACAGGCCAGGAGACACAGCTAGTCGCTAAGATTTTCCACCTTTTTCCTCTTACTCTATATTTTGGGAAATTTCTGCAAGCGCATCTCTCAGCACTTGTGTTGAATTTTTCATTTTGCAAATCGTATTTTTTAATTACGAAGAAATATCTTTTTTTATGATTGCTCCTTTTTCACAGCAGCCTACAGTTTGTTTTATGGTTTCAATATCCTCTCATATTTCTCTGAGGATGTGAACAAGAATTTTTTTGTGTGTGTGAGGAAGGTTAGCCCTGAGCTAACATCTGATGACAATCCTCCTCTTTTTGCTGAGGAAGATTGGCCCTGGGCTAACATCCGTGCCCATCTTCCTCTACTTTGTATGGGACGCTGCCACAGCATGGCTTGACAAGCAGTGCGTCGGTGTGCGCCCGGGATCTGAACCTGCGAACCCTGGGCCGCCACAAACCCCGGCCCACTGCAGCGGAGCACGCACATTTAACCACTGCGCTACTGGGCCAGCCCCATGAATAAGAAATTTTAAAACTCCCTTCTATCCCTTGAATTATATATGTTTTCTCCAGAGTTGTTTGTTCTGCTTATTCATTTGTGCAAAGTTATTCTCTCAAATATCTGCTGATTTTTTTTTTAACCTCATCTTATTTGTGAATGAAGGTCAGGATGGTTAATATGGTGGTTGATAATACTCAGTGTTAGGCAGAGTAGTGAGGCAGAGTTCTCATGCTTTGATGCGGACTTTCTGAGGGAAATTTAGCAATATGTATCAAAAATCTTAAAGTTCGCATCCATGAACACACAGCCCTACTTCTAGGACTCCATCTTTGGGAAAGGACCATATTATACACAAAGATATTCACATAAACATGAATGAATAGAGGACTTCTTAAATGTGTTTGGTGAAATATTATGCAGTGTTAAAGTTGATGTTTAGAGTAAATTTTTATTGATATAGGAACATTATATATACAGGTATATATATCTATCTGTCTATATAAGTTGTTTATTTTCTTGTTTATTTTTTCAAAATTGTCTACATGCAAATATCATACTTCAAAAATTTAAACTATAAAAGTCACTTAAAGACAAGTAAAACCAGATGAATAAGGGCATGCGGAACAGGTCAACCAGCCACCCATTGCTCCCCTCTGTGAGTCTTGCTCCTGACTTCTGTGTGAGCTGCCCTGGTTTCTACCTTTGGTTTTCTTCTGGGAGGATTGACTGACTGACTGAGATGGATGTGGCTTCATTCTCAACTCCCAGTCCAGTGACTCTCAGCTTTGTCTTTGTGTGTGTGTGTGTGTGTGTGTGTGTCTGTGTATGTCTGTGTGTCTTCCTATATGGCTTAACTCTTACCCCAAATGTGTCTCACTGGCTTTGTTCTGGGGCCCCCACATCTTGGCTGCAGTCCTATGGCATCTTCGTTGAGGGCCTGTCTCACCTGCTCCTTTCTCTAAGGCCCTCCCTCTTCCACCTCTCTGCCATCACCCTGCCTTGTGGAAACCTGGTGGTGGTGAAAACTAGACTAGGGGAAATATTTGACAAAGATGGAAGGAAAGGAGGACGTTATAAATCAGGCCCCCTTCTTGCAGACAGTGAAAATTCACACATGGTATTAATGTGATTAATGTGGCAGTTTTAGGAAAGTTGATTGGAGGGCAGTGTATAAAATGACTAAGTAGGAAGAGATTGAAAAGGGGAAGAAAAATTAAGGCACTGTTCCGGTAATCCAGGTGTGAAGCAATAAAGTGCCTGAACAAAATGGAAAGGAAAGTCAATTAGAAAGGAAGGCAGGGATAGAGGAGAGATTGAGAAAAGCTATGAGAACTTGGTAACACATGAGTCAGAGATGATCCCAAGGTTTTTAAAAACTGTATTCTGACACACTCCTGTTCATTGCAGCCTTATTCACAATAGCCAAGAGGTAAAAGCAACCTGAATGGCTATTGATGGATCAACAAATAAACAAAATGTGGTATACATATACATTGGAATATTATTCAGCTTTAAAAAAGAAGGAAGTGCTGTCAAATGCTACAACATGAATGAACCTTGAGGACATTATGCTAAGTGAAATAAGCCAGTCACAAAAAGACAAATACTGCACGATTCTGCTTATATGAGGTATCTAAAGAAGTCAAAAGCTTATGGGCCGGCCCTGTGGCTTGGTGGTTAAGTGCGCGCACTGCAATGCTGGTGGCCCGGGTTCAGATCCCGGGTGCGCATTGAGGCACCACTTCTCCATCCATTCTGAGGCCGAGTCCCACATACAGCAACTAGAAGGATGTGGAGCTATGACATACAACTATCTACTGGGGCTTTGGGGGGAAAAAAAAAAAAAAAAAAAAGAAGTCAAAAGCTTAGAAACAGAAAGTAGAATTATGGTTGCCAGGAGCTGGGGGGAGGGGGCCAAGGGGAGTTGTTCATTATGCGTACGTAGAGTTTCAGTTTTGTAAGATGAAAAAGTTCTAGAGATTTTTTGCACAATAAGTTTCGTATATTAAAACTACTGTACTGTACACTTAAAAATGATTAGGATAAGATTGAATAAATCTTTTGCCTTTACTAAAAACAAAATGGTTAAGATGGTAAATTTTATGTTATGTGTTTTTTACCACAATAAGAAAAAACCATATGCTGAAATATTTCAGACTTACCAAAAAAAAGATTAAAGTAACATTGTCAATATCAGGTCCTCAACATCCATAAAAGTAAACATTATTGGTACAGTTGAAACCTTTGAGTAATCCCCAAAGTTTAAAAATTTTCATTAATTCAGCAGTTACCTTTTGAGTGCCTACCATTTGCAGAGCCCCATGCCAGGCATTGGGGCTGCAGCGGTGCCTCTGCCCTCCCCTTAAAGAGACTTGGCTGGTGTCAAGAAGGATCGCTATCATGATAAATGCAGAGAACCGAATGGGAAAGTTGTTTTGGGAGATGATGATGCATTTTGCAATTCACAAAATTGGACAAATTCACAATGTTGGACTTGAGGTGACAATTGAAATGTCTGTATTTAGCTGTCCCTTCAGAAATGATTCCAGGAAATCTATAAAATATAGAACTTCTATTAACAATCCCATATAAAAAATTCATTGAGTAATGACTATGTGTAAGTCACTTTGCTGGTCACAAATATTTAATGAGCTTCTACTATCTGCCAGGCACTATGGCGGATGTTGTTCTCGAGTGAGTGAGATGGGCAAGAGGTGAGGCAATTACATAGTTTGACGAGGGTTATGATGAGCATGGTGCTAGAGGTGAAGTAACACCCAACAGTGTACCAAAACTTACCCTATCCTGCAGGCAGATTTTCTGAAGTAAGTGACATATGACCTGAGATGGGATAAAATATATAGAAAGTAGTAGGGTTCTGTTCTGCCCTTGAGGTGATTCTGGTATACCACGGAAACTGATATAAACAAGACCCAACAGAAGGTGTAATAATGTTTTCATGTATAAAATACAAATCAGAAGAGTGTGGAAAAGCAATTAATTAGACCTGATAGAGTGGTAATCAGTGAAATGAATCTTTCATAAGTTTATAAATAGATAAGGGTCATTTTAGACAGAAAGAACAGCAAGAGCAAAGTACCCAGGTTAAAATCTGTGATACCTAAGGAATCTCGTGATCATCACTTTATCCCAACCTGGGCTCACTTAACTTTACCCATTGTATCCTGTAATTTCTTACTAGGAAAGAAAGTTCTGATATGATTTCAAACATAGAATAGCTATCCAATAGTATGTGTAACTATTATAATAATACAAATATGTAATAACATATGAAATAATATATGCAAAATTACTTTTAAGTGACAGTGCTCAAGTAGTTCTGCTTTAGTCATTGCTGTAGAAAGGATAGAGACATGGTTACTTAAATGATCTTTGGCATGCAATTTTGTTGGATATTTTCTGAAATTCTAAGTAATGTGCTTTAGATCTTTTTGTCTGCTCTTTGTCCTTCAAGACATAGGTTCCTTTTACAACCATCGGTTGTCTCTGCCCTCATACGGTGCTTGCCTAAGTATCCAGTGATCCGACGCCGGACTTGTTTGTATGTTCTGGAAGTAGTACTAATGCCCACACTGGTACTAGTGTTAAAGTTCTAGGGAGGTAAGTTTTGGCTCAGCATATGGAAGAATTTCCTAACTTGCCCACAACAGACTGAGAAAACCGTGTTTACATCAACTTTGTTTACATAGTTTTACATAAAACTAAATGCATTTGATTTATGACAGTTCTTTGTTCTGAGATCGTATCCTTTCAATTTTTTGGTAATAGAATATCCTTCCTTTTATGAATTACACTGTTAGTGAATTATAGTAGTTTTTTCAGTGTCCTTACTTGGCAAAATAAAGGCTGGAAACACATTATTTGAAATTTTAGAGGCTCTGATTTTCATAAACTCTGAGAACCCCAGTTTCCCTAACTGCTAAGCTCTGTTCCACCTGCCAAATTATGTCAGATTTTCAAGTTATCTTGTTAAAAGATAAGAAGAAAAGTTCATTTGCGTAATATCAGAGAATTGTTTGTACATGTTGATTTTAACTTGCTGCTTTATTTGGGTATTCTGCCTTTCCTAAGAGGATACCTGGGGAATGATGCTTTGATGGATGATTCAGGAGACCTAAAATCAAATTCCCAACTGTGCAACTAACTAGAGGTGTTTGTTTATCCTGGCCCTTAGTTTTATAGTGTGAAAAATAAGAGAATGAGCAAGTAGTAAGATTCATTTCAGTAATAAAATTCAATTTTAAAAATGCACATGTAGAGTGTATATGTGTGTGTATGTACATATATGTGTGTACATTTATAAATATACATGCTTATACACACATACCTATATACACATACACACATGTATACACAGCATTGGATTTTGTGGGAAATTTTTCATTTTTGCTTATAATAGAGTATCTCTCAATCCTTGTTTGAAACTGAGAAGTGTGTAGAGGATTAACAGTTCAGGAAGTGAGTTTATTGGGAAAAAAACCCAAATCTTGGAAATTTAAGTAATATATAAGAACCTTGCCAGTATTTGAAAGGAAAAGAGACTAAACTATAAGCTATGATTGGAAATATTTTATGAGCACCAATTTGTTGATGGGTTAATAAGCATTTACGTTTGCTGATCTCGTAGTTAGCTGCCTAATTACTCAATTTGTGCATGCAAATACAATCGTTAGCCTGTAAATGCATGCAGGTGCGAATCTGCATGAGTGCTATTAGGGCCTCATTTGAAACGTGGTGGTTGTGACCCTCCATTTCTCTATACTTGAACAATCAAGAACCTAGTTTTCAAAAATAGTTCCTGAAGCAAAAACTAAAATCCATATAGGCAAGATTGTGTTTTAAATGTGATTGCCCTGCCTAGATGTCTGTTTCCAGACCCTCTAAAGCTATTGTCTTGCAATGAGGTTACTAACTAACTGATAGTAGTTTGAAAAAATAATGTGTTACACATATTAGTGAACATGAATTCTCAAGAATTTTTTGAATCAGAGACCTTAAATCAAAAACATAAAAATGTGATTAAATGCAATGAGGAATCTAATTTGGTGATGCAATTATATTCATTTTCTAGATTTCTTAGATTTTTGCTGTTGCTGTGGTATGCTATATTGTTAAGCTAGATATTACAAATCATGCAGTGGTCATCATTTTAGAAAAACTAAAGGGGAATGTAAAGTGTATACTATAGGATTCGTCACTCATAATAATACATAACTGTTGTACGGGGCTTTGAAGATTACAAAACACCTTTCCACATGTATTACCTTGCTTAATCCTACAACACTCCTGTAAGCCTAATCCCTATTTTAGAATTGGGAAAACTGAGGCTTAGCAAAATAAAATCAACGCCCTGATTTCACAAGTGCTAAATTACATAGCAAGATTTTAAACCTAGGATACTCTGTTTTAAATCCTAGGCTATTTCAATGACATTACATTGCTTTGATTCTGTTGTTTGCTCTTGGTTTTGCATGTTAATTTCTGTGACCTTCTTCCCCCTATAATGTTACAAAATTCTTAATCTCGAAGAGTATAATTTATCCTTCAGCCTTCTGCACAGTACTTAGCACAGCTTTGTACATAAAATTAGACACTCCCCCAAATACTTGATTGTTTATGACTAGGGCAGTAGAGACCTGGTGGCTAAGCAATGAAGTTTAATTCATAATTAACTCTCATGAATTTTGGTGTTGAAGATCAGCTTTTACCAGTGTCCTCATGCTCCCAGCCTATGCAACTTGAGGACAGTATGAAAATGCTGCCCCAGAATGTGGTGAGGAAGAGCTGGCAGGGATGGCACAAGATATGTATTTTGGCAGTGCAGTACATACTTAAGAAATGAGAAGGCATTTTCATTTCTGTGTGTGATGTTGTGATTTATAAGAAATATATATATTTGGTCATTCAGATGACCAAAATATATTTCTCAGATATAGTTGGTCTCTATCCACAGTTCCTGGCTCATGGCTCCCAAAACTCTTGGAATTTTCTGAGCAATGAGAGCAATGGGAGCATCTTTTGTTACAATATTTGGTCTCTGGTCCTCAGTTCCTGAAATGCTTCAGGGCCATAAAGGTGAAATGAGTGTCTTGTTTATGTTAATGAAGGTGGCTTTTGATGCCACCCAAGGGTGGGGGCTGGTTGCCAGCAGACAGCCATGTGATCAGGGGATTGGAACTTTCAGTCCCGTCCCCTGATTTCTGGGGAGAGGGGGACCCTTGAGGTTGGATCAGTTGCCAATGGTCAATGACTTAGTCAGTTGTGTCTATGTCATCAAGCCTCCATAAAATCCCAAAAGGACAGCCTGTTGGCCCTTTTCCTGAGAGTTTCCATGCTGGGGAACCAGAACACTCCCTCATGCCACCATGCTGAGTCCCAAGCTCCACAAGGACAGAAGCTCCTTTGTTTGGGACCTCGACCTATGTATTTCTTCATCTGACTGTTGATTCTTATCCTTTAATATCCTTTGTAGTAAGTCAGTAATCAAGTGAGTAAACGAGTTTTCTTGAGTTCCGTGAGCCATTCTAGCAAATTAGTTGAACCGGAGGAGGGGTCATGGCAACCTCTGATTTATAGCCAAGGGGTCAGAAGTACAGGTAACAACCTGGACTTGCGATTGGCATCCTGAGTTGGAGATGGTGGTTAGAACGTTCAGTTTGTACCCAGTTGGTCAGAAGTAAGGTAACAACCAGGGCTTGCGACTGGGGTCTGAAGCAGAGGGCAGTCTTGTGGGACTGAGCCCTTTCCCTGTGGAATCTGATTCTATCTCCGGGTAGACAGTGTCAGAATTGAGTTGAATTCCAGACACCCTGCTGGTGTCAGAGAACTGCCTGCTGGTGTGGGGAAGCCTCCACACACACACGTTGGAACTGGGTCCAGGAGCCCTTTGCACTGTGACAGATATCCAGATATCCTCTAGTTAATAAGACTTGCATATTTTTCAAAATAGAAATTATGGAAGTTACCACTATAAAAACTCCAGAGTAATCTCATATATAACAGATTCTCATCCACAAACGAACACATGATTCTCCAGTTGGAACGGGGGCCTGAGGCATCTCCATTTCTCCACTCCGAAGAAATTCTTCATTCTTTGGAAATGAGCTCTGATATTCCCATTAGACTACTTTTACCCCAACTTCTAATTTTCTCTAAGATGCAAGATTGAATAAATAGCTCAGCTTGTTGAAGAAAATATTTCTGGAGGGAATAAATATTCTCAGATGTTGCTAATAAATCTATTTTCATTGTACTCTGTGGATTTGAGACTCTAAGCTTTACCAAATGCCCCTGCAGAGGGCAGTATGAGGGAGCAGCCTGACAACTCCGGCTCCCGTTCCCAATGCAGGCATGCTGCTGGGGTGGGAGAGGCGGCCGTTTCCATACACAGGCAATCAGGATTTTATGAGAACATCTGTCTAACCTTCTGGGCTGTTTTTTTAATCATTCAGGGGCCTGAGGGTGCTCCCACTGGAGCCAGGTGACAGGGTAGGTTGGGAGTGGGGTCCTATCTTCAGGACCTCTGTGGTTTCTCTCCTCAGTACATCCCAAGGCTCCCACAGGTGCTACTTGCTTCCTGGTACCCAATCCACTTGCCATTGGGCTTAGTCAAAGGGATTTATAGGGAGACAGTTTGTTTATCCAATTGATACTAAAGCAATATTAGGCTAGGAGACTGCCAATAAAAAAATATAATAACAGCAGCCGTTATTGTATTCTGACACTTACTATACTCCAGACACCGTAGTAAGTACACGTTATTCTGAGAGCAAACACAATACAGGTAGGAAAATGGAAACTTAAAAGTTAAGTAAGTTGCCAGGATATTCATGGTATTGGCAGGCTATGCACTCAGACTGCCTGAGTCCAAACCCAGTGCTCTAACCGCTAGGCTACACTGACCTTGAGTTTGGTAGAAAGCCTTCTTTGAGGGAAAGAAATATGCTTATTTGGAAAAAATAATTCTGCTTTTAATATTTGGTAGCCACTACTTTTGGGTAGGTACAGCCCAAATGGATAAATATCAGGGAATTTTCAAAAGGGAAAGGGAAAGAGTCTGGCTACTTTTGGGTAGATCTGAATAAACAAAGGTCTCTGGGTCCTCCTGCCATAAACGCTCCCTCCTGCATCACCTCCCACTTCGTCATGACGGATCTCCGCACCCCTTCCTTTATATTTCAACAGCCTCCGATTGCTTCTGGTCATAGGTCTGTGGCTCTGCACATGTTACTTCCTCTCCCCAGAGTGACCCACTCAAGTTCTTCACCATGAGAATTACTACTGATTCTTCAAAGTCCACTTCTGACATCATCTCCTCTTGTGCAGTCTCCTCGTATGCACACTTGTCATTGCATTTATCACACGGTGTTGTCGTTTCTTCCTTGTCTATCTCGCACATCTCCCCCGTTGTAAAATAAAATGCACAGGGGCTGTGTTAAGTTTGATTCATCTCTGTAGCTGTGCTGCACAACCTGAAAACATAGGTGCTTAATGAATGTGTAGAGAATTGACTTGAAAACTCTTCTACACTAAAGCCACGATCTACTTCAATAGCATTTCAAGATGAATGAGGTTAGTATCTTGATAGCACTGCATTGTGCTTTTTTCATCTTTAGTTGTAAGTGTATTAAGGATGAAAGATGTGTTTGTACTACTGCAAATGTTTCTAGAAGTCACCCAGAAAGGAGGAATGAGTCATCTAGCCCACAGCTCAGCATTTACAGAGGGCTTTGGGTTGGGAATTGTTTCTAAGAAAAACAGCAGCCTTTGATTGATGCAAAAATCACCCATTTTCCTCTGTGTGGTCATTAAGAATTGTGGTTGTGTGGCTTTTTATTTTTTATTTATTTTACTTTTTTCCAACAGGCAAAGGATTTAATGCTACAGAATGATGTATGATTTGTAGTTGGTTCAGCTGGGTAAGCGCTGTTTGCCTCCACCACTATGAACTTATTTGTTCATCAATCATTTTAACACTGTGCTACAAACCAGGAAATAGGTGGTTTAAAAAGAATAATACCTTGACAGAATCTGCTCAGAGCCCTCTGATGTTTGTAAATCAGTGACTGCCTACTTCTTAGACTGTCTTAAAGAGAAAGTTCACAGAATTTGATCATTTAATTCAAGACAAGGGCTAGATATTTCTAAATGTGAGGAAATTCCTACCTGTAATTGAGAAATTCTCACCTATAGCCTTGCTCTAATTGTCC
This sequence comes from Ceratotherium simum simum, assembly GCF_057802395.1. NCBI lineage: Eukaryota > Metazoa > Chordata > Mammalia > Perissodactyla > Rhinocerotidae > Ceratotherium > Ceratotherium simum. The sequence goes on along the minus strand of NC_141909.1, from coordinate 70,531,141 downwards.
TTATCCTTGCAACCCTTCTCCTAGGAGAGACCAGAGGAGCCACAGGAAAAGAGTTTGGGTTCAGAAATGTGGAGAGAACAGACAACAGGACCAGCCAGTCTAGGTGGAGATGGGTAATTTGCCTCCCTCAGTGACATTAGGCGATCACCATCACCTCTTGGAATCTCTGTCCACAGTTGTAATTTGGGGATAATATGTGTCCTGATTATGTCTCAAAGAAAAATGAGTTTCTGAAGAGTGTGACCTTGAGGTCCTAGGCAGGTTGCAAATGTAACTTTTGACACTTCAAATCTGAGACGAAACCACTTGCACCTCTTGCCTTAACTGAAACCTGCCGTCCCCTTCAAGACACTGGATCTGAACTGGCCCTGTTAAGTGGATTTGGCCTATTCTTCCAACCCCACATAGATTTGGGCTAAGATTTAAACTTAGTAACCTTTTTCTACTCCATGCCACTTTTGGACCATTAGTCCTTCATATAAAAACTATAGCTCCTTGAAGCCTGTACCTCTCCTGGTAGCTGTAAACTCTTGACATCTGTTTACACTTTCTGGTCCTTATTTTACTTGCATTTTTTTGATAGCGCTTAACACTGTTGACCACTCCCTCCTCCTTCCTCTGGCTTCCAACGCTTCCAACACAGCACAACTATTTGTTGTCCTACTACTTCTCTTCCTGCTCTTTATAACTTTGGGCCTCTCTTTCTCCATTTACCCCTTACATGTCTGCATTTCTCAGTGTGGTGGACCTGGAGATGTGCTGCCCAGATCCCACTTTGGGAGGGACTGGCTACCATAGCTCCTGGGAGTACAGACAGCAGAGAGCTTTCACCTCAGTCTGGTGTGGCCTCAGCTACAGAGTGGGCTCTCTTGTAAGGTCCACACCCTTCCCAGGACACTTACATCCAATGACTGACTGATTAAGGCAGAGTGTAAAGGCCTGGTCATTTTGGCCAAATATAGGACAACTCTGACAGGTCATTCCACCTGCAGAGACCATCTCAAAGGTGACATTGCAGCTCAACTTCTCCCCTTCTCTAACCTGCTTCCTCCACACCCCTTCTGCTTGTGTGGATCCCAAGTGCACTTCTCAATAGACATCTTGAGCCCAAAACTATCTCAGAGGCTGCTCCCTGGAAAACCCACACTCCAGCAGGGTCCAGTCTTCACTTCCTCTCTTTTCACACTGTGTAGTTTCCCTTGATGATCTCATCCCTGTGGCAGCATCAACTGCCCTCAGTGTACCAAACTCTATATCTCCTGTGTAGACCTCCGTTGTGACTTCTGGATGTGAATATTCAGGCTCTTTACATTTCTGCTTGGATGGCCCATAAACATGTTAGTTTCAAGGCAGCTGAAACTGAACTCATCTTAAACTGCCCCCATGCCCACCACCAAGCCTGCTGTTGTCTGAGGTGATCTCTACTTTACTGAGAGGATCTATCTGGTAAACTCATTCTCACTTGGGCTGCAGGGGATTCTATGAGCACAGGGAGCAGGGGAGCAATGTTTATTAACAAGGAATTCTACTTTCTAATTGTGCCTTCCTGGTCTACCTTACAATTACCATGCAGTACTCAGCTTATGAGTAACATTTATCCTACCCTGATGCTAAAGTAAATAGATTTTTCAGTTTACTATTATTATCGTGGAACCAGGGAGCTATTAATTACCATTTTTATGTTCATGAAATGTAAGTAGTATATTTTTTGACCCTATACAGATAGATTCCCAGTAGCAGAAAAATGTGATAATAATAATGAGACAGGGACTTTTGTATAAAATAATTTCTAACAGGAATAATTTATTCTTTCTTTGAATCTTCATATTTTTTTTCTGATTCCTTGGGTATAAATCTCTCTCTGTGGAGGACAGGGGTGGTTTCCTTCATGTATGGATCACTTGGGCGGTAGCATGATGTCTCATAAGTAGATTGCAGGGCACACTTGTTGGTGACGTTATGGTCTTCTCAGTGGCTGCTCCCAAGGAATTGCTTTCTCATCCACCAAATAACGATGGTAGCAATTTATGCCACGTCCTCTGTGCCTTGACTCCATGTAAACAAGCTCACACCATTATATTTTTGGGGAAATGTGTAACCACCGTAGTTTGGTAAAATGTTTAATTACCCTAACGTTTAAATCCACGTCACTGTCATTGCCAGCCAAAGATGCGTGTTCTGAGAAGGTTCTGTCTTCGTACAGATTCACTCACATTTTTCAACTAGTTTCTCTTATGATGTTTGTACCTGGTGGCATGTGTGTTGTGAAAAAGAATACAAATAAACACACACAACAAACTACAATTTGTTACCATGACTTCAACCACCACATGTAGTTGTACTTTATTGAAGGTATGACAGCAGCCCTCTATGATGCTGGTAAAATCAAGAGTTGCTCTAGAACCTGGTCATATTGAAAACAAATTCCCTGGACAACTGTGAAAAGGAGTTGAAATTTAATACATAGCAGAGGGAACTGCCAAAATCTGCAGCTATATGGTGGTTCTTTCTCCTTGGAACCCTCCTGACTTAGCAAGCCCTCCAAAATGGCCATCAGTGTCCTCTCCCAGCCCAGTCTTTGAAGAGAGCACCTGTCTATCTCTTGGCTTCCCTCTGCCAACCACAGTATATATCCTGTCAAATGCTCTCCTCTGGCAAGTGTCTATTTCTGAAGATTTTTACATTTTAGTGGCCCTTAAAGCTGTTTTATAGGCATAAATGATTATAATTTTTAACTTATAGTAACTAAAGAAATACAGATAGATAAAATGCCCTTTATTTTAATCTCACCACTCTCAGACGCTCACAATCGGGAAGTCCTCTAATTAAATTTTCATTATCTTTGAGCTTAAAGGAAAAATCCTGTTCCTAATGTAGCCGGTTGTGCATTTATAAGTTCTGACAAGCTGCTTGGTACCAGACAGCCAAAAGTGATGAACAAGCTCGGTAGATTAAATGTAAATTTGATTGAAGAAAACAACCTACAGAAATTTATGCTTCTCTATAATCTGTGTGATTAAATGTTACTTATTTCAAAGTCAATGTTTCTGACACTTTCAATTACAGCTTTTGGAAGTTTTATTCCACATCATTTACTCTATTTTAAATAACTTTCCCTTCTAGCCGTCACACATAGTGATACATGTTTAGCATCAATCTCCAGAGCAAACTTGGAAATAATCTCTGTCCGCTCTACAACAAGATTCATTTTATATGGAGATAACAAGTTTAAAAGCTAAACCTACAATCTTCTTTCTTATAACTCAGAAAATACTGGGTCTCAGTATAACTACTATTGTCTTTTTTTTTTTTAATTGCAGTAAAAAACACATAACATAAAATTTACTATCTTAACCACTTTTAAGTATACAGCTCAACACTGTTAGCCATATTCACATTGTTGTGTAACGGATCTCTAGAACTTTTGCCACCTTGCAGCCAGCTGTAACCTCCTGCTGAGATGAGAAGCTCGTTATGTTAACATCCTACCTGGGATGTGGCATTGCCTCCCAGTAGAGTACTCTACTTCTGACTCCATTTCCTGTTTGAACTAGTGTTCTGGATCACCCCTGTTGCAAAAAGGTTCTATAGTCTTCCCTGCGTCACCTGGTGGAGAAACCTGCCCAACTGTCATTGGAACTTACATGTATGTGTGTACATGCATGTATGTGTGTGTTGTGTGTATGTTGTCAATATGGGAACTTTACCATGGGTTTCCAGAAGCTAAAATGATTTCATATCATTTTATCATAAAATGATTTACATATATTTCATATATGTAAAATGATTACATATAAACGCACTTTAACCCTAAATTGATCTGTAGATTTAATGCAATTCCTATCAAAATCCAGCAAAGTTTTCTATAGGTATAAACAAGCTTATTCTAAAATTTATATGTAAAGGTACAAAACCTAGAATAGATAAAATGGTTATGAAAAAGAAGAATAAAGTCAGAGGAATCAGTCTATCTGATTTTGAGTCTTATTTACACCTATAGTATCAAGAGAATTGGCAGAGGGATAAGTACATGGATCAACAGAACAGAACAGAGAACCCCAAAATAAACCCACACAATATGCCCAACTGATTTTTAAAAGCACTTTAATAAATAAAAGCCTCATATTTTCACAAAATCCTACTTTTATTGATTTCAGCCTCTCTGTCTGTGGATTTTTATTTGCATTATCTACTCAGATTTTCAGTGCCGTCTCCCCAAACCTCATGTTTCTCCTCTCTCAGAGAAACCTTCGCTGACCATTCCAGCCTGAAATAGCATCTTCTAGGCTTAGGAAGAAGCATTTAGTATTTTTGCTTCCTATTTCAGGTCAGGGGTCTAAAATGGGAAATCAAAAGATTTTAACATTCAAGATTAAAGCAAAAGACTATAATAGAGGAAAATGAACAGCAGAGATTGTTGTGGCCTGATTTTCCCTGCTGAGCTTCAAAACTTTTCTGAGAAGTGTCGGTAAAATAGGCTGCAGACTCGCTGAGGACAGGAACTATTTCTATCTTACTCACTGCTGAATGTCTTCATTTATTTGGCACATGAATTTGAGTGCCCACTGTACTACGCACTGGGCCCCAAAAGGCAAAAACGAGACACAATCTTTGAACTCCTGTGTCCCCACCACACCATCTAGTTTTCAAATCGGTACTCTCCGGAAGTATTTGTTGACAGCTTGATTGAATGGCTAAACTGAGGTTATAGAAGAAGAGAAACAAATAGGAACCACATCATAGAGACTAAAAGAGATTGTGTGTTAGAATATTTTCCACCTAACATTTGCTTAGCCTCTTCTTGCTAGATGCCTAACATTTATGTTTCAGCCAAAGCTTCTATTTGGTATGAAAACAGGTCTCTGGTGACTAAACAGTGCCAGCCTGAAGGCTCAGGTCTCCAGTATAATGAGGATACGAATAAAGTGGAGCAGTCTCTTTTCTTTGTGGTTTCCACATGGCTTGACTTACTAGTCTCTGAACAGATTCCCCACTGAGTGGGGTCATGCCTTCACTGGATGTGGCAAGTATACAGTGTACTGTAACTAATTTTAAAATGCACGAGTGCCTTGAAGAATGCCAAAGGTAGAGGTGTACTGCCTCAGGACACATCAGATAGAATCATAAACATTTACAACATCCCAGAGAAACGCAAGACTGGCCGCCAGCCTAAAGTCCTCTGGTAACTGCACTCATCTGAAAAAGATGTGAGGATTTGTTTCCTTAGAAACATTTGTTCTTAGAACTCCTTGGTTGTCTAATGGTGATTTATTTAGGAAGAACTGTAAAAACATAAGTCTTTGGTTAGCCATCTTATAAAAGCATGTTTTGGGTTACCAATGAAGAGATTATGAATAAGTATGTGTAAATCCATCAACACTGAAAAAAATTGTTTAAAAAGTCCATGTTTTGGTAGGGTAACCATATATAATACAGGACCCCTGATTAAATATGAATTTCAAATAAACAGTGAAAAATGTTTTGGCGTGTTTGTCCAGTGCAATATGTGGGATATACTAATACTAAAACATTATGTGTCATTTTTCTGTTTTGGGGGCTGGAGGTGGGAACAAGGAGTGACTGCAAATGTGCACAGGGGAATTTTTGGGGGTGATGAAAATGTTCTAAAGTTGAATCGTGCTGATTCCATAACTGTAACTTTACTAAAAACCATTGGCTTTTTCACTTAAAATGGAAGAATTATATGATATGCAAATTATACCTTTAAAAAGCTATTATAAAATACCTATGTTTTATGTTAGATGAAGGCTAACATTTTTATTTGATGAATGAGTTACAACTTTCTTGTAGCATTGCTGTGATCAGCAAATGGGGTGACAAAAAAATGGAGGGATTTTGTAAATGCTAGAGTATTGTACAACCACAGGGTAGCATAATATTTCTCTTGTTAATTGCAGTGTGTATATTTCATTATTGTATTTTGCTATTAAAATTACTTCATCTGTAATAAACTCTTGCTACACGTTATTCTCTGCATTTTTGTCAATGGGAGAACCGGCCTTCAGATATTGACTACTTCAAGGTCACATCATGGCAGAGATAGGGTCATCCCACTAGAGGTCATCTGACTCCTAGCACAGTGTTGTTACAAAACACTATGTGTAATTAATGGAAAACAATAGTTCTACTGATCCTTTTTCACTCATCTTTTCATTTTGGACTGTAATAAAAATGTACAGATGGAGATAAAAGCATCAAGATAAGATTGTGTCAAAATGACTGTGAAAAGACCTTCTATGATAGCTGCTATGCCTTTCCTTCAATCACTCAACAGTTGTTTATTGCATGCTGACTGTCAAGCACTGTGCTAGAGGCAGCGGTGATGAACATGGAAAACATTGCTCCTGTTTCTATAGAATGCCCAGTGACAGGGGACTCTCTAAAAATTTCTTTCTTTTTTTTCATTTTTGACCTATATATATATTTTTTTTGTGTGAGGAAGATCAGCCCTGAGCTAACATCTGCCAATCCTCCTCTTTTTGCTGAGGAAGACTGGCCCTGGGCTAACATCCAGCCAATCTTCCTCCACTTTATGTAGGACACCGCCACAGCATTGCCTGACATGCGGTGGGTTGGTGCACGCCCGGATCCGAAACCTTGCCGCCAGCAGCAGAGCGTGTGGACTTAACCGCTACGCCACGGGGCCGGCCCCTGACCTATATATTTTATTCTTGCTTCTATATAGCTATTCACTGGCTTATAAGGTAAGTTAGAAGAGTTTTTTTTTAATTACTGCAATAACCTACTATTGCCCATGAATCGCCTTAACTGATCAAGATTTAATTCTCAATTACCTAAGAATTGTCACTTATTGTTGAATAGGAAATCACTCTAAGTAGACTCCTCCAAGCTCTTAAATTCACATATGCAGTTTCCCAGTGCATTGCTGTTGTAAAAGTAATATCTTTTCAATATATCTGATTAAAAATAACCCCAATGCATTGTGGGATTGGAGGAGTGCTGTGTCAAGGGAATACTGAATTTTATTCTGTACGACTCTGTGGAAGGAATCAGAAAGCAGTAGCTGCCTGCAGGGCCTCAAACAGTTATTTAACATTATCTGAGTGGCAGTTAGACTTGGGATTGCTGAACTGATGTGATATGAAGTTAAAAGATCTCCAGTAGAAGCTGACAAAACAATTATTATAATTTGCCTCCATGAGACAAAGGAGAAATCAAACTCCTTCAGAAGCCGAAAATTTCCCCCAAATAGGCATTTATTATAATTATCATTTTTATTGCTACTCTTGGTATTTCTAGTAGTTAATATGGTTACCATGGAGTTTAAAACCAGCTGGTGGCACTGATTGGTGTGAAGATGAATGTTCTTAATAAAGAAGACACACTGAAAGAATGCTTTCCTTGGAGAGCTCTGACGGGGGCAGAAGTTATTGCTTTTATGTTCCAATGCACTTTTAAGTATTGTGGTTTCCAATTGCTCTATAAATTCAAAACCTTCCTAGGTAATAAATATATTTTTCTATGATACTCTTACTTTTCCTAGTTTCATTTTTTAAAATTTGCAATTAGGATTAATGCATGATATTTAGTGTTGATATCTTCCAAGTATTGTTCAGGGTGGTACTTATGCTGTAAGATCCCAGCATTATGTAATGGAAGTAATTTAGAAAACTCTCACAAATTCCCAAGATATCCCTTTCTTGGTACGATTTGGACAGAGTTCCATCATCCATGATTACTGGCATTCAAGGCTTAGCTTAAATTACAGTAGCCCCTAGGCATTTATGGACTTACCATTTACCCGTATGATTTTGACCTCAAAGGTTGCTGACATGTGGAAATTTGCATACATTTATGTCACACAGCCTGAGTCTGGTGTACGGGAATGGGTCACTTGGCTCCTGAGTGCACCTTCCCATTGGCCTGGCATCCACATCTCTGGCTTCTTGTTCTCCACTCTCGTGAAATGATGACACTTTCTTCCTTTGTGAAAAAACAGATCCCAAAGCCAACTGCTAGTCCTGGAAATGCAAGTAAAAAGAAAGTGAGGAAGTTTTATTTAGAATTTATGTTTTGCATGAAGAGTGGAATGCTGAGTTCAATGTTGGCTCAGGCCTATTACAAAAACAAGTGTCCACTACTCATGCTGTATGAATAAAAGAAAGCAAGAAATAAAAATAATATTTGTCTTAGAGGCAGAAACTTTCTAAATGCTATATAAATAACTTCAGTGGTATCTGATCACCTCAGTATTTCAGTTGTATGTCACTCTATTTCATGCTACAGTGGTATTCACACATTGGGTCTTTAAACATATTTTACTTGAATGTCATGACCCTGCTATATGTAGTTTTATAATTTGCTTAATTCTTGTTTTATTTTTCTTTCATGCATGTTTATTTAAATAAAAAAATCTTGGGCCAGCCCCGTGGCTTAGTGGTTAAGTGCGCGTGCTCCGCTACTGGCGGCTCGGGTTCGGATCCCAGGTGCACACCGACACACCACTTCTCCGGCCATGCTGAGGCCGTGTCCCACATACAGCAACTAGAAGGATGTGCAACTATGACATACAACTATCTACCGGGGCTTTGAGGAAAAAAAAAAGAGGAGGTGGATTGGCAATAGATGTTAGCTCAGAGCTGGTCTTCCTCAGCAAAAAAACAAAAAAAAAGAGGAGGATTAGCACGAATGTTAGCTCAGGGCTCATCTTCCTCACAAAATAAATAAATAAATAAATCACAAGAAAAAAAGACTTAAAAAATTGCTCAGAGAATATATCATCAAGGTGATAAGGTAAGTTAGTGACATTGAGGACATAAGGAAGTAATAAGCAAGTGTCTATTGCAATATGTTTGCTTTTGATATAACACTGTCAAGTTAAAGTTTGGTTACTTCAACAAATTTCTCAAAGAAGCATCCGTTATAGCTCAATAACCTCTCAAACATTTTTGCATTCCCTTCTCTCAGTCTTCTAGTTGTTCTGTTATAGAGCACAGGAACCACTCAGAAGTGGTTGTGTCTATGCATATATCTTGGCGGGTAAGAGGGAATCTTCAATGAAACTAAGTTTGTTAAAAGAGCTCTTGTAGTAGTTTCCTGGGGCTGCTGTAACAAAGTACAAAAAACCGGGTGACTTAAGATGACAGAAATTTATTGTCTCACAGTTCTAAAGGCTAGAAGTCTGAAATCAAATTGTCAGCAAGCAAACAATGCTCTCTGACCACACCAGGGGAAAATTCTTGTTTGGCTCTTCTAGCTTCTGGTGCTTGCCGGCAATCCTTGGCATTCTTTGGCATCACTCTAGTCACATGGCCATCTTCTCCCTGTGGGTCTTCCCATTGTCTTCCGTCTGTGCATACCTGTGTCCAAATTTTACCTTTTTATAAAGACACCAATCATATTGGGTTAGAGCCCACCATAATGATCTCATTTTAATTTGGTTAAGTCTGCAAAGACCCAGGGAGTGACATCAGAAAGATAGTGAAATAGGAAGCCACAGACTCTCAAATTGTCAAAAGTCACAAACAGAGAATTTTGAAAGCAGTAAGAGAAAAGCGACTCATCACATACAAAGGCACCCCCATAAGACTATAAGTGGATTTCTCAGCAAAAACCTTGCAAGTCAGAAGGGAGTGGAATGATACATTCAAAGTGCTGAAAGAACAAAACTGCCAACCAAGAATGCTATATCTGGCAAAAATGACCTTCAAAAGTGAAGGGGCTGGCCTGGTGGCATAGTGGTTAAGTTCATGCACTCCACTTTGGTGGCCCAGAGTTTGTGGGTTCAGATCCCAGGCGTGGACTTACACACTGCTTATTGAGCCATGCTATGACAGGCATCCTATGTATAAAGTGGAGGAAGATGGGCACAGATGTTAGCTCAGGGTCAGTCTTCCTCAGCAAAAAGAGGAGGATTGGCAACAGATGTTAGCTCAGGGCTAATCTTCCTCACCAAAAAAAAAAAAGTGAAGGAGAGATAAAGACTTTCCCAAATAAACAAAAGCTGAAGGTGTTCATCACCATTAGATCTGTCTTAAAAGAAATACTGAAGAAAGCCCTTCAAGCTGATACAAAAAGATGCTAAACAGCAACATGAAAGTATAAAGCTCACTAATAAAGATAATAATAACATAGAAAACTGGAGAACACTGTAATACTGTAACAGAGGTACATAAATCACTTTAGAAGTTAAAAGACAAAAGTATAAAAATAACTATAAGTATAAAATATGTTAATGGATACACAACATAAAAAGCAATAATCGACAAATGAGACATCAAACTAAAAAGCTTCTGCACAGCAAAGGTAACAATCAACAGAGTGAAAAAGCAACCTATGGAATAGGAGAAAATGTTTGCAAACTATATATCTGAAAAAGGGTTAATATCCAAAATACATAAGGAACTCCTACAACTCAATAGCAGAAAAACTAATTATCTGAATAAAAAATGGACAAAAGACTTGAATAGGCATTTTCCCAAAGAAGGCATACAAATGGCCAACAGATATATGAAAAAATGTTTGACATCATTATCAGGAAAATGCAAATCCAAATCACAATGAGATATCACCTCACACCCGTTAGGATGGCCACTATCAAAAACACTCAGAAAATAGCAAGTATTGACAAAGATGTGAAGAAATTGGAACCCTTGTGCACTGTTGGTGGGAATATCACATTGTGCGACCACTATGGAAAACAGTATGGGTTTTCTCAAAAAATTAAAAATAGAAACACCATATGATTCAGTAATCCTACTTCTGGGTATTTATCCAAAAGAACTGAAATCAGGATCTTGAACAGATATTAGCACTTCCATGTCTAATATAGCACTATTCACAATAGCAAAGATGTGGAAACAACCTAAAAATTCATTGATGGATAAATGGATAAAGAAAATGGGGTATATACATATGGTGAAATATTATTCAGCCATAAAAATGAAGGAAAGCCTGTTGTACTAGTCAGAGTTCTCCAGAGAAACAGAACCAAAGAGACTTATAAGGAATTGGCTCATGCAATTGCAGAGGCTAAGAAGTTCTAAGATCTGCGTTTAGCAAGTTGGAGATCCAGGAGAGCCGACGATACAGTTCCAGTCCAAATTCGAAGACCTTAGAACCAGGAGAACCGATGGGGTAAATTCCAGATGAAAGCTAGCAGGCTCAAGACCCAAGAAGAGCCAATTTTTTAGCTCACATCTGAAAGCAGGAAGAGACTTATGTCCCAGATCAACCAGCCAGGCAGGAGGAGTTCCCTCTTACTCAGCATGTTTGTTCTACTCAGGTCTTCAACAGCTTGAGTGAGACCCACCATATTAGAGAGGGCAATCTGCTTTTCTCAGTCTAGAGATTCAAGTGTTAATCTTATCCAGAACATCCTCACAGACATACCCAGTCAGTTGACACATAAAATTAACCATCACACCTGTCACATGCTACAACAGGGATGAATCTTGAGGACATTATGCTAAGTGGAATAAGCCAGTCACAGAAGGACAAGTACTTCACGATTCCACTTACATGAGGTGAAAGCAGTCAAACATCATTGAAGCAGGAAGGAGAATGGTGGTTGCCAGGGGTTGGGAGAGGGGAAAATGAAAAGTTCCTGTTTAATGGGTTTTAGTCATGCAAGATGAAAAGTTCTAGAGATCTGCTGTACAATATTGTGCCTATAGTTAACAATACTGTACTGTACCCTTAAAAAATTGTTAAAAGGGTAGATGTCATGTTACGTATTTTTTGCCACAATTAAAAAAAATGATATGAATGAGTTTTTTAGTAACTATTTACTCTTGTAGATTATTGAAAGTCCATCTTATGTTAAATCATTAAAGTAAAGCCTATGAATTACATTTTAAAAATCTGCAACAACCCTATTTCCAAATAACATCACATTCCAACATATTGGGAGTTAGGACTTCATCATATCTTTTTGGGGCAGGACACAATTCAACCTATAACAAGTTCAATTTGTCATGTTTTCATTACAAAAATGTTATTAAGGCAATTGTTATGGACTGAATTGTGTCCCTCCAAAATTCATATGTTGAAGCCTGGACCCCCAGTGTGACTGTATTTGAAGATAGAACCTTTAAGGAGGTAATAAAGGTTAACGAAGGTCATAAAGTTAGGGCCTTAGTCTGATGGGACTGTGTCTTTATAAGAAGAGGAAAAGACATGAGAGAGCTCTCTCTCTTTGCACGTGCACAGAGGAGAGGCCATGTGACGACACAGCAAGCAGGTGGCCATATGCAAGCCGGGAAGAGAGTCCTCACTGGAAACTAACCCTGATGGCGCCTTGATCTTGGACTTCTAGCCTCCAGAAGTGTGAGGAAATAAATTCTGTTGTTTAAATCCTCTGGTTTGCAGTGTTTTGTTGTGGCAGCCGTAGCAGACGAATACAGCAACTCAACAATGAAAACACCATGTTTGTTTTCTTGTACCTTTCACATATGTTACGGTGCTCTTCAAATTTGAAGAAGCAGTCAAAGTGAAGGACAAAAGAAAAGAGGATAAAAAAGGAAAAACAATTTGTAGTCTTTTAATAGTATGTTACAGTTATGATTTCTTTTTTATTCTGCTACTGTTAGCAATTTCTCAAAAAATGTCTTAGATTCACTAGGCTTATAGATTTACAGATACAAATTATTAACTGATTGTTTAGGGTGTCTATCAAATCAATTGCTAAACACAGAGGTGAAGAAAAGCAAAATAAAAAAAGTTTTCCTTCTTTTCCACACTCAACATTGTGGTGATTAAAGAGAGGTAAAAAGTAACAATTTGAATAAAATGCCTATGCAGAATATCTGTAAATTTTACCTTACTCACTAACTCTAATCTGTAAACTAATATTTAACGTTAGCATGATTATTCTCAGTTAAAATATCCTCTTAGCATTCCTAGTTCCAACCTCTTACTGAATCTAATTTTAACTTTTTTTCCACACATATTATAAATACTAGTTTGGCAGTGTGTTAGGTAGAATTCTAAAGATGTTCCCTTGAGTTTCCCATCCCCTAGGTATACAATCAAACACTAATCTAGGTACTTCTGTAAAGGAACTTTTGTAGATATAATTAAGGTTATAATCAGCTGAGCTAAAAGGAGTTTATTCTGGATTATGTCGGTGGGCCCCATCTAAACATGTGAACCCTTCCTAAGGAGAAGAGGAAGGCAGAAGATTCAGTCAGAGAGATGCAGCAGAAGAGGAAGGCAGAAGGGATGAGGCAAAAGGACATGGAGACCTTGAGAAGGACCCAACTGCCATTTGCTGACTTTGAAGGGGGCCTTGCATCAGGGAATGCAGGCAGCTGTGGGAACAGTCGTCAGCTGAGGGTCAGCAAGGAACCGGGCATCTGAGCCCTATAACTTCAAGGAACTGAATTCTGCCAATAACCTGAATGATCCTGAAAGTGGATTCATCTCCGGAACTTCCAGAAAGGAATGCAGCCCTACTAATACCCTGATTTTGGCCTTATGAAATTGGGAACAGAGAACCACCTCAGCTATGCTGTGACCAGGCTTCTGATCTACAGAACTATGAGATGATATTTAAGTGTTGTCTTAAGCTGCTCCATTTGTGGTAATTTGTTACAGCAGCTAGAGAAAACTAACACAGGCAGTTACAATTATAGAACATTTTTTCAATGCCATACTATAATTTTTTACCCATTTAATATTTAGCAACATATATTATTGCAAATTATAATCTTAATTTCTCAATGTTCATAATTTAGGGATGTGACAAGAAGAAAATACAAGCAAAAAATCAGTAACATAATAGGAAAAAGAAAGGAAACTATTCTACTTTTTGAAAATTGCCATTAATAAAATGAAAAGGCAAGCCACATATTGGGAGATGATATGCACAATACATGTATCTCACAAAGGACTGTATCCACAATGTGTAAAGAATTCTTACGCTTCAATAAAATGAATCAACCCAATTAAAAATGGGCAAAAGATTTGAATAGACCTTTCACAAAGATATATGAATGGTCAATAGCACATGAAAAAATGCTTAATATCATCAGTCATCAGGGAAAGGAAAATTAAAACTACAATGAGATACCACTTATACACTCAATCAAATGACTAAAACCAAGCAAATAATTAAGATGATGAGTGTTGGCAAAGATGGGAGTACCTGAAACCATCATACATTGCTAGCGGGAATGTAAAATGTTACAGCCGCTCTGGAAAATGATTTGGCAGTTTCTTGTGAAGTTGAATATACCCGTACCCTTATAACCCAGCAATTCCGCTCAGATATTTACTCAAGAAAAATGAAAACATACGTCCACAAAAGGCCTCTACCTGAATGTTAATAGCATCTTTGTTCATATTAGCAAAAATTTGGAAACAACACAAATGTCCGTCAAAAGATGAATGGATAAATTATGGTATATCCATACAATGGAATATTTCTCAGCTATTAAAAATAACAAACTACTCTTACTATTTATTTATTACTATTAAAAGTAATAAAACATGGAGCAACCCAGATAAATCTCCAAGTATTATGCTAAATGGAAAAAGCCAGACACAAAAGACCACACACTCTCTGATTCCATTTATATGAACTTCTAGAAAAGACAAATTTATGGTGATAGAAAGTAGACGTGTGTTTTTGGACTGAGGGTGGGGGATAGGCAGGGAATGGGAAGGATCAGAAGAGAACCCTTGAGGTGATGGTGATACTTCTTCATTGTGTGGCATTTACACAGATGTTTACAATGTCAACAGTGACCTGGACATGCTTTATGGTATGTCAATTATACCTCAATATAGTTGATTTTTAAAAATGAAGAAGAATGGGAACAAAAAAATAATATTAATGATGATCATTGGTTTGGTCTTGAATAGAATCCAAAGTTTGATTTTTGATGCAAAGTAAAAATCTGACTATAACTTCAAGGTGGGTATTCTGCTTGATTGCTCTATCCAGGCAACATTTTTATAGCACTGAGAGACTGAGGTAATAGACTGCAATGCCTTTCTTTGCTTCTCTGCCAAAAATTAGGCTCTGTTTTACTTCTTTAATTTCTTCATCAATCCATTGGTTGTTCAGTAGCATGTTTTTAGTCTCCACATATTTGTCACTTTCCCAGCTTTTTTCTTGTAGTTGATTCCTAGTTTCACAGCATTATGGTTGGAAAAGATGCCTGATATAATTTCAAACTTCTTAAATTTATTGAGGCTTGGCTTATTTCCCAACATATGGTCTGTCTTTGAGAATGTTCCATGTGTACTTGAGAAAAATGTGTATTCTACTGTTTTTGGATGGAGTGTTCTATATATATCTTAACTCCATCTGGTCTAGTTTTTTAATTTAATTCCACTATTTCTTTGTTGACTTTCTGTCTGGATGATCTATTCATTGATGTAAGTCAGGTGTTGACGTCCCCTACTATCAATGAGTTGCTGTTAATTTCTCCTTTCAGGTCTGTTAATAGTTGCTTTATGTACTTTGGTGCTTCTGTGTTAGGTGCACATATATTTATAAGTGTTATGTCCTCTTGGTGGAATGTCCCTTTTATCATTGTATACTGCCCATCTTTGTCTCTCATTGCCTTTTTTATCTTGAGGTTTGCTTTGTCTGATATAAGTATAGCAATACCTGCTTTCTTTTGTTTGCCATTAGCTTGGAATGTTATCTTCCATCTCTTCACTCTGAGCCTGTGTTTGTCTTTAGAGCTGAGACATGTTTCCTGGAAGCAGCATATTGTTGGGTCTTGTTTTTGAATCCATCCAGCCACTCTGTGTCTTTTGATTGGAGAATTCAATCCATTTACCTTTAGAGTGATTATTGATATATAAGGACTTAATACTGCCATTTTATCACTTGCTTTCTGGTTGTTCTGTGTTTCCCTTGTTTCTTGTCCTGTGTATTTCTTTTTTTTTTTTTTAATAATTTTATTTATTTATTTATTTTTCCTCCCAAAGCCCCAGTAGATAGTTGTATGTCATAGCTGCACATCCTTCTAGTTGCTGTATGTGGGACGCGGCCTCAGCATGGCCGGAGAAGTGGTGCGTCGGTGTGTGCCCGGGATCCGAACCCGGGCCGCCAGTAGCGGAGCGCGCTAAGCCACGGGGCCGGCCCCAAGCTTTTCTAGCTCAACCCCTCCAAGCCTTAGGAACCACAAAGATTTGGTAATGTGAAACTACGTGCTGGTTGTGGATTCAGTTTAATCCTTAATGCCCTTACTTACAGCTCTTTGCTGCTGAGATCCTGCTGCTGCCATACCCAGAATCAGTAGAATAAAATTGCATCTGGGCACAGGACCACAGGCCTGGGTCTGGAATGCTCCCAGTTGGTTTTTGGCCATACACATAAGATCTGTCATGAGTCATCAGCTCAAGAATAAATCTTGTGGCTTCAAATCTTGTCCTGAAGCCATTTGACATGATTTCTTCTTCCTTTAGACAGCTTGTGCTTAGTGTGAGAATGAATGAATTTGGCCTTGCTAATAACAACGTTAGCCATTTTATCATATTAAAAGTGCCTTTGTCACCCTTCAGTCTCAGTTCTAACATCTTCTCCTTAGGGAGGGCTTCCCTGATTACTTCAGCTAAAGCAGACATCTCTCACCCCACATCCTCCTGTCACACTCAATCACATTATCCTACATTATTGTCTTCATTGTGCTCATCAATATCTGAAATTATGCCATTGCTTATATATTATCTGTCTCCTCCTGCTAGAATGACATCCCCATAAAAAAGGAGACCTAGTCTGCCTGCTCACGGTATCCTGAAAACAGTGCTCAGCTCAAAGCAGGTACTCAGTAATATCTTGGAATGAATCTAATTGTACAATATAGGGAGAAATTTTATAAAAACCAGTTATGTAGAATCTGCATTTAAATTCTTTCAAACATGTCTATTCACACTGTTGATGAGTAAAAATCATTTACAATATAAAATTAAGTTCCGTGTTATTTGTCACCTACTGAAAAGAAAGCTGTAAACAAAAGTTGCCTGCTTTTTTTTTTACTTCAATTCCCTTCAAAAGATCTTTTAAATTCTTGAAGTAAAACTAAAGTTCAGTCTCAGTGGATGTATTTAACACTGTTTAGCTATCAAGCAGATGCACACATTTACTTTATATAGGCATCAAAGAACTTCTGTTGATTTTTTGCCCTTTTCATGGTTCAGAGGTTCCTATTTCAAAACTGTAAATAAAAGTGAACTGAAAATATGGAAATGTTCGGGGTAAAGTCATCTAGTGAATAAAATTGCAATAAAGAGAGAAAAAGGTGTGCAAGCAAGGTAGGCAGTGTTCTGTCTTTCTTTGACTTATTGCTGTAAGGGAAAGAAAAACGTAGTGATGATTCAACAATTCCAGAGACCTTTATCATTTTAAACTATTTAATGATAAAAATTGTTTATAGTAGAAAACTGCAGCACGTAGAAAAACATAAAAACAAGACTCTCCGTCTCCATCATCTTAAAAAAGAAGTCTGAATAGAATACACTGAGATCATTCATTTTGAATCGAGACTCCTCTTAGGTCCATGGTTAGATCAATCAACTCAAGTTTGGGTCTCATTGTCTCTGGCTTCCCCTTGACAGCACAAAAGCTTGGTGTTCTACCTGGGTTTGTTGTTGTAGTGGGTTGAATTGTGTCCTCGCAAATTATACCCATGCCTTTACTCCCAGTACCTGTGAATGTTATCTTATTTGGAAATAGGGTCTTTGTAGATAAAATTAATTTAAGGATCTCGAGATGAGATGATTTTGGATTTTGGGTGAGCGCTAAATCCAGTGATTAGTGTTCGTATAAGAAAAAGGAGAGGGAGAGTTGAGACATCCAGACACAGAGGAGAAGAACCAAAGGGGAAAGCCATGCAAAGACAGAGGCAGAGATTGGAACGATGCATCTACAAACAAAGGAATGCTAAGGGTTGATAGCAACCTAGGAGGAGAGAAGCTAGGAGAGAGGCCTGGAATGAATTCTCCCTCTGAGCCTCCAAAAAGAACTAATCCTGCCAACACCTTGATTTCAGACTTGTGGCCTCCAGAACTATAAGAGTATATGTTTCTGTTATTTTAAGCCATCAAGTTTGTGGTAATTTCTTATGGCAGCCCTAGGAAACAAACACAGTATATAATGTTTTCAATAGCCTTTCTTTTGTTGTGTTTAAAAGTTTGCAGAACAAGATGTCTTGTTACTTTGCAGACCACTTTGGGGCACTATAACCTGTCTTTGGGAAGTAGCCTTTGAGTGGTTTTTAATAAAAGCTTCTGTAGGCTCTGCTGCAATAGAGCCTTTACTTTGGGGAACAACAGTGACAACTTCAAGGCTCAGGAAAAAGAATCTTAGCCACCTGGGGGCCAATTGAAAACTCTGCTTTTCCATTCAATAACACTTAACATTCTTGGGGAAAAAATAATCATTTAGTAACTACTTCTCTTGGAAGTAAAAGTAAATTTTCTTTCAAATGATTGCTTGGAATAGCTGTTCTTTATTCAATGGTCCTATAATATTTTGATTTTAATGTGTCATGAAAATTGTACTTCAAATTACCAGTAAAATAAATAAAAGTAGAGAAGGGGCAAGGGTGAAATTCTGCATTCTTCAGTGTTTACGACATCCACTAACGGCTTGGGCTATGATACTAAATTTGTGATATATTAGGTAAAAATTTAGGAGCAATTCTATCTATTTAAAATGCCTCTGATCTTTCACGTAAATAATTTTACTATCACTATTACTATTATCAGTCATTTAAACAAGAAATTTTAGAAACATTCTTGACAACTACTTCTCTCCACCCTCATTCTCCAATTCCCATCCTAATATCTTCTAAATATCCCTCCTTAGTTCCATTGTCTTAGAAAAGGCTCATGTCATCCATGACTCAATGTTCACAGTATGTTTCTAATTGATCTTCCAGCCTTGTTATCTATTTGTACCAATCCACCATCCACATTACTCCTAGGGTTATATTTTTTTCTAAAACAAATCACATGATGTGACTATAAATTCCTCAGCATGATACACAAGACCTTCTCTTATCTGGCACTTGTCTAGCTCTCCAGTCATTTCTCCCCAGTCTCCCAACCCTCACTCTATGCCAGTTTTGGTAGATGCTGGTAGATGTCTACCCAATATCTAATCTCTCCTTTTTTTCCTTCTTCTTAGAACTAGAATTTGTTCAGGAGCATCAATATGCCCACTTTAAGAAAAAAATAGATTTCTCAGCCTCCTTTCAGCCAGGAGTTGTCATCTGACACAATTCTGGCCAGTGAGATGCAAGCCTGTCAGGAGTCTCTGGGAAGTTTGGTTTCTTGAAACAGTGCCCCCATTTTCTCTTTGCTAGTTGTTTCTTCTTCTTCTTTCTGCCTGGCTAAGTGGATTGAAGCCTGGAGGTAGAATAGCCTTTTGCCACCATGAGACAAACAAGGATGACAGCTACCAGCTGAAGATGTTGGTGCAGAGAGATGAAAGGTGCCTGGGACGTGGATGACATCATTGTGCTGTCATACCAGTCCTGGGCTGGAAGCCTCTGGGCTTCTTTTTTGTGAGAAAAATCAATTCTTATCTGGTTATGCCACTAAGTCAGGTCATTTTTACATGTAACCAAATGTGATCCTAGCAGATACAGCCATCAACATATATATCATTCATCTCATCTTGAATAAATCTTTGCTATAAAGCCACTGTGTCTTAGTAGATTTCTCTCATGACCTGGAAAATTCCTATTTACCATTTGGGACCCAACTCCAGTGGTGCCACCTCATAGATCCATTTCACAACTTCCATCCCAATTACTATTCTACCTCAGTGCTCCTACTTGTAGGGAGTGTACCCTAAAAAGGATAGGCACTATTCAGGCATCATTCTGTGAGAAATGCCACTTCCCTCATAGAACTGTCTGGAATCTAAATCTTACCTGAAATTGTCAGCGGGGTCACCTGATTTAAGTGCTTTTCCTTTAAAAAAGCCTGAAAAAAATTTAACTCATAGTCTATAAAGCCAAAGAAAGAAAATAATATTTTAAAAAACTGCTTTTAGGGTCCGGCCCTGTGGCTCAGTGGTTGAGTGTGCGCACTCCACTGTTGGCAGCCCGGGTTTGGATCCTGGGCGCGCACAGGTGCACCGCTTCTCCGGCCATGCTGAGGCCGCATCCCACATACAGCAACTAGAAGGATGTGCAACTATGACGTACAACTATCTACTGGGGCTTTGGGGGAAAAAATAAAATAAAAAATTTAAAAAGTAAAAAAAAATAAAAAACTGCTTTTACACCAACAAATTAATAATATATACAGTTATAATTAGCGTAAGCATATATAAATGCACAAGAATATACATACATATTTGTACACATAGCATGTGTAGTGTATCTACATACGTGCATGAAATGTGCAACTGTGTACACAAAAGTATAAATTCTGTATAGACAGAACAATAATTCTGAACTAAGATAAAACTCTCTTGATTGAGATATAGCCTACTGTTTCTCAAACTTTAATGTATATGAAAATCATCTGGGGATGTTATTAAAATACACACCAGGAGGACGGGGGTAGGGCCTGAGAGTCTGCATGTCTAACAAGCTCCCAGGTGTTGCAGATGCTGCAGATTCAGGTGCACCCTTTGAGCAGCAAGGGTGGAGTGAAGCCTGAAGCTAATTGTGTCTAAGGTAAATGCCTCTGTCTCAACACAGGTGTGGATCCTCTTCTAGTTCCTTTTTGGTTCTTTGTCATCTTCTCCTATGAGAGCCCACCTAAGAGAGTAAAGTCCTTAAAGACAAGGACCACTGCTCCTTCATCCTTGGATCCATCCTCCAGGATCTAGTGCAGCATCTGGCACTTAGCAGCCCTTCCACAGGCTGTCTACAACTATAGTAACAGTTAAATAAGTTAAATATTGCATGGGCTACGGAGACATGGTGCTAAGGAGCTGAGGTGGAAAGGAGCTTGCAAAAGGGGGAAAGTTTTTATGAAAGAGGAAGTCTTTGACCTGTTTTTTAATGAATAGATGGGATTTTGAGCAGCAGTGGAAATTGGGAAGATATCATTGCAGCCAGGAGGATTATATGAGCAGAAAATTCAGAACATGTTCAGAGGACAGTAACAATTGAGGTACAAAGAACAATTAAAAGTATTATAATAATTCAAGTGGGTAATAAGAAAGGCCTGAACTGGACTGGAACCGGGAAGGAGGCAGTAGATGTAAGAGAATAAAACTGGTGCACGTCAGGCCAGCTTTGGTAGGTAGGAAGGTCAGGAAGTCTACTTGAGCTGCAAAACACCAGTGATTTGTGGGAATTGGGTCGCCTGTGAAGCTCTGCAGGACTGCCTTCTTGTCCCTCTTACTAGGTTGAACATCCAACAAGATTTAGAACAGAGCAAATTTTAGAAAAATGATTCAGGCTCTTAAAGAAATTAGACTTCAAAATGTTTCATTATTCCATTTTGCCCCCAAAAAGTTGGGATTATTTATATAGAAGAAAAGACAGAGGACTAAATTCTAATTTCAGACCCATGAAGGTGAGACAAGAAGGCAAATGAGTAGCAAGCCCAGGAGAGCAGTGCCCGGTGTGAGGCCCCGTTTGTGTTCTGGCCTGACCTTGGAGAGTGTGGTCAGGCACCCCTTTGATGTGACATCATCTGGTGTTGTGTGGCCAGAGAGAGATACCCAAGGGAGCTACTCTGAAAAAAGCACACCTTTGGATTTGGTAAACATTGTGGGCTTCACATGTACAATGTTGCCTCTTTTCAACTATGTTTACACTTTCTCCTCTAATTTTTTTGCATAATTCTTGGGTATGAGCTTCCCAGTTTCACCTGAACTTGGGTTCCTACTATCTTACTGTCACCTCATAGGGAATGTTTCCACCTGGGTTACCCTGGACCTCAAGACCAATTATGACAAAAAATTAGGTTTCCACATATGAACATATGAATTATCGAGAAAATGAAACAAGTTATGTCTAGAGCCCCTAAAAAATAGGATACATCAATAGATTCTTTATGTCTGTGAGTGAGTACATGTGTGAATTGAATTTGCAAGATACTATAACATAGTGGTGGGCAGATGGAACTTAGTTTGAAACCAAGCTCTGGCCCTCATTAGTTGTGTGACCTTAATTGACATCTGTAGACTTCAGTTTCTTCATCTGTAAAATGGGGGTAAAAATGGTGCTTGCCCATAATGGAGGTACAGCATTTAGTACAGTGCCTGGCACAGTAAAAATGCAATTAATGGTAAAGCTTTTTTCTCGCTGATTCTCTGTGTCTTTCATACATAGTTGTCTGCTGTTCATTTACAGATTACAAGAGTCTTAAAGAAGACTTGGGTCTGTCCTAAAATACAAACCCTTCTTTTGGAAAATGATCTGTAGTGATACAGACTTTTATTTTTATATATGGCTAAGGACTACTTACTAATGACCTATAAAGATCATTCTAATGTTTACTAAAATTTGGTGCTTATATATTAAAATTAGCACATTCCTGAATTTTCTGATGACAAATCCAGTATTCTATATATTATCTTATATCTCATGGAGAATTTAACATTTTTGCAAAGATCATGCAATCTATGCAGAATCACAAATATTTCATGAGGCTGGGGTTGGCAATTTGTTTTTTAAGCCTTTTTTCTCCCCTACTGGAACACACAGCTAGATTATTTTTTCCAGCTTCTGCTTGAGTTAGATGTGGCTATGTCACAAAATCTAGCCAGTGGGATGTGCTATATGCCACTCCCAGTCCTGGCCCACATGAACTTACCCTATGTGATCCTGCAAGCTCTTTCCCTTTCCATTGGCTTGATGCAGACAAGCATGGTGACCTTGGAAGGCAGCTGGTGCAGATGGCAGAGACAAAAGATGGAAGGAGCCTGTGACCCTGTATTATTGCTTGGAAGAGAGCCACTTGCTATTCGGGATCACTCATTTTTGACCTTACATAAGTGAGAAATAACATTCTATTGTTTTTGAGCCGTTAAGTTTTGGAGTCTGTTTTTACAGTAGATTGCCTTCCCTGCTTGAAGTACTTGTAATTTTGTTATTTGGGGGAAGGATATAAGTGCAGGATAGTGTTGTTTTAAATGGCTACAGTTTTCAATATTTTTTTGGAGGAAGAGTGTTTATAAACATAAATTACTGTTAAATTAGCATTCTTTTTATTTATATACACATGTTCAAAAGTGGATGAACCAGGCTAATTGTATACCATTGTATAGAAAACCTTACTCCTCCTGTTTTTCTCCTTTACTGTCACAATACTACCACACTTACAACACTTCTGACACCAGATGTATGGGTTTTTTCCTCCACACCAAGCAATTCTTCAACACCTGCTGGATGTCTTACAATTTAACTCAATTCTGACACTATCTACCTGGAGATAAACTCAGATCCCACAGGCTAAGGACTCAGTCCCACAAAAATGCACCCACCCCAACTTCAGATGCTAATTACAAGGCAAGATTATTACCTGTGTTTCTGACCAGTCAGCTAAAAATCAGAGGTTCCCATGATCCCCTCCTTGGGTTCGATTAATTTGCCAGAGCAGCTCACAAAACTCAGGACAATGGTTTGCTTACTGTTTACTGGTTTATTAAAAGGATACAAATGAACATCCAGATGGAAGAGATGCATAGGGCAAGGTATTTGGGAAAGGGCGTGGAGCTTCTATGCCCTCTCTGGGTGCCCACTATCCCCTCACCTCCACATGTTCACCTACCTGGAAGCACTTCTGACCCCATAGTACCGGGATTTTTATGGAGGCTTCATGAGGTAGGCATGATCAATTATGAACTCCATTTCCAGCCCCTCTCCCCTCTCTGAAGAATGGGGGCTAGGGCTGAAAATTCTAAGCTTTTAGTTATTGCTTGGTCTTTCTCACGACCAGCCCCCATCCAGGAGCCCACCAAGAGTCACCTCATTACAACAAAAGACACTCCTATCACCCCGGAAATTCCAAGGGATCTAAGAGTTCTGTGCTCTGTCAGGAACCAGGTCAAAAATCAAATATTAGAACAAAAGAGGCTCCTAGTGCTCTTACCACCTGGGAAATTACAAGGATTTTAGGAGCTCTGTGCCAGGAACTGGGGGCAAAGACAAATCTATATATTTTCTATTATTTCACAACCATAAAAACAATGTTCTGATTTGAATAGTTGCTGGTTTTCCAGAATAAAAAAAACATTATTTAGAATGTATCTAGTTTCACCAATGAAAGGCAACATAGAAATGGCAGGAAGAATTTTTTTGTTACCATAATTAATAGCAATATTATAAATAAATTCAAGACACTAATGGCTCTTAGGAAACGTTAAATGTTAGGAAAACATCTAAAATAGAGGTGTCTTCAAACTGATGAATAAACAGAACTGCTTTTTGAAACTAAATTTCTAATAACTAATATTCAAAAGCACCATAAGGAAAGGACATGATAATTCAAAATTCCCTCTATGGGTAAGTGGTTCCTACAAAAATGTAATCATTCCTAATAATCTGAGTTAGCAAGGATAAGGAATTTAGCAGAATATTTGGAAAAAGTGTCAGAGACATAAAAGAAATATAAGGAATACAAAGAAAATCAATAGGGTTCTGTCAGAAGTGATCACTAATCCTTGCATTTGTACTTGTATAATCACATTTTTTATAATAAAAGCCTTTTACATTTCATAGTATTATAACTATTGGCTGTAACATACATTGTCCATCTCTTAGAATAAATGAAACTAAAGAGATTTCTGAGCCTTTTCATTGCAGAAGTGGAACACAGAATTGATTTCCATAAAACAGATTATTGTGGAAATAAATTACTAAGAGGTCACATGTACTTTGCTTTCCATCTCTGAGTTTCATTTGTGGACAAGCTGTTATTTACAGAAAGCTGTGATTAGTCTTCAAATGTGGAAAATATAGATAAATTGTATTTTCTTATAGTACACATTTTTGTAGACTAAACAAACAAAACTCCATTAACCTGTTAAACCAGAGTGATAGCCTTTCAAATAATAGTTTATCAGCTGCTGGGCATCCACACTACTAGGAGGCAGGGAACGTTTGCATCAATGGCAATCAACATGGACTCCTCATTTCTCCTTTTAGTCAATTGTTTCAGCGTTTGCCTGCACCAAAGGTTTCCCTCCAGTATCAAGCAAGGAGTAACACATCAATAAATCAAGGGGAAATACATCAAATACTGCATGATTTGAGTTCTGATCTTATTTCTTCTCTTGCTGAGAAGGTTTGAATGAAATGTTAACAAGGTCTACGTGGAGTCTGCACACTGAGGAGTGCAGGCTGAAGCTGGCCTGCATATGTGTTCTGTCACCCTGCATAGTGTCATTGTTTTTCTCAGGAGATTGCACAAAAAATCTAGACTGACGCTTCTCTCAAAACACACAAAGTTCTGTCACTAGTGGGCCAGCATCCTGCTTCAGGGTGATCAAGAGAAGCTGAGGGGCTGCCACCCCCTTTTGGTGAGGAGAAACTTCCTGTATTCTCTTCCCATTTTACTCTCCCAAGGCTCAGACCGTATATTGCCTGTCCAGCCCCTCTTGGCATTTCTGTTTATAACTCTTGTCTAGGAGAATGGGAGGAGGGGGTGATGGTGATAAGAAGAAACAGAAAAATTTTAAAACTCTACAACTTAGATCTTCATTCAAGACAAAAATGAGAATTGATGTTGCTAGTACCACTTCAGAACAAATGCATTTTGTGTGTGTGTGTGGGGGGGGCGGAGATCAGCCCTGAGCTAACATCCATGCTAATCCTCCTCTTTTTGCTGTGGAAGACCGGTTCTGAGCTAACGTCTATTGGCAATCCTCCTCCTTTTCTTCCTTCCCCAAAGCCCCAGTGGATAGTTGTATGTCATAGCTGCACATCCTTCTAGTTGCTGTACGTGGGACACGGCCTCAGCATGGCCGGAGAAGCAGTGCGTCGGTGCGCGCCCGGGATCCGGGCCGCCAGTAGCGGAGTGCGTGCACTTAACCGCTAAGCCACCGGGCTGGCCCCACGAATGCATTTATTTTAACAGCTTTGTTCAGTCACAGCCACTGAACT
The DNA here is from genome assembly GCF_057802395.1 of Ceratotherium simum simum. Lineage (NCBI taxonomy): Eukaryota > Metazoa > Chordata > Mammalia > Perissodactyla > Rhinocerotidae > Ceratotherium > Ceratotherium simum. Next base: position 70,505,123 of record NC_141909.1, on the reverse strand, counting down.
GAAAGACAAAAAAATAAAGCTCTGGTTTGCTGAGATACCTCGACATACCTTACCTTTGTTGGGTTTTCTCTTAGTGAGCTGGACAAGGAGTACTGAAACAGAGAAATAACCGTTTATTTAGCATGAACGTGTTTATCTTCCTTCTACCTACACTACGTGTCAGGGTCCTTTTGTCTTATTTAGTAAGAAACATACAAATTGAAAAAAGTATACCTCCTTGTTTAAATTGGCTTTGAAGTTTTCACGATGAATCTCTCAATTCTGAATTAAAACATAGAAATCTTAAGTGGAAAATGAATAAGTCAATAGATTTATGATTTCTCTAAACTCTTTGTAATTCTTAATGTCAAAATAGCTGCATTTAGCTTTACATTTCATATCTTTTGAACCATTTATACTATCCTAATCCTCTCTCTCTGTTTTCATTCATTTCTCCTAATGCTTCTTAAAATGATAATGTGGCAGCCCTAAGAAGAACAAAAAAATAAAGTTTTTCAAATGAAAGCTAAGATGAGGATACAGGGTACATAGGTTTTGCATATTTCATGTCCTTTTCTTAACAATGACCGTATAAGAACAACTGGAGACCGTACATTAAAAAACAGCAACAGTTTTTTGATATGACAGGACAAATGTGATTAGCTAAGTCACACTGTTAAATATAAAAAAGTAGGATGAAGTGGAGATAGATGGGCACAGATGTTAGCCCAGGGCCAGTCTTCCTCAGCAAAAAAGAAAAAAAAAGAGGAGGATTGGCAGATGTTAGCACAGGGCTGATCTTCCTCACAAAAAAAAAAAAGTACAATGAGATCATCATTTACAAATTTCTTTGCTTTTTCTACTTAATTTTCCTTTTCCTTGCTCTTACCATTAGTGCATTTCAAAAGCAATACAAAACAACAGCAACAGCAGTGACTTCCTTCAGTGTGGCCTTTCCAGCCATAGATTTTTTTTGGTTCTAGTCAGGCCCTGTTCATGACTAGTTTTTTGAGAAGTTTTGTTTGATTTGGGGAAATTTCAGACCATGGTGGCCTTAAAAACTCCACATCAGAAGGACAGCCCCTCCTATCAGAAGTAGTGATTCTCTCCCATTTTTCAAAGAGAGAATTACCAAGATAGTAAATTAGCCACACTCTTGGCCTTTCCATGTTTTCCTTCCAGTTTGGTGTTTTGTTTCTGAATTGCCACTGTATTGATTATTTGTGTATTTATTTATGCATACTCTGCCAGGTTCGAAAAAGGTTATCATGGTTAGACACACAACATTTAGCAAAATAAATATTAAAATAGGTGAAAAATGAGGTAGCAAAGGGAGGCATGTAAAAATGGAGAGCATATAGTACGTGCATGTCAACAAATTTGATGGGCTGGCCGGAGGTGGCCTACTTATTGCTCTCGACCACCCACAGGAGGAGAGGACACGAATGCCTGTGGAACTCACCTGCCACTCTTTATTGCTACAACAGATATAAGGGAGGCGGGAAAGGGTACAAAAACCTAATGATTTAAATGTTGCTACTTCTAAGGAGGAGGCTGAAACAAAAGGTTAAAAAGAGGCCCCTGGATTATTTCTACCTCCCAATTATTCACGCTAGCTCTACCCTGCAGGAGCCCCGGGCACTGAAGGCAAGCTGCATCTTAACTACATTGGAGTGGATGAATTGACGATGGGCTGGGGCAGTGAGCCCGGGATGTTTAAACTGAAAGGCAAACCAATTTTGCTCAACCTGGCAGTTTGAGAGTCCAGGGCAGGGTCCTTTTCAGCCTGAAGAAAGCCATAGCTTTGTGTTTCATGCATCGAGGCTCTGGAATACCCGAAATGAGGCCTTTTCCCTCTCTAGGACCCAAGCTGCATTGCCCTGGGGTGGAAGTGAGTCTTTCCCCCGGGGAGAATGTGACAGTCAGGACACAAAATATCACCCTGTTAACATTAATATATTAATGTCGTTTTACTTGTAACACTCAAATGCCACTGGCATGGCTTCAAGAAGTGTGATGTTTTACAGAGCCCCTCTTCTATATCTTGTAAGCTAGAGCTCTGCTCCCCTAGCCACTTCCTAGGAGCTTAAAATGTTTTGGAGCTTTAAATGTGCTGTATCTCAAGTTGGTGATAAGCTGTTGTCAAGACTGAGCTGAGCTGGGGAGATGTGAGCTGCGAGGTGTCCGAGTTAGTAGTCCATTAAGAACATAAGCCAAAATGAAAGTAACAGTCGAGCCTTTAATCATTGTGAGTAAGAAACTAAACAGGAAAAAGCTCTGCCCTTCCTCTCCCCAAACCTAGAGGTCCATTTTCCCCCATGGACTGCTGTCGAGCAAGAGTCAGGTAGATCAGCACCTGGGAGCGAATTGTCTCACTGCCACGGGAGCCCTGAACAAAAGGATCCTGCTGTTTTATGGACATGGGAGCCAGGGGTAGGGAGAGGGGGTACTGAGTCAGAGAGGAAAAAAGTGTCTTCAAGGTTCTCTCCATTAAGGAGGTCTCAGCAGAGATGCCTGAGGAGGGTCTTGGCCTAAGGCCTTTGGTAAAGAGGCCTCTAAATGGAGGTGCCTGCGCTAGCAATGCAGATGTGCGTAAGCATGGCCAGCCAGGGGGCCCTGAGTCCTCGACCTCAACTCCCTTCAGAGTGTGCAGTGCACTGTCTGTGCACCAAGTCTGGTGTGGAGAGGGTTCCGCCGTGAGGCCTACCAGGAAAAGCTTTTGCAATGGTTTGTGGTCGGCCTGAAAGATCACACATGGGGTTTTGGCCAGGAGCCAGACTTCTCAGTTGTACCACCTCCGCCATGTTGTGCTTCTCTTCGGCATGTGGACACTGGAGTTGGACTCTCTGGGATGAAATCCTTTTATTATTTATTTTACTTATAAAATCCTTTTATTTTTCACTTTTATTAACTGTGAATCTTTGGGCAAATCTCTCCACCTTTCCACCCTTCCCTTCCCCCATCTTCCTATTTGTGCCTGTTCACACAATTCTTCCTCCTATATCTCGTCATTGAGTTCAGCAAATATATACTGAGCCCTTCCTATAGATAAGACAGTATATCATCCCCTTAGTGGCTTCTTGTGTACAAATAAGGGCAAACACATTAAGCTAGCATTCACAAATCTTTCAACATTTGTCCCAACTTTTCTTCCCAAACTTCTCTCTCACCCCTACTTTACTTATACTTTTCACCATAACAAAATCGTGCTCTATGTTTTAACACCTTCTGGCCTTTGCTCATTACAATCCCCTACGCCAAGAATACCTTCCCCAGGGTTGTTTGTTGTAACCCTGCTAAGTATCCTTCAAAGCCCAGCTCAAATGCTAGGTCCTCTATGAAGGCTTCCCTAGTCAGACAACCCAGAATTGAACTTGAACCTTTATAAAAATGTTTGAATCTCCATCAAAGAATTTATCACATAATACTTTCATGAGAGTTATTTGCATATATGCTTATTCCATAAGCATCTTGAGAACAGAGCCTGTCTTATTCATCTTACATCGCCTTCATAGTATGCATAAACTGATTTATTCATTGACATCTTTCAAGGATGCCCCTTCTGTATAAGAACAGTATAACCAAATTCTGAAGTTTTCTGCAGCTGACTTGGAAATTCTACGTGTATTTCACTCATTTCTCTGATCACTTATTGTCTTCTCTTACCCATTGTTGTCATCTATTTTAAGACTAAGTCTTTATAGTTTTCAGAGGAAGGGTGCTATTTAGATATCTCCTAATTAAATATGTACTTTTAGCTTTTAGAGAAGACAAGTGATTGGGAGGGTACTGTTACTATTATATACATAGTAGGAAGAAGTTATAAACAGTAACAACAACAAAATGTCCAAGAAGAATCATGAAGACATCTCCTCTGAACAAGAGTTAATTAAAGCAACCAAATGGATCTGAAAGCACCAGGTTGTGAGTCTTTGCAGGGAATTTGGTACACAGGATGCACAGCAGCTCACAGAGAACAATGCGAAAATCTGAAGGAATATAAAACTTTAGACCATCTGGAAATAGGTTTTTCTATTAAACCAAAAGATAGCAATACAGTTATCCACCCAAAATAAATAACTAACACATGGTGTCAACCATTTATGTAGATAAAAGTTGTTTTGGTATAGTGCCTAGACCCCAGACAGAAAGATGTTGTTGAAAATGATCATAGATGTATTACAGAATCAGTGATTTGTTACTCTGAAAATCCAATAGCAATGGTACTGAAATCCTAGCTTTCTTTATCACATACATGAATATAGAACTCAGGATCACTTGACTCTATGAGAGATTCTGCAGGTTAAAATACTGATATAGATAGAAGGATATCTAACTATTATCTATCTATCTATCATCTGTGTATCTATCTATCTATCTATCTATCTATCTATCTATCTACCTACCTATCATCTATCTTTCTATCTACCTATCTTCTGCTTTTTCTATAATGAACATCAGTTACCTTATAATCAGAAAAAAAGTAGAACAATTTCCACTCTAGTATTGTACAAAACAAAGAAACAAATATAATTTAGAGTTGGTTACTCTTCATTTTGCATTTGCCCTCAACACTAGTTAGATGTTAATCACTCAGAGAATTGCAGAGTGGCACGATGGTGAGACAGCAGATTAAAATCGCATGTTCCGGAGCCAGCCCTGTGCCTTAGCAGTTAAGTGCGCGCGCTCCGCTAATGGTGGCCCGGGTTCGGATTCTGGGCGCACACCGACGCACCGCTTGTCTGGCCATGCTGAGGCAGCATCCCACATACAGCAACTAGAAGGATGGCCAACTATGACATACAGCTATCTACTGGGACTTTGGGGAGAAAAAGGGGAAAAAAAAAAAAAGAGGAGGATTGGCAATAGTTGTTAGCGCATGGCCGGTCTTCCTCAGCAAAAAGAGGAGGATTGGCGTGGATGTTAGCTCAGGGCTGATCTTCCTCACACACACACACAAAAAGGCATGTTCCTAGTCTTATGCTCGCCTTGCTATGATTCTGACAAATGACCCCATTTCTGTATTCCATTGCTCTAATCCTACTGTTATTTTAGGTTGAATATCTTGAGAACAAATTAATATCCCTAAAATATTAATAAAGATATCAGTAAAGGTTCTTTTGTTATGGGTAAATGAAGCTTCCTCTGATCTCTGTTTTCAATATCTAGCACATTGCCAGGCATTGGGTGTTCCATAATTGGAAGGTGAATAAATGGTTATCTCCTGCTCAACCGACTGAGTGAATGAACAAAGATATATCTCTATCAAGCCAAGTTGTTCCATAATACCAAAAATTTATGACATTTCAGAAAGATTTGCTTAAAAACAGCTACAGAAGGCATATGGAAACCGGAAAAATCATCAAACAATATGGGTTAATGGGCTGCTGTGATTATAGGAAAAGCATAATAATGTTGCTAAAGTTATTATCTAGTTAATAAAATGTATATAATAATTTCTAAGAGAAAAGAATCAAACTATATTTTTGAAAACAATGTTGCAATGAACTAGTCTAAAGCTGTAATAATAGAATGCCACCAATCCTAGACCATCGTCTCCACATCCCATTTGCTGAAACCAATATTCATTGATATCACTATCCCGCTTTGCAGAAACATCTCAAAAATTGGGAAGTTGAGGAATTGCTAAAGATCACGGCAAAAGGAGGAGTTTCACCAAAAATGTGGATACTTTGAAGAACTTGGTATTCTTCCTTTCTGGCAAAGACACAAAGAATAGTTCAAGGTGATAGAGTGTTAGGGCTTGCAGGGCACTTAAAGGTTGTCCAGTGCAGTCTTTCATCTTGTGGATGAGTCCATTCAGGCCTGGAAAAAGTGACCTGCCCAAGGTCAAGCAAGGAGCTGGGGACAAAGCTGGGGCCAGGATGGAGCCTCACTCTGACTCCCAGCAGAGAGCTTTCCGTTATCAAGCAAAATCCCTGAGAAAGCTGCGCAAGGCTTTAGAAGTGTAGAGTGTTGGAGTTGGGAAGAACCAGCTTAATCCTGTTGCATTACCTGTGAGGTAACTAGAGGAAACTCAGGATATAGACCAAAAAATCCCCATTAAAACCCAGGAGGGCCGCCCAGCGCAGCCTCTTCATTGGCTTGTCCAGCCTCATCTCATGCCTTTCTCTTCCATGTTTACTCTTCTCAAGCCCAACAAGTCTTTCAGTATGAGCCTGGCCACTTTCACACGCGGGGCCTGTGCAGGTTTTGGTCCACATGGAAAATGAGGTCTTATCTCTCTTACACCCCTCCCTTTCTCACAGCCAGACACACCTCCCCTCCCCTTATCTTCCCAGTGTATTTATATCATAATTTCTGGTTAGGTAAATATATGGTATTTACATTATTTTGATTATGTAAATATTATTCGCAGTTGACCACATGATATAATGTTACAACATTTCCTTTCTTGGATACTATACATTCCTTTTATATAATTTTTATGTTCCCTGCTGTTAGTAATTGTCTTGTTTTCTCTTTGACTTAGTTTTTAATGTACCTATTGCTGATTTATCCCCAAACTCTCTTGCATATGTGTAGATCTCACCCGGGATGTGTGAGCACATCAGATATTAATTTCGTCTTTCGGAGACAGGCATCCTCCTGTTCCAGCCTGAGTTGGTCATTTTCCAGGCTTGCTCTTGTCACTGTTGCCAGAGACTTCCCTGCACCAGTGCCCTGGCACGTCCTCTTGCTCTGCTCCACTGTGGGATCTCCTGTTTTCAAGGTCCTTCTCTCAGAGGCCACAGATTAATCATTTTTAAAACATCAAGATGAAGTAATATCAGTGACAAGCACAGAGCCTCAAAGGAATAAAGGCCCTGTCTTCTTTTTATAGCAAACATTTAATCACATTTTGTGTTTTTAAAATTGTAATTGATTTTTGATGCCATTTCACGTAAAATAAATTCTCCTTTTTAACATCTATGAGTGACTATTTTGTTTTAATATATTACCTTTCAAGAATGTAGCAAGGGCAATTGAAGATGTGTTAAATATATATCACAGTTAAATCATGCAGAAAAAAGGGCTTTTTTCGCTTTTGAAATTTCAACTGCATATATAAAGGCTTGAGTAAAATGGGTGACAGATTTGTAATGTTCTCAAGTGGAACAATTTATATTTTATGATTTCCAAGACCAACAAGGTGAAATACATGATGTTAAAATATGGACTTAAATGCCTGTAACTAGTAATATGAACTTAAATGTCTGTAATTCCAAACAGAATCTCAGCCAGGATTTTTGCAAAATTGACAAGCTGCTTCTCACATTTATATGAAAACACAAAGGCCAAAGACTGACAAAGGCAACCTTGAATAAGAAGAACAAAAAGAGTCAAACTACCAGAAACCAAGACCTAATTAAAAAGCTATAGTAATCAAGACAGCATGGTATCTATGCCTGGATAGAGAGATAGATCAATGGAGCAGATGATGGAGTTCAGAAACAAATCCACATATATATGGTCATCTCCACATATATATGGTCATCTGATTTTGGCCAGGTGAGCCTGCAGTGCAGTGGAGAAAGGCCTTTCTATAAAGAATGTGGGCATAACTGGATATCCACATGGAAAAAAATGTATCATGACCCTTATGTCATACACCACGCAAGATAATCAATTCCAGTGAATGTAAAATCTAAATATGAAAATTAAACAATAAAGCTTAAAAAAAACCCACAGGAGAATATCTTCATTCCTTTGGAGTAGGTAAAGATCTTTTAAAATAGTATGTACCAGGCTACATTAAAATGAAGAACTTCTGTTCATCAAAAGAAACCATTAATAGAGTTCAAAGCCAAACCACACCTAGGAAAGAGATATTTACAATACATATGTTTGAAAAGAAACAAACCAATAAGAGAGACAATCCAATAAAAAATTGGCAAAAAGACTTAAATAGGCACTTTACAAAAGAATATTCTGATCACCAATAGGCACATGATAAAATGCTCAACATCATTAATTGTTGGGGTAATTAAAACCGTAAAAGAGATTCTTCTACAAACCGACCAGAAGGGCTAAAATTCAAAAGGCTTGCTGGTTGGTGAGGATATTGAGACATTGTAACCTCTGTGCATTGCTGGGAATGTAAAATGGTGCAGCTGCCATGAAAAACAGGATGGTAATTACTTAAAAAATTAAACATAGAATTATTGCATGATATAGCAATTCCACTTCTGGGTATATACCCCAAAGAATTGAAATCAGGAGCTTGAACAGATATTTGTATACCAATGCTCATAGCAGCATTATTCACAAAGGCCAAAAGATAGAAACAAGCCAAATGTCTGTTGACAGATAAATGGATAAATAAATTATGGTACACAAAAATGTATATGTGGTATATACAATGGAATAGTCAGCCTTGAAAGAAATTAAGTTCTGATACATGTTACAACATATAGTAAGTGAAGTAAAACCAGACACAATAGCACAAATATTATATGGTTCCACTTATAAAGGTAACTAGACTAGTCAAATTCATAGTGGACAGAAAGTAGAATGGTGGTTGCCAGAGCCTGGGGATTACCAACATGGGGAGTTACTGTTTAATAGGTGCAGAGTTCCAGATTGGGATGATGAAAAATTTCTGGAGTTGAATGGTGGTGATGGTTACACAACAACATGAATGTACTTAATCCTATTGAACTGTACACTTAAAAATGGTTCAAATTGTAAATTTTATGTTATGTATATTTTACCACAATGAAAAAGATGCTTTTTAGGAAGGATGTGAAATATGTAACTTTCGTTCCTTGCTGGTGGGTATATAAACTGGTGCAAATATTTTGGAAAACTCTTGTCAGGATCTACTGCAACTGAATTTATGCCTATCCTTATCACCCAGGAATTTAATTGCTAGATGTATGTATCCAATAGAAATTAGTATATATCTCAAAAACATGTACAAGAATATTCAGCAATATTCTTCTTAGTAGCCAAAACATGGAAACAACCCAAATGTCCATCAACAGTACAATAAATAAATAAATTGAGATATATTGATCAGGACTGGCTAAATAATTTACAGAGCCCAGTGCAAAAAGAATATGCAGGTGCCTTGTTAAGAAATTATTAAGAACTTCAAGATGGCAATAGCAGAGCATTAAACCAAACAAGAGGCTACATGGCACCGCACAGGTGACATTCCCATGAAGCCTGTCCTGATATTAATACAATGGAATACTACACTGTAATAAAAATAGGTACGACCTATTGCTACATATAACAAATGGATGAATTTCTCAGACATATAATGAGTAAAAGAAGTCAGACACAAAAGAAAATATACTATATGATTTCATTTACATGAAGATTAAAAACAGAGAAAATAATATATGATGATAGCAATTAGACTAGTGGCTACTCTGTGGGCTATTTGAATGGGAAGGGCATGAAAGGGCCTTCTAGGGTTGTGGAAATGTTCTATATCTTGATCTGGATTGTGATTATGCAGATATATACATATATAAAAACATAAATAACAATACATGTCAGATTGACTATAAAAGCACCCCATGGCGTCAGCTGCTCCTACCCTCCAGTCACTTCCATCCAGGCACAGATCTGAATCTCGTGCTCTGACTCCTGTTGCATGGGTGGTGTTGCATTGTCCCATGGCTCAGAGAGCAGGGGAGGAAGACGTTTCATGCTCTCTGATTCATGGCACCCACATTTCCATTGTCCACTACCAATATCTGTTGTCCTGAGACGCTCCTCAGAGCCAGGGACACCAGCAGTGCCAGTTCACACCCAGCAGACTCAGAAATCTATCTAGCACACTTAGGTCATGAACAAAAGTACCTCACATGACCAAGAAAACCTACGTTGTGGTGCACCATGGCTGTACTCTGCCTTCATTTTTGTAATACATTATTTCAGGGGATCCTCCTCTTTTCATTGCAATGTAATCAATAGATTCACCAGAAGAAAAAGAAAATACACATTTAGAAGGAAAACAATTTTTGTATTAAAAATAAAATAAAATTAGAACAAAATTTACTCTAGCAATAGAGGTCATCCAGTAAGCACATATTCCTGACCGGTGACAATTGGCTGAAGTGGCCCTTGACGTATAATGTGCCCACAGTCTTTGATTTCCTGGATTTCCTTTTTGAAGCAATGCACCTGTCAACTGCAAAGGGCAAAGGGGCACCAGCCAGAGAACTGTCTGCCTCCCCACTCAACTTGAGAATGCTTGGCATTTTGATGAAGTGCTATTTTGCTTTTTAGGTGAAGAATACTTCTCTGCTATGCATCAATGTCTCCGATAAATTATGGCTATTATTTCTGTTGTAATTATCTTTATAAAAATTCAGTCTTTAATATCTTGGGATATTTTAAGACTGTGTGCAAATTTAATATGAAAAGTACAAGCCCATTATTATCTGTTCTCTTGGAAAATGGGAGAATAAATGGATAAGGAAATGGATAACAGACAAGAAAAAATGGTGGAATTGTTAGGTTTTGGTAGCATGGGCACTGACAGAGCCTGCTCAGCACACAGGCTCAGCACAGAACTAGGTATGTGTTGAGGATTACCACTCTCAAGGGAAACCCTCAACCAACAGGGTATGGGAGCTGGTGGATGAGTGTTTCTCCCCACCCCTCCTTGATAGACAATTCAAAGAAATATTCTGTACATTCCTCAAAAAGTCCCCAGAGCCATCAAGCCCCAAATGCCCACAGAGGTGGTCTTGCTAACACCCCCTTGCTTTGGATTACTTCCTCCCCTGTTTCACTTTCCTCAGTCCCTCATTGCTGATCCATGTGATCATCTCCCAAATAAATTACCTGCTCTGCTTTCAGGAAGGGGTGGAGCAACCCAGGCTAAGATGCAGGGACCCAGCGTCCATCCATCTAGGGCCTCAACTATCCCCTAGAACCTCAGAGCCCTCCTCTGGGTTCTCTGCATCAAACGGAGAATGAGGGAACAAGGTGTGGAGAAGCACCCAGGAGTTTCAATATTATAGGCTGGAAATGGTGCCCATCACAGCAGCTATGGATGTGCTACGTTTCCATTGGCCAGACTCAGTCATATGATTCCACTAACTCCACAGAGGATGCTGGAGAAAGTACTGTGTACTCAGGAGGAGCAGGAAAGAGATTTGGTGAATACAGAGCATTGTCTCTGCCACAATTCACCACGAATTTTACATGTCTTCTCTCCCTTTGTGAGTTTTAAACTATTGTTCTCAAGTTATTTGCACCAAGGTCTCTGCTCACTTATTTCAGAAAGATAAATTTCACATTATTGCCACAAAATTACCACAATGAAATGTGACATTATATAAAGCTCCTGTGAGAAATCTCTGTTTAAAATTTTTTCCAGCTTACTATTTAATGTTATTTCTAAAGTGCAGAGAGGGATCTGCCTGTTGGTCCTGCCTCAAATAAGAGAATGGAATTATAATTGACGCTATGAATATAATTACCAATTATAATTGATCACTACCAATCAGAGAATAAAGGATAAGAAAAAGGGCCAGAACACTGTCTCACTTTTAAATAGAGGCCAGTATGCTGGTAAATTTTTCTATTTACACTCTCTGAAAAGGAAGGTCCAAATCTGCTCAGACACATTAAAAAAGAAAACTCACGAGCATGGGGGTAAAGACAAAGTGATCACTTTTTTTTTTTTTAAATATTGTTTTGAATAGAGAATAAAGAGGAAGTAAAATTACACTGTGAAGTTAATAAAAGAAACCTCAACTAAATTGGAGTGGTGAAGGCCTGTAGTGGAGCTCACATACCCTTTCATACAGTCAATTATTCCAGGAAAAGACAGAGACATAGGCTTGCATCTCTGACAGGAAGGTGTTTTCTACTCTACTACCCAGCAGGAGGAAGGAAGATTTCTCTTCCCAAGCAGCAATAGCCCAGCCAATGACAGAGGTAGCAACACAGCCAATGAGAAGTCCCAGTTTCCTCCAATGGACTTTTTGTTTATTACAGCCCCTCCCAACTCCCCTTTCTCCTCTATAACACCAAACCCTTTCCTTTGTTTCTCTGGATTTGCCAATGGTCCGCCATAGTGTGCATATCCTGAATTGCAATTCTTTTGGTTGTTCCCGGAAAAACTCGTTTTGTGGTAAAACAACTGGCCAATTTACTTTTTATGTTGACAACACATACACTCTTAACAAGTCTCTTGGCCTCTTGAAATCATGAAGTTTCTGCCTCATTATTTTTCTTTAAATGACTAAAATTAGATCCAGCCTAGAGAAGAAACTTACTCCTGATTCTGGTGAGAACCGATTACAGATCTGCCCCAGTAAAGTGCACGGGGATGAACTGCCAAGGGTTAGGAGCAAAAGAGCCCGGATAACACGATCCTTCATCTTGAGGGCCTGTGGAAGGTTTGGTTGGTTCTTCATAGCCCTCAGTTACAGGTACAAGATGACAGCTTTATCATTTTTGTTCAGCTGACCTCAGTGCAGATTTAACCTTGGTGTATTCTTACCATCTCTGTATTCATGTCCCCTCATTCATACATACATTCATGTATGTCTCTTCTTAATAAAACATAACTACTAATTATTGAGGGCCTTCTCTGTGGTAGGTGTTTACATTACCTCACTTAATCCTCAAATGAGCCATGTAAAGCAAGTTTCATTAACCACATTTTGAGCTGAGGAACCTGAGTCATTAAGTGATTGGAGCTGCGGTGTGCTGGCCACTGCTTTATATTCATACTATCTTCTCTGAACACTTCTTTCATGTTCTGGCTCTCCCCTGAGGATGCTACTTCCTCTGCAGCCATCTCTCACATCCTCTGTATTCAAGGGTCTGGAGTAGGATTGCCAGATAAAATACAGAACATCCAATTAGATTTTAATTTCAGATAAACAGTAATATATGTATATTTGTATAAGTATGACCATGCAACATTACTGCAAATATTGCATGGAGTTACTTACTAAAAAGTTATCTGAAATTCAGATTTAACTGGGCCTCCTGTGTTTTCATTTGTGAAATCTGGCAACCCTAGGTGAGCTAAGTGTCTTTCCTGTGTATCCTTGTCCCCGTCACACCATTTCTCCTTTAGAACCTCTGGCAACTTTGAAACATGTCTTCAGACTCCTGTCTCCACTCCTCCTCCTTTTTGAAGTTGCCTGTCATGCTCATTGTCACTAATGTTAATTCATTGATCATTTTAGCACCTGGTTCATTTTCTTCTGAGTAATTATTTCCATTATTATTTTTCTTGATTCTAGTATCCACAAAGATGACACTTCAGTACTTTCGCTTCTGATTTCCTTTACCTTCTAATTTCAAACACTTTTCCCTCCATCCGAATTCAACAGGGGAGAAGCATAGGGAGTGTGGAGATTGCAGTATTAAATAGAGTGGTCAGGGAAGCCTCACTGAAGAGATGACTTTGAGCAAACACCCTGAAGGAAGTGAGGGACCCAGCTTTGTTGACACAGACAAAAGCGTTCCAGGAAGAGGAAATAGTTAAGTGCAAAGGCCTGGAGGTAGAAGCCTCCTAGGCTTGTTTCAGAAAGTTTCTTGAGAACAGGGATGAGATACAATCTCCTTATTAATTGTGGTCACAGGATATCTTTGCCCACAGGAATAATTCAGTAAATATGATGATTCATAAAAGAGTAAAATAAATTCTTGTTTGATAAATAAATGTGGGAGGGACCTTTATAGAAGGTTATTAAACATTTGGAAATCAATTCCTGTCCTGTGACAACTTGCAATCAAATGACAGCATTTAGATTCTGAATAACATGTAAAATAAAAGCATAAATTAAATAAGGAATTACTATTATGTACAATTAGAAAAGTGCATTTGAGAGGTGTAGTTTGAGGGGCCGCATTTCTGTAGTTTTTCATAACCTTTAGATTCTTTTGCTTTCAATCCAGTAGAAATCTTGAGGCATGGAGATAAGGAAAGACAGCGAAGATTAGATATTATTTTTAGCAATTAATTCAATAAAGATTTACTGGGTGCCTGCTAAGTGAGAAAAGCCCCAAGCCGGATATATTCTAGTGCCAGGAACAGGCTCCACACAGTAAATATTTCGCAGGTTTCTGTAGAACGAAAGGCTGATTGGATGAATGAATGAACGAACGGAATGAATCGACGAGAGTGGCTTCTCTGAGGTACACAGATTTGACGCCTAGACAATCAGGGCCAAATTTCCAATTTTGCTTAATAATTCCTGGAGTATCACGGGGTGAGAACAGAAAGAAAATGATCAAATAAAACAATGACCATTAAGACTGGGCGTTACCGACGCCGCGGCTAAATCTGTCCGCGCTACGCTTCCGTAGTCTTTCCGTCCTGTAGTCCTTTACGCGACCGCGGCCGGTAGTGACGTCACGAGATTTGGAGCTCGCGGGAAAAGTCGTCTCCGCGTTCGGGTGGAGAGCGCGCGCGCGCGCGCGGGACTTTCAAGTGTGGAGCCCCGGGAACTCGAGCCGACATGAGCCTCTGGGTGGATAAATACCGGCCCTGCTCCTTGGGGCGGCTGGACTATCACAAGGAGCAGGCGGCCCAGCTGCGCAACCTGGTGAGTCAGCGGAACGGGCGGGCAAAGGGGAGGTCCCCTGCGCGGGGGCTTCGGGCCCGTGAGGAGCGGTGCGTCGCCCTCCCCCCTCAGAACGTGATAGATGCTGGAGAAAAGAAAAACGGGGAACGGGGAGAGAATGTGGGCGTGCGGGTTTTGCTTGTAAACGAGAAAAGTCTCACTGAGAATTGTCGTCTGAGCCGGGACGTGAAGGCAGTGAGAAAGCCCTCAATACAAAAGGCGAGGGAAGAGTGGGCCGGGAAGGGGGAAGGGCAAGTGCAAAATAACCGAGGCAGGAGTGTGCACAGCCTATTCTAGGAGCCTCCAGAAGCCCAGTGGAGCTAGATAGTAGCGCGCCGGCGGGCAGAGTAATAGGAAATGGGGGAGCGTGTGGGGGGGGGGAGTGCGGATCCAGTAGATCCTTGGTGAGATGACAGGCCGTCGGAGGGTTTTGAGTAGGGAAGTGACATCGTCTGACTGACTTAACAGGCTTACTTAAAATTCTTGGTGTCATTGCCCTCATTTACAAAAAGGAAGGTATCGGATTTATTAATTCCTAAAGTCGTTTCTAATTCTAAAACAGGTTGTGTTAGGTTGTCCCTGAGTTTAATTCCTTATGGAAGATTTTTTTTCTTTTCCCCGTCTTGATGCCTGTTTTTTTTGTCGTAGTTGATAAAAGTGTCTAATGGCAATGTTTTGTGAAAAGCAAACTGAATCTTGTAGGGAATGGAGAGGTAAGAAGGGTCTGGAGGAGAAAAATTTAGTGTCTTGGGAAGCTGTTTATCCGCTCCTTTTAAGGGCCTAAAAGTACCATATGCTGATGGAAGTATTTTTGCTCAGCACTCTGGTCTTCCCACACCCACCTTTTTCAGATTTACAGGTACTATTTGCTAAGTATTATTTAAAAATGAAAAATATCTATTCTTCTATCCTTATGTATGAAAGGCGATAGAAAAGTTGATAGTGTTGTGAGATTGAAGGTTTTTTTTCTAGTTTTCTTCATTAATTATTGGTATTCCACCTATACTAATTTAAAATATGTCTATTACAGCTGTATACTTCATTTATAGACAAATTGCATTTTCCTACAATAGCTTTGACTTCACCTTTCTTAGTCATAGGATACATTTTATTTTACTTTCTATGCCCATTTTTTTGTTGTACAGAATTTGGAATAAATATTTTGGATGAAAATTTAATATACTGGTCTTATGTGTTAATAGATTTGCTTTTCAAAAATGTTCACCTGTTTAGTGTTGAATTTACAACTTAATAAAACTATGAGACATTTAAAGCATACCTTTTATTTTTGGGGAGATTGAAGTTTTAAAAACGAAGGCAGTAAGTATTCGTGGAGCACCTACTATTTTCCATGTACTGTATTAGGTGAATAGTCCTTTCCTGGAGACTCTTTTTTTCAGTGCCAGAGATAGATGAGTTTAGAAAGTATTGAAATTCACTGTAATAAGCACTTCTTTTAAGACGCTCATTCTTTTTTTCTGTAATGGTTATTTACAAAACTGTGGCACCACAAGATTTTATGCACCTGAAGGTAAGGTCTGTGTTCTCGTCATCCTCATAGCCTTCAATGCACTGATTCCCAAACCTGACCAATGGTCACAGTCACCTGGGAAGCTTGTACTGCAAGGCAGCGCTGTCAGTGCCCTACCCCATCCCCTTGCTCTTAACTCGTAAGTGCACACAGACTGACTTCCAACTCCCTGCATCTGCGCTTCCTGAAGGCTTTCTCTTGCTGACACCCCTAAGCAGACTTGAAATGCCTGGAAATTAATGCCTTCTCTTTCCCCCTATCCCCAATGGATTGATGAGAGCATATCATACTCCAGCTTTACCACCCCTTGGGTGGGTTAATTCCATAGGGTATTTTTTTTACTGACTTTGAGTGTCCCCGCAGGATCAAGCCCCAGATGCCCAGAGTGGTATTTAAGTTCATAACATACTCTTGTTGGCTGCTTTGCTTTCCTTGTTTTACTTTTCTGCTCCATTACAAAGTTTTCGTTTACCTCCTAAATAAATGAGATGCACTCATTTGTTTTTTATCATAAGGACTGTTTGTAGAAGCTCAAACTAAGACAGACATCGATCTCAGTTACTGCGTCATAATCTCATGGATGGTGACCAGTAATCAGTCAGTCTTTTTATTTTAAAAAGTTCTCTAGGCTTTTCTGACAGTTAGCCAGGTTTGGGAGTTCTTGCTTTCTAGCACATAGTGTTGTGTCCTGCATGTACTATACTAGGTATATAAGTTATATAAAATTTATGCCAGGAGAATAATCAACATTTCAGAGCTAATTAAAGAAAAATCTGTCTCTCTGTATATATATGCACATACACATATATGTTTGAAGTTCATAGGTAGACACACAAAATATTTGATACTTAAAAAGTAGTTTAATTCTACCTAGAACACTTGTTTGACTAGGGAAAATGCCTCGTTCTTTATTTTCCAGGTGCAGTGTGGTGACTTTCCTCATCTGTTAGTGTATGGACCGTCAGGTGCTGGAAAAAAGACAAGAATTATGTGTATTTTACGTGAACTTTATGGTGTTGGAGTGGAAAAATTGAGAATTGAACATCAGACCATCACAGTAAGCATTTCACTTTGAGGCCCTGCGAATATTTATGGCAGGCATTTTCAATCCTCATTATATATGCCACACACCCCTTACCATTGCTGCCCAATGTATGATTTAAGTAAGAATTTCATAGGTAATTCTGGTGAACAGGATTGAGAGCTACTGATTTATAGACCTAAATATTAAAACTAGACCAAAGTCAGTTGTGTTAGAGAGGAAATATGAGCAACAGGAGATTTTGGGTAAAATGTAGGTGGTGGGATTTATTTCAGATTACCTAGTAAATCAGTGGCTTGGCTGGAGCTAGAACTCAAGTTTCTAAAGTTCGTTGTTCTGAGAACAATAGGGGGTATGGAAAGTGAATGAGAAAAATTTTAAATGTGGCATCAGGCACCTTGGTAAAGATTGGGCAACTCACTCACTGGGAAAGAAGGTTTGAACCTCTGGGATGTTCCGAGTTCCCATGATCTTGCCCTGGCTGAGCTTTCCAGCCTCATACCATGCAATGCATTTTCATACTCTTTCCTTAGAGATGATGTTTGAGATCTAGCTGAAATATGTCATCTCAGAAGTGCTGCCCAACCCTGTTAGAATTAATTTTTCCTTCTACAGCCTATAGTTTATACTTTTTAGAGTACTTTATTTTGCCTTGATTATAGTTGTTTATACATCTTCTATTTGATAAGATTGTTTGAAAATTTTGTAAGGAACATGTCATATTCATTTTCATATTCTTCACAGCCCCTGGTGTAGTGTCTTATACATATTAGGCACTGAAAAAAATGGCATGCTGAGTGACTGGATGGTAGGTAGTGCTGTTAGAATCTTTAGGAGAATAAATGGATTTTAGGTTAATGTGGATTAGCTTGTATTTAGACACATTGAATCTGAGGTGTTGGTGGTACATCCTGGTGGAAATTCCTATAAAAGGTGCAGGGACAAATTTAAGAAGAAAGATGTGGGATCTGTGGGAAGAAAACTGTAATATCTTATAAAAGAACAAAAAACAAGAGCTGATCAACTGGAAGGATGCAGCATGTTCTTAGATGGGAGGCTTAATATTTAAAAATATCTGTTCTCCCCAAGTTACAGTATAAATTTCAATGAAATCCCAATTAAAATCCAACTTTTTAAAAAAAATTTTTTTTGGTGAGGAAGATTGGCCCTGAGCTAACATCTGTTGCCAATCCTCTCTTTTGCTGAGGAAGATTGGCCCTGAGCTAACATCTGTGCCAATCTTCCTCTATTTGTTGTATGTGGGACACTGCCACAGCATGGCTTGATCAGTGGTGTGTAGGTCCGCACCTGGGGTCCAAACCTGTCAACTCCATGCCACCAAAGTAGAGTGCATGAACTTAACCACTACGCCACCAGGCCAGCCCCCAACTTTTTAATTATATGAAATGATCTTAAAGTACATATGGAAGAATACGTTTCTGAGACTAGCTAAAGTAATTTTGGAAAAGATTTTGTGAAGTGGGACTTGTGTTACCAGATATTAAGTCATATTGTATGGCTAGTGTAATCAAAACAATATTGTATTGGCACGGGAATAAAGAATTAGATCAGTGGAACTGAATAGAGAGCCCAGAAATATGACAAAGGATCTATTTCAAATCGGTAGGAAAAGGATGAGTCACCAAAACGTGCTAGCATAACTGGTTATCTACCCAGAAGAAAATAAAGTTGAATCTCTTAACACATAATTTATAAAGATAAATTGCAGATGAATTAAAGACTTACATGTTAAAATGAAACACTAAATTTCTTAAAATAAAATTTCTTAGACTATATGAACACCTGTGGGTCAAGAATACCTTTTAATAGAAAACATGGAAGCTGTGGAAGAAAAAATATATACTTGGGTATATTGAATTTTAAAAGTTTGTATGACAGAAGATAACACATAAAATCAATAGAAAAATGAGATTGTCAAAAAATATTTGAAAGGAGTGTGTTAGATGAAAGATTTTACAAAATGACAATGGAAAGACAGCCTGGTAGAAAATTGAATAAAAAATCACAGGAGAGAAATATAAATGGCTAATAAACATATGCAAAGATGTTTAACTTTTGTGATACTCGAGGAGAAGCAGTGTGAGTGTATTATATACTCATAAAATTGGCAAAAATTGAAGGCATGATAAAACCTACTACAGGTGGGGAACATTGGCGAAGAGTATTCATTGCCAGTGGAAAAGTGAGTTGTTAGGTTTTTTTGGAAAGCAGGCTGGTTATACATATACACACACATACATATAAAAGTTTAGAAAACGTACTATCTTCAGCAAATCATTTATTGAGAATCTATTACATAGAAATGAAAGCAGTGCATGAGATGTGTGTACAAGGATGTTAATTGTAGAATTGACATGGCAAAAAGCAAGAAGCAAAATGCCCATCTGTATGACTGGCTTTGGGACATCCATGTTATAGGTTGATAAACAGCTATAACACCCTATACCAGTTGTCTGAGAGGGATTGCCTAGATGTATTGTTAAGTAGGAAAAGCAAAACACAGAGAAATATATATGATTCCTCTTTATTTTTTACAAGAAACTCCATATAAACATATGGAAATATATTTGTGTGTGTTTATTTTTGTGTGTTATCATGGAAAAGACTGACAGGACATACACAGATTGTTTACAGTGATAATCTGCTGATAACTGGGGATGGTTCGGAGATTTCTGGAGGTAAAGGAGAAAAGTAATCACAATAAAAACATAATGTGTGATATGACCCGATTTATATAAAAACATTTATCTGCACATTAAGAAAAGAATGGGATTAATGAAGTTAAAACATTAGTGGTGTATCGAAAGTTTTTTTTTTAGTAAGTATAAATTGTTTATATAATTAAAAAACAATGAAATACAGAAAAGAGGAGAAATAGCCAATAAATAAATGTTAAAAAAATGTTTTCTTTGTCCACAGACTCCATCTAAAAAGAAAATTGAAATTAGCACTATTGCAAGCAATTACCACCTTGAAGTTAATCCCAGGTAAGTTGCAATTATATAGAAATAAGCATTTTTAGAATAGTGGTGTTCAGACTTTTTTTTTTTTTAAAGAGCAGAACCCTTTCTTGAAATAAAATCATGTATGGAAACACAGTATATAAAACAGATAAAAATGAAGCTGCCCTGTGTGAATAGGGAGCCTAGAACCTTCTTTCCCTTCTCCCCAGAACCACTTTCACTTCTCTCTGAGATCCCTGAGTCAAATAATTTTAATTAAGTTTTCTTGCTCTGCAGAGTTCAATGTTTTATGCAAAGTATGTTGCATAGTCAGTAATTTTTTGTTAAATTATATTGACTCAGAACTGCTGAGCAAAGTGTGTTTAAAAAGTTTGTAAAGTCTGGAGTGAATATTTCAGAAAGTGAATTTGGATTATCAGATCTTTCTTTGCCATTTCCTTTGTTTCTTGATTAGAGGGTATTATAATAGTCCACCAACCAATGTCTATATTATCTATCATGAGATAGTAAGATTAGGATCTTGTTGGGAGGCACGTTGAAAACTCATGCCACAGCATTTAAGTAATGCTTACACTAAATGGTGTAGAAATGATTGTGTTGGGGGCAAAGTTGGCTAAACCTTCAGGGTTCTATGGGAAATGTTTTTGAAGAACAGAATCAAGCATATCTTCAGGCAAAGGCAGCTTTATGGGCAATGGCATAGAGACGAGAATATCCATTTCAAGACTGAATGGAGCAGGAGGAATAGAATTGTAAGCTAATGTGTATTCAGTAGCAGGCACTGTGTGAAAAGCTTTACGTGGATTATTATATTTAGTTTTCATAACAGACAGGTATCATTATTTTCCCTAGATATGTCAAAGAAAATTAAGAGAAATAAGGTTGGTGGGAAAAGGTCTGATCATAAAAGTAGAGAGAGTGTTAATTCCATAGATAAAAGGGAAATGTTTTGGATTCTTGACTAGGAAAGGAACACTCCAGGTATGTTGATCTGATAGTAGTGAATTGAGAAAGACTTAATGGCTGTTTGGGAAAATAAACTAAAGCTGATTGCTTTGCCCTCTTTTTCTCATTGTGAGTTCCTCTGTAGCAAGAATAGCCAATTAAAGATTAAGCTGATTGTTTTTCAGGTGTTTGACATTCAGCCTGAATTAACCAGGTGATTTATGTTGGTCTGTGAGGTGCATGACTTAAGTGGTAAAGCAATGATGTGGGCATAAATGACAGGTAATGCCTATAAGAAGTCAACAGCTTACAGAGATCTGACTTTGTATCTTAGACACCATTTGCTTATCCCATCCTCTTGCTTAGACCCTGAATCAGCTCCGTGCTAGTGTTGGGAGCAGACTTGACTAGGCTTGTTTCTCTCTCAGACCTTTGCTATTTTCGTGATGGGGAAGA
Source organism: Ceratotherium simum simum (assembly GCF_057802395.1). Classification (NCBI taxonomy): domain Eukaryota; kingdom Metazoa; phylum Chordata; class Mammalia; order Perissodactyla; family Rhinocerotidae; genus Ceratotherium; species Ceratotherium simum. The sequence continues at coordinate 70,483,631 of NC_141909.1, read as the reverse complement.
GGAATAGAGATTACATTTGTTTCAAAGAGTTATTTTTATATTTTGAGAATATAATATAATATATTCTTATATTAAGAAATTAGCTGTAACTAGTTATTAACTATAGTGGGTACAGAAGTGTCAAAGTATTTGATAAACTGTTAATTATTAGTTATTACTCTTTTTAAGTAACTGTAAACTTAATATAAGAACATGTTTAGTGTTTTCAGTGATATTAATCACATTGTAATTGAGTACTGGAATATTGTTAGTATTTAAATGACCCTAAAATACTTCACTTTTAAAGGTTTGTGAATGTAATTAGGTGTTACTAATTTTGATTAAAATTTTAACCACTTAAGATCTGTAACATTTTTCTAATAATAACAGATTAAGAATAAAGGCATAATACTTTCTAAATATTTACGTGTATATTTACCATCATTTTTCTTTTGTAAAGTGATGCTGGAAATAGTGACCGGGTAGTAATTCAGGAGATGTTGAAAACAGTAGCACAATCACAGCAACTTGAAACAAATTCTCAAAGAGATTTTAAAGGTATGTGATAAAAAGATTTTTTTTTTGTGAGGCAGACACTTAAATTGTAAGCAGTGGGTATAAGAGAAAATGTAGTGGGAAATGTAAATTCCATCCATTTAGCAAATATTTATTAACCTGTTTTTCTATGCCAAGCATTATGCTACCTTTTTTTTTGGATATAAAAATGAATAAAAGAGGCATGAACTCTGTGCTCATGGGAGTTTATAGTCTAATGGAATTGAATTTTGGTGCAAAGAGGACTATTTGTGCCACCCATATGTTATTTTAGAACTAGATGAGTAATGAAAACGCTTAATTAAAAATAAGAAATTGCATTATTTAAAGATAACTGTTCTTAGGACTTAAAGATAACTGTTCTTTGGACCAAAGTTATACATTCATTATCAAATATTTAAATAAACAAAAAGAAAATTAAAATCAACTATAATCCCACCATCCAGAGACAGTTACTGTTAACTTTTTTCTCAGTACCTTCTAGTATTATTTATATATGCCTACATTTTAACTGAAGATTTTGTGATGATAAATATGCCAGCATTTAACATTTTTGATATAGTTTGCCAAATTCTTCATCTGAAAGAGAGTATAGATTTATACTACCACCAGCAGTGTTTGGGAGTGCCCATTTCTCCCCAACATTTATCAACACCGGATAATTATTTTTAATCTTTGTCAGTTGGAGAAAATTGTTTGTATTTTTTCTTTAGTGAATGTGATAATTTTTCTTTTGATCATTGCTCATTTTACTGTTTGTGAATTGCCTGTGCATATTCTAGCCTATTTCTTATCTTTCCACTTGATTCTCTGTATTTCAAAATAAATTTACATTTACTTATTTATTTTTTGCCACTATAAATGGAGTCTTATTTATTCTTTTTTGTTTACATATATGACAGCTATTGATGTTTATACCTTAATTTATATCCTACTATGTTGTTAAATTCTCTTATTGTTTGTAATAGCCTTTCCGTTGTTTCTTTTGGTTTTTCAGATATACATTCATATCATCTGTCAATAGAGATAATTTTTCCTCTTCCTCTCCAATTTGTATGGCTTTGTATACTTTCTCTTATCTAACTGTTTGCTAGCACCTCCAATATAATGTTTAATAGTAGCAGAGATAGATAGTGGACATCCTTGTTATGACTCTGGAAGGAGAACCTCAGGGTTTCCACATTTAGTTAATGGCTGGATTTTGGCCTGAGGTATATCTGATCATGATAAGAAAATATTTATCAATTCCTATTTTATTGAATGTTTCTAACATGAACATGTAAATTTTTTCAAATCCTTCTTCTGCATCCATGAATGTGGTTTTATGATTTTTCTTCTTAGTTCTATTAATACCATATTATATTACTGGATCTTCTAGTGAAATTGCTTTCCATTTCTGGAGTAAACTTCACTTGGTCATGAAGTGTTAATTTTTAAAATAGGTTGCCTACCACTGATTTATTTTTGTATCAGTTGGTCTGTAGTACTTTTTGTTCGGTGTGCTCTTTATCAGATTTTTGGATTAATCTCCTTGTCTTTATTTTTCTTATTCTGTTCAATTTAGATTCTATTTCCAGAATTTCTCCTCAGTGTGGAGCAGTGTCTCGGAAGGGGGCTTCGTTTTGTTATTTTCAGTTTACTGCTCTGTCAAACGTTATTGCATCAAAGTTCATTTGCTCTCACCCATGAATTGAGCCTTAGGGATACTGTTTTCAAATTGGCGCATGATGCTTTCCAGCGTGTTCTCTTGTGGGTGATTTGGGATTCTCCTGTTCTAAAGGCTGTCAAAAACCTAGTGGATTCCAACCAGTTCCTCCCATAGTTGCTTGTTCTCATTTGCTAATATTTGAGGGTCTTAGGTAAAGTTTGTCACCTAGTTTTGATGTAAATGTTGTCCATGAGTCTTGGGTCTTAGAATCTTTAGTTGTTCTGGCTGTTTTTTGGGAGACATCCAAATGCTACACTGCTACCACTGCCATCTTCTAGAAATAATTTAATATAATGAAAAATACAACAGTTGGCTTTAGTCCCTACCTACATATTATTCCTGAAACACTTTAAGGCCAGTCCTTGACTATTGCCAGGTGGAATCTTACTATACAAGTGACTAGATGTCTTTTTGTCTTGTTGGCTACATCTCTTGCGCCAGTGCTTTCCAAAGTATATTCCTTAGAATGCTAACGTTTAAGATGTTCCACAGAAATGTGCTCCTAAGATAAAATATTTGGGGAAAATGCAGCACAGTATGTCCTTGTCTTGGTGATTGTCTGGAACTGTCTCTGCCTCTTTCTAAATGGTGATTTTTAGTGTATATAAATGTAAAAAAGGCTGCAATAAATTCTACAACATAGTAATAACCTCTTTAACTTCATTTAGCCTAGTGTTTCTCAGGCTTGTTTGATTATAGAACTTTTAAAAATAAAATAAGTATTCTCACCACACCTCTAACTTTTGTATGTCCTTGACAAAGGGAAGAGTAGTATATCAGGCTTATTATTTAGGATTTCACTCTGAATAATGAGGAGGAAGAGAAAGAGATAGATACTCAAGTTAACATTTGTTTTGTTTCTCCTTGACTCAGTGGTATTATTGACAGAGGTTGACAAACTCACCAAAGATGCTCAACATGCCTTGCGTAGAACCATGGAAAAGTATATGTCCACCTGCAGATTGATCTTGTGTTGCAATTCTACATCTAAAGTGATACCACCTATTCGTAGTAGGTGCCTGGCAGTTCGTGTGCCTGCTCCCAGCATTGAAGATGTAAGTCATGTTAAACTTTTCAGAAAAAATGCAGTTCAGCATCTGTGAGTACTGTGTGTGCATCCTATCGTGGTTTTTTTTTTTTTTGTAAAAATATAGTGAATTGTATTAGTAATTCAGGAACAGCTATGGCCTGGATGCTAACCATCAGTAGATGCATAAACAAATGTATATATACATATATATATATATATATGTATATATGGTAGTAAATACCAGATACCAATGTATAGAAAGTGTTCTCTTTAAATCATCTCTTACCTTAAATGAGTAGGTATTATGAATTTTACTAAACTAGTTAAGGGCTAGTTATTTAGTGTTTTCTACCTCAACCAGATTTAATTGGCTTTGGAGAAGACTTGAGTATGGAGGAAATAGATTTTGTAAGATGATTTGGGAATACCTAGTCCCTAGTTAAGGGACCAAAGTTAGTCTGAAACAACATAATACATAATTTTTTTCTTCATTATTCTTAATGGCTATCAGTAAAAATCCTAATTTCTCACAATAAGCAGCTTTCCTGCTGTTAATAGATTTGGGGCAATTTTATGCAAAGTAGGGATAATATTGTGACATGGTGTTAGTTGCAGAGGAGTGAATACCTGTATTCTAAGTTTCGCTTGTAAGAATTTGGGGAGTAATACAGTTGAAACAGTCTATAAAGCAGGGGGGACCACCAGGTTCCACCACTCCTGTGGGCACTGTTCGTGTCTTAGTACATGCAAATAACGCCCCCTGAGTCCTGCAGAATTCAGCCTGTGCAGCTCTACTTGGCAACCCTGTGAGCAGTGCCATTGCCACCAACTGTGGGACCCTGTGTCTCCTCCTCCCTGTTGCCTCAAGGAGGCTGGCAGGCTGGGAGCTGGGATCAGGTCTTCCTCCAGTTGCAGGGCCAGCTGCTGCCTCTTCCTGACAGCTAGGCTGGACCTCTGGCTTCCTGCTAAAGGAGCATATGGGTTAGGGTAAGATAGTGACAAAAAAAGGAGTCTATAAAGATAGTATCAACAGAAATTGTCTCAATATGCTGTTTGATGGATTGTCCCTTTTTGTTAATTATTTTATTTGTAGATTTGCCACGTGTTATCCACTGTGTGCAAGAAGGAAGGTTTGAATCTTCCTTCACAGCTGGCTCATAGACTTGCAGAGAAGTCTTGCAGAAATCTCAGAAAAGCCCTACTTATGTGTGAAGCCTGCAGAGTGCAACAGTGAGTGAAAGGGGTCAATTACGACAGGAAACATTTTGGGACATCAGCACACTTCATTTAATTTATTGTGTTCTCTTTTTGTCATGTAGATATCCTTTTACTGCAGATCAAGAAGTCCCTGAAACAGATTGGGAGGTGTATCTGAGGGAGACTGCCAATGCTATTGTCAGTCAGCAGACTCCACAAAGGTAACCAGTATAAAAGATAACCTTAAAAGTTTGATCGAGATGGTACAGATATTCTGAGTTTTAGGTTAGCTGTTTTATACTAACACCATGCAATTTAAAGTTATAATTAAATCTTAAATTTAAATACTAAACTTTTGAAGAAAAGGTAGGATTTAATTTTAGAAATTTAGTGGTTCAGAATAGTTGGTTTAGGGCCGGCTCCGTGGCTTAGCGGTTAAGTGCGCGTGCTCTGATGCTGGCGGCCAGGGTTCGGATCCCGGGCACGCCCCAGGGCGCCACTTCTCCGTCCAACCCGGGGCCGAGTCCCACGTACGGCAACTAGAAGGATGTGAACCTATGACATACAACTGTCTACTGGGGCTTTGAGGGGAAAAAAAATGAATAAATAAAATCAGAATAGTTGGTTTGTGGTATCATGGCTTTTTTTAAGCTATTGACAAATGCAGAACTTATACATAAATTAAAACAAATCTTGCAAGTTTTTGTTTTCCTTTCAGAATCTCAGATGACTTGAGCAAATAACTTCATCCTAGAGCTTCAGATTCTTCATTTGTATAATGAAGATACTATCATTACCCTGCCAAGAATACTTGTATCTTTGTTATGAAGAACAAAAGAGATTGTGTGATAGAACTAGAAAACCCTGTGCTCAAGTATGATGATAGGCTTTGTTAAGAATAATATTGTGTATATGCCATGAGTATTTAGGAAGTGTTTTGTGGTGCCTTTGCTGCACAGTTGTTTCCATTTACTTCTGTGGGTCTATTCAGTAGAGGACCATACTGAAAATACTTCAACCACTACTTGTTTGATTTATGATAATTTTGATTAAGAAGGGCAATCTGTTCTTCTCCAAATTAAGAGTGACAGTCTTAAGGCCCACTACCTTTGGGAAGCCTGAAGGTTCCTTCGGCTTGCTGAAACACAGTCTCCTACTCTTATTGCCTGTCGGAATTGAGAAACTATCTGGACTTTAGAGAAGGTTGTTGATTGTTTTAGGAAACAGACTAGCCTGAGTGCAACTACTAAAATGTAAGCTTCTCTGGTTTATATGAAAATAATCTTGAGGTGAATATGCTGTATTTCTCCTTTTGGGTAATACATCTGCAGAATGTTTATTTTTATAAGAGATTCTTCAAAGGAAATTATAAAATGTTCTCTTTGCCTACCATATAAATTAGTGGAGGTGGATAGTCATACATAATGGGTACTTAATATTTCATCAGAGTTTGCTTTGAATTCCTATAATTCAGTTATTTTAGTTGAAGACATTAATAGTTTTCAAAAAGTGCCAAACATTTTAAGTAGTCTCTTCAGAAAAGGAACCTTGACTTCAGGAAAAAGTGTGCATTCCATTATGTAAAATGTTTATAAGCAGTGAAGAAGTCTCAGCCTTACAGAGATAAAATTCAAACAGAGTGTCTTAGGAGCCTTTTACTTTCATGAGGTATTTCCACACTGAAGATGACTTTCTTGTTTTTGTTCTAATTTTAAAGAAGAAAAATTAATGGTAGTAGTAGAACTTTGCTACTTTTAAGAGGTTTAGGTACAGATGTTGCAGTATTTGACAGTTATTAGATTTATTTTTAAGACTTGAGTTGATTATTGCTTTGCTTAATTCTTCTAGCTGCCACTACGCTTTCCTCCAATTTTCCAGGTTTTGGCAGCTCATAAATGAACTTCTTCAAGAAGAGATGCCACTTCCTGTTTAGACTATCAGTTTTTTGGGAATTGATTCCATTGTGCTGCGTAAAAAGAAATTTCTCTCCTTTTCAGAAAGGCTTGGGGCTGTCCAGAAATACTAAGAGGGCTGGTGTTGTTCTAATCATTGGTCCACATAGTACTAAATGACTGCTTCTGATTTTTGACCCCTTAGTCTTGCTGTAATATTTATAGTCTTGATTCTTATTTGATCTTTCTTAGAAAAGTCATAATTTTCTAAATTGAATAGCAAGTAAGATTTAGTGAACAATTATTATGTTGGCTCCTAAGCTATATCTCATTTAATTCACATAACAGTCGTGTGAGGAAAGTATTATTACCATATTTATTTTGTGGATAAGAAAACTGATATTTTGGGAGGTAGTCATGTTTTTAGGGACATTCAGTTAGAAAGAGCCAGAGACAGTTCTAGAATACCATGTTTCTCTGACGGAAGAATTTGTACTCTTTATCTTTTGCAACTCCCAAGAAATAATGACTCAGACATAGTAAATGTAGAATGTATTCATTTTTTAGAAACTAAGTCATATTTGAAATGAACTCAGACTGAGATGATATGCATGTGAACATGCATGAGATGCAGAGTAGTTACAGGTCAGTTGTATAGGCAAATATATCCTGAATTAACTTTTCAGAAATAAGCTATATGCATACTTATTAAAATAATTTTCTACAGTCTGTCATTTATGTCTGTTTTTTTATGCTTTAATAATCAGGTTTTATTTTTGAGATAGACTACCATGTCGGAGAGGGAACAAGGGCTTTGGAGTCAGACTTGAATTAAAATTCTGTTTCAACTACACGAGTTTTGATGGAGGCTTAACCTCTCTGAACTTCAAGTCTTTTCAGTAAAAGCGAGTGGTGTTGTGATGAATAGTGTACTGCAGTGAACCTCATACAGAGTATGGGGTTAAGTAAGTGCTTTGGCAGACATTGGAAGGGTATGGGCTTTGGAGTGAGACAGATCTGTGCCTAAATCATGCCTCTACTGTGGTCAGCTTTGTCAGGTTACTTAAACCATCTGAGCCTTAGTTTTTTCATCTAAAAAATGGAGATAATGCTCCCTCACAGCTGGTATGAGGACTGAGTTAAATTATTTGTTACAGTGTCTTGCACATGGCAGGTGTTCAAAAAATGCTAGTTCTTTTTTTCACCTTATTTAGTTTTATTGTGGCACAGCTTCATACTCCTGGAGTCCCAGCAAAGGGGTCTGAACTTCTCTGTTTAAGAAATCTTTGATAAATAACTTCCCTGATTGATCTAAAATATGAAACATCTGTGATATTATTTTAGTAAAGATTCTGAACAGTATTTTCCCTTTTGGAGTAGGTAAGTATATATAGAGAGATAAAGATAATAATTGTTTTATGTGTATTTATAATTTTGTCACTTTTATTCTTGCTGTTTTAAAATGTCATAAGTATATTTCCCTCCTTCACCCTTTTCCCTCCTGAAAATGTTATGAGAAGGCCCTAAATTAAGGGCTCACAGAGGTTGGCATGTTCATATTCACTTAGGCAGCCTGGTTCTGTATCTACCTATAATCTCTTGTACTGCCTCTTCTGTGACAAGACAGCTTTGTTTCCCTGCCTTATTGGTTTTTTACTTTGAAGTCGAGGCAGTAGCTTTATATTATATATCATGCTTATATCTTTTTTCTCACTTGTGTAGTTGACTAGTGATTGTTAAATCTTTTCATGACAGTTTTCTAGATGTCCTAGCTATCATCTATCTGGAGAAAAAATAAGCATATTACTTGATATGTCATTAAAGTATGTTAAAATTCATAGTGTAAATAAGCTCAACCCTCACTATTCATGAAGTCTTAATTTTTATCTGGTACTTTCATGATATTTTGATATAACTAAGAACCCTGAATATAAATGTTGTCTGACTTTAAAACAGTTCTGAAAATATTCTTTTAGAAAAATGAACTGAAATTAGGAAAAGCTTCTATATGTGTGTCCTGAGTGTGATAAACCATTTAAGAAAATGTCTGTATTGGATCATCTAATTCATAAAGTAAGGTAGCATGCTAGGTACTTGGAAAAATTACCTCTTATTTTTATCACAAAATATACATTATTTTGTTTTATATAGGCTCCTTGAAGTTCGTGGCAGACTATACGAGCTTCTAACTCATTGTATTCCTCCTGAAATAATAATGAAGGTAACCTGATTTCAGATCTTGAACTGTTTATAACCATAAAATTTGGACTTTGGGTATGTGATCACAGGGCTTTTGCAGTGCTAAGATACGTTGTGACCTCTTTCTATCCAGCCCATTAATTAATTAATTAATTTTTACTTCTTTTTTGAATGAGAGAAATAAAAGCTTGTTCAGCTAATTTTTTTTTTAAATGATTACTTTTTAAATTACTAGTTATCTTTCTTCAGGGCCTTCTTTCAGAACTTCTACATAATTGTGATGGACAACTGAAAGGGGAAGTGGCCCAGATGGCAGCTTACTATGAACATCGTCTACAGCTGGGTAGCAAAGCCATTTATCACTTGGAAGCATTTGTGGCCAAATTTATGGCACTTTATAAGAAGTTCATGGAGGATGGATTGGAAGGCATGATGTTCTGACATCGATCAGTAATTCTTCCTAATACTTCTCAGTATCAGCATTTACATTCAGTTTATATTGGAAAAGCTGCAGGTAAAATAAACTAACTTTACTTAATCATGTCTTATTTGTGTTTTTTTGGTAATAATTTCTGTGTGAACCATTAGTCATTATCCTCTAAGTTAAATAATTGGTCCTATTCTTTTGAAATATATTGAAAGGACACAACTAGAAATTTTAAAGTCCAGGAACATGATTTTAGTTTACTTAAAAAAATTGTTATCCAAGTATGCAATGTTGATCGTCCTATTTTCCATCCAGTCTCTCACCTGCTGGAGAAATTTACACATAAACAAAGATTATTTTCTATCCTCCAGATGACCATTTTTGGCCACAGGTACATAAAGAAGTCTTTGCTTGGCAAGTCATTATCCTTAATCATGTTTTCCCTCAACCAAGAATTATATTTTTGCAGGAAATAATAGGAATTAATTTTGAAACATAATAGTATGGGTATGGAGAAAATTGCAGGTACCATTTCTATTGAGACTGCAGAAATCCAACTTTTATTTTAGTGACAGATTTGGTATTAGGTTGGCTACTAAGAAAAAAGCATGTTTTCATTAACTGCCTGAGATTCCTGGTGAATACACATCATGTAGTTTTGGAGCAAAGGTATATTACTATAGGAATTACTCTTTGAACAAGTGCACTGTTGTGTCATTGGTTCTGTCCTTTGGTACATTTTTTATTCAGAAATTTGGTTCATGGAACAAAGTTTGCTTGACAAATTTCTGTGACAGGCTCTGAACAGTTTCTGTAATTTTGGGCAGTGGAAGCGGGACTCAAACAAAGCTAAACCAACAAAGTGAAATAAAAGAAGGTTTTAAGTTTAAATAAGTTACGTTACCTGTATAGAGATATTGGGGAGACCTGCTGTTCCAGCAGTTTGTGATAAACAATCAGGAAATGTTTAGTTGATAGACACAGCTGAACACGCACACCCACACATCCACCCACGCAACATAGTTTTAGGCATATGGGAAACTGTTTAGGTCAAGAGAGATGATGGTTGTCTTTTTGGGGGTAGTCGGGGAGTACTAGTCAGGCTCCAACTGGAAGTCTCAGTCCTGGGGGCTACACGTTAGGAGGGATATTGACATTCTTACAAAAATACTGGGAAGGTGAGGTTTGGGAGAGTTAAGACTATTTTGATTTGGAAAAAAGAAAAGGAAAAATATGGTAACTGTCTTTTAATGTTCAAAATGATGCAGTGGAAGTATGAATAGAACTATAATTTGTGTTTTTCTCGAGCAGTGCTTCTCAGAGTGGAATCCTTGGGCCAGCACCAGCATCACCTGGGGAACTCAAAAATGCCAACTCAGGTCTCATTGTATACCTACTGAATCAGAAACTATGGGCATGGGCCTCAGCAGTTTTTGTGTTGTACCACCCCTCTAGGTGATTCTGATGCACACTTGAGTTTGAGAACCACTGCTCTAGAGAGTGTAGACTTAGGATCAGTGGATAAAGGTTAGAGAGAAATTTTAGTTCCCTGTGAAGAAGAACCCTTTAACAGCAGCTATCTTGTAATGTTGGGGGAAGCTTGGGAGCTGTTTATAAACAGGAAGTGTTCAGGTGGATAACTGATGGAGAATGAAATGCTTACTATATGCTAGGCATTGCATAGCATATAGTAGTCTTTGTAAGTATTATTTCATTGTAACCTTACAACTGTATGAGGTAGGTATTATCTCTGTTCTATAAACAGATTTAGAGAAATGAAGTATAAATTTGTACAAGAAGACATACCCATTTTAGGTCTACAGTTTGATTTTTGACAAAGGTATTCAGTGCAACCACCATCCCAATCAAGATACAGATTCCGTCACCCTAAAAAGTTCCTTACATATCCATTTGCAGTCAGTCCATCCCTACCCTGACCCCAGTGACTGCTGATCTGCTTTCTGTCATTATAAGTTAGTTTTGCCTGTTCAAGAATTTAAATAGAGTCAAATATGGTATGGTCTTTTGGTTAAGGCTTCATTCTCTCAAAATTATAATTGAGATTTATTTATATAGTTGCATATTTCACTAACTTCTTTAATTTTTATTGATCAGTATATGTTTGTATACACTTTTAAAATCCATTCACTTGTTGATGGATCTTTGGGTTTCCAGGTTTTTTTTATTATGAATAAAGTCACTCTGAATAGTTCTGTTTGTCTTTTTGTGGACATGTTTTCATTTATCTTGAGTGAATACATAGGAATGGAATGACTAGACATAAGATAGGTTTAAGTTTAACTTTTAAGAAGTTGCCAAACGGTTTCTCGAAGTTATTTTACATTTCTACCAGCAATATATGAGAGTTCTAGTTGTTTCTATAAAATTGGTTTCATTGATTTTCTATTTTGTTGTCTGTTCTATATGTTATTAATTATCTCTTTTATCTTTATTAAGCCCATCCTTCTACTTTTGATTTAGTTTGCTCTTATTTTTCCATAGTCTTAATGTGGACATTTAGATCATTATTTTAGACCATTGTTTTCTAATATTTAATATTATAAATTTCATCCTGAATACTCATCTAGCTTCCTCCTGCACATTTTGATATCTTGTGTTTTCCGTTTAGTTCAGGCTGTTCTCTAATTTCATTTGTAATTTTTTTTCTTTGACCAAAAGATTACTTGGAAGTGTGGTGTTTAATTTCCAAATAATTGAGATTTTCCAGATTTTTTTTTTTTTTTTGGTGAGGAAGATCAGCCCTGAGCTAACATCTGTCACCAGTCCTCCTCTTTTTTGCTGAGGAAGACTGGCCCTGGGCTAACATCCATGCTTATCTTCCTCTACTTTATATGGGACACCGAGACAGCATGGCTTAACAAACGGTGCGTCGGTGCGTGCCTGGGATCCGAACCCCAGGCCGCTGCAGCAGAGCACGCGTACTTAACTGCTACGCCACTGGGCTGGCCCTCCAGATTTATTGTTAAGTCTTCTCTGTCCTTGTTAATTTTCTGTTGTTTACTAAGGAATGTTGAAATCTCCAACCGTAGTTGGACTTGTCTAATTCCGTTCTTTTGGGTTTTCATACGTTTTGAAGCTCATTAGGTGCATACATATTTAGGATTGTTATGTCTTGCCAATGAATTGAACTCTTTATTGTTATGAAGTGTCACTCTCTATTTCTGATAATAATCCTTGCTCTAAATCTACTTTATCTGATATTAATATAGCCGCTCCAGCTTTCTTTTGATTATTTAGAGTTTGCATGGTAGATATATTTCTTGTAGCTAAGGTCTGCTAGTAATGAATTCTCTCAGTTTTGTTTATCTGGAATATATGTGTTTTGTCTTCATTTTTAGAATTCTTGGTTGATTTTTTAAATTTATTTTAATTTTTTTCCACCAGCACTTTGAATATTTCATCCTGTTGCCTTCTGGTTTTGTTATTTCTAGTGAGAAATTGGCCAGTAACCTTATACTTGTTCCCTTTTACATGATGCATCACTTTCTTCTTGATATTTTCAGTATTTTCCTCTATTCTTTGGCTTTTAGCAACGTGACTATGATGTGTCTAGTTGTAGTTCTTTTTGTGTTTATCCTACTTAGGCTTTGTTTAGTTTCTTGGACCAGATTGTTATGAGTAGCATAGGTATTATAGTATCAATTTTGGGAGTTTTTGGCTGTTATTTATTCAAATATTTTTTCTGAGCTTTTTCTCATCTCCTTTGAGACTTCCATTACTCATATGCTGGAATGCTTGTGTCCCACAGGTCTCTGAAGCTCTGTTCATTTTTCTTCAGTCTTTTTTCTCTGTGTTACTTGGATTGGATAATTTTATTGATCTTCAAGTTCACTGATTCCATTTCATATCTGGTGTCTCGTCTATTTTTTCATTTTAATGTTTCTTTTATATAGTTTCAGTTTTTCTATTGCAATTCCCTATTTGTTGTCTCCTTGTTAGCATGTTTTCCTTTAATTCTTTGAACATATTTGTAATAGTTGCTGTGAAGTCTTTGCTAAATCCATCATCTGGTTCCACTCAGAGTCAGTTTCTGTTGACTACTTTTTTTTCCTGTGTATCATTATACTTCTCTGGTTTCCTCCCCACCCACCCCCCCCAATTTGGTAATTTGTGGCTGAAAAGTTTAATTTTAGATAATATATTTTAGTAATTTTGGATTCTCTTGTTTTTCTGACTTTTTTGATGTTTTTTGTTTCATTATATTATAATCATTATATATTATAGCTTACCTAGAGTTAAACTAGAGTTAAACTGTGTAATTTGTCTTCCTTGCATTGTGCAGTCACTGATTTTTCTGCTCAGTTATTTTTATTTTAGCCTGGCTTCATCTTTCTCTCTGCAAAGTTTAGTGGTCAACCAATGATTTGGGCAGAGTGTGAGCTCAGACATCTTTAAGTTGAGACTTTAAGTCTGCTGAACGATATGTGGATTGAGGAACACATTCAAGATTGCAACCCATTCTCAGTATCGCTTGGTTTTCACTTTTCCAGTTTAGCAGTCAGTTATGTATGTGTCAGTCCAGAGCTTATCTTAGTGACTCCATGGCTCTTTCATTTCCAGGATCTCTCAGTTCAATATCTGATTGATCTCTCAATGGCCATGAACTAGACTTGCAAGCTTGGGCTGGTAGAGCTGTAGATTTTTCCCCATCCTTTTTGAACCAAGTCTGCCATTTCTATCCAGCAAAGCTATGGGTTTTCTTTCTTCCCCACCATGAATTCAGTCCACTACTCTGGCTGCAACCAGCCTTGAACTTATAAAGCTAGAGTTTTTACTGACGAAGTGACAGATGTGTGATAATAGTACCAGGTATAGAAAGCCATAGAATTGCTGCCATTTTTATCCAAAACTAAATAGTTTTTCAACAATAAACATTTTTCAATTTGTCTGATTTTGATCAATTTTCAACATCCTGGTTGGTTGTTTTTTGACAATTTTGGCCACTTTATGCTTTTCTGCAGAGGGAAATCACCCAATCCTCCTGTTTTGATTAGTAGAAGTAGCCCTCTGGTGATTCATTTCTTCATTGCTTTTTATAGATTCAGATTTCAATCTGATATTTTCCTTTTGAAAAAGTTTCTTTAGCTTTTCTTGTAGGGCAGGTCTGCTGGTGAATTCTTTCAAGTTTTTTTTTTTTTTTTTGGCCTAAAATGTCTTATTTTGCATTCTTTTTTGAAAAACATTTTTTAATGAGTATACAATTGTACTTGGACGATTTTTATTTCTTTCTCTATCTTAATATTGTTTTGTCTTTGGTTTGTGTTGTTTTTGAAGAGAGATCTGCATTCTAATCTTTTTCCCTATGTGGGTCTCTTTTTTTTTTCTCTCACTGTTTTGTTTTACTTTATGTGGCGACTTTTAATATTTACAACTCCTCTTTATGATCAGTTTCTGGCACTTTGATTAAGATGTGTCTTAGTGCGATTTTTCTTGTGTTTATCCTGCTTTATACTACTTTGTATTTGATTTGCTTCTTAGATTTGTGGTTTATGTATCTTGTCAAATTTGGAAAAATTTAGCCATTTTCTTCAAATATTTTTCTGACCCCTCTGAGACTCTAGATATGTCTCTGACTTCTTGATGGTGTCCTATAAGACAGAATCTCTATCTTTTTCTTTCCAGGCTTTTTCTCACTGTTCTTCAGTTTGAATAGTTTCTGTTGCCTTCAAGTTCACTAATCTTGTGCACAGTCTAATCTGCTTTTAAGACCATCCAGTGAAATTTTCATTTTAAATATTGAAATATGCAGCAGTGGAAGTTTCATTTGTTTCATTTTTACATTTTTCCTCTCATTTTGTTCATAATTTCCTTTATATTTTTTGAATATATTTATATTAGCCCTTTTGAAGTCTTTGCTAATTCCATCATATCTGTCATTTCTAGATCTGTTTCTGTTGACTGATATTTTTCCTGATTGTGGGTCACATTTCCTGCCTTTTTGTATGTGCATTAATTTTTATTGGATCCTGGCTGTTTTGAATATTACATTGTAATGTTACATTTTTGAGTGTGTGAATTCTGTTGCCTTTCTTTAAACAGTGTTGAACTTTGGCAAGTAGTTATTTGATTGACAGCTTGATCCTTTTCATGCTTGTTTTTAATCTTTTTTAGGATGGGCCTAGAGTAGTCTTTATGCCTATTTGAGCTTTACAAGGGAGGTGTGATCTTTCTGGTGTCTTTCAAGATCTGAGTGCCTTGAAGATCATTGAGGTGTCTCCATCTTGGGTCACCGGAACTCAGTGTCTTCCAGCTCTTTGTGAGCTCTGGTAATTGTTCAGCTTACAATTTCCAGCAGATCTTTTCCCACTAGTTTTTGTTTTTAATTCTTTGCCTGAATTTTTTTTTTAATTCTTTTTTTAAAATTTCTTGTGGAGTTATACTCAATACATATGCAGCTTACTAATCACCCAAAGATGCAAGGCAACTCTTATGCAGATTTCTGGTGCACTTTTTGTATGTAACTCACCTGTTTCCAGATTTCTGCCATGCATATTCAGCCATCTCAGCCTCTCTGAATTCTGCTCTTTTCTCCTCAACTTACTGTTTTCACAGTTGTCTGCCTAGGTTTGCCCTTCCCAGCCTGCAGGCTGCAAAGTGCCTCTAGGCAGAATTAGGGCTGATTTTTGTTTCTTTTTTCTCATGCATTACAGCCTTGCACTCCCTGCTGTCCAATGTCTGTTACAGAGTTGCTTTATGTATTTTGCATATATATATAGTTTTCTAGGTGTTTACAAAGGGAGGGCAAGACCATTATCAGTTACTGTTTTATAACTGGTAGTGAGAGTCTTGAAGTTAGGATTTTAAGTAAAAGCACTGATTCCTGGGTATGAATCACTATCTTGCACAGTTCTTTAAAAATCTATGATTTATGGGTTTTTTCCCCCAGCTTGATTGAGATATAATTGATATATAACATTGTGTAAGTTTAACATGTACAGCCTGTTGATATATACTTATGTATTGCAAAGTGATTACCACCATAGCATTAGCTCTATCGCATCACATAATTACCATTTCATTTTTTTTTTTTGAGGAAGATTGGCCCTGCATAACATCTGTTGCCAATCTTCCTCTTTTTATTTTTTTTCCCCGAAGCCCCAGTACATAGTTGTGTATCATAGTTGTAGAGTTGTAGCTCTTCTGTGTGGGACATCGCCTCAGCATGGCTTGATGAGCAGTGAGTGGGTCCGCGCCCAGGATCCGAATCGGCGAACCCCGGGCCGCCAAAGCGGAACGTGTGAACTTAACCGCTATGCCACCAGGCTGGCCCCATTACCATTTCATTTTTGTGCTGAGAATATTTAAGATCTACTCTCTAAACAACTTCAAGTATATAATACAGTATTATTATAATCACCGTGCTGTACATTAGATGCCCAGAACTTATTTGTCTTAAAACGCGAAGTTTGTAGTCTCTGACCAACATATCCTCATTTCCCCACTCCCCAGCCCCTGATAACCACCGTTCTACTATCTGTTTCTATGAGTTTGGCTTTTTTAGATTCCACATATAAGTGACGTCATACGTATGTTTCTTTCTCTGTCTTACTTATTTCACTTAGCATAATGCCATCGAGGTCCACCTATGTTGTCACAAATGGCAGTATTTCCTTCTTTCTCATGGCTAAATAATATTCTGTCACACACACACTACGTCTTTATCCATTCATCCTTAGATGGACGCTTAGGTGGTTTCCATATCTTTGCTGTTGTTAATGCTGCAATGAACATGAAAGTGCAGATATCTCTTTGATACCCTGTTTTCATTTCCTTTGGATAAATACCCAGAGGTAGGATTATTGGATTATATGGAAGTTCTATTTTTAATTATTTGAGTAACCTCCATACTGTTTTCTGTAGTGGCTGTACCAATTTACATGCCCACCAGCAGTGCACAAGTGTTCCCTTTTTTCCACATCTTCCCCAGGACTTGTTTTCTTGATAGTAGCCCTTCTAACAGGTGTGAGTTGATATCTCATTGTGGTTTTATTTGCATTTTTCTGATGATTAGTGTTGTTGAGTACCTTTTCATGTAAATATTGGCCATTTGTATTTCTTTTGGAAAAGTATATATTCAGTTCCTCTGCCCAGTTTTTAATCATATAGGTGTTTTTTTTTGCTACTGAGTTGTATGCGTTCTTTATATATGTTGGATATTAACTCCATATGAGATATATGATTTGCAAATATTTTCTCCCATTCCATAGGTTGCCTCCTTTTCATTTCGTTGATTTTTTTTTTTTTTTTGGTGTACAGAAGCTTTTTAGTTTAATGTAGTCCCACTTATAAATTTTTGTTATTGGTGCTTTTGGTGTCATATCCAAAAAATCCTTGCCAAGACTAATGTCAAAGAGCTTTTTCCATGTGTTTTCAGGAGTTTTACAGTTTCAAGTCTCATGTTTAAGTCTTTAATCCATTTCGAGTTAATTTCTGTGAGTAAGATAGGGGTCTAATTTCATTCTTCTTCATGGGGGTTATCCAGTTTTCCCAACACTATTTATTGAAGAGACTATCCTTTTCCCATTGAGTATACTTAGCTCCCTTGTCAAATACTGTGACTGTATATACACTAAATATGAGGGTTTATTTCTGTGTTGTCAGTGCTGTTCTGTTGGTCTATGTGTCTGTTTTTATGTCAGTACCATACTGTTTTGATTACTGTAGTTATGTTGTAATCAGGAAGTGTGATGTCTCCAGCTGTATTCTTCTTTCTCAGTATTGCTTTGGCTGTTTGTGGTGTTTGGTGCTTCTATACAAATTTTACAATTGTTTGTTCTATTTCTATGAAAAATGCCATTGGAACTTTGATAGGATTGTATTGAATCTATAGATTGCTTTGGGCAGTATGGACGTTTTAACAATATTAATTCTTCCAGTCCATGAGCGTGGAGTATCTTTCCATTTATTTTTATCTTCTTCAGTTTCTTTGATCATTGTCTTATAGTTTTCAGTGTATAGGTCTCTCACCTCCTTGCTTAAATTTATTCCTTGGTATTTTACTCTTTTTGATGCAATTGTAAATGAGATTGTTTTCTATATTTCTCTGATGGTTTGTTATTAATATATAGAAACACAGTAGATTTTTGTATATTGATTTTGTATCTTGCAACTTACTGAATTTGTTTATTCTAACAGTTTTTTGGTGGAGTCTTTAGGATTATCTATATATAATATCTTGTCATCTGCAAATAGTGACAGTTTTACTTCTTCCTTTTTGATTTGGATGCATTTCGTTTATTTTTCTTGCCTGATTACTCTGGCAAGGACTTCCAGTACTATGTTAAATAGGAGTAGTGAGAGTGGACACCCTCGTCTTGTTCCTAATCTTAGAGTAAAGCTTTTAACCTTTCACTGCTGAGTATGATGTTCCTATGGGTGTGTCATATATGGCCGTTATTATGTTGAGATATGTTCCCTCTATACCTAGTTTGTTGAGAGTTTTTATTTTGAATGGATGTTGAATTTTGTTAGATGCTTTCTTTGCATCTCCTGAGATGACTTTATGATTTTTATCCTTCATTTTGTTAATGTGGTATATCACATTTACTGATTTGCACATGCTGAACCATCCTTGCATCCCAGTGATAAATCTCACTGATCATGTTATATGATCCCTTTAATGTTCTGTTGAATTTGGTTTGCTAATATTTTGTTGAGAATTTTTGCAGCTGTATTTATCTGGCATGTTGATCTGTAGTTTTCTTGTAGTGTCCTTGTCTGGTTTTGGTATCAGGGAAATGCTGGTCTCGTAAAATGAGTTTGGGAATTCTTCCTCCGCTTCAATTTTTTGGAAGAGTTTGAGAAAATTATTGTTACTAATTCTTTAAATGTTTTGTGGAATTCACCAGTGAAACCGTCTGGTCCTGGACTTTTCCTTGATGGGAGTTTTTTGATTACAAATTCAATCTCCTTACTTGTTATTGGTCTATTTAGATTTTATATTTTTTTATGATTTAGTGTTGGTAAGTTTTATATTTCTAGGAATTTATCCATTTATTCTAAGTAACCCAATTTGGTAGCATATAATTGTGCATAGTAGCTCATGTGTTCCTTTGCATTTTTGTGGTATCAGTTGTAATGTCCCCTCCTTCATTTATGGTTTTATCTGTCCTCCCCCTTTTCACTTTGTTAATTTCACTAAAAGTTAATCAATTTTATTTTGTCAAAAAACTAGCTCTTAGTTTCATTGATCTTTTCTATTTTTTTTTTCTGGGTCTATTTTACTTATTTCTGCTCTGATCTTTATTTCCCTCCTTCTGCTAACTTTGGGTTTAGTTTATTCTTCTTTTTCTAGTGTCTTGAGGTATAAAAGTTATCTGAGAAATTTTTTTTTTCTTTATGTATTTATCACTGTAAATTTTCTTTTTAGAACTGCTTTTGCAACATTGCATTGGTTTTGGTATGGCCTGTTTCCATTTTCATTTGTTTCAAGATAATTTTTGATTTCTTCTTTGACCCATTGCTTATTCAGGAGTGTGTTGTTTACCTTCCATATATTTGTGAATTTTCCAGCCTTCCTTCTGTTATTGATTTCTAGTTTCATACTCTTGTACTTAGAATAGATACTTGGTGTGATTTCAGTCTTCTTAAATTTGCTAAAACTTTGTTACCTATCATATGATCTATCCTAGAGAATATTCCATATGCAGTTGAGAAGAATGTGTATTATGCTGCTGTTGGATGGAATTTCTGTATATCTGTTAGGTCTATTTGGTCTCAAGTATGGTTCAAGCCCAATGTTTCCTTGTTGATTTTCTGTCTGGATGATCTATCCATTGTTGAAAGTGTGGTATTGAAATCCCCTGAAATTATTGCATTGTTGTCTAGTTCTCTCTTCAGCTGTCTTAGTATTTGCTTATATATTTAAGTGCTCTGATGTTGGGTGCATATATTTTTATGATTGTTATATGTTCATTGACCCCTTTGTGATTATATAATGACCTTCTTTATCTCTGTTTTTTTTTGTGTGTGATGAAGATCAGCCCTGAGCTAACATCCATGCCAATCCTCCTCTTTTTGCTGAGGAAGACCGGCCCTGAGCTAACATCTATTGCCAGTCCTCCTCCTTTTTCTCCCCAAAGCCCTGGTAGATAGGTGTATGTCACAGTTGCACATCCTTCTAGTTGCTGTATGTGGGACGTGGCCTCAGCATGGCCGGAGGAGCGGTGCGTCGGTGCGTGCCTGGGATCCGAACCCGGGCCGCCGGTAGCGGAGTGCGCACACTTAACCTCTAAGCCACGAGGCCGGCCCCTCTTTTATCTCTTGTTACAGCTTTTGAATCAAAGGCTATTTTGTCTGATATCAATATAGTTATGCCTGCTGTCTTTTGGTTTCCACTTGGATGGATATCACTCCATCTCTCCACTTTCAGTCTGTGTGTGCCCTTAAAGCTGAAGTGTCTCTTGCAGGCAGCATATAGTTGGATTTTGTTTTTTTTTAATCCATTCAGCCATTCTATGCCTTTTGATTGGAGAATGTAATCAAATTTCCATTTAGGGTAATTACTAAATGCCATCTTATTAATTGTTTTCTGTCTGTTTTGTAAGTCCGTTGTTCTTTTCTTCTTCTTTTCTTCCTTTGTGAATTGATGATTTTCTGAAGGGGTATCTTTTGATTCCCTTTTCCTTATCTTTTGTAGGTTTTTGCTTTGTGGTTACCGTGAGGCTTATACGAAACCTTATGGATATGACAGTCTTTTTTATGCTGATAACAACTTAACTTCAATAGCATGCAATAACACTATCCTTTTACTCTCCCTCTTTTATGTTTTTGATGTCACAATTTACCTTTTTTATATTGTTTATTCATTAACAAATTATAGCTTTAGTTATTTTTAATACTCTTAAAATTTAACCTTTATTCTAAGGTTAAGTGGTTAACACTTCACCATATTACAGTATTAGGATTTTTTGAATTTGACTCTCTACTTCTTTTACCAGTGTGTAGTATGTTTTCATGTTACTAATTATCATCCTTTCCTTTCAGCTTGAAGAACTCCTTTCAGCATTTCTTGTAAGGCAGGTCTAGTGGTGATGAATTCTCTCAGCTTTGTTTGTCTGAGAGTCTTTATCTCCTTCATTTCTGAAAGACAGCTTTGCAGCATAAAGCATTCTTCGTTGGCAGGTTTTTTCTTTCAGCATTTTGAATATATTGTCCTGTTCTCTCTTGACCTGTAAGATTTCTTCTTAGAAAACCGCTGATAGCATTATGGGAGTTCCCTTGTAGGTTCAAGTATTTTTTTCTGTTGGTGCTTTTAAGATTCTTTGTCTTTGATTTTTGGCAGTTTTATTATAATATGTTTTGGAGAGGATCTCTTTGAGTTTGGTGACTTATGTCCTTTATGAGCTTGAATTCCCAAATCTCTCTCGATTTGGGAAGTCCTTGAAGGTTTCTGCACCCTTCTACCTCTTCTAACGCTGTAACTTCAATAATTCACAAATTGGTCCTTTAGGTGGTATGCCATAGATCATGTAGCCTTCTTCACTCTTTTACATCTTTTTTCTCTGGTTGCATAATTTCTAAGTTCTTGTCTTCAGCTCACAGATTCTTTCTTTTGCTTGATCCATTCTGCCATTGATGCTCTCTGTTGCATTTTTCATTTCATTCATTGTATTCTTTGGCATCAGAATTTCTGTTTGTTTCTTTTTTATGATTTCTCTCGCTTTGCTAAACTTCCCATTTTGTTCACGTATTGTTTTTCTAGTTTTGTTGAATTGTCTTTGTGTTTTCTTTTAGCTCATCAAGTTTCCTAAAAATAGCTATATTGAATTCTTTATTGGGTAAATCACAAATCTCCATGTCTTTGGGTTTGGTTACTGGAAAATTATCGTTAATTTTCCACCTTTGGTGGTGTCATGTTGCCTTTATTTTTCATGTTCTTTGAAGTTTTTCGTTACTTTCTTCATTTCTGAAGTAGCAGTCACCTCCTCCAGTCTTCACTAACTGCTTTTGGGAGAAGGATGCCTTCTGTCAGCTGTGCTAGAGATTTGGAGGCTATCTTAGACCTCTTTTTGGGTACACCTGCTCCACGCTTCTTGCTCCCTCTTGGGGCAGAATTCTTAGGGTTTCAGCCTTCTCTGGATTTAAGAATGCACCAGGCTGAGTGCTGACAGCCTCTCTCTTGTTTCCCAAAGGTGGTGCTAAAGCTCAAGTTGTAGTGTCTCCCTGGCTTTTAGATTTGGCCTACTTATGTATGTGTGTCCTCACTAGCTGTCTTCCAAATCTCATTCTTGCTGCCACCATTGGGAGCACGCACAGGAAGCTGGCCACAGGATGGTGAGGTTTGTAGGTGAGGCACATAGAGTGCTGGGGATTCCCATTGGCCAGTTAGGGTGATTCATGAGTGAGGTGTTCCTAGCATCTCATGGGCAGGTTTTTGATGGAATGCACAATGTAGTTAGCATCTGTGTCCCTTATTGTCCTCCAGTAGTTACATCTACCACTCTCCCTGCCTATTCCTGCCCTCCAGTTATATAGCTCACAATTTTGTACTCGGGGTGGATTGAGAGAGAAAGGAGCCTCTTTGACAGTGTCATGTACAGCTGGAGAAGCAGGGTGCTCACTCACACACACTCCCTTTCCCCCATGGGATAAATCATGGCTGAGGAAGATCTCTGTTAGCCCTAAGCTGTGCTGCCTTGGGGAAGGGGTGATGTAGGTAAAGTCAAACTGTTCTTATATCCTCCAATGCATCTGAATTCGTGTTTTGTGTTTTTTTTCCTCCAACGGATTGCTGGAACTTCTCTGGAAAACTGGACTTTCACAAAGCCTCTCTCTTCCATGAGTGATTGTCTAAGTCAGTGTTCGGGGCCTCCTGGACCATGACTGAGAGGGGCTGGAGCCAGTTTACAGGCCACTACAGGGTCCACGGCTGGGCAAGACTCCTCCTGGGTCCCTTGACATATGGTGCTGGATCCCACAGCTTCCTCAAATTCACTTCTGTTCATGGATGAATGCTGAATTTTTGTTGTTGAGGAGGATGGCAAAAATGAGGGATGTCTTAAGCTGCCGTGATGCTGACATTACTCCCCTTTGATTTTATGTTTTTATAACAAATTAAATTTTGTTCCTAAGGTTTGAAATTGTGCAATATACATCACAACAGAAACTCTTGCTGTAGTTTTACT
Organism: Ceratotherium simum simum; assembly: GCF_057802395.1. NCBI lineage: Eukaryota > Metazoa > Chordata > Mammalia > Perissodactyla > Rhinocerotidae > Ceratotherium > Ceratotherium simum. The sequence continues at coordinate 70,460,497 of NC_141909.1, read as the reverse complement.
TAAGTGACATTTTATACTCTGAGATATATCAGAACTGAGTAATAGGAATTTAATTGTTATTTCCAAATTATAGCACTCCAAGTCACGAAACACATTCCTTAAAAAATAAAAAATCAACCCTTGGCGGCAATTTTCTGTGGAAATTTGGAATGTTATCATGAGATGTTCTTTATCAGTTTGATTGTGGTATGAAGACTTATAATAAGTCATTTTCCTCTCAGTAGCTTTGCGAAAATAGTGGTCCCTGTAAACCTTAGCTCATGTCTAAATTACAGCCTAATGCTGGTTACAAACACTCTTCTGATTAGCTGATTGCCTACTGAAGTTACCATCTCTTTAATATAACAGCATAAGAAACTTCAGCAATTTCCTGAAGAGCAGCTGTGCAAAATAATCACTAGCCGTAGGCGTGGAAAGAACTTCACACAGCCTTTCCAGAATAACATTAAATACCTTTATGTGAGGCATTGTGCTAGGTTTTTTACAGGCACTCTCTCATTTAATTCTAACAATCTGAGTTAGGCATTATCCTGTTTTGCAGATGAGGAAACTGAATCCAGGCAGCTGTGCACAGGCTCCACTCTAATAAATCCACAGCTACCAACTCGATACTGCACAACAAACTCATGTTTCTCTGATCAAGTCTCCACAATGCCTTTTTCAAAACTTCATTTAGAGCAGATAACCTTATCTCCTTATCAGCTAGCTACCAAAACCAAACATCTATGCATTTTGTATTAGTAGATATCCATTTGTATGCATCCTATTTACTCTATGTGCATTCATATTATTCTCTTGATACAATAGAGAAGCTGTTCATCTCTGTTTTTAAGAAGCTGCTCATCTCTGTTTTTAAGTCTAATCTTTCCACCTATGCTTTGAATTTCACTAATTTTGGCCTATCTCTAAAAACCTAACAATGTCCTTTATCCTTTCTTGTATTTTCAGTCCCTCTCTTAAAACTGTATCCTTGCTTTGGTTTTGATTTTCCTGATATCTTATTAAAGTTTCCAACATACTGAAAATGGAAAAAATTGACAATGAGCATTCACATCAATATTTTACAGTGAACGTTTAACTGTATTTGCTTTATCACATATCTATCCATCCCTCCATCCTTCAGTCATCTGTTTTTGCTGCATTTCAAAGTAAGTTACAGACATCATTACATTTTCTCCCAATCCTGTTAGCATGTATATCATTAATTAGCCAATTTAAAAAGGCAAGAAAAATACATAACAAGCATAAGGAAACAGAACGATGGAGGAAAATTCTTTTTTTAGCAGATGAAATGATTGTTGACCTAAAAAATCCTTAATAACCATTTCTTTAGCAAGTAATTGAATTTAGCAAGATCACAAGATATAAAGTTCGCATATGGAAATAATTGTATTTATACAGTAGCAGTAAACTATTGGAAAATAAAGCTTATAATTTATTCAATTTATAATACATCAAGAATCCTAAAATACTTAGTAATAAATTTAGTAAATAATGCTCAAGACGTGTACATTGAAAATAAATCAGTGTTAAGAGAAATTAAAGAACACCTATATAAAGGGAGACGTATATCTTGGATTTGAAGACTCAACATAAAGATGTCGATTCTCTGGGAAAACTGGATAGCCACGTGCAAAAAAATGAAAGTAGGCCCTTACCTTACACCATACACAAAAATTAACTCCAAATGGATTACAGACTTGAATGTAAGACCTGAAACTATGAAACTTCTAGAAGAAAACATAGGCAGTACGCTCTTTGACATCGGTCTTAGCAACATATGTTCAAGCACCATGTCTTACCAGGCAAGAGAAACAATAGAAAAAATAAACAAATGGGACTACATCAAACTAAAAAGCTTCTGCACAGCAAAGGAAACCATCAACAAAATGAAAAGACAACCTAACAATTGGGAGAAGATGTTTTCAAACCATACATCTGATAAGGGCTTAATCTCCAAAATATATAAAGAACTCATGCATCTCAACAACAAAAAAACTAACAACCCAGTTAAAAAATGGAAAAAAGACCTGAACAGACGTTTCTCCAAAGAAGATATACAGATGGCCAACAGACACATAAAAAGATGTTCAACATCATTAACTATCAGGGAAATGCAAATCAAAACTACAATGAGATATCACCTCACCCCCGTCAGAATGGCTGTAATTAACAAGACAGGAAACAACATGTGTTGGAGAGGATGTGGAGAGAAGGGAACTTGCATACACTGCTGGTGGGAGTGCAAACTGGTGCAGCCACTATGGAAAACAGTATGGAGATTCCTCAAAAAAGCAAGGATAGAACTACCATATGATCCAGCTATTCCACTGCTGGGTATTTATCCAAAGAACTTGAAAACACCAATGCATAAAGATACATGCACCCCTGTGTTCATTGCAGCCTTATTCACAATAGCCAAGACTTGGAAGCAACCTAAGTGCCCATCAAGGGACGAATGGATAAAGAAGCTGTGGTATATATACACAATGGAATACTAGTCAGCCATAAGAAACGTTGAAATCCAGCCATTTGTGACAGGATGGATGGACATTGAGGGTATTATGCAAAGTGAAGTAAGTCAGAGGGAGAAGGTCAAATACTGTATGATTTCCTTCATTAGGTAGTAGATAATAACAATAAACAAACACATAGAGACAGAGATTGGATTGGTGGTTACCAGAGGGGAGGGAGGAGGGAGGAGGGTGAAAGGGATAATTTGGCACATGTGTGTGGTGATCGGTTGTAATTGGTATTTGAGTGGTGAACATGATGTAATCTATGGAGAAACAGAAGTATAATGATATACACCTGAAATTTATACAATATTATAAACCAGTGTTACTGCAATAAAAAAAAATGTTGATTCTCTCCAAAGTGATCTATGATTTGTGTTATAATTATCTTATGTGTTACATCTACAACCTTATAACCTCCACAGCACAATATTACAATTTTTACTTTAAACAGTCCCAATTACTGTAGAAGAAATTAAGAAGAAAATTAGATTTTAACATTCACTATTTACCTTTAGTGAAACTCTTCCTTCCTTTCTGAATATCCAGGGTTCAATCTGTCTGTCTTTCCCTTGAGCCTGAAGAACTTTCATTAGCATTTCTTATAGTGTAGATCTAATGGTCTCTTAGTCTTTATTTTGTCTTAATTTTTTGATGGATATTTTCACTAGATGTGGAATTCTAAATTGACAGATTTTTCTTTTATCACTTTAAAATTACTCTGGTATTTTCGGACCTTTTTTTGTTGGTGTTATTGTTTTAGTAACTTAGGACAACACATTTATTATAAGTTCTGGAAGTCAGAAGTCCAAAATGGATTTCACTGGGCTAAAATCAAGGTGTTTGCGGGGCTATGTTCCTTCTGGAGGTTCTAGTGGAAAATCATTTCCTTGCCATTTCCAGCTCTTAGTGAATTGCTTGGCTCATGGCTCCTTCCTTCATATTTAAAGCCAGCGGTGTAGCATCTTCAAATTTCTCGCTCATTCTGCTTTCATCCTCACGTCTCTGATTTTTTTCTCCTAGCTATATAATTGTTGTATAACACTGTGTAAGTTTAAGGTATACAATGTGATGACTTGACACACATATAAATTGGGAAATGATTGCCTCAATAAGGTTAGTTAACACATTCATCACCTCACATAATTACAATGTTTTTTTTATAGTGAGAAAATTTAAGATCTATTCTCTTAGTAACTTTTAAGAATATAATGTGGTATTGTTAACTGTAGTCACCATGCTCTGTATTAGATTCCCAGAACTAACTCACCTTATAACTGGACGTTTGTGCCCTCCGACCTTCATTCTTTTTGTTGAGCAGTCCGTGGTCATACATGTCCTTGTCCCTGTATATGTAATTTCAATTTTCTTTGCCTGCTTTCAAGATTTTTCTTTTTTAAAATGTTTATTTTTTTAATTATATATTTTTAATATTAATAATAATTATTATTATTAACATAAAGTTTTCCATCTTAACCATTTTTAACTGTACAGAACATTCACATTGTTCTGCATCCATCACCACTATCCATCTGCAGAACTGTTTTCATCTTGCAAAACAGAAACTCTGTGCCCATTAAACAACAACTCCTCATTCCTCCTACTCCCCAGCTCCTGGCAACCATTCTACTCACTGTCTCTATGAATTTGGGTACTCTAGGTACCTCATGTAAGTGGGGCCATGCAGTCTTTGTCTTTTTGTGATTGGCTTATTTCACTTAACATAAAGTCTTAATCAAGAGTTTCTTTAACTTTGGATTTCAACAATTTAACTATGATATGCCTGTTGTTGTTTTCTATGTAAGCATCCTGCTTAGGAGTCATTGAGCTTCTTAAATCTTTAAATTTATGTTTTCCACCAAATTTTGGATATTTTCAGCCATTATTTTTTAATAGTTTTTCCCACCTCAGTCTCATACTCCTTTCCTTCCGGGAATGTAATTGTACATATATTTGACTTTTGCTATTGTCCTACAGATCCCTATGTCCTTGTTTATTTTTATCTCTTTGTTTTTCAGAATAGACAATTCCTTTTATTCTTTAATTGGAGTGTAATTGACATCCAACATTATATTAGTTGGTATACAACATAATGATTTGGTATTTGTATATATTGTGAAACAACCAACACAATAAGTTTAGTTAACATCTGTCACCATACATAGTTATAGCACTTTTTTTTTCTTGTGATAAGAACTTTTAAGATCTACTTTCTTAGCAACTTTCAAATATGTGATAACAGTATTATTAGCTGTAGTTGCCATGCTGTACATTATATCCCCATGACTAATTTATTTTATAACTGGAAGTTTGTACCTTTTCACACCCTTCACCCATTTTGCCCACCCCCTACCCCTGCCTCTGGCAACCACCAATGTGTTTTCTGTATTTATGAGCTTGGTTTGTTTTTTAGATTCTACATGTAAGTGATATCATACAGTATTAATCTTTCTCTGTCTGACTTATTTCACTTAGCATAATGCCCTCAAGGTCCATCCATTTTGTCACAAATGGTAAGATTTCATTCTTTCTTTGGTCTGAATAATATTCCATTGTCTATATCTTCATACATACATTTAATAATCCATTGTATATATATACACATTTTCTTTTTCTTTCTTTTTTTCTTTTTTTTTTTTTTTGGTGAGGAAGATTAGGCCTGAGCTAACATCTGTTTCCAATCCTCCTCTTTTTGCTGAGGAAGATTGGCCCTGGGCTAACATCCGTGCCCATCTTCCTCTACTTTATATGTGGGGTGCCTGCCACAGCATGGCTTGATAAGCAGTGCATCAGTCCATGCCCAATATCCGAACCTGTGAACCCCAGGCCACTGAAGTGGAGCATGCGAACTTAACCACTATGCCACAGGGCTGGCCCCACACCACATTTTCTTTATCTGTTCAATGGACACTTATGTTGTTTTCATATCTTGGCTATTGTAAATAATGCTGCAATGAACATGAAGGTGCATATATCTTTTCAAGTTAGTGTTTTCGTCGTCTTCCGATAAATACCCAGAAGTGAAATTGCTGGATTATATAGTAGTTCTATTTTTAATTTTTTGAGTACCCTGCATACTGTTTTCCATAGTGGCTGCACCAATTTACAATCCCACCAACAGTGCACAGGAGTTCCCTTTTCTCTACATCCTCTCACCAGCGTGTGTTATCTCTTGTCTTTTTGATAATAGCCATTCTAACAGGTGTGAGGTGATATCTCATTGTCATTTTGATTTGCATTTCCCTGATGATTAGTGATGTTGAGCATCTTTTCCTGTATCTGTTGGCCATCTGCATGTCTTCTTTGGAAAAATGTCTATTCAGATCCCCTGCACATATTTTAATTGGATCATTTGGGGTTTTTTGATATTGAGTTGGATGAGTTCTTTATATGTTTTGGATATTAGCTCCTTATAAGATATATGATTCGCAAATATTTTCTCCCATTCAGTAGGTTTCCTTTCATTTTGTTGATGGTTTCCTTTGCTGTGCAGAAGCTTCTTAGTTTGATGTCCTACTTGTTTATTTTTGCTTTTGTTGCCTTTGATTTGAGTGTCAAATCCAAAAATCATTGACAGGACCCGTGTCAAAGAGCTTACTGCCTACATTTTCTTCTAGAAGTTTTATTGTTTTAGGTCTTACATTCAAGTCGTTAATCCATTTTGAGTTAATTTTTGTGTATGGTGTAAGATAGTGGTCCAGTTTCATTCTTTTACATGTGGCTGTCCAGTTTTCCCAACACCATTTATTGAAGAGACTGTCCTTTCCCCATTGTATATTCTTGGCTCCTGTGTTGTGCATTAATTGACTACACATGCATGGGTTTATTTCTGGGCTCTCTATTCTGTTCCGTTGATCTACGTGTCTTTATGCCAATACTGTACTGTTTTGATTGATATAGCTTTGTTATGTAGTTTGAAATCAGGGAACATGATGCCTCCAGCTTTGTGCTTCCTTCTCAAGATTGCTTTGGCTATTTGGGTTCTTTTGTGCTTCCATACAAATTTTAAGATTGCCCTATTTCTGTGAAAAATGGCATTGGAATTTTGATAGGGATTGCATTGAATCTATAGATTGATTGCATTGGGTAGTATGGACATTTTAACAATATTAGTTATTCCAATTCGTGAGCATGAGTATCTTTTCATTTATTTGTCTCTTCTTCAGTCAGAATGGAAAATTTCTATAGATTTAGCTTCCAGGTCACCAACTCCTTTGTCATCTTCATTCTCCCATTAAGACAATGTAGTGGATTTTTTTCAGATATTGTATTGTTTAGTTCTAGAATTTCCATTTTGTTGTTATTAACAATGTTTATTTCTCCAGTTGTATTTTCTCTTTTTATTCATTATGAGCATATTTTCCTTTACATCCTAGAGTATGATTATGTTTGCTGCATTAGAATCCTCTTCTGTGAATTCCACGATCTCATTCATTATAGGGTTAGTTTGTGTGGGTTGTCTTTTCTCTTGATAGTAAGTCATGCTTTCCTACTTCTTTGTGTGTTGAGTAACTATGAATTGTTTCCAGAGGTTGTGAATGATTCAGGCATTAACTAGAGAGTATATATGCAGAATTGGGGCTCATGCTCTCGTTTTCTCTTTTCTAGGATTGTGTGTAACTTTCTAGCAATTGTGGTTGCCCTAGTCTTCTAGGTCACCAATCCAGTAAGACTGTAGAGTTTCCTTAATAATTTTAGCTGCCCTCAGGCTAAAGGCCCTAAAAAATGGAAAACTCTTCCCGTGCTCCACCCAGCTTCCAACTGTTGACTGTCTTCCAGTTTCTTCTTGTTTTTCTTCTCTTTCCAGCAATTACTTTTTATATTTTGTTCAGAGTTTAAAGTTATTATCTACTTGAAATTTGGCCTGATAGGAGCTATCGGCCATACCAGAAGCAGAAATTCCTTTCCATTGTTTGTAAATATGTTCAAGTCTCCCATTAAAAAAAAAAAAGACATTCATATACCCTCTGTCCCTATCTTGCAGCTTCTCTTTCTGCTCTTTACAAACTTCTAAACCATATCTTCTGTTCTTATTGCCTATATTTTCTCACTTCTCAACCTGTTTCAATCTGATTTTTTCTCCCATAACTTCAAAAACCCATCTAGTCTAAAAACAGGTGTGTGTGCATATTTCCATTTGCAAATGAAACTGGGACCCCTCTCCCTGGTCTAACAGGTGAATCTTGCAAGCAAGCTGTGTAGGCTTAAAGTCAGTACAAAAATCCATGCTGTACTGTGAAGCAGCCATGCAGGCCATCCTAACCCTGTGTTAGAATGACCTTGCAACCCAACTCCTCGTGACTGAAGACGCCAGCTGGATAGACCCACAACAGGAAGAGATAAAGGATACCTTGCTCTCTCACATTTCCCAGCTGCATTGCTTAGAGATTGAGGGAAAAAGTAACAACCCTGGTTCTTGCCTCTTTCAACATGTAGATAACTGCAACATTACAAGCCTTGTTTGATGTATAACCAAAAAGCTCTTGTTTATCTTATCTTTAAAGTATATGACTATTAGATGTGTAATCCTTTTCCTGCATGTACACTGCTCTGTTAAAAAGTATAAAAACTGCACTCAGATCTGTAGACCTAGGAACAGTTCCTCAGAATACTCTGTTGAACTGTTTCCTGGGACTCAAGTTCCTCACCTTGACTATTGAATAAACTCCTTTAATTAACCTTTATCTAGACTCTTTATTTCAGTTGACAATCCAATGAATTTCTGCTCTAAATCCAAGGAATTCTTTTTATTTAACCTTGGCAATATTTGTTACTGTTTCTTTTTTTTTGGGGGGGGGGGGAGGAAGATCAGCCCTGAGCTAACATCTGCCATTCCTCCTCTTTTTGCTGAGGAAGACTGGCCCCGAGCTAACATCCATGCTGATCTTCCTCCACTTTATGTGGGATGCCGCCACAGCATGACCTGACAAGTGGTGCGTCGGTGCGCACCAGGGATCTGAACCCCGGGCCGCCAGCAGTGGAGTGTGCACACTTAACCGCTACGCCACAGGGCTGGCCCCCCTGTTACTGTTTCTTGAATTCCTCTTTTCCCATGACTTCTCTGAGACAAATGCTCTCATATTTTTTCCTTACTGCTTTGGCTGCTCACTTTTAGGCTTATTGTTACTGAACTATCAAATGTGGAATATGTCTTGATCTTTGACTCTTCTGCTCATAAGACTCTTTCTCTGGGTGACCTTATCCATGCTCAAGACTTCAAATACCACCTATTAGCTGGTGATTCCATTTATTTGAGCTCAGACTTTTTCTGGATTTCAGACTTCTACATCTAAACACCCATCTGATATTTATTCACAGATACTTCAAAGACATCTCAAACTGAACATGTCCCATACTGAATTTTTGGTCTTCTCATCTCCCAACTTTTCCAGTATTCCCTTTCTCGGTGTCATCCTTTCTGATTGTTTTCCATGTTCTACACTGTCGGAATTTCCTGTGGTTCCATTTAATTTTCTTTATTCAATGACTAGTTTAGAATCTATGTCTTGTTCTTATGTTCTTTCTCCTTTTCCACTTCTTCACCCTGAGACAACTCAGTTTTGGGTTTAAAAATGATATGTATGCTGATGATTCCCATGTCCAGACATTAGGTGTGTTTCCTAATATGACCTTCAGTCACTTTAATTTTAGTTTATCCAAAAACAGATTCACCAGCTTTTCTATTAAACCAGCTACTCCTCTCAGCCTCTTGCTTGTGTCAGGGCATTGCTTTTCCCCTGGGTACCTGGTGTAAAACTTTGGAGTAACTGGACATCTCCCTATATTTTGAAACAGTCAGTGTGAGGTTCTGGTTATTTTCCCTCATATATGAGTGTTGTTTTCTTCCCTCCCTGTTTCCCCCAAGTGGTATATGTAGTTGTACCTGCAACTAAATGAGCAGTAACAGACAGACTGTGTGGACTGATGGTTAGGCTCACTCAGATGGCGCAGATGGGTATAATGCAAAACATAGTTATTTAAGTATTAAAAAACTATAGCTCTTTATACTCAGCAGCATACGTGATATAGCAACTCATTTTTATGGAAGAAAGATAGGTAGAAATGTAAATATTGAGATTCAGACCAATAAGTGCAACTTCTGTCCATTCATTAGTTTGTAAAAATATTTATTGAGGATCTGCTATGTGCTACAGTTTTTGTTTTTGTTTTTTTTTTGTAAGACATTGGGGATACAGCTGTACAAAATAGACTTCATCTTCCCTTGTGAAATTTATGTTATACCACAAAGAGATGAATGATAGATGATAGATAGATAGATAAGATACTGTGTGTCAGATGTGCTATGGAGGTAGAGAACTAGTTTGTTGTTTTACATGGGATGATCAGGGAAAGCCTCTTTAATAAGGGAACTAATCAGGGATCAAAGTATTCCAGGCAGAATAAACAGTATATGCAAGACCTGAGGCAGGAAGGAACATGTCATGGAGTGGGTTTGGTAAACGTGAAAGTGGTGAGAGATGATGTCAGACATGCATCGGGCTGGCATGGAGTGGATAGATCACATGAGGTACTTGTGTGCTGGTAAATGTTTAACGCTGGCTCTCTGGGGAAAAAAACCAATTTAGGTTGTGATTTACAGTGCTTGCCAATTTTTCTAGTGTAAATATTTGTACCACGGCCAATTACAAGCTACCAACATGAGATCAACCAGCTCTCAAAAATTCCTGAAAATTTAAGTTCTGCTGAGCCAGTGTAAGACTTCTTCAGAACACCACTGATGAGTCTTATAGGCCATAATAAAGGTTTTTGTTTTTTTGTGAGAAAGAGTTTGAGAGATGATGTGATCTGGTTTATGATTTTCTTTTGCTGAGGAAGATTCACCCTGAGCTAACATCTGTTGCCAATCTTGCTCTTTTGGCTTGAAGATTTGCCCTGAGCTAACATCCGTGCCAATCTTCTTCTATTTTGTATGTGGATCGCTGCCATAGCACAGCCGCCAATGAGTGGTTTAGGTCCACGCCTGGGAACTGAACCCGGGCTGCTGAAGCAGAGCATGCTGAACTTAACCACTAGGCCATGGGGCCGGTCCTGTTTTGTATTTTAACACAATCAATCTAGCTCCTGGGTTGACAGTATTAATTACTGTTCATATAAACATTTAGCTGCAAACTCATGGCTTATAAAGTATTTTCTTTGGTTTATACAGTGTTAGCTTACTATATTGCTTTAAATTATTTCATTAGTTGCCAATATTTAAAAGATATCTGGATGCCAATATCTAGAGATATCCCATAAGAAAATGAAGTTCTCCATTTTCTTAGAAAATCAGAAGATTGGCATTCCTTTCTGACGTTAATTTGTTGGAACTGAGAAGTGGCTATCTTTTTTGGATAAGAGTATGCATTCTCTGTTTTGGCAGTTCTTTCCACTCCCTTTATATCCTTGAAGTTGAGTTTTAGCTATCAGCCTGTGTAGATTCTTGTTTGTTTTAAAGATTTTATTTATTCAGTTTTTCCCCCCAAAGCCCCAGTAGATAGTTGTATGTCATAGGTTCACATCCTTCTAGTTGCTGTACGTGGGACTCGGCCTCACGTTGGACGGAGAAGTGGTGCCTCGGGGCGCGCCCGGGATCCGAACCCGGGCCGCCAGCATCAGAGCGCGCACACTTAACCGCTAAGCCACGGAGCCGGCCCTCTTGTTTGTTTTAAATTGTGGTGGTGAGGAAAATGAACTCTTTCTTATAACCAAATTTCTTATTAAAAGTGGTAGCAAAATGGGAGGTGAGAGAGGGCCATGTAATTCAAGAAAAAAATAATCTGGCCTGCAAGCATATTTCTTTGCAAATGTAAAGAATATTTCTATGTATAATAAAACGTGTCAGTTTTGAAGGAGCATAACTTAATATATCATTATGAAACAAACCAAAGTAGGAACTATGACTAGGTATGGAAAAAAATATTTTTTTTAAAAAAATTGATGTACTGACAAAATATCAAAATTTGGTGAGGCTTTGATTTTAAATTAAATTATGTTCCTATAATGTTAATTATGTACTAAGTGAAAAATTGTCAGGATATCAAAATAATTTGTGAATGTTCAGTTTCATAAGTGAGGGAGTATAATAGAAATTGACTTAAAGAAAAACAGCAGGAGTATTTAGACAGAAATATTACTGTTTTGAAAATATGGTTGACTTACAGGACAAATTGTATCATTTTTATGATGTTTTCTGTTGACGATGATTAAAGCACAGATATTTAAAATATATCACTGAATTAAGTTATATTTAATTGTATTTAACTGTATCAATGAGAATTTTAATGAAAGCAAAGTATTTGAAAACATGATGCCCATGGGAATCACAACATAAGAAACTTATTTTTATATTTTGGAAAGAAGTCTTCATGAGTTTGATGTCCATTGATCAAAATTAGAAAGTATAATTGAGACAATTCTTCTGCGGTAGTATGTTAATTTTGAATCTTTCTTCCTCACAAAATCCAGTTGTGAGGATGTAGAATTTATGTCTATTCATTGCCTCATTTAGCATGACTTTGTAAAAACAAGCCAAACTCCTTATGGAATGAGAAATTAACACATGAATTAGATCCACTTTTATGGCATAAACCATAGGTAAAGTAGTGCTTTGTTGATAAATTGAGTGCATAATACAGGTGTCTGCTGTCTTTACATAGAGGTTAGGTGAAAGTGATTGTTGAATTGTTGAAAGAAATCAACTTTGTTCATGTCATCTAAGGGAAAATCTACTCAATTTTTCCCCACCCCCAACCTCCTGCTTTGCAAAGATTGTGTTCTTTAGTTGATAATGCAACACATCTAAACTGAATATTTTTGTGTAAGGTCAGTCTTAAGCCATTATACACACACATGCCCCAATGTACTTATTCCTACTGAAGTTGGATCTTTAGGAAATTATTGGACAGGGAATAATCTGGCCTGAAATCTTATGGGAAATCAATTTCCAGACATTTACATAACAGACCTTACTATGAATACATTCCCGAAAATGTGGAGTTGAAGACTGAATCCTAAAATTGACTTTCTGATATCAAATTTTATGAAAATGAATTAACATTGATATTGTGAAACATTGATATTCCATGAATGGGATTTATTAAACTGCAGTGCAATATAGTACTGAAAACTAAATATGAGAATATTACACTATCAGAACTGCACAAATATCTTGAGACCAGTTACTCTCAATATAAAAACCAGTAAGCAAAGACTGTAACTGTGTTTGCAGGTATTGTTAGCCAGGAATACTTCTTCCCCATTCCTGATGTTTCCTTCCTATGAAGTGAGCTCTATTAATGTCATTCCAGGCCTCTCTCCATCCTTTATTCCTCCAACTCCTAGAGAGATGAAGTATCTTATTTGATTGTCAACTTTGGGGATTGTCAACTTTGGGAAGAAGAAATGAACCTGCTTGGCTTAACTCCAGCTTTCCTCCTGTTGGGAATGAGTCTGTGTGTTCCAAGTTGTAAGTCTTAACTAGTCAGGCTCCTTACAGGGAGGGGAGGCCTACCCAGGTCTAGCACTGCCCCACCAAACAAGCCATGTCCTGCAGCCTGCCCTCTATCAGTAACAGATGTTATTTTGGCCTCCTACTTTTCTGTTTTGTTGTACTTCTAAACTTGTTTTAAGCTAAGTGTGGAATAAGGGTGCTATTTATTGGGGAGGGGCCTTCAGATATCCCACAATCTGGTTTATTAACCAGGAACATTGAGAAGCAAAAATAAAAGAGAAAATTTTGAGGGAGAAAATTTAGGGAGAAGATTTTTGTGCATCTAGGGCCCACACTGTGGGTTTTGGACTTTAGTTTGGGGAAGAGATGTATTGACCTTATGGTTTATGGAGGCTTATTTTAGACCAAACGTGTTTTTACACTTTTGCACTTGGCTTTGAACTTCTGTAGCCTGAGAAAGAAGCTCTAGCTGTCGTGAGGTATTTTGAGCTTGGCAGATGACTGCAACTTATGTGAGAAAATAAGACACAACCCTTTAGCTGTGTTGGGGACTTCCGGTAGACTGCTTTACCTTACTGCCCAGGCCTAGCTTTTCCTTTGTTGAGACAAAAATTCCATTGTAGAGAGAGTTTTAGAAGTGTTTTAGACATTGGTGGTCAGAAGACTATATTTGCCACTTTTAAACTGTAAGGCAGGGCCGGCCCCGTGGCTTGGTGGTTAAGTGAGCGCGCTCCAGTGCTGGCGACCTGGGTTCGGATCCCGGGCTCGCACCGACGTGCTGCTTCTCCGGCCATGCTGAGACCGCGTCCCACATACAGCAACTAGAAGGATGTGCAGCTATGACATACAACTATCTACTGGGGCTTTGGGGGAAAAAATAAATAAATAAAATCTTTAAACTGTAAGGCAGCTGAATTCTGCATGTGAACAGAGCACTAGAGATGCTCTAGCTTTATACGGTTAGTACGAAGCCTAGTTAGGTAATCTAGATGGGGTATACCAGGTTCTTTTTTTCTTTCAGGATCAAGGAGGGCACTATGGAGGGACTGACTAACCTTGATTTCATGTGACATTTCCTCCAACATTTAAGACTCACTGTCTCATCAGAGAATTTTAAATTTGCTTTATGTTAATATCATAAATTCCAACCCTGCCTTGATATCTGACATCCAAATTGTGGCTTCACTGTAGACTTGTGTTATATTTAATGAACAAATAAAAGATGTGAGCCCTTATTAGAAAGAAAATGTCATCCTCTTAAGATATAAAATCAACTAAATGACATTATTGCAAACCCAAAGGCTTAGAAGGAAACAAAAATACTCTGTGCCTGGAACTGTTTGCCTCTAATAATCCCATTTGCTTGGAAAACAAGGAGAAACTAGAGTGGTTTGAAAAGGGTACTTCAGTTTTACTATTAAACCCGGAATCAGTGGAAGATTAAGAACATAAAGGAACACAGGCCAATTAAGCTGGAGGAAGAGATTTATTTATTTATTAATTTATTTTAAGAAAGAGTAAAGAGGAAAAGGGCATCTTGGAGATGAGTTTAGACCAATATACAAGGGGGAAAAAAAGAAGAATCCAGATTCTAACTGCTCTTAAAGAAGGAAAGATATTTTTGTTGTTACTAGATCAGAAATGGTGACTGGGACCCAAACAAATCTAACAGAGCAAGCTTGGGTGATTCTCAAGAAAGGCCAAGTCACTGAGGGATGACTTCTGAAAGCCACAGCTCCTCACTCAGAGCAATCCTTAAAGAGTGGGACAGTTATACCAAGTGGTTACCAAAACTCTGGGCAGAATTGAGGGAGGAAATCCATGTGAAACAGTCAAAGGATTTTTCAGGTGACACAATCATTGCAGATGGAGAAATAGGCATTGCCTTTGCCCTGAGGGAACTTGTTGACCTTGGTCAATAAATTTATGACATGAGGATCCTAAAGGAAAGTAGAAGGAAGACGTGAAGAATCTAGGTGTGACAATCAGAGAACAAGTCCAGGCTTTGGTTAAACGTTGTCTGATGGAAGAATATCTCTGGGGGGGATTATCTATCTCATCAGGAGTAAGGTAGACAAAATTTGAACAATGAACCCAGATATTTTTGATTTCTTCTCTATGATTATTATTATTATATGAATCTAGAATAGTTATAAAAATAACTGGGCCAGGAAGCAAAGCTAAAATAAATGGAAGGGAGGCACCCAGTTCCAAGAGCAGCATTAGCTCTCGTACGGATTAGAGAAGGAAAAGGGCCAGTTTAAGAAGTAGATTAAATTGTTAGGAAACTGGAATAGCCTTCCTAAAAGGAGTTGAGAAATAGCAGAGGGAAATTAAATACCAGTGGTATGTCCCAGTACTTCAGAAAAAGACATAGCAGAAAAAAAGGCTACTCAGACCCTGGGACGTTCAAAACTGGTTTCCCTAGGGACACAAATTGCTTAGTGTAGAAGTCTGCTGAGAGTGATTCTTCAGCTACAACAAATTGGGAATGAAGGAGAACTCTCCTCTAGAGGGCGAGTTTCACTGCTCAAACAATCCCAGAACCAGAGGCAGTGAGACAGCCACTGTGGCACAGGACCGAAAATACCTGTTTTCTGAGGGATGGTGCAGTTGTGTCACCAGACAAAGCCTGTCCTCAGGGCAGCATTAAGGGTTCCAAGGCGTAACGGGAAAATGGAATTAAGAGGTCCTGGATCTGCTAGATGGGGAAGAAAGGCACCTGAAGTGAGCCTCCGTGACTGGAGCTGCCCGCATCGCTGTTGTTTAAATTTGCAAGGAGAAAGAAATGCCTTAAATGACACTCGCACGAGGACACAGAAAGGATAGATGGATTTTTTTCCTCATAAAAATGTAAATGTAAATGAAAATGCTAAATGTGTAGTCTCAAAATAACTCCTTGTTGGGAGAATTTTCCTGGTTTGGCTTCAGTAAGCAGGTCATGGAATCCAGACAGTTGGTCTTGAACAACAGACTTCCTGCTGAGATTGAATCCGATAATATTTTCCTTTCCTCTCAGATATCATTGGATTTTTATTGGGGTCTTGGTAGCCCTGGTTCTAGAAATATAATTTTGCCTGCAGTAATGGATCTAAGGGTGGGAGAATGGCTTTCTAAATTAGGAGGATCTGGAAAAGGCCTGTGATCGTTCTGCGTCTCCTGTTAACTCTTTGGATTCTTTAGAAGGGAGGCTCCTGAGAGAGCAGGCATTGAATTACTGTGACTTCCAAGGCTTTGGAAAGCTCCACATCCACTCCAGTGCAAGACTGCTGCAGTTGCTGAAGGGCCCCCACTCTGTACCCAGGCAGAACATCTCTCTAGGTGATCCTGAATAGAATACAAAATCAGGGGATGGTTTTCTTTTGTAATTGAATTTTGCACTTTGAACTTGAAGACACAGGACAAGAGAATTTGATTTCAGATTTTAGTTCCCCCGGATTTTAATGTCTTTCAATTTCAACTTGTAAAGGAATTTAATGTTTGGACTTTAATTTCTTTCTTGGAATTTAATAATGGGAAATTGTGTTCATATTTGAAGCATCTCTTTATAGGCATTTTATTATTGAAGTATCTTTAAGATAGCATTCAATCTCTGCAGAACTTCTGTCATACTACACTGGAAAGCATGCCTGGACATAATTTTGGACAGAAAATAGAGGATACCTTTTCAGCTTTTGGTATGGAGTGGAGTCAAAGTTGATCTACTGAACGTGTTGTTCTGACCCATTGCAGATTCTTGTGAGGACAACTTTTAAGCTGCCGGCCAATAGACCCAGGAGGAAACCCAAAAGAGCAGAGATTATTAGAGTGTGGTCTCATGAAGGTGGAAACAAAGTTCTCCCAAGGCAGACAGCCACACTCTTGCCGACTGTAGGCCTCATGCTTAAGCCCAATGAGTTAAGAGAATGAAAAGCTGGGGAATGTTGTGAGGCTCACCTCTTTCCCCACTCCTGATGCTTTGTTCTTTTGAAAGGAGCTCAGTTAGTTATAACTCTGGGTTTGCCTCTGCCCTGTTAGTCTCTCTGCCTCTGAGGAGATTCTTAGCCTATGTGTCCATTTAAGAGGAATAACAGGGTATGCTCAGCTCAGCTCCCATCTTCCTCCTCTTGGAAAGGAGCATGCATTCTCCTCCATTACTCCATTTGGGGAGTCCTGCCCTGGTCCAGTACTACCATGCCTAATTGGATAAGTCTGCCCAATTCTGGAGTTCAGTGTTAGTGGTCCCAACATATAAGCCAAGTCCTCCAACTTGACCTCTATCATATTTAAAAGTGATATTTTGGCTTCATGTTTTCTCTTTTGTTTTGACCCCTGATGTCAAAACTTTGCTTCTCTTTGCTCTGTTAATACGTAGTTTGATTACTTTTTCAGAGTCCTTAATTTCCTAATCTGAAATGCAAGTCAATTCAACAAATAGTTATTCAGTACCTACTATATGTTACTGTGCTGGGCACTGGCAGTACAGAAATAAACGATATCACATTGGATGGTGACTAGTTATTTTCATGCTTAAGTATAATATTAGAAAAATATATACATCGTAAATATAGCACAAAAGAGGAAGTGATCAATCTGCCTAGTGGTTTGGAGGTAGGCAGCTTTCATGGAGAAGGAAATTTTTGAGCAAAATGGCTAAGCAGAGGAAGCATATTTTTGACAGAGGGAGCAGTATATAATAAGTACACGGGGACATGATGTGCATGTTGTATCAGGATACTAAAAATAGATGATAATGCTTGAACATAATTTCTATGTTAGGAAATCATGTTGGAGAGTTAGAAGGGACTGGATCATGACCATTCAGGAAGCTTAGACTTTGATGTTATCAATGAGGAAGAGACTTTGAACAGCCTTAACTCAGAAAGAGATGTAATCAGGTGAAATAGTTGGACGAAATGACTTCTACGCTTCTTTAGTTTTAGCTTTACAGTTCTCTGATTTGTGTCTTGGGCCTTTGCCATAGATTTAGAACACTTAATTCTCAGCTACCCTAAATCAGCTCTTTACCACATTGTATTAGGTAGGAGTAGGTTTGGTTGCATATAACAGAAAAACCCATAATAAATAATAACAATGAATTAAACATGACAAGTTTATTTCTCTCATGTAAAGGCAATTTGGGGGACTAGTCTGGTGGCTTTACAAAATTGTTGGTAACTAGGATCCTTCCCATTGTTGACTCTACAAGTCCTGGCATACAAACTTTATTTTAATGTTTCAAGATGGCAGCTGGAGATCCAGACATCAGGCTCACATTCTAGGATGGCAGCAGAAAGAAGGAAACTTTTAAGAAAATTTCTTAGAGGTACTTCCTACACTTTTACTTATTTCTCAATGGCTGGAATTTATTTCTGTGGTCACATCTAAAGTTGGATAAAAGCTGGGCGTATAACTGTACTGAGTAAAATCCTTTTTTTTTTTTTTTTTACATCAGAGAAAAAATGGAAAATGAATATTGGGGTAGGCAATTAGCTGTCTCTGTTCCAGTCATGGAAAAATGAGGTATCTATTTACCTATTTAAATGGAAATAAAAGTGGTAAGCTATCAAATATAGGGAAAGTATTTCTCACAGAATTTATTTTTCTAATTCTAGCTCTTAGTCCTACCTTTTTCTTTAAACTATAGCATCACAGCCCCTGAATTAGAAAATCCATGTATAATACACGCAATATATATCCTCAAATGCTGAATGCATGCTCCGTAATGTGTGGCCATGTCATCCTTCTCTCTCTGACTCCTGGCACTTTGGATAAGCTTTCTTTCCCTGGGATACTCTTCCCTTTCTTATGTCTACTGATTCTGTGAGGTTTGTGTCACTGTTGCTTTGCCTAGAAGGGTTGGTTAGAATCCCTCCCTTGTCGTAACGGCCATAGCGATTTGTTGTAATAACTTCTCTATTGTCAGTCTTCCTAGTTGGAAGTCAGTGAAGACAGGGAGCAGCTACATCTGTTTTGTTTCCTGCTCTAACCCTAATGTCTACTACAGTGCCTAGAAAACAATAGGGTGCTCAATAAATTTGTTGAAGGAATAAAACGGCATAAAGGTAAATGACTGAACCCAGCTGAAAGGGCATTCAGATTCTCATCGCTACAAAGCTGTTAAGCATTGTATTGATTATGCAGAAGTGATAAATTTGGGTGTGCAAAAATGTAATCATTTTCTCTAACTGAAATTAACATTGACATTGAGCCCCTTGGTCTACTTGGAGATTTAATCTTAGTAAATTCAGGGTCAAGTCAATCAAATTATGGTTTTCTCAGTCAATTCAGGGTTTTTTTCAGTCAATTCAGGATTCTCCTTTCTGAGATGCATCTCAGTTGTGGGGAAGTTACATTATCTCAAAGTATGGAGAAGAGAGTACACTTGGGCTGCTCTCTGCCAAGACCAGTATGCATTTTTCTCTGTGGTCCCTGGGCTCTGTCACTTTTCCAGTGTAGCATCTGCGGAGGCATCGGGGTTCCCATTGGTCTCCAATCACTGTTCTCCCCTGGCACACCCTTCGGCCCTTGGGACGTCCCAACCCAGGGGATGTGATGACTGTGCGAGCTCTCTTTTAGTGACCCCCTTGCCTCTCAAGGAGGCACAGGCAAAATTAAGCTATTCTCCTATTCCACAGTGGGGCCACAGAAGACTCTGGAGCTTTCTCAAGTGCCTCCTTATAGACGTCCTCATACCACCATCTCTGCCCACTGTCAACTTGCTATGGACACCTCTTTAAGGCTTACCTCTTGCTTAGTCTCTAGCCAGAAAGTGGGGCACTGGTCTCCTCTATGCTCAGATTCCCAAAACTATCTGGGAATATTTACCCCTCACCCCCTCCCAGGAGTTTTGTCCTTGGTGATGATGGTCAGAGGGCAGGATCTCTTTTCAGAGACCCACACCATCTAACTCCATGGCTGTCCTCCCATATCTCAGACTTCTCTCTTCTTCGTAAGTCTTTATCCCTTCTAAACTACTTTGGCTAATTTCACATGCTTTCAAGTTTATTGTTTATGGTATAAATGAAATGCCACTAACAAATCATTATTTTATTTGATACCCAAAAGTCAGGGTTTTGAGACTCAAAAGTAGCTTTTTGCTTAGGCTTTGCTGAGAGTTTCAAAAGTCTGCTTTAAAACTTGGAAGCTGAGCATGAACTCTTTTCTCCTCCCCTCTGTTCCCTTCCCTGAGACAAAGCCTAAATGCCTAAGAGAGGGTCATGGAGCAAAATAAGAATTTTGAGGACGAAAAATAGATGGGTTAATAGCAAAGTAAGCCAATATATTTATAATAGGGATAATTTATAATCACTCTAAATGCCCCCAAATGATAGAATAGTTAAATTGTTATAATGGAAAAGTATAAAATCATTGAATGTTTTGAAATATTTTTAATAACATCAAAATCTTTGTTTTAATGAGTAAATAGAACAGTATATAAAAGTGACTATGTACAAAGATCACAACTTTATAAAAATACTCAGAAAAGCCATGAGGAAAAGGAGCATAATTTTAGCAGTTATTGGTAGCAGGACTATAGATAATTCCTATTTTCTACATTTTCTAATTTTGCCCTCTAAGGAACATGAATTATATTTATAATCAAAACATTATATAGGATGTATGATATATGCATATGTATATATTTATAGTTTGAAATAAACAAGTTTCCTGTAGATAGATCAGGCAAATAGCATCTCTTATATAAGATGGCTAAATAAAACTTAACGTCTATCTGGGTGTGCTACATGTATTTTTTGGAAGAGGGAAAGGAGCTGGGGGAGAAACCCAAAGTAGCAATGTTCCCCACAAGGAAATCAAGGAAACAATAATATGGAGGGAGAGGACAGAAGTCCATTGCTTCCAGTCAGGGCGGGGGGCTGCCATCCGTCACTCACTCAGATGTGGGTAGATTTTGCTCTCTGCCACTGCACAAACACATTTTAAGACATCTTCATTATAGAGCTCCATATATTTGAATTAGTTACTGTATTTCTCCTCAGTTGTCTCCTCTCCAAACTAGACATTCCCCATTTCTAGAAACATTCATCCTGTGACTTGGTCTCCAGACTCCTTGTCTTCTGGTTGTTTGTTTCTGGATGTGCTTCTGCTTATCCCTCAGCTTCTTAAAGTGACACTCGACTCCATATATATTCCAGGCAGCTCTGAGGATAGAGAAATTCCTTGTTCTTTCTCTCTAGGCTAAAGCAAAGAGAGAAGAAAGAAAAATGAGACGTGTTAGATTTCTGTCTGTAGCATGATTCCCCTGTCATGATTTTCCTCCAATCAGGGGGCGGTTACTTTGGCAACAACCATTTTATGTCCGTTTAAATAACCTCCTCCTGGTTAGCGAGTGATATTTCATTTTCATAAAATAAACAAGTTCTGCAGTGACTTCTTAAAGTAGCCAAATTCTTTTTTCTCTCTCTCATTATTTAAGAAACATATTTGAACTGACCATATAATATTTAAAAACGTATTGCCATACAAGCAAAACATACCAGTTAAAGATGGCATGTTCATTTCAAGATTTGTTAGAGCAGGGATAATAAATTTGGTTTTAATGTGGCATTGAATTAATAATATTAGTAAAGTGATCTCTTTTTAAAGTGATCTCTTTTCATACTAATTGTTGCTGATTGCAGGATGGCTTTGCAAAGGGAAGAATTACGACATTTTCATGTTTGAAATAACATGTAGTATCGTTGCGCTTCATTGCTATGGAGGCGATTCATCTTGTTAGGACAAATGCAACTCCACTTAGAAGTTCCAAAAATGGTTTTTCACTTAACAGTCTCTTGCCAACTCCAACTGTGCCGTACAAAAGTACTGCAACCAATTACAAGTGGTGACCTTTGCAGTAAAACTAACTCTGAAAATGTAAGAAATTGTTTTTATGAGTAGTAGAAATGCCTATTCCGGAGGCTCTAAAAAGCGTTAAATTTTACTTTAGGTGTAGAAAGTTGCCTGCAAAGATATACTTCTTGCTATTTCATATGTTGTAGTATGAAAAGTACTCCACAGGGTTATTGGGAAAGTGCTATCAAACAGTGTTATAGATTTATTTAGTTCTACACATCTTGCCTTTAGACATTTTGAGATGAAGTGTTTGTTCTTTCACTTAATCAAAAATGTTGTTCCCTTCCAGTTAGCTAGGTCACTCAGGTCTCTATTCAGTCAGCATTTTCCCCCAGTTGTTTGGCTAATTTCCATTACTGAAGAATTAGGTCTAGTAATTAAATCCAATCTCAGCAAAGTTTTTTTCAGGCAGTTTATTTAGGTTCTATGCAAAACGAAATCCCTTAGGAACAGAGATTAACATGTTGTGAAGTATAATTGCAATGAAATATATTTAACAGTTATTTTTGAAAGAAGAGCTTAAAGACTTCCCTTGACTTGGCTCAGCTTCAGTGTCTTTATGGAACCCTTTCTGTTTATAGCTCCATCCTTTATAATTAGATGTGTTCCCATATTTTCTGCTGTTTTTCTACATCAATAAGCTGCTTTTGTCAATGATTTTATATAAATCAGTATGTCTCCCACTGATTCATACACACACGCACACACATCAAAATACTTAAAAGATGAGACACAACTATAAAAGGTTAAAAAATGTACAAAAAATACATAAGATATAATACTTATACTTCTGTGTCATATATTTATGTATTTTTAACATTCTGTATTTTGAGATATATATGTATATGTATCTTGATCTACATATTTTGATACATATCTTCTCTAGCTGTGTCTTAAATTTCTGAGTATTTTGATCTGATCTCTTCTTGCAACTGGCAATTTAAATGTCCTGAAATTACATAAGGAGTAGGAAAATCACAATCCAAAAATATAATGAGAGTTGCTGTTTTGAAGTCACGTCTAAGGTCATCTTATTTAGTCCATCCTCAAGTTTCCAGCTACACAGTTTCATCATAAAATGGAATTTACAAATTGCCTCCCAGTGCTGTTGGATTCTATTATTTGTGATAAATTCTTACATGGATTTTCAAGAAACGTTGGGAACGTGACTTCCTGGAGGTCCTTAAGGATAGTGTTACTCACAGAGAACTTTGGCTTGTTTTGTTGGTTAGTTGGTTTTGATTTTGTATCTAGGAGTATTTAGAATGATGTTCCTTCCAGTCACAGACTCCTTTTTACTGACAGATTATTTTTTGTCGTAATATTTGTAATCACATTGCTATGGACTGAATGTTTATGTGTCCCACTCCCCGCCCCCCTTGCCAACTCTTATGTTGAAACCTAATCCCCAGTGTGATAGTATTTGGAAGTGGGGCTTTTGGGAGGTGATTAGATCATAGAGGTGGAGCCTTCAGGAATGGGATTAGTGCCCTTTTAAAAGGGACCTCAGAGCCTGGTGACGTAGCGGTTAAGTGCACACGCTCTGCTTCGTTGGCACAGGTTCACAGGTTCGGATCCTGGGCACACACTGATGCACCGCTTGTCAAACCATGCTGTGGTGGCGTTCCATATAAAGTAGAGGAAGATCGGCATGGATGTTAGCCCAGGGCCAATCTTCCTTAGCAAAAAACAGGAGGATTGGCATCGGATGTTAGCTCAGGGCTAATCTGCCTCACAAAAAAAAAAAAAAAAAGACCTCAGAGATCTCCCTTGCACCTGCTTTTATGTGAAAGACACAGTAAGAAGATGCCATATATGAACCAGGAAGTGAGTCCTTACCATGAATCTGTTGGCATCTTGATCTGGGACTTCTCAGACTTCAGACTGTGGGAAATAAATTTCTGTTGTTTATAAGGCACCCAGTCTATGCTATTTTGTTATAGCAGCCCAAACAGACTAAGACATACATTGATGATCTATGACTGGAAAAAAAATGTATATATACATATACATATATACATAATACACATATACAGATATGAATCTCAAACACAAAATCAGGTGGTTAAGAAATGACTATTTTTATTTTTTTGTAACTGAGTTCAATTTCTGGTCAGAGTCCCCACTCTGCTAGGTAGCAGATGTTATATCTTCTTCAGTTTAGCACCATTCCTCTCCCTCACCCAGGCTGTATTCATGGTAGGACAGAGGGGGTTGAAGGGAGGCAGAGTGGCTTTATGATATTCAGGCATTGAGAAGGGCTATATGCTGTGTGGGTCTTTGTCATTGAACTACTCTAGTGTCAGCTGAGACACTCTCATTCCCATTGTCTTGGTCATTTCACCTGGGTAATTGTCTTTCTCGTTCCAACCATAAGAACTTTCTCAGCCACAGAGGGGCTGTCAGTGCTGAGTCACCTCTTCCATGCTGTTGGCTGCTCTGAAATGCTTTTTGGTGCAATGAAATCATTCTCTTGTTTGACACTGAATGTGTACCCAGGCCCTGTATGGCACTTGTAGATTTTCCACTCCACCGCTATGTCTACTCAATTCTCCCCTGTATCCTCAGGTTAGGAACCCTGGGATCTTGCCAATTTTCAGGGTTCTACTGGGCACAGGGCACAGATTCCATTTGCTCTAAGTCTCCCAAACATCTATCCAGAAGTTTTTGTCATTTTCTCCCCTCCTCACACCTGGGACTTAGCCAGAAAAGGAGATGGCTAAGCCTAGGATACCCTCTCAAGGACATTACCAGCATCTAATTGTTGCATTCTCTCCTTCTGGTTCTTTTATTTATCCTCCAGTTCTTGGGTTCTTTACCTAGTCCATTTGAGAGGGGAGGGTTGGGAGTTGGAAGATGGAGCAAATAGCATGACCAGAAATGATGAAGTGAATTTGAGAAGGGTGAATATGAGAAATAGGAGACACTTGAGATTATCTTGGGGAGTGTGTTGGAGGTCAAGAGGTAAACTTAGATCTGCTTAGAGAGTGATGGGGCTGGGAAAAGACTGAGTAGATTACTAATAGCCTGAAGTTTTAAACTAGAGTTTTTTTCTCAAGACAATAGGAAGCCTTTGAAAATATCTGAGCAGAAAATGATATAATCAAGAAATGGGATGGATTCTAGAGACTTTATGGAGATATTTGAAAGGGACTGGCATAGTGGGAAGTGCGAATGAGGGAGAACAACTCAAATATGATTCCAAGAACCTAACCTAGGTGATGGTGAGCTTGATCTTAGGAAGAATGGGAGTTCAGTCTTAGAGGTATTCTGTTGCAGTAGTAACTTTGAGATGTCTGGCACACAGGTGGAAACATGAGATTAGAGTTCAGAAGAGAGATAAAGCCTAGGCATGTAGCCATAGATTAAAAAAACATCAGTAATTGATTATAGTTGAAACTATGGGAAGAGAAGAGAGAAGAAGATAGAGAAGACAAAAAGATCATGTTGGAATAGTGAGGAATGGTTAGGAACTAAAGAAGAGAAGCAAATTTTGAGAATTAAATGACATAGAGGCACAGAAGGAAGAGGATTTCCAAACAGGAGAGTGATTACTGGCATCAAATGTTACAGGAGAGTTTTCCAGGACTATGGTGATTTTGCTGTCCAGAGTAATCCTCTCAGTTCAGAACACCTGGAAATCCTGTAAAAAATATTTCTGTAAGCACTGTAAACTTCAGAAAGTAAGGGAAATTTATTTCATAGTACCTTTTCTTGAAGAAGTTGCCTTGTATGAAGCAGTTATTCCTTTTGCACTCAGCTGCCCTAGTGACGGTCTTAGGCCTGGAACCAGAGAGTGTGTTGTGAGTGTGGGTGATAGAGGAGTGGGTTCTTGGGAAATTACAGAGGCACCTAGGAGGAGAAGGTGATGTAAGAAAAGAATTACAGGTCTTTGCTAATTCATATCAGCAAAATCTGCAAGGAAATGAATTCTGAGGAAGCTCTATCAAGGAGAGAAGAGCATATTCACAGATCAGACTAAATTTATCAAGGCAGGCCTACTCCCCAGAGATTCTGGATCCCATGTGCTAGATCAAGTAGCTGGAAATAGTTCTAAATGTTGACTTGGCTAGTTGAATGAAAACTGGGTTTCACAGAGGTCTAGATTATATAAATTTGATCTGTCAGAAAATATTCAGTGTAATGTGGTCTATGTCTACCAAAGACGGGAGAGCTTGAGTGAATTAATCATGTGTGACTCCCATAACTATGGCCTCCAAGAGGTCTCAGAAGAAACTGTCTTCACCAAGGCCTTGAGTAGTATGTTGATGAGGTAAGCACCTTTGAGAAGTGGTTCAGGGGTCCTTTTCTGTAAGCTGAGATGGCAATGGGAACTGCAGAGGAAATGGTCTCAAAAATTTAGTGAGGATGAGAAGCACCCAGATGCCCAAGCAAAGTAATGACATTTAATTGGCAGAGGCAAAGTGGTGTGGTTACCTTCACAGATAGCTGGGATAATGGTCAATTGGAAAAGTATGACCCATAGATTTTGGAGGTGGATAATTGATCATGGGATCCCTAACTGGAGACTCTCTATGGTCCTTTTTGATGTATTTAAATAAAAAGCAAAAATATCTCTAGGCGTGGTCAAAAGAAGCCTGGCTTGACTTTTATGATAGAGTCGAGCTCCTCACTCAATTCCCAGCCCTGAGCCACATCACAGACCTGGAGCCCCTTGAATGAAGGCAGGTCTGGGACCCCTCAGAAAGGACATGCTAGAAAGTCACAGTGCGTACTCTTTATGCACTTTACACACTAGTTGTCCCTTCAGGGCTCATAGCCATTTACCGTGGTAAATAAGCCCTAGGAGGAGGGAAATACCCAGATATTCCAGGGAAGATTTCACAATGGTTTTAACTCAGGTTAATTTCTGCTGACCCCAAATTCCAGTGAGGTCTAGTAGAAGAATGGGAATTTTAAAAAGCCAGGTAATAATTAGAGTTTTGCCCACTGTCTACCTCACAGTAGGTCTAGTGGGTTTCTGAACATGGTTATTTACCTAGTTCCTGTGAGTTTCGATGTGTATATGTGTGTATATAACTATAGGTAAAGATAAGTATACGTATTACATATAGTCAGAATAGGTATCCTGAGTAATTAGCAGATATCTTCATTAGTTTCCTGACTCATGAAGTAAGGACTGTTACGGTAGGAAGGGCCAACTGGAAGTTAAACTACAGTAAAACAAGGCAATGGTTGATGCCTTGGAATTCACTGAATTTATATCTTTGTCACTAGAAGCATTTAGCTTTACAGAATGGCGCAATGGACTATGCAATACCCCATTTTAGTGCCAATACCTGATGAAGTTGGATACTGTCTTACAAAATTCAGAATATGCTCTGAACTGGTGACTGAAGTATAGTGCTCTTTCTCCAATAGCCAGAATGTGCATGTCCAGGAATAATGAACTGGTTGTGGGGTGGATCCTCTATCTAGTACAGCTAATGACCCACTTGTAAAACTTGCTTTCTGTTCCTGTGACTCTGGGTTGTGTTAGTTAAGTAATTTTAGTACCCTAGGGAGAAATTCTTCTTCCAGAAGGCATAACAATAGTTTTCAGTTGAATTGGAAGCTAAGCTTGACCGTTTTAGACCATTCATGCTTCTGGGAGAACAAAGGAAAAGGAGGATCATGTGGTAACTGGCATGGTGGATTCTGTCTATCAAGAAGAAATAGGGTTTCATTTACTCAAAAGAGACAGAGACGAGTATAGGTAATTCCCTGGGCAGCATCCTATTATCACTCTATCAAGCAGTAAAAGTTAATGGAAAACTAGAGCAGTCTCTTCTAGGCTAACCCATGAGGGCTGAGATCCATCAGGTGGGAAAGAAGGTTTGTGTCACCCATGTAGCTAAAGACCCCATACCAGTTACAGTGCTGGACGAAGAAGGGAAAATGAGCCGTGCAATAGAAGGGAGAAATCATAACTATCAACTGCGTTCCGTAACTAGCATTTCCGTCCTTGCCATGTCATGTATAGATTTGCACATTTTAACTTATTTTATTTTTCTTTCCTGTACCATTTTTAAATGTTTTGTTGGTTAACTTTACATTTCAGGTCATATGCTGCAGAATATTAAGCAGGCATCCAATAGAAATGGAGGAAAAAAGAACATTACTTAGAGATCTCAGACTTTGATCTAGAGGCAGTAACTGGCAAGGCTGAGGCTTGCCTTCCTTGGTTGAGAGGGCTGAAAATCTTTCGATTGTTTGAGGAACATTGCATTATATAAGGCAGGAGTATTTTCAAGTGAAGAGTGTATGTAGATATCAGGTAGGAAGAGTACTGGACTGTGCTAGACATCTGCTATTGTTTGGCTACCCAACATTCAAACACCCTTCTATTTGTGGGACGTCATCCCAAGTGTGAATCTTGGTGGAAGGGGGCCTCACCTCCCATTACAGAAACTGAAATGGCCAGACGTTCCTCCCTGGCCCCTAGGTAAGACATGCCTCTCTTACCTAGGCTTGAACATTCCAGTGTTGCTGGGAGAAGGACACAAAGTTACAGAGCCGGTGAAGAATGCTTCCTGGTGCTAGTTTGGTAATGATGCTGAGCTCAGCAATGGCAGTGGTTAGTGTCAAAATTCTAGAGGCAAGGACATGCAGTGTCTGGTGGTGGCAACATTGAATTGTTATTGGTGGTAGTAACCAGTGGTGGCATCCTGACAGAATATTCCCAGCTCCCTGCTGTTTACTCTACTCTTGTCCTGCCCATTTTCTCAGTCTGGGCTCTCTAGCCTTCCTTTTGATTGAGTTAGCAACACAATATCCTTTCAATAAATGCCTTTCTGCTTCATTAAGTTAGTGATATTTGGTCTCCACTTCTTGCAACCAAAAGCCTTGACCTTTACAAGACAGATTCACGGATAATGTTTGATTTCTATCTAGGGACAGTGAGCCACAAAAAAATGAGGGCTACATGAAAAACACTGCAATTTTGTGTGAGTGTTGTTTTCTTTACTCACCTACTTTTTCACACAACAAAGTAAAAAACAGAAAAACAGTAGAATAACTTCTATTAATAGAAAATTAAACCTTTCTCAGGGAGATAAAGGTTTACAAAGAAGGATATTATTGAATTTCTCTTGTGCTTTGTGCCTGCAAAGTTCTGCCTGTGTGCCTCCAGCGTGGGTTATTTGTCCTCTTTTCCACCTACTTCCACTGCTGGATGGAGCTGGCCTGCAGGTGCAGGAGGAGGTGAAGTGAGTGCTTCAGATCTTGCAAGTAAAGGCGGGAGAGAGAAAAGGACTTCATTATTGTCTGGCCTGCAGGAGGAGTATCACAAAGGTCAGACCTTTCCACGCTGTGAAGGTTAATCTCCTAGCATATCTCTTGTATCTTAATATGCTAAAATAATTTCTCTCACCTTCTTAATGTCACATTTTCGAAGCCCCCTGTTTTATTATTCAAGCTTTCAGAGGCTCCAGATTCCTCAAAATGGTCAGTATAGAAAATCCACTCCCTTTACAAGTCTGAGAGAAAGGAGGATAAAAATCGAACTCTCTCTTATCCTTATGTTTGCTAGCTTCCCAAAGGGAAGGAGCAATTCTTTGTCAAGTTGACAAAATACAGTGAGCATTCTCATGTCAGAATTGCTCACTACCTGGAATCTGGTTAAATGTATACTCAGAATATTTTCGTTTCTATTTTGATTCTGATGAAAATGTCCTCGCAGAGCCTGGCAGGTTGAAAGCAACTGACAGCTCAGTTTCATACAAAAAATCCTTTGCACAGAGCTGGTGAAGGGCAAAGCATTGCCTGGCTGTGCTCCTCAGCTCACTTCCAGAGCCAGGGGCCTGGGTGGGCTTATTTTTTCCGAAGAAGATGAAACACAGATAAAATAGTGGGATTCCTTTAATCCATTTAATCTTCTTTTGTGTGTCTAGAATGGGGAGTGGTGTGAAGAGGGATCTATTTTGTTGGAAAATCCAAGTCACATGACATCTCAAAGATGGCAAAATAAGAAATAGCTGACGTCATGTTTCTAAATATACAACATTGTGCAGCAGCTATGGGGAATAAAAGCAGAAAGGTTGAAAAGGCAAAATAATGACTTTCAGTTGCTGGAAGGCATCCATGTTCAACAGTCTGTCAGGAAGAGACAGGTGGGACTGGCTCACCACCTGGGGGGAGGGCTGGTACAGGACTTTTATCAAAATTACTGCACAGGAGTGGAGAAGATAAACACTCAGTGGGTGTAGTGGAACCGCCAGGCCATATGTTTGGCCAGAACTAAGCAGCTCCTTCTCCAAAATAAACCCACCTAAGGCAAGCACCATGTTTTTAAAAAAATCTTGTCTACTAGGCAAATACTTCCCAGGATTTAGAAATACATTTTATATGCTGGTGTGTCTTCAGTACCAATGTCTGAGATTTATGATCTGGCTATATAGTCACTTGAGGTATGGAATGGCAGGGAAAATGTAAACTCAATTTTAGAATATCATTGGGAAGTCAAGGAAGATGTTAATTTAAGTGGCTCTGTACACTTAACATTGCATCCATCATAGACTCTCAAAGCTGGAAGGGACTAAAGAGTTAACCAGAGTTAAACCCTGTGGTACATGGTAAATTAAAGTCCTGAGAGGTAATGTGACTGTACTTGTTTAAGGTCTCACAGTTAGTAGTTCAAACTTAAAACCAGAACCAAAGTCTTCTGGCTCTGTCCTTTGCTCTTTTTACTAGAGAACATAGCTTCCCACTTGTGTTAATTTCACAAGGATGCTGTAACAAATTACCATAAACTTAGTGGCTTAAAACAATACATATTTATTATCTTGCTGTTCTGGAGGTCAGAAGTCCAAAATCAGTCTCACTGGGCTAAAGTTGAGGCGTCAGCAGGGCTGGGTCCTTCTGTGGTCCCTGAGGAAGAATCTATTTCAGTGTCTTTTCCAGCTTGTAGAGGCTGCCTGCATTCCTTGACTCCTGGCCCCGGCCTTGCATCACTCCAACTTCTTGCTTTCATCATCCCATCTTTTATTACTGACTCTGATCTACCTTCCCTCTTATAAAGACGCTTATGATTACATTAAGCCCAGCCAGATAATCCAGGATAATCTCCCATCTCCAGATGCTTAATTTAACCACATCTGTAAAATCCATTTTACCATGTAAGGTACCATATTCAAGGGTTCCAGGGTTTAGGATGTGGACATCTTTGCGTGGTATTATTCTGCCTACCACTTCATTCTACCTTTTGTTATCCCCTCTCCAGTCCTTTGAAACCAAACAATATAGAAGGCAGAAGAGATTTCTGGGGTATACATTGAAATTCATGGAACACTGGGGTGGTTCTCTTCACTTGATACCACTTTTGCCTCTGTGTCAGTTTCCCTGACCCCCAGATGAGTGGTAGGAGCCATATCACTGTTTTATAGTTTAGTAACAAAGGAGAAAATTAAGAGATTTGTGCCATTAGTTAAGGCATATCTACTTGTACCAAATAATATTTAACAGCACTTAGTGCTTACAACAGTATTCAAAGTCCCTAGGTTCCTAATTTTTTTTGTTAACATTCAGAGCAGGTGGCTTCATTTGTGCCTTCAATCAATTTTTTTTCCTTTTATCTCTATGGCAAGAGATAAGAGAACATTTGCCTAATATCTGTTTGTTTGTTTGACTTCATGTCCTTGGGATGTGCCAATGGGCAGTGTGTGGTAAAGAAAACTTATTCATAATCCTAAACATATTTTATAAGTGGCTGAATCAGAACAGGGAGCTGCCCGTTACCAAAGGCAGTGGAGTGAGGAAACTGTGGGAGAAGGGAAGGCTTCATTAGGGAGGGGGAGTCATCATCTTGGAGAGTTCAGTCATTTCTGTGCTATTCACAGACAGATTAAGCTTGTCACTCTGAATTTCTTTCTCGGGGAATGATTGGAAAGGGAGTAAAATTATTTACCATTTATATGAACTTTACCAATCTCCAAATATTCTGAACACCTGGCATTTTTATTTTATTAAAAACAAATATAGTACGCACTCAGTAAATGTTTGTGGAGAGTGGAATGAGTGAATCTCATCATTTGTTGATTGACTCTGCCTGAAAAATAAGTGAAGGGTGTTTTCATTTGGGCTTGTTTGCTTCCTCTACATTCAATGATGACTTAAAAGAGTCATTTGACTTTTAAAGTTGGGCTGACCAAATGTAGGCCTGTGGTTAGAAAAGTGCCAGATTTGGCTTGCTTAGGAGATAAAATTGAGAGAAAATATTTTTCTTGACTTGGTAGGACCTTCAAGAGTGTTCAAAAATAGTCACAAAGAAGTTCTATCGATCCAGTGTCTCTGTGACCAGCTCCTTACATCCAGGCTTCCTACGTGGGAAGGGCCATTGCTGATTTTAGAGGGTATTGTGGAACCCAAGGACAATGGTCGAGTTGGAGCCAACAAATGTTTGAGCACCCACCATTCCTAGGCCTTTTCAAATATGTTGTTTCATTGCATTCTCTCAACAACATTGTGAAGCTGGTGTTGCTCGAATTTTACAGATTGGGAAACTTTGAAGTAGATTAAGTGACCTGATAAAGTGGAAGATCCAAGTATTTCAAAGCCCTGGTTTTTCAACTCCAAATCCAGTGCTGTTTTGACTTCACTGTAGCTTATTATTATGCCAGAAATTTCTCTTAGGTGAAAAGACTGAGAAAACATCCATGGAGTGTCTGAAAAGAAGTGAGGTCATGAATTTAACACATCTTCAAAAGAAGGTTTCAGGGCGAGAAACTGACAGAAAGCAAGGGTTTAACTTTTGGTTTTGCAAAGTGACACGAAAGCAGGAGAGCTTGAATCTTGAATCTTAGGTCCACCATTTACTTACTGTGAGACTTTGAACAAGACCCTTAGCCCGCCTTTGCTGCATGTCCTTGTCTTTAAGATGAGGTTATTGATGACACCTACTTATAGGATGGTGGTGGTGGGAGGGTCAATAGAGTAATCCATGTAAATCTACTTTATTGTGCACAGGAAGTGCTTCAGGAGGTGCTAGTGATAATTATTTGGGGGAAGTGGAAACCGCCTTCAATTTTTTATTCATTTTAATCAGAGCTAGTCTTCCTTTAAGCCTCATTCCTCTTTAACTGATCCAAGATTCTGAAGTTTTAGATTATTATTTTGGGGATGAATATATTTGTCTGTCAAAATTTAATGCTTTTGTATATAAAAATTTTCACTCAATTCTAATTTCTCTATTGAACTTGAATGTTGTTGCTCTTTTTCTGCAACATTTTCAAAGCATCTCATTTGGGGCATTGCTTTAATTTATGTGCCACCACCCTCTTCTGGACCACTCATAGAGAGGGAAGTTACATACTAATTATGATGAGTCCATAAAAAAAAACAACCAACCAACCATCATTCCATTCCGCACACTAACTAATCACTGCTTAAAAATTAACAAACCCAACTGAGGTTTCGCAGAGGCAGCGTGGCCCTGGGCCAGCAGCCAGCTGGTTTGGGTTCTAGCTGGCAGTGCTACTCGCTAGCTGGGTGTTTTCTTTCTGAAATGTCTGCTCTCCTTCCATCTGAGGTGCCTAAGAAGGTTGTGAATCTGACTGAGAATGACTCAGTCCATGAGAAAATATGTGCTTGGAAAATGTCTTTCCAGATGGTAAACCTGAGTCAAATCCTTTGCTTCAAAATGGAAGTAGACAAGGCAACTGGTTTGTCTGGCCAGAGTATTCTTTCACTTCTATTTACAACCGTACTCTCAGGTTTGTTCTCTTCCAAATATTTCTCCTGCTTTGTGTCAGCTAAAGGTAGGAAACATTGACCTCTCAGGTGGGATCTCACTTTTACTTTCATTTCCTCCAGTGTGTGGAGCAAGGATTGTGACTGCCCACCTGTGCCTCTGGTATTGAAAACACAGCAGGGTGTTGTGACTCTACCAGAGTCTTCTAAAAGGCCACAAGATGGGGATGTTACTCCACAAACGTACATCTTTTTCATTCTTCCTATGAATAATTATTGAGTGCCTACTGTGTGTTTGGCATTGTGCCAGGCTCTGGGATTACAGTTATGAATAAAACAGACCTTGCTCAATGGAGTTTATAGTCTTGTGGAGAAGGTAACGTTTGAATGTGAATTTAGCAGTCCACTTAATGCTGTGGTGGCAGAAATGCAGGGGACTGTAGGCATGCATGGTAGAGTGCTTAAATGCAATTTGAGAACATCTGGATGGAGCTCTTGGAAGACTCCCTGGAGAAGACAGTGCCTAAGCTGAAACCTGCAGAATAACTAAGCATTACATAGGAGCGAGTTCTAATCTAGGCAGAAGAATGGCGTGCCCAGAGGCCCAGCAGGGAAGTTCTTTGAAGTGACTGAAAAATGTCAAATTATACTTGAAGCATAGGAGTAGAGAGTGGTGAAAGATGGGGCTGGGCCATATCGTGAAGGGACTTGAAGGCCATATACAGTTTTTAGGGCAATGGGAAGGCAGTTCTTCTTATACTGGTTTGTCCACCTGGAAGGTCTTTCTTATCCTTCTCTACCTGGTACAATCTCTGTCAGGTCTCAATGTACATGTTGTGTTCTCTAGGAAGTGGTCCCTGATCCACCAAGACTGGGTTAGGAGCCTTACCTGTGGGCTCCATTGCACATTATATGCTACCCATCCATCACTTATGTGGTGGCTGTGATTGTTAACAGGGCTTGGACTCAGCTGACCGGGATTTGAGTCCTATCTCTCCTGCTTTGTAGTTACTTTCTGGCCTCAGATTCCTGATTTGGAAATTGAGGCTAATAATAGCAGCCATCGCATAGGGTTTTGTGAAACAACCAGTAAGTGCCTAGCATATTGCCTGGCACATAATATGTGTTGAATAAATATTAGCTATTGATATCAATTATCCTAAGTGTTAGCTGGGGTGTAGTTTCTTAATCACTTGTCTGCTTCTCCTATTATCTCCTAAAATTCTTAAGGATGGGGAGCATATCTTATTTCACTGTTACAGCTCCAGCTCCTACCACCATTCCTGGAACAAAGAAAGTCCTCAATCAATAATTATCCAGTGAATGAGGATATTCATTGTTTAAAGAGATAAACCTGTGTCATATTTAAAACTATTAACAACAAGGTGATGCAGTTGAAGACTGTGTGTAGTGAAGCTCCTCTGTGATCTGTCTCAGGAAATGAGATCTCCCTGGGGGCAGAAAACATGTCTGATTCGGGGTTTTAAAATCCTTATTTTATTTTTCCAAGTTTTTGTTGACAATCCTTACTTTAAGCAATGTCCATTGCTTTCTGAAATTAGTGGGCGGTTTTATAAAACTCATTTAACCTTAAAAACGTTAACCCAACGAGTGTATTCATATTTTTAATCTTAACACTTCTTAAGCAATATAGACATATATTCAGTAGCATAGAAATTTGCTTTTACTTGAATTTAAACTTAGCTATAGATAGTTTACTTAATATAATAAGTTAAACACTTGGGAACAATATGACTAGTGATTCATTATAGAATTTCCAACATATGAGATGGTGCTGAACTGACTTCTAAAAAGGTGTACATTTCTTGGTAGTTGAAAGAGCATTGGATTATAAACCTAGAGATCAAAATTCTGCTCTTGGATCTGCCTTAAACAAACTTTGCAACCTTGGAAAGTCAATTTTCCTTTCATGAACCTGTATTTTATCTCTAAACTTGGCCAGATTGAGCTGGATTTCAGCTAAAGTTCTCTTTGTGTTCCCAAATCCCATGATTTGATATCTTTCTATTCAGATGATAAACCAATTGAGCTTCTGGTAAAATAGATGGGTGTTTATATAAATGCAGTGGATTAAAATCAGGCCTTGATTTCTTTTTTCACTGTAACACTTTTCTTGCAACTTGCTTTTTTGGGGAGGAGGGTAAAATAACAGCTGAAAGCTAATATTTATTGAGTCCTTACTAAATTAGGCTAAGTACTTTACATGCATTATTCAATTGGATTACATTGTAACTCCAAATGAGTATTATGTTATTAGCCACATTTTACTTGTAGGGGGCAAGGGTCAGAGAGATTGAGTGATTTAGCTAAAGTCACACAGCTACTAAGTAATAGCGACAGGCTGATTCCAGAGCCACTCTCTTAGCCATTATGCGGTATTGACTGCTTATTAAAGAGGGTCTATTATTATTTCATTAAATGCTCACAACCCCCTTATGGAGTAATTCTCATTAACTTCATATATTTTCTTTGTAAGAGGAACTAGAAATTATACAACAAAAGCATATTAGGGAGAAAGAAAGTCCATGAACATAAATAAGAAGAACCTGTGGTCTTGATATGAAAGTCATTTAAAGACTATAAATAACACTTTAAAGGCTATAGCATTCCTCTGACTTTGACTGTTTATCTATCTACAAAGCCAGCTGCTATTTTGTCTGAAATGTTTTTATTCTTGCATTAATAGAAAATAAAAAGTTGAATTACAGCCTCTGCTTTCAAGAATCTCAGGTTTATACTCCACTTAGGACTGCAAGATCTTGGCAAGTTAGTAACATCTCTGAGCCTCAGTTTCCTCATCTATAAAATAGGCATAATTCCTACCTTGTAGGGCTGTTATGATTATTAGGGACAATATATGCAAAGCATCTGGAACAATGTCTAGAATATAGAAAATGCTCAATAAATGGCAACTGCAATTATTTTTATTGTTGTTATATGTCATGATTGTTTTTTTCCCCACTCAATTTTAAACTCCTTGATATCAAGGGGTTTGTCTTCCCACAGTGATTTTCAGATAACAAGTCTGCAAAAATATTTTTAAGTGAAAGAATTAAAGTGATGCCCTGTGGTTATAAATTCTTTTCATTGACTGGATTGGTTAGGAGAGAATGATTAGGGTTTAGATGAGAACGAGTGAGATTAATGGAGGCTCTAGAAATGGATATGGAAGGAGTGTGTAGACCAGAGAGATACAGAGAAGGAAGAATTGTCACGATTTGGTGAAGAGCTGGCAATGGTAGGGATGGAAGGTGGAGAGTTCTGGATGTCTGAGCTTTCCAGCTTGAATGGATGGGTCAGAAAAAATGTGAGAAGGAGCAGATTTGGGATGGAGAAGGACGTGAATAGTTCAGTTTGAGACGTGCTGAGTTTGAGGTGTGTGGTAGGCAGCTAGATACATGGATCTGAAGGATGGCATATAGAGGGTCTCAGAGGCTCTGAGAGTAGAGACAGGAAGTTCAGAGCTCTTGGAAAGTACATTAAGAATAGATTTCTTGAAAACACTGACTGAGAAACTGTCTATAATTTCCATAGCAGCTTCAATGAGATTACCTGCTGTCCAGCTTCTTCTCCATCTATTAATCCCTTTTCCATTCTTTTTCTTTCATTTTACCATTGGCCATTAAAGCCTTAAACAAAATAAGTAAATAATGTGGAAATTTCTGGCAGACATAGAAGGGGATGAGTGTGTAAGTTTTTAGAAAGTTTTGAAGTAGTTTCTTAGCCTTCATTGGGTCATAGTCTTTTGGTGGGTCATAGGAGAACTCGAAGCTGTTATTTTAGCGTAAGTCCCAACAAATTTCCTCTCACCTCCAATGTGTTAGACCCACTTTTCTATTTTGATACTAACATTCAATGTCTTATTGACCTTTTTGTTTTAAGAAGCACATTGAATTTTTTTTTAAATGACAAAATGGAAAATAAAATCTCATCTGATAACATATAATCTCAGTAATTTGACGCAATAGAACAATTGTCTTATTGCTATTATAAATAGAATTGTGCATACTTTTCTAATTTTCTTGAAGATTATATCATTTCCTTGTCCTTTTCATGAAGCAAAATAGCTTAGCTGATTATAGCCTTAGTGCTGAGAACTTCGGTGTCATTTTCAGGCAAACAGCCATGCTGCATTCGAAGCTCTGTGCACTGAGGCTTAGCTCAAGGCCTGCTCTCCTCCACTGCCCAACCTTCCATGCCCTCCTGCAGAGTTCTGGGTCAAGTGACGGATTATGAAGCCTCTGTGTCTTAGGGAAAAAAAAATTTTTTTTTTTTTGTGAGGAGATCAGCCCTGTGCTAACATCTACCAATCCTCCTCTTTTTGCTGAGGAAGACTGGCCCTGGGCTAACATACATGCCCATCTTCCACCACTTTGTATGTGACGCCACCACAGCGTGACTTGCCAAGCAGCGTGACGGTACGTGCCCGGGATCCGAACCGGCAAACCCTGGGCCGCTGCAGCGGAGCGTGTGCACTTAACCGCCTGTGCCGCTGGGCCGGACCCTAGGGAAAAAAACTTGTGAGAGCTGAAGTACCACTAATTCTTTTAAAAGTTGCTTCCCCACAACTACCAAAAAAGAAATAGAAATAAAATTAAATAGGTAAAAGTTACATCAATTATATTGAATTTTAGGATCACATAACATGATATATTAATAACATAATTATAAAATATGATATGTTTATATAGAAGACATCAGGGTTCTAATATGGTTAGAGTCCACATAATTGTGTTCCACATAATTGTGCTGAAATTAGGTACCTATTGTTATTGTAACAAGTTACAACAAACTTAGTGGCTTAAAACAACACAAATTTATCATCTTATAGTTGTGGAAGCTAGCAGTCTGAAATCACTCTGAGCAGGTTAAAATCAAGGTGTTGGCAGAGCTGCATTCCTTTTGGAGGCTCTATGGGAGAATTTGTTTTCTTGCCTTTTCCAGCTTCTGGAGGCTGCCTGCATTCCTTGGCTTGTGGCCCTCTTCCATTTTCAGAGCCAGCAATAGCCAATCTAATCTTTCTCCCTCTGCATCACTCTGACACTGACTCTTCTCCTTCTTTCTTCCATTTTTAAGGACTGTTATGATTCCATTGGGCCCACCTGGATAATCCAGAATAATCTCCTCATCTCAAGGTGAGCTGATTAGCAAACTTTAACTCTATCTGCTACTTTAATTCCCCTTTTCCATGTAACATAATAGTCACAGGTTTTGGGGATTAGAATGTGGGCATTTGAGGGGGTGCTATTATTCTGCCTGCTGTACTTTTTAACCATATTAAACACATAACATGATATATTAATAAAAATTATAAAATATGATATGTTTATATAGAAGACATCAGGGTTCTAATATGGTTAGAGTCCACATAATTGTGTTCCACATAATTGTGCTGAAAATAACCTAATTAATGCTTTTATCCTCATTTCAAGTGTCAGGTGTCCAGCTGAGACATGGAGTGCTGAACCTCTTAAAATGATATCATTGTGTAAGAGAGTCAGTAAAGAGTCAGGGAAGACAAATTAGTGAGTCATTGTGTGTTACTTTAGGCAACAGTGTACATTAGAACTTTCTGAGATGATGGAAATATTCTCTATCTGTACTGTCCAATACACTAGACATTAGTGACATGTAGCTATTGAGCCCCTGAAATGTGGCTAGAGCAACTGAGGAACTGAATTTTTAATTTTATTTAAATTTAAATCTCAATAGTCAAGTGAGACTAGTGGCTACCATATTGGACAGAACAACTCTAGAATCAAGACCATGGCAGACCAACTCTGAGTACCTCATTACAGTTTTAATTCTCTGAATAGAAGGGTGTATATGTCTGTGGGTGTAGGCATATAGGTGTGAGTGTATGAGAAGATGTTAATGATAATCAGAAATCTATGGAAGAATGTTTCCCTCATAATATATGACACTTAAAAATCAACAAGATACTTCAGCTTCATTATGCCAAATGATAAGTTAACATATTTTTTAAGTGGAATTTAATGGTCATCTTGGTGTCATGTTGATCAACCAAAGCTGCTCCTTCCTGGGAAAATAGATGCTAAATAAGGTTCATTAAGTATTTCAGGTTCTCAAGGCATAAGAACATTCCTTCATTAGTTCAGCAAATATCATTGAAACTCCAAGTCCAAGGTATTATTGTAGGCTCTGTGTGGAAAGCAAAGATAGATCAAGCATAGTCCTTACCCCCAGGAAGCTTATACTGGCAGGAGCGATAGAGCTCCCTCTTCCTCTCCATACCATCGTTCTGGGTCCCTTGAGTGTCCTGATGGACCACTCATTTGCCTCCCTAGCCTCGCAGTTCCTTGATCAGCTTATACTCACTGACCTTTACTTCCAGTAGAATACAGCCACTCACCTCCTTTCCGGGGCCATTTCTAGAGTCTGTCAGCGTCAGGAATTGCGCCATCTCTTAATCAGGCATCTGATCTGTAGCCCACAACCTCCTGGCCTGTCAGCCTGTTCCCTCTCTCTCTGTTCTTGGCCAACTCAAGGCTCAGTACTCTTATCCCTCTGCTTTCCCTCGTTCCCCAGCACGTGTCCTGTAGCATGCATCTAGAGAATGGGAGAGGTCCTTCGTACTTCTTTCGCTTGCTCTTGTTTGTTTGGTAGTTTGCTGCTCTTTCTTATTTCCTGACTTTGAACGTGTTATTCCATCGACCTGGACAACCTTGACTTATCACCTGGATGTTAATCTGCCCAAGCTAAACACATGGCTAATAGGAGCTCTGTGGTACAAAGAACACTGAATTTGATGTGAGAAGTCCTGGGGTTCAAATCTCAGTTTGAGGACTTTTTTTATAAGGGCAAGTTATTTAGCCTGTTTGAATCTTAGTTTACTTCTCTGTAGATTAGGGAAGGTAATTTTTTGTTTCCACTTTTTATTTTGAAATAATTTTAGACTTACAAGAAGTTGCAAAATTAGCACAAAGAGTTTCTGTGTATCCTTCCCCTAGCTTCCCCCAATGATAATGTCTTACATAACCATACTACATTATTAAAACCAGATAATTGACATGGGTACAATACTATTAACCAAACTATACACCTAATTCAGATTTCACCCTTTTTTTACATGCAAATACTTTTAGGGGGATGTATAGTTCTGTGAAATTTTACCACATGTAGATTTGTATAACTTCCACCATAATCAGGATATATAACTATTCCATCACCATAAAGAAACTCCATTGTGCTACTCCTTTATAGTCACACCCTCTTCCCAATACTAACTTCTGGCAACACTGACTTATTTTCCATCACTATAATTTTGTGCTTTTGAGGCTATTTTATAAATGAGATCATACAGGATATATTTTGATTGGCTTTTTTCACTCAGCATACTGCTCTTGAGATCCATTCAAGTTGTGTCTATCAATGTTCGTTTCTTTTAATTGCTGAGTAGTATTCCATAGTAGGGATATACCATACTATGTTTATCTGTTCACCCGCTGAAGGACATTGGGTTGTTTCTAGCTTTTGACTCTTACAAATAAAGCTGCTATGAATATTCATATAGAGGTTTTTTGGAGAACATAAATTTTCATTTCTCTAGTATAAATACCCAGGTGTGTAATTGATGTCAGATGTTTTGTAGTGGAAATAAATGGTTAATAACTAAGTACATATCTTCAAATGACTATATGAAAATAATGGACCTGTGTAAGGTCAGATTAATTATATTTTTAAATAATCCAGGTGGAAATATGGACATAACAGAAAATTAAAGGAACTTGCAAATGTGTGTTTAAAAATGCATAGTTTTTGTTAGTTTGTTTCTCCCACTTAATTTAAATAATGACATAATTCTCACCTCTCGTTCACAAGTCATTAAAACACTACGTCAAGGACCACCCGTGGTGATGGAGCTGTTTTGTATCTTGACTGAAGTGGTAGATGCAAGAACCTACGTATGTCTAAAGTTCCGAAGAACCATGCACACAAGTGCATGTAAAACTGGGGAAATCTGAACAAGGTTGAAGGATTGTATCACTGTCAATATCTTGGTTGTGATATTGTGCTATATTTACGCAAGATGTTACCACTGGAGGAAAGTGGGTCAGGAGTACATGGATCTCTCTGTATTATTTCTTATAATTGCACAGGAAGCTTCAATTATTTCAAAAATAAAAAGTTTAATTAAAAAAGCCACATCAACCATTTGCTCCTCATTTCTGGGGTTTGCCACCAATCTGTAGCCTTTGCGTAATCTTTGAATTTTCAGAGCGTATACAGCTCAGACAAAAAGCTCATCTGGCTATCCTGAAACACTTCTTT
This sequence comes from Ceratotherium simum simum, assembly GCF_057802395.1. Lineage (NCBI taxonomy): Eukaryota > Metazoa > Chordata > Mammalia > Perissodactyla > Rhinocerotidae > Ceratotherium > Ceratotherium simum. The sequence continues at coordinate 70,418,695 of NC_141909.1, read as the reverse complement.
TCAGCAACTGCACGATAATCTGCATGATCAAAACATATTGGTTAACCTATAACTCAGCAACATGACACTCCACCATTTCTTCTGGCTCACTCTTTTTAAAAATACATGATGGCATCTTAGGGAAACTCTGTCATTGACCTCTTCCATTCTTTAAATGCATGCTATAGGGTTCTTCTGCTTGAATAGGTTCTACCTTGACCAAAGGATGCTTGCTTTGGGGAAATTCTATTTTTACTTGTCTAATAGCTAATTCTTCGTGTTGGAAAATGAGGTCAAATAAATACTGAGCCACAGTCATGAATTATAGCTATAGACACCAGGAGCTGTTTAGAACCTAGTCTGATTTAGAAGAGCAGTTTTTGAAAGCCCCAGAATGAAATGACCCAGTTACTCTGGTTTCTACTATATCTTCAAAGGCACCATCTTTTGAATTGTCCCTGACTGTCAGAAATATGCTGGAGATGAGCTTTGTAAGGGTGCCAAGGCTGTTTTGTTTGCAAAGAATTTCTCCCTGCAATGCATCCAGCCAAACCTTGTAATTATAGCTAGAGCCTTGCTCACTATGGTGACCAGGGCTGCTGCTATCGAATATTAAATCTATTGATCCTGAGCGTAGAATCCATCTCAGAGAGTTTTCAAACGGCTGGTGCAGTCTCTTCCCCCAGGGATGAAGTACTTTTAGCTTCTTGTGAGTTTCTGAAGGCTCATCTTATCTCTTTGCATGATGTGTTCTTTTGATTTGCTGGTGATTTTGTTACTCTGCATGGACAGATGCAAACCCGAGGACAGAGGAGGGAAAGGAGTCCAAGGAATGTAGAGTTCTTGCCTTTCAAGTCACTCTTCTTATGCTCTGTTGCCCTCATACCCAGGTCATTTCCTGAACTCCTCTACTCTTAGAGTGAGACCATTTCTTTTATTTTTCTCAGGCTGTGTTGGGAAGATGGTGGGCTTCTAGAACAGAGAGTGCCCTATTGAACAGAGCTACCTTTAAGCCTATAATGAATAATCCCTACAAGGCTGATTAGTCTATCTTGGGTACACTAGTCAGTTTGAAAAATGGCAGAGATTAACTATTACACTATGTTAATAGTATCAAACTGTACTATAGTGTATGTAATTAAAATACGATATCATTATATTATCATGTCATACTGTAATATCATATTATGAAAATATAAACATTTGAGACATCATAGGAAAAAAATTGATCTAAGAGTCAGGAGACCAGCGCCAGTTTGGGGCTTCATTATTTAATTATTTGCTAACTGTGTTGCTTAACCCTTCCTTGCCCCAATTTTCTCCTCTGCAGGTGGAAATTAACTATAATAAACACCTATCTTATAGGTATCTTGGTAGAATAAAAAGAGTATGTTTAGCTGAAGCATGCTACTCTGGTGAAAGGAAAAAATAATACTAGAAGTTATTAAAACCTAAGTATGGTTTTATCAGACACTAACAAGAAAAATATTAATATTTGTCAAAATGTCCAGTTCTGGAGACAAAAGTCTAATCTCTTTTAACCTTAGAATAGTCTAGAGACACTGTGGGTTGAGTACCTGAGAGCTTTCTTTCCCTTATTTTTTCTCCTAATAGAGAGTTCTTCTCACAATAGAGGTTAAAAATACTACTTCCTTGCTTTTCCTATCTCCCTTGTAGCTAGTAATGGTCATATGATAAGTTCTGGTCAATGAGACATAAGTATAAACCTTCTGGGTGATGTCTGTGAAGGATTTTCCTCCCTTTAAGAAAAAAAAATAATAATAAAAGAAACATTCAAGGAGAGTTTTCTAACCTTCTCTATTTCCTTCCTGTATTTGGATGGTTTCCCTCAACTTTAGAAACCATCTTATGACCTTGGGGTGATAAACCCAAGGACAGAAGCCAATATACTGAGGACAATAGAGTGAAATGATGAAATATTCTGGCTGACATAGCCATGCACCTGAACCATCCCAGGACCATATTCCTTTAGATTTTGAGAAAATAAAATCTATTATTTAAGCCACTTACTGTAATTTTCTTTTTACTTGCATTTACGAACTCTTACTCATCCTTCAAGACTTATCTCACATAGTGCCTCTTCTGGGAAGACGTCCTACACAGAGTAATCACTTCTAGTTGAATACAGTATCTTGTAACTACATATTGTTACAGATACAGTAATTTTTATAATATGTTAAATTGCAGTTAAATGTCAATGAGTCTGTCTCTCAAGCACAAAGGCCATGTTCTATTCATTTTATCTATTTCTAGGGTCTAGCCCATGTGTCTTCCTAGTATATAATAGGTGCTCACAAACAATTTCTGGAGTAAAACAAGCTTTATTCACCTATTGAGTAATAATAGAATTTTTATTATAGTAAAAGTTATCCAGATTCCATATAGCAGAAGCCTATAAAATATTGATTTTTTTCCATATGGATTTTAGAAAAGTGATGAAAACATTTCTAAGTGATGAAAACATTTATTGATAGTAGGTATTTATTTCAATGAAAATCTTAAATTTATATTTAAGGGCCATACTTCCTTCATCCTAACTCTTACCCTTCCTACATCTGTACCTGCAGCTGAAAGATGAGACTGGATTTAGCATGATAATCCTAAGGCTGCAATGATCCATCACATCATTGAAAGATGCAATTATGTTCACTAGACTGTGCTTAGTAAGGCAAGAAATTATATACAGACATTTGGGGAAACGTTTAGAAACCTTAAGAGTTGAACCGCCAGGGGGCTGGGCTACCCTTTAACCCTCAGCTGGCAAAATTTACAGCTCAATCACTCTGCAGGCTGGTGATTATTCAAGAATTTGCCTAATTTAAAATTAATTCATTGACTTATTCATTCAACAAATACATTTTGATAGCCTACTATGTATTAGATTTTTTTCTGAATGCTGGGGATATATTGGTGATCACTTTATTCAAGTGATTTATAAGCTCCCTGCCTTCAGGGAGCTTATATATTTATTCACATGTTAATGATAATGGTGATAGTGGCCATCTTTAGGGTCGGAGCTACCCTACACCTTCGACAAAAGTCCCAGCGAGTGTTGAGGCTCACTTTTTAAGCTGGGTAGGGTGAGTAGGATCCTAGTTTTGATTTGAGGCATTGCTGGTGTAATTCTTAGCAATGTGTCACTCTAAATAGAACTGACATGTATTGAAGGATGTTAATTTATGAATTCAGTCATTTGGTTAGAGCCTACACTGATTTTCTATTTGTGCCCGTGATCTGAATACTGTTCGATCCATGTCTAGAAGTAACCTCAGAGTCTTGAATGTAGTATAGTTAACCCTATATGGGTAATTCTGCCTAATCTGATAACAGCAGCAGTATAATATTAATCTGACTTCATCAAACTAGACATGACTGTATCCCAGAAGCCACACAACGATGATTCAGATGCCATTGCATTGTGCCTGTGATGATGAAATGAGCAAAGCAATTGCCTCAAAATGGTTTAGCAGATTTTCCTGTCGTAGTTCTCATCCTCTCTTCAGAAAACTTATGAATCTCTGGAACCCTAATGTTTACTTATCAATTACTATGTGTCAGATATTGTGCTGAGATTAATTATATTATATCCTCTCAGCCCATTATAAGTTAATGAGATGGTAATACTATCCTGACTTACTGATGGTGTAACTGAGGCTTCAAGAGCTTAGGTTACTTGTCCAAGATCACACAGCTTGTGGGTGGGCCAGCTGAGACTCAAACCAGGTCTGTGGGACTCCTAAGTCCATTCCTATTCCTTTTATACCATGCTTTCTTCTAGATAGATCAATAAGTAAAATTAACCTAATTTTTAAATGCAGACACTTTTCCTTAGGAGACAGCATATTATGGTGTATCAATCACACAATTCATGAAATAACATTGACTTTGTGTTACTTATCATTTAATCCATATATAAAGTGAGAAACCCTAGAAATTATTATAATCTTCAACATTTTGGTCCTTATAGGTCATGGTCACTTAAAAAAACTGAAGAATCCACCACGTTTAGTGGTTGTAAATGGTAATAACCTAAGGATCTTTCACAATCTTGCTTGCTAAGTCTGATATTAAATACACAACTAAGAATGGCAATGGTATTTTTAAGCATTCAGTCTGCATTTGAAATACTGGGAGAATTTCATATGTAGGAGCTCTAATAATAGAAACTACTCCACCAACCTTGGTTTTAATGCATTCTTTTTATTCATGTGCCAGGTTCCCTCAAGGTTTTATCTTGAAGTGTTAACAGGGAAATCTGTCACTGGTGGAGGACTAAATGAAGTCACGAGTCATATAACAAGCAGAACAGACAAGTAACCTTCACTTGGATACTTAAGGAAATACTGGCAGAAACCCTGATACAATCAATTTGCAAATAACTTGAAGACAAGAAGGTACTTAGTGGATAATGACTAATGTGTCCTACTTAAAATCAAATCCTTTTAAGCTAATCTAATATGGTAGATCAAGGAGAAATGATAGATGTACTTTGTCTTGATTGCAACAAATCTTTTGATTATCTGCATGTTACACCCATCAATGAACAAAAAGAAAAAAAAAGTAATCTAAAGTACATAGCTGACTGAATTATAATAACTACATAATGTCAAACATCTGGATGAAAATGCCAGATGCTCTATATCTACAATGTCACATATATGCGTATAAACACAATATACACACGTGCACACACACACACATACACATAGAGTATATGTATTTGGAAATATCTGAACTTTTGGCCTTTGTATTATATATATAGGAATTTTTGCATCATATAAACTTGCTTAAAGCCCTATGTCCCAAATATAAAGGTTATGAGTAATTGTGAGAAAGTTCACAGGAATGCAAGGAAAATTAGTAAGACATCAGAAAATACTTTCTAGGCATAGAAGTTAAAGATATCAGGACAATTTAATCTGAAAAAAAAGCATATGAGATAATTTAATAACATTATTTCACTATGCCTACACGGTACAAAAACAACCAAAAATTTTGGTCAGGTGACTATTAAAGCAAGTCAAATGAATTTTAAAAAAATCCGATGAAGCCGTCAAAATAGTAATTGATAGCATATACATGGATCGATTGAACTTTTGCTAATAGCTGAGGCATCTTAAATATACAAATTTGTTGGCCCTTGACGAATATTGCCTTGTGGGGGGGGGATAGGTAGATTAATCAGATCTAATACAAAAATTAGGGGAAATTTAAAGAAATGATCAAAGAGAGAACATAAAAGCCAGAGCTCCAGAAGCCAGAATAAGGGATATAGACCCTCTTCATGATAGTAGAAGCTTCCACCCATCTGCAACCAGAGAGACTTAAGACTTAAAGAAAGTCTGCCTCAGTCTGGAAAGCATCTTATATTCTTTCTGCCCCAATTAAAACCATAAAGTTTGCAAAGTTGAGTGTTGGTGCCGCATTTCTGTTTCCCTGCTTCATTCCATCTCCCTTTTTTCTTTGGTTGTTCCATCAGTGACAACTCCTAAGGTGCCTGCCTTCCCTCATCTAACATCTAAGACCTATAACTCTTGAGTTGGTGATTTTGTGCATCCTCCCTCACTCCCAGCAATGACCACCAAGATTTCCCACACCACTTTCACTCATGAGCGTATTTTCCAGCAGTTTAAAACCTCAGCATCAGACTCTGCAGCTTCTTAAAAAGTAAGTGATAAACTGATTCATCTGAAGCCACTTAGTGGGAAAAAGCCTGAGGAAAATACTTCCCTAGCAGAGAAGTGCCCACCCACACCCCAGACCCTGACTCCTGCCCTGCTATGGGTACATTTTAAAAATGACTCTCTGGACTTTCCACGTGTACGACAACAGCATTTATGTGGAGTAACACTGATGATGGGAATATCAGGCCAGGTAAAGAATGGTAAACATAGAGGCAGGAGACAGGGTGAAGGTGGGTGGAGAAACATGGGGGTATATTTGGAGGCTGATAGAACATGGTGAGATTCTCAGGCCCTGGTAAAATTAGCCTCCTTTCTTGCTCAAACATAAGGTTGACCCTATCTCAAGCCTGTGGGATTCTATCAGAATAAAGTGTTGTGGTTAAGTTCCACGAGTGTGGAGTAAGACTGCCCAGGATCAAATCTTGGTCCTTACTAGGGGCATAACTTTGGGAAGCTACTGCCTCAGTTTCCTCAGCTATAAAATGGGAATGATGATAATAATGCCTTCCTAAGGATTAGTTAAGTAATGGTTAAAGTAAGTTCATTTAAAATGCTTAGAATAGTACCTGGCAAATGAGAAGTGCTCAATCAATAATGGCTAATTATTACTTATGATTATCATTACTATTACTAATACCACAATGCTAAGTGTCCACCTGAAAAATGACCTTAGTCATTTCTTTCCTACTTACCAAATAACTACTAAATACCTGTGATATGCCAAACACGGTTCTTGCTATTTGCATGAAATGTTGACTAAGACAGGAACCATTATTGTTCTAGTGGGGGAGAAAGGCAATATAAATGAATACATTAAATAATCAAATAAATAATTATAAATTGTGACTGTTGCTATGAAGGAAACAAACATGGTGCTAAATAGAAAAATAATGGAGGAAAATATACTGTATATTCTTAGATTGGTCAGGAAAGGCCTCTCTCAGGTAATATCACTTAAACTGAGACCTGAAGATTGAGAAGGAACCAGTGATTTGAAAAGGCAGAGGGAATGTGGGTGTGGAAACATGGGGATCTATTTGGAGACTGATAAATCATGATGGGATTCTCAGGTCCCATCAGAATTAGCTCTGAGGGAACATGTGAAATAGGCAGTGGACTGTTGTCTTTACATTTTACTTCTTATTAATGAAACAGAAATCTGTAGTAAAAAGATTTGCACCTGGCAGGAAAACCTATTGATAATTGTACCTTAAAGTTTTGTCCAATAGCATTTAAAGGTTAGTTTTAATTTTATACTGAGTGTTTATCCTGTGTCAGTTTACCTGTGTATAATGCCAAGATTGTCAGTTCTACTTCCAAAATTTATCCCATATCCATCCACTTTTCTTCATTACTTCTGATAATCTCCCCAGTCTGAGCCACCGTTACCTGTCACCTAACAAGGGCAGTAGCCTTTCTAGGTCTACTCCATAGCACCACCAGAGGGAGCTTTATAAAATGTAAATAGATGATGTCTTTCTCCTGCTTTGGACCTTTCTATCTTCCCTTTTCCACTACAAATAAAACCCAAACTCCATTCTATGGCCTGAAAGGTTCCGCACAATCTAACCCCTGCCCTGCTCCTGACCAAACTCCAGGTGACTCTATTCCTCTCTCACTCCAGCCCACTGCACTTTCTCCATCACTTTCTTAAGTCTAGACCGTCAATAAAACAAGAAACCAAGCCTGACTGGTAGCATTTGGCAGTTTCTATGGTCTAAATACTCCCACCGTGACCAATTCCAAGTTACCAATGTGCTGTCACTGAACATGCAGCTGGACAGAGATGTGAGTCATCCCCTATGGTAGTATTTCCACCATACAGAAAACAGTAGGTGAAAAGACCTTAAGAGCACAGATAATAGTAAAATTTATAATACAATTAGAAAGTAATAAATTTTGAGTATTTATTGCCTTTATTTTAAATGAAATTTAACTGTAAGTTTATGTAATTTATTTTTTAGTAATGCGTATTTTTAAAAACTGGCTGGCAAAATTTCTGAAAATTTAACAACAGGCTCTCACGAGCTGGTGCATGCTGGCTCCAGGGCATCGTTGTGTATACCCTAGAGGTTCTTAAACACTCCTGCTTGGATTCACATATTTATCCAAAACCAAGAAAATCCTCTACATTTTGTTCCTTTTCTTGTAGCTCTGAACTCCCCTAGGGTAGTGCTGCTTTCCCTGGGACCCTACTAGGGAAGTTTATTTCATTATGTTACCTTTGTCATATGGGGAGTGGTTTGGGGTCCTAAGTTCCCTTGTTAGGCCCCTGTGCTGTCATTTCTTGATGATAACCCTACTGCTAATTGGTTTTCTCCCAAGAGTGAGGCAGAAACTCAATATCTCATTTTCCAATTATGCATTTGTGTTCAAAACTAAGAAACAGATATTTACTTCCTGTTGTATCTTCTAGACATCCATGTTTATTACACTGACCTATCTTTACTTCACTGATTTTACATTTGTGTGTGTATGTGTGTAAGACTATGTTTTTCAGTATCAGTCTCTTTTTTATCACCTTGTGAAAGATAACTTATTTCTGAAATATTATTTGAACTTGAACATTCTAAAATCGCTAATGGTAAATATTACCTCTTATTTGTTACTCTACAACGGGGCCTTTGTCTTTTTTATAATTGTATGCCCAGTACCTAGTACATTGCCTGGTATGTAGTAGATACTTAAAAATTATTTTTTCCCAGTTTTATTGAGATACAATGGAAATATAACATCGAGTAAGTTTAAATGTACAGTGTGTTGATTTGAAACACATATATATTGCAAAATGATCACCACAGTAGCATTAGCTAATACCTCCATTACCTAACATAATTGCCATTTCTTTTTTGTGGTGAGAACATTTAATGTCTATTCTCTTAGCAACTTTCAAGTATATAATACAGTACTGTTAACTATAAGCACCATGCTATACATTAGAGCCTCAGAACTTATTCGTCTTATAACTAGAAGTTTGCACCCTCTGATCAACATCTGCCCATTCCCTCCATGCCCTAGCCCCTGGTAACCACCATTCTAGTCTCTGTTTCTATGTATTTGCTTTTTTAGATTCCACATATAAGTGATATCATACAGTACTTGTCTTTCTCTGTCTGACTTATTTCACTTAGCATAGTGCCTTCAAGCTTCATCCATGTTGTCACAAATGACAGGATTTCCTTCTTTCTCATGGCTGAATAATATTTCATTGTATGTATATAAACACCACATCTTCTTCATCCATTTATACATAGATGAACACTTAGTTAGTTTCCACATCTTGGCTATTGTGAATAATGCTGCAATGAACATGGGAGTGCAGATATCTCTTCAACATCCTGATTTCATTTCCTTTGAATATATATCCAGAATGGGATTGCTGGATCATGATAGTTCTATTTTTAATTATTTGAGGAAACTTCATACTGTTTTCCATAGTGGCTGCACCAATTTACATTCCCACCAATGGTGCACAAGTGTTCCCTTTGCTCCATATCCTTACCAATACTTGTTATCTCTTGTCTTCTTGATGACAGCCATCCTGGCATCACCTTCCAGATAAATATTGTACCCAGTTCATTGTCCCTACTCTGCTTTTTGGGGAACCCAAATTAAGACAGGAGTATTTACTTATTTATTTTTGTGATGGTAAATTTCCTTTTTTCTTTTTCTTTTGAAATAATTCCAAACTTATAGAAAAGTTATACTGAAAGAGTAATACAAAATAACTCCCATCTTCTCTTTGCTCAGAGACTCAATCAAGTTTTGCCTATCATCTCAGTAATGTCCTTTATAGTAAAATGATCCAATGCAGGATCACATATTGCCCCCCCACGTCATGTCTCTTGAATTTCCTTCAAACTAGAGCAGTTCTTCAATTTTCCTTCACTATCATGGCCTTGATTTTTTGAATATGCAAGGCCACTTTATAGGCTGTCCCTCGATTTGGGTTTGTTTGATGTTTCCTCATGATTAGACTCAGGTTATGTATCTTTGACTGGAATACCACAGAAGTGATGCTGTGTTCTTCTCATTGTGTTCTGTTAGGGGGCACACAATGTCAATTTATCTCATTACCTGTGTGTTAACTTTAATTATTAGGTTGAATTGGTGTCTGCCTAGTTTCTCCAAGGTAAAGTTACTTTTCTGCCTTTTCTAGTTAATAAAAAATTTTGTGAGGAGATACTCTGAAAGGGTGCTGGAAAGACTGTCTTCATGGCTGTACCACCTATGCAGTTGCACAGGGTCCTGTGCTTAGAAAGTTCCCAGGCTTGATTTCCTTTTTGCTTAGTTCCCACAAGGAAGAAAAGGAAGAAGGAAAGAAGGAATGAAGAGGAAGGAAGGAAGGAAAGAAGAAAGGTAGGAAGGAAGGAAGGATAGAAGGAAAAAAAGGAAGGTAAGAAAGGTGGAGGGAGGAAACAGGCATACATTTAATTTTTTCTCCATTTTTTTAATTGTTAAATAATGCTTGTTTTGTAACCTAAAATATGATCTCTCCTGGAGACTGTGTCATGTGTGTTTGAGAAGAACGTGTATTCTGCTGCTGTCGGATGGAATGTTCTGTACACGTCTGTTAGCTCCATTTGGTCTAAAGTATAGTTCGAGTCCAAGGTTTCCTTATTGATTTTCTGTCTGGAGGATCTATCTGTTGTTAAAAGTGGGGTATTGAAGTCCTCTACTATTGTTGTAAAGTTGTCTATTTCTTCCTTCAGATCTTAGCATTTGGCTTAATATATTTAGGTGCTCCGATATTGAGTGTATAAGTATTTACAATTGTTATGTCTTCTTGATGAATTGACCCTTTTTATCATCATATAATGACTTTCTTTGTCTTTTGTTACAGATTTTGTCTTAAAGTCTTTTTTGTCTGATATAAATATAGCCACCCCTGCTCTTTTTTATTTTCCACCAGCATGGAATGCCTTTTTCTATCCCTTCGCATTGAACCTATATGTGTCCTTAAAGTTGAAGTGAGACTCTTGTAGACAGCACATAGTTGGTTCTTACTTTTTTAATTCATCCATCTGCTCTATGCCTTTTGTTTAGAGAATTTAATCCATATATACTTAAAATAATTATTGATAGGTAAGGACTTATTAATGCCATTTTATTAATTGTTTTCTGGCTATTTTGTCATTCCCATGTTCCTTTCTTCCTCTCTTGCTGCCTTCCTTTATGAATTGATGATTTTCCACAGTAGTATGTTTTGATTCCCTTCTCTTTATCTTTTGTGAATCTGCTGTAGGTTTTTGCTTTGTGATTACCATGAGGCTTACATAAAACATCTTATAGCTATAACAGTCTATTTTACACTGATAACAACTTAACATAAATCACATACAAAAACTTTACTTTTTTTAATCCCTCCCCTTTTATGTTTTTGATGTCACAATTTACCTCTTGTTATGTTGTGTATTCATTAACAAATTATTGTAGCTATAGTTATTTTTAATACTCTTGTCCTTAACTTTTATGCTATAGTTAAGTAGTTAACACACTACCGTATGACAGTATTAGAATATTCTAAATTTGAATATATACTTACCAGTGTGTGTGGTATATTTTCATATGTTTTCATGTTACTAACTATGATCCTTTCCTTTCAGCTTGAAGAACTCCTTTCAGCATTTCTTGTAAGGCAGGGCAAGTAGTGATGAATTCCTTTAGCTTTTGTTTGTTGGGGAAAGTCTTTATCTTTCCTTTATTTATGAAGGATAAATTTGCTGGATAGAGTATTCTCGGTTGGCATTTCTTTTCTTTTAGCACTTTGAATATATCATCCTACTCTCTCCTGGCCTATAAGGTGTCTGCTGAGAAATATGCTCCTAGCCTTATGGGAATTCCCTTGTAAGTTACAGGTTTCTTTTCTCTTGAAGCTTTTTAAGATTCTCTCTGTCTTTGATTTTTGACAGTTTTTTAACAATGTGTCTTAGAGAGGATCTCTTTAAGTTGAGTTTATTTGGTGATCTGTGAGCTTCATGAACCTGGATATCCAAATCTCTCCCCAGATTTGGGAAGTTCTCAGCCATTATTTCTTTAAATAAGCTTTCTTCCCCCTTTCCCCTCTCTTCTCTTTCTGGAACTCCAATAATTCATTGGTTCTTTGAATGATATCTCAGAGATATTATAGGCTTTCTTCACTCTTTTTCAGTCTCTTTTCTTTGTTCCCCCCGACTAGAAAATTTCAAAGTTTCTGTCTTCAAACTCACAGATTCTTTCTTCTTCTTGATCCATTCTGCTGTTGATGCTTTCTGTTGCATTTTTTATTTCCTTCACTGTATTCTTTAGCTCCAGAATTTCTGTTTGCTTCTTTTTTTTGATCTTTATCTTTCTGTTAAACTTCTTATTTTGTTCATGTATTGTGTTGCTGATTTCATTGAATTGTCTTTCTGTGTTTTCTTGTAGCCCACTGGGTTTCCTTAAAACAGCTATTTTTTTTCTTTATTCAGTAAATCGTAGATCTCCATGTCTTTGGTATTTGTTACTGGAAGATTATTGTGATCCTTTGGTAGTGTTGTTTTTCCTTGATTTTTCATGTTCCTTGAGGTTTTGCATTGCTGTCTTCACATTTGAAGTACCAGTCACCTTCTCCAGTCTTTACAAACTACCCTCTCCAATGTGTCCAGAATCATACATTTTGCTCCAATGGTATGCTGGAACTTCTCTGCTGGAAACCTAGACTTCCACAGGTGGGTGATTCCATGGATGATTGTCTACGACAGTGTTTTCCAGGGCCTCTGGACCATATCTCAGGGGCTAGAGCTGGTTCATGGGCCATTGCAGGGTCCACAGTCACGACCGAATCTATGTGCCTATTACCCAATGCATGGATAGATGAGAGTCCTCCTGGGTCCCTTGGCATATGGTGCTATATCCCACAGCTCCCACAAAGGCACTTTTGGCTATGAGGTGGATACCAAATTGTTATTAAGGGAGACATGAATAAGGCACATCTTATTCAACAATGATGCTTCACACTTAAAAATTATTGAATGATTGTATCTTATTCTATGGCCAAACTAAACAATATTTTCTCCTAAAAAGTTAGTCCTTCTTCTTCCTGACTTCCTTTTTTTTTTTTTCTCTAAAGCACCACTTATTTTTTTGTCACTTAAGCTCAAATTCTGAGTTGTCTCTTAAGCATTTGTCTCCTCATCACTGCTCTTCACCAGTTTTGGTAAATGTAGCTGAAGCGTCCCTCTTCTACCCTTATCACCTTTCACTGGGCTACTGTTAATTGTCTTCTAATTAGTGTTCCTTCCTCCAGTCTCTCTCCACATTAATCTATCTTCCTGTTGCCAGAGGAACCCTGCTGAAGCACAGGTCAGATCATGCCATGTCCTTTAAAACAGACCAGATGGCTCTAACACCATCAGGATAAAATCCAAATTCCCTTATGTGTCATTCAGGCACTTCTACAATCTGCCCTCAATCTGCCTATCCACCCTTTCCTCTCAGCAATTTCTTCCACATTTGACATGCTGATGTTTTCCAGATGAGTTCCTCAGAACACTGTTTCCTCAAAAATTAATAGATGCTATGTTGAATACATTTCCCGTGGCCAAATAAGCTGGCATGGCAATGCTGGCCTAAATAGAGCTTGGTAGGACTTCTCAGAGTTAAGCTGTTTTGAAAAATATGGCCCAGAAATATATATGTTTTGGGTATATATTTGGTAAAACTGTAGAGAAAAACAAGGGAATGATGAATACAAAATTCAACATAGTAGTTACCTTGCATGGAAAGGAGGGAAGTGTGACAAGGGAGGTGTATACAAGGGACTTTAATGATATTGGGAATTGCACTGTATATTAAGCAGGTAATGTGGACATAAGTGCATCTTATTTGTTGTTTATATATTTTTTTTATATTTTAACATCTCTCATATCAGGAGGGTCTTACAGTTGCTTAGAGCCAAGTGACAATTGTGATGCAGTTGTCTCTACATTAGAAGTATCTTAATTTCTTTCATTTATGTTCTCATTTTTTTTGTATGCATAAGAGTGACATATGACAAAAATCTAAGTCTGAAAAACCTTTTTTTTTTTTTTTTTTTTTTTTGGTGGGGAGATCAGCCCTGAGCTAACACCCGCCAATCCTCCTCTTTTTTTTTTTTGCTGAGGAAGACGGCCCTGGGCTAACATCTGTGCCCATCTTCCTCCACTTTATATGGGACGCCGCCACAGCATGGCTTGCCAAGCAGTGCGTTGGTGCGCGCCCGGGATCCGAACCAGCGAACCCCGGGCCGCCGCGGCGCGCACACTTAACCGCTTGCGCCACCGGGCCAGCCCCTGAAAAACCTTTTTTAATTAAGTACAAAATAAAAATCTAGATGGCAAGAAAAAAATCATCCATGTGTTCGTAACAATATTTACATTCAAGTTTGATGGTAACTTAAGGATCTTTGTGGCTGAAGCAGATTTACCATAACTTGTTCCTTCATTATGGTCAATGTAGATTGTAAAGATGGCTGTTAAAATAGTAAGCTCTGTCTCACACCTAGTAGGCACACCCTAAATGTTGTTGACTGGTTTTTCAGTGACTGTTAATATTCAACTCAATGACCCACTAATATTCTTCACCAAATCTGACCTTTTCCAAAAAAAAAAAAAATAGGAACAATGATTGGAAAGCCCACTTTGATAAATATCTGACCTGATAAGATTATCTGCATTTATGTGCTAATGGGAAAAAGCTATCAGGCATCTTAAACTCAAGTTGGGCTTGCCCTTCTCCTAACTGCTGCTGTGCTTAGTTGTATACAATGCTGATTACTTCTGTTCTCAATATCAGAATCATAATGTCCTTAAGGGACTGTGGCTTGTGTTTCGTTATCATATAAAATGCTACGTATGTAGTGTTACTTAATCTGCTGTTTGATTAATGATCCTGTTTGTGTAAGTGGCACGGTGATCACATCCTCAAAACATAGGGTTTTGGTTGTGACTCAATTGTTTCTATATTGCCACAGGACCTTAAAATTTTACCCATGAATCTAAATTGGAAACCATTTTATAATGTGTGGTTCTTATTTATTTGGCTCATGGTCAGTAAATCAAGAGAGATTCAAAGTTGGATAAACTGATTTTTAAGGAAATCCCCATTTTCTGTGTTTACTGACCTTCCAAGTAAAAGTGGCAGTTTGACTAGTAGTAGGTCCAATTGCAGACACACATTGGAACTGGACCTCTAGGAGATACCCTGATTCCACGTATGACCAAACTTGGACTTCTCAGATGTATGTAGACACTGCATGTCCTGATCATTGCTTTCTATGGAAATATGTCTCAAATTATATCCCCAGCCATAATCCTGTGTAGGATTCCAAAAAGGAAATCCAACTCCAGTCTCGGGAAGGCGCGGACCCACAGACACAGGAGACCGAGCTTGATGCAAATGCACGAGGTTTTAATTAAGCGGAGCTCCGGGTCGACACGTATCTCTACTTGGGAGACAGAGGGTCGACCCGAACCTTAAGGGGCAAGCTCTTTTATAGGATTAGGAAGCATAAAGTGGGGAAAAGGTTGGCGCGGTCTTACATGATTGGCTAATTTAAAACATTTAAACAGTTACATTTTATGGCGCGGTGCTATGGCGAAGCAATTATCAGGTTACACACACGCGTCCCCATCTGGACCCCCTCCACCCCGACCCTCCCAAACTTATCCCTCTGGAGCACTCTCTTGTTCTCAATTTTCCCGAACAGTTTAGGGCGAGTCTTCTATGAATAGAGTCAGTCAGGATCGATAAACGTTCCCCCTTATACCAGGAATCCTTAGGGTGTGGAGGTGCCTGTCTCTAAAGTATTAACTTTTAAATTTTTAATATAATTTACTTCCTTCATTCCCCACTTCTTCTTTTGTCCCTAGTTCTAATCTTAGAACTTAGTTTTGGTGTCTACTATCAGTGGCTCATTGTGTGGGAGAGCTTGGTAATGGCGTTGGAGCATCATAGCATGCACTGCATTGACTCTTTTTCTTATGAAAGCAGTAATTCTATTGAAAACACACGGTCCGAAGACCAAAAGTAGACNAAGAATCAGCAAGGGGNCTGCTAGGGAGGATAGTAAGGTCGTCATCCAGGGGACTTAGTGAACCAGGATTCAAACCAGCTCTGTTGCGCCTCCCTGCTTTGCTGCCTCATGTCTAATCTTTTCTTTAATCTTTGCATTGAATCTCGGACTACCCCTGTGTGATCTGCATAGAAACAGCAGTCTTCTTTAAGGGCCGCACAAAGTCCTCCCTCTCTTAAAAACAGCAGATCTAATCCTCTTCTATTCTGGAGCACTACTTCAGACAGGGAGGTGAGGGACTCTTCTAATTTAGAGATGGACTGTTCTAAAGTCCTGAGGTCTTCATCTATAGCATTGCTCAAGGCAGTTAATCCCCTTTCTCCTGTGACTAAGGCCGTAGTGCCAGTCCCTACGCCCGCGGCAACTCCCAGTCCCAGGAGTACAGCCAGGGTGAGGGATACTGGTTCTCTTTTCCATAATCTGGATCTCTGGTCAAATTCATCCTCGAAACTACTGGCAGTATGATAATAAATTCTAGGCACCAACTGCACAAGCACGCCAAAAATCTTGTGACGGTGAATACGCTAGTTGAGATGCAGGGGTTAGGCCCGTGGTGCAGGCCCACCACCTATTGGGTCCTGGTACCAAAAATGACCAGGAGTAGTCGGAAGGCTGACTTCAATCTTATTACATAGAGCTTGGTAGCCTGGGGAATTTTTCCTAAGCATAGTCCTGAACGGTCCCGACACATCCGTTAGGGTTAGCCGCCCTTCTTTGCCCCAAAGACAAGTCGTGTGGTCTGGGGTGTTATTATAGACCCCCATGGTGGCAATTCCTTCATAATAAGGGGGGCTGACCGCTAGGCATAGCCAGCATGATTCAGTCATTTCAGGGTTGGAATCATTCAAGGCGTAGTAAGCTCCCCATACTAAGTTAAACAGTCTGTGCCATCTTTGCTCAGTAGGTACTGCGGGAGGTGGCGTAGATGGTGGTCGCAGAGCAGATCTGGTGACCATATCTACGGCCCCATTTAGGGTTATGGATTTTACCTGGGGGTTTGGGGCTATTTAACCCTATCGGTCTGCTGGCGGGGATTTTTGGGACAGAGGGGGCCTCTGATCGGCTAGGATCCCGTTTGGCCCTATTGGTCTGCTGGCGGGGGTTCTATTTTTAATCTAATAGAGAAGGTCAGGCCATCATCGTGCCGTTCTTTGTACAATCTTATTCCCCATGAATGACCATTTCGATCCAGGTTTTAATTGTTTTTCCCTTCCTGTGAACTGAATGGTTAAGGGGTGGCACCAGGTATTGCATTCTGAGCCCGACTCATCTGGTGGCTATAATTTGCTCTAACCCTGATTAAATCCCAAGAAGAGGAGGGTTCCCAATAAGTAGTCCCACTGGTTTCACATCCCCAGTTTTTACAGTAGAAGTCTTCTTTGCCCCGCACCAGGAGTCAATTGAACGAGGTCTGTGGTGACCGGGGCACACGTAAAGGGGTATGCCTTTAGTTTACCCTTGCGATGGGGAGTGGCATCCTCCGGCTTGTTTTGCCCCCTTCGTCGACCCATGAAATCCCAGTCGGGGTTCCTATAGCCAGTTTACAAAGGTCAGGGTGTAAGTCTGGCCACCATGTCCAAGGGAAGCAGTTTTTGGATTGACCAGGTTATATCTCCTACCTGGGAGACGACTTGCCACGTGAGCAGTTGAGGAGCGTGGGGATTAGGATTGGACGACTTGCTCGCCGTTCCCATGACGCAAACGCAGCTTAAGAGGGTTATCAGTCTTTTCCACCTTCCAGAGATCTGCTGCATTCTGGGGTGCCTTCTTTACGTGTGTGGCGTGAACCCAAGAGGTTATACCGTCCACCTTGACTGCTGTGGGCATAGTGAGGAGCACCACGTAGGGCCCCTTCCAACGTGGCTCTAATGACCCCGTCCGATGTCGTCTCACAAGGACAGAGTCCCCAACCTGGAATTGGTGCGGGATGAGCAGATCACCAGGCTGGTAGGCCTCTTTTAGCTGGTTCCAGATGTCGCGCCTGACGGCCTCGAGTGCTTTCAAGCGGGCTGACAAAGGTATAGAAGGTATAATGTCAGGGTCATGTATCCCTATTTGTGCCAAANGGGGAGGGGTTCCATAGAGGATTTCAAAGGGTGTAAGTTTTAAGGGTCCTGTGGGGTGTTCGGCGCGCGGAACAGGGCAAAGGGCAGGAGGGCTGTCCAGTCACTATCGCCGGTCTCTATGGACAATTTAGTTAGGGTCTCTTTAATTGTTCTATTCATCCTTTCTACCTGGCCTGAGCTCTGGGGTCTATAAGCACAATGTAATTTCCAATTGATCCCCAGTTGACTGGCCAGTCCCTGACTTACCTGGGCAACGAATGCAGGACCGTTGTCAGATCCAATTACCTTTGGGATCCCGAATCTCGGGAGGATTTCTTCCAATATCTTCTTGGCTACTACAGAGGCAGTCTCTTTTCGGGTGGGAAAGCCTCTACCCATCCCGAGAAGGTATCTACAAATACTAGAAGATATTTATTCCCATACCGGGCGGTTTGATTTCAGTAAAGTCTATCTCCCAAAGGTTCGGGCCTGTCTCCAGAGTCTATGTCCAGTGCGGTATTTGGTAACTGCAGCATTTGTGAGAGCGCAAGCTCTACAATCCTTATAAATTTCCTCAGCCGCCTTTCTCAAATCTGGTACCTGGTACGGGGAGGCCTCAATAATTTTAATTAGTTTCTGAGGGCTCAAGTGGGTTAGCCGGTGTAGATGTGATAGATATTCTCGCCCTTCTGCAACGGAAAGGACTTTCTCTTCTTTAGTTAGTTCCCCACCGGAGACAGTTTTGTTGACCTTAGCTCCCTGGAGAGTCAGGACCATAGGTCCTAGTGCCGCCCGCTTGGCTTCCAAATCTGCTAAGCGGTTCCCTTGAGCTATGGGGTCGGTGCCTTTCTGATGACCTGGGCAATGGATGATTGCCACCTTTTAGGCAAATGTATAGCCTCTAGGAGGCCCAGAATCTCTTTTTATTTTTGATATCTTTTTCCGGCCGAGGTAAGCAGCCCTCTTTGTTTATAAATAGCCCCATGAACATGGGCAGTAGCAAAGGCATACCTGCTGTCCGTGTATATATTCACAGTCTTATTTTCAGCTAACCTTAACGCCTGTGTCAGGGCGATAAGCTCAGCCTTTTGTGCAGAAGTCCCTTCCGGCAAGCTGCTTGCCCACAGAGTCTTTTTCCCGTCTACCACAGCAGCCCCAGCCATCCTCTTACCTTCTGCCATAAAGCTGCTGCCGTCGGTGTACCAATTAGGGGCCCCAGCCCATGGCTCATCCGGCAGATCGGGTCGGGTCCCCGTTTCTGATGCCAAGATGTCGCGCATTGGTGAACAGGTATTTCATCCCCTGCTTCGGGCAGTAGTGTGGCAGGGTTTAAGATGGCGGGTGGGGCGAAGGTAATTCTCTCAGTTAGGAGCAGACTTTGGTAGTGAGTCATCCGGGCGTTAGTCATCCATCGATCTGGAGGCTGTCTGATAATGCTTTCTAAGGCATGGGGGGCTACTACGGTTATCTGTTGGCCCAGAGTTAACTTATCTGCATCTTTTACCAGCTGGGCAGTGGCGGCGATTGCCCTTAAGCAGGAGGGCCATCCACTGGCTACCGGATCCAGTTTTTTTGATAGATATGCGACTGGGCGCTTCCAGGGCCCAAGGGCTTGAGTTAGGACTCCCCGGGCGATTCCCTTTCTTTCATCTACATATAAGGTGAAGGGCTTGGTCAAATCTGGTAGGGCCAACGCGGGTGCCTCTAATAATGCCCGTTTTAGAGTCTCAAAAGCCTTCTGGTGCTCTAGAGTCCAGACAAAGTTCCCACTTTCCTTAGTCAATGGGTACAGTGGAGCAGCCAGGGTAGCAAACCCAGGGATCCACAATCGGCAGAAGCCGGCTGTCCCCAGGAATTCCCTTACCTGGCGAGCGGAGGTTGGGGCCGAATCTGGGTCACAGTCTTTTCCGTCGTCGGTTAACCACCTTTGGCCGTCCTTTAGTGTGTAGCCTAAGTAGACTACTTTTTCCTGGCACAACTGTGCCTTTTTCGACGCCCGGTATCCCAACTCACCCAACTCGGCCAGGAGGCGCTTGGTCCCTTCTTCACAGTCTCCGGGGTTTCCGCCGCCAACAGTAGATCATCTACATACTGTAAAAGAGTCACTTGAGGGTTTTTAACCCTATAATCAGTCAAGTCCCTGTGGAGGGCTTCATCAAACAGGGTAGGGGAGTTTTTAAAACCTTGAGGTAGTCTCGTCCAAGTCAGTTGTCCAACGATCCCCATATCAGGGTCGCGCCACTCGAAAGCAAAAAGTAATTGGCTTTTTGGGTGAAGCCGTAGACAGAAAAATGCATCTTTCAGGTCCAAGACAGTGTACCATTTTCTTGATGGGGGGAGGGAGCTGAGTAGGTTATATGGGTTTGGCACGGTAGGGTGTAAATCCTGCACTCTCTTATTTACTTCTCTCAAATCCTGGACCGGCCTATAATCATTAGTTCCAGGCTTTTTTACAGGCAGGAGGGGGGTGTTCCAAGGAGACTGGCAAGGAACCAGGATTCCTTGTTGGAGCAGCCTCTGGATATGGGGGCAGATTCCTTCTCTGGCCTCTTTGCTTATTGGGTATTGACGCACCCTTATCGGGAGGGCTCCGGCCTTAAGATCTATCACGACTGGGGGAATTCTCGTAGCCGTCCCTAGTCCCCCGGTTTCAGCCCATGCCGTTGGAAATTCGATCAGCCACTTATCGGTATTGAGCCGAGCTCTAGGCTTAGGCTGCTGATGGAGCCGATATTCTTCCTCTAGCTCCAGGGCCAATATCATGGTGGTAGGTGCGGACCAGGATACTGTAGGCCGAGGTTGAGCAAAATCTATTTGAGCTTTCAGTTTGGTTAAAAGGTCTCGACCTAGCAACGGGGTCGGGCATTCAGGAATCACTAGGAAGGAATGGGACACCCTTCCTTTCCCCAAGTCCACTGTCCGGGAAGTAGTC
Organism: Ceratotherium simum simum; assembly: GCF_057802395.1. Taxonomy (NCBI): domain Eukaryota; kingdom Metazoa; phylum Chordata; class Mammalia; order Perissodactyla; family Rhinocerotidae; genus Ceratotherium; species Ceratotherium simum. The sequence goes on along the minus strand of NC_141909.1, from coordinate 70,397,962 downwards.
CATGAGTATTGTTTCTGCCCAGTGGCTCCAACAACCAGAGTCTTTTTAGTTTTTAATTTCCCCAAAGGTTGCTTCAGTACTGAATATTCAGCCCCAGTATCAATCAGAAAACTCATAGGGGTCCCCTCAACAGTTAGGGTTACCCTAGGCTCGGGGAGGGGGCCCGAGCCCCGTCCGCTATTCTTCGTCCTCTCCTAAAGACAACACCTTGGGTGTGGCCCTTTCTTGGGGCATTCCCTTGCCCAGTGTCCTCTCTCCTTACAATAGGCACATTGGTCCTTGTCCAAGGGTTGCCGTCTGCGTGAGCCTGGTGGTGAGGCGTTGCCCAGGTTCCTGACTGTCTGTGATCTGGCCCTGTCGCTTTTATCACTGCGGCCAGTATTTTAGTTAGTTTTTTCTCGTCTCCTGTCTCTCCTGTCTTCCCTCTCCTCAGCCTCCCTTTCTCTCTCTCTCGCTTTTCCTCTTCACTCTCCCTTTTATGATACACCTTTTCAGCCTCCTTTATTACGTCCATGGTCGTAGTCTTGCACCCCTCTAGCCTTTGTAATCTCCTCTTTATATCTGGGGCTGACTGTCCAATAAAGGCCATAATGACAGAGGCCTTCTGCCCTTCCGAGGAGCGGATCAAAGGCGTGTACCTGCAGTAAGCCTCCATCAATCGTTCTAGAAAAAGCGGAGGGGGTTCAGTGGGTCCTTGCTGAATCTCTCTTACCTTAGCCAAATTGGTGGGCGCCTTGCGCTCCCGGAGACCCGCCACTAGAGCCCGGCGGTAGCGGACAGCGACCCCCTACCTTCAGCCGTGTTATAGTCCCAGTTGGGTCGGTTGTGCGGAAACCCTTCTTCCGCCTCAGCTATCGTTGCCGGCTGCCCGTTGGTGCCTCGGATATTCTTTCTTGCTTCCTGTGTGATTCTTTCTCTCTCCTCCGTGGTGAAGAGTGCCTGTAAGAGCTGTTGACAGTCATCCCAAGTGGGCTGATGGGAAAACATTAGGGACTCTATCAGGGCGGTTAATCCGGCGGGGTTTTCTGAAAAGGGGGGATGGTTATTTTTCCAGTTATACAGGTCTGAGGAAGAGAAAGGCCAGTACTGGAGGGGTGACAGCTGGTTGGGCCCCGCAGGAGCTCCATACTCTCTTAGCGGGAGCGCCACCGTGGTATCAGGCCCGTCCGGAGTGGCTCCGTGGCGGGTTCCGGGGGCAGCGGAGGGACCCGAGCCAGTCGCCCTCCGTCCTGATTGCGATCCTGGAGCGGGGGAGGGGTAAGGGGGGGGGGAGGAAGGGGGCCATTCGGGAGGAGGCTCAATCTCAGGGTAGACCCCGGGGGGGGCCGAAGGGGTCTCCGACTCCGCTGTTCGAGTTGATTTCGATTTTTGCCGTGTCTCCGCATCCTGCAGCGCCAGGACTCGGGGGCTTAGTTTTTCTGCTTTTACCCATGGCTTAACCCACGGGAGTGGGTTCTGCACCAGATCCTGCCACACTGTAATATATGGTCGTTGGTCAGGATGGGACCCGGTTTCTCCTGGAAAACAATAGCCCTCACCGCGAGGATAACAGTTAGATTAAACGTCCCTCAGGGGCCAACCCACATTGAGGAGGGCCACTCAGAGGCGCAAAGTCTGCCAACGCCCTTTTTTATTTCTACCGACAAATCGTGCGCTCTCGCTCTCACTTCAGTCCAGTGGTCTAAGGTCAAAGAGAGGGTCGTCATAGTCTGTCCCATCCGTCAAATGAGGTCCACGTAAGCGAACAAAAACAGAACAATGAACATCAAAAACACAGCAAGACAAAAACAACTTTGCCCGGTTGGTGTCTGTACAAGCCAACCGAAGGCGGTTTCAGGACGGGAGGGGTTTTCGTGTCCTCCCTGGGAAAAAGAGTGCCGTTTCTTTTCTACCTGAAAGGGGGTAGTCAGGCTTTCCTGACTCCCCTTGTCCCTTGGGCGTCCCCAGGGTTGCAGCCTGCAGTTCCCAGCACGTCTGCCACTGCAGCCGCTGGGCCCTCTCGGCCCAGCGGCGGCTGCCCAGATACGAGACCAAAGCAATGCTTGGCGCCGCACACACTCGCACACCCAGTCACTCAGGCTTACCTCCAAAGGGGTCTTGAGTCTGGGGTGACGCGCAGATCCCGGACGAGCCCCCAAATGTAGGATTCCAAAAGGAAATCCAACTCCAGTCTCGGGAAAGCGCGGACCCACAGACACAGGAGACCGAGCTTGATGCAAATGCACGAGGTTTTAATTAAGCGGAGCTCCGGGTCGACACGTATCTCTACTTGGGAGACAGAGAGGGTCGACCCGAACCTTAAGGGCAAGCTCTTTTATAGGATTCGGAAGCATAAAGCGGGAAAAGGTTGGCGCGGTCTTACATGATTGGCTAATTTAAAACATTTAAACAGTTACATTTTATGGCGCGAATTGCTATGGCGCGAAGCAATTATCAGGTTACACACACGCGTCCCCATCTGGACCCCCTCCACCCCGACCCTCCCAAACTTATCCCTCTGGAGCACTCTCTTGTTCTCAATTTTCCCCGAACAGTTTAGGGCGAGTCTTCTATGAATAGAGTCAGTCAGGATCGATAAACGTTCCCCCTTATACCAGGAATCCTTAGGGTGTGGAGGTGCCTGTCTCTAAGGTATTAACTTTTAAATTTTTAATATAATTTACTTCCTTCACCTGCAGTCTTTCTTATCGTTGACTTCTGTTATTTGCACATTTTTTCTTTTCTGAAAGGGCTACTCTTTAGTTCACTTGCAATCTCTATTTTTCTGTTCTTCACAGTACCAACGTAGTGCTAAGTTCTTAATAATTACTTATTGAATTCTAATCCTAATCATTTGTAAGGCAAAAATTTTGGGTAGTATATTCTATCCCTAAACTCTTTGGCACCATGAAAATAAAAGATTATTTAGAAGTGGAAACTCTATGTTCTGCTGAGTTCTAAAATTTCTATTATCTGTAAACCTGGACCAGAAATCTTGGGATTGTTGCTTGCCATTTGTTCTTAAGAAATGATAGATCCTTGGGCGTATTTCACTGTCCTAAGTTATTACATATCAAAAATTAAATCTCCCCAAGATAAATAAAATTGTTGAGAAGTTAATTGTGAATGCAGCTAAAATGGCATTCAAAATGCAGTTCAAAAATTACACTTAAATCCACAGCTGAAAATACTTTTCTTAGTGAAGGAGACATCATTTCATTGTTATGTAAAATTTTAGAATAAAAAATTTCTTATGGATTTAATTCATTCTAATTTAATAAGAATAGAATTAATTGCTTCTTTGGTTAATTTAAATATTAGCAATAATCATCCTAATAGAAATTAGTTAGAACAAAAAGACAATGAAGAACAAGCTTTAATATCATTTGACTGTCTCTAAAGACCATAGTTAAAAGCATCAACTATTTAATCTTATTTTTTTGTGAAATAATTTTCAAAATGAATATTTTAAATCAGTGACCCTGTTAAAAAGCAAGAAAAGCATGTAATCAGAAATAAGTCTTCTGCCATATCTTATATTAAAGTCAAGCCCTTTCACAAATCTTTGAAAAGTGTTTAGGAATCAGAACATCACAATTGAAAAAAAATTTTTTTTCTTTCTCATAGCGTATACATGTTATATATGTCACTTTCTCCCTAACAGTTCCTATAATAATAGTAGAAAGTTTTTGATGTGTTTGGAATAAAGAATTCTAGATAATATAAAATTTCATTCTCTTCTAAGGATATGCTGAACGTCAGAAAGGGTAAAATAATCAAGTATTAAACTACTCAAAGAACTCGCTAAAATATTTCTATTAAAAAGATTAATGATTTGCACTGCATTTACCTGAAAACACAATGTTAAATTGACCAGTTTGCATCTGTTTTGTAAGAAGGATGAATGTCTGCTGAACAGCCTATTAAAAGAGAGAGGCATACTGCAGACTTGGAGGTTCAGCATTCTGGAAACTGCTCCATAGCATTAAGGGGCCATAGAGCACGCTTTTGTGGCTTAAAGCCCTGGAGTTGCAGGAAATTCTAACTTGAGTGCCAGAGGAGCTCTGGTTATCTGCAATTTCTGAGGTGGCTCACTGGGTGCTCCATGATTTAGAAAGCTTGTTGTGACTTGAATCCTAGTTCTTGTGGAGATTGTCAACTCCACAAAATTAGCTGGAAAAAGTCTTATGATTCCAAAGAAAGGAAATTATCAGGCCTTGCTGATCCCTCCTCTGTAATGATCTGTGTTCAGTCAAGGTTCTTTAGAGAGAAACAGAACTAATAGACCTTAAAAAAAATATATATATATATATATATATATGTATACATATATATATATATAGAGAGAGAGAGAGAGAGAGAGACAGACAGACAGAGGGACAGAAAGACAGAGAGAGAGACAGAGACAGAGAGATTTATTATAAGGAAGTGGCTCATGCGATAATGGAGGCTGAGAAGGCCCAAGATGTTCTGGGACTCCAGTAAGCAAGCTGGAGACCCAGGAGAGCCAATGATATAGTTCTAGTCTAAGTCTAAAGGCCTGAGGAACAGAATTGATGGTGTAAGGTCTAGTCCAAAAGCCAGCGTGCTTGAGATCCAGGAAAAGCCTATGTTTCAGTTTGAGTCCAAAGGCAGGAAAAGACTAATGTCTCAATTCAATAGTCAGGGAGGATGAGTACCGTCTTACTTGGGGGGCGGTCAGCCCTTTTGTTCTCTTCAGGCCTTCAACTGATCAAATGAGGGCCACCTGCATTAGGGAGGGCAATCTTCTTTACTCAGGCTGCTGATTCAAATGACAATATCATCCAGACACACCCTCACATATATACCCAGAATGATGTTTGACCAAATATATGGTCACCCTGCAGCCCAGCCAAGTTGAAACGTAAAATTAACCATCACAATCTGATTCTACTCATAGCTTTTTTCATGTTCCCTGAAAGACACTGAAATTATCTATAACAGCTGTACTTCAGGTAGGATTTAAAAGAATTGAAAGCAGAGGTTTCTGTAGAATTATTAATATTTTAAACCTGGAAGAAATATTAGAAATTTTTAGTCCAAATCTCTTGTTTTGTCTTCACAAAGATAACACTCTTGGGGTCCCAGAGGCAATGATAGGTCAAACTAGTCCCTGTCCTCCTGCTCTTAGGCTAGGGCTTCTCCCAAAGTCCATAGCACTTCTCACGTCAAGGGAGGTGTCACTGGGGAGAGGCGTGTCATCTCTTTCTTCTCTTTCGCTCCTGCTCTTCCTTCTTCTCCTCTTCCTCTAGTTCTTCTTCCTCCTGTTTATCTGGCTCCTTTTCCTCCTCTTCCTGTTTTTCCTCTTCCTCTTTCTTCACCTCTTTCTCATCCTTTTCTTTCTCTTCCTCCTCTTCTTCCTCTTTCTCTTTTTCCTGCTTTGTCTCCTTTTTTCTTGGTGTGGAAAAACTTAGGGATTGGAATAAATACAAAACAAAGCACACTTCCTTAACTTAGGTTTATCTGTCTTCAGCCTGAAGGCGAAGGCTGTGTAGGTTATCTTCTCTTTTGAGCCAAGATCTTGAAGGCAGAACCAAAGTAGGAATGTCCTTGAGGACTTAGAAACTGCATATGTGGTGCCCCTTTGGTTGAGACTTGGCATCTCACAGGAATGATCATTTGGGGCATTTGCTGAGTAAAGTTAACATTTAATTAGCACATACTATATGTTGTTTACTGTGTTAAGCATTTTAACTCAGGAGGAGGAGAGAAGTCTTGGAAGTTCCATAATAAAAATGAAGTAAACTTTTAGCCACCTTTTCAGCAAATAGATAAGAATTATAGACCAGAAACCATGGCAATGATATCCATATAAAATTTCTCAAGTTTTGTTATCTCCCTGTTTGGTATTATTTTATTGGTTATTTTTATTTGTTGCTATTATTGTTACTCTTTTATTATTACTTCTTGCCATACTCATTAATTCACTTGTTTATTCCTTCAACTGACTATCCAACTCTCTAACATTTGCTTAACTCTTACTGTGTGCTGAGCATGTATTGGAAGTACACAGATAAATAGGACAGATTTTGCACTCAAGAAGAGTTAATATAGCATAACAGTTCAGAATTTGGACTCTGAAATTAGATGGACAGTGTTGAAGCCTAGTTTTTGCCACTCCCTTAAAATTTAACATCTCTATATCTCGATTTGCTCATGTGTAAAGTGGGGCTTAATAGGACTACAGTGATGATCAAATGCATGGAAAGAGTTTGGCAGAGTACTTGGCACATAGTAAGCACTCATGAATGCTCATCGTTATTTTTATTATTGATGTTAACCTTGCAGCTGGCTCAGAGACTCATGTTGTCAGTCCTCCATGACAAATGGAGCTGAGGAAACTGGCACTTGATCCCAGCTAGAGGGATGACAGAAGGCTTTTTGGAGGACAGGATACTTAAGTTGACTTGGAACAGTCCTTGGGAAGACGTGAAACTACCTTACACAAAAGAGTCTAAAAAAGGATATTCCAGGCAAAGGAGAATAGCAGTTATAAAAACAATAGGCTGTGAAAGCTCTAGGCACTTAAGGAGAAGGGTTTTAAATAAACTGGCAGAAGCAGACCTCATAGAGGCCAACTTAAGGTAGGACAGCCCAATCATCCATTTTATAGATGAGGAGGTCTAGGCCTAAATGCCTTGGTTGGAATGAATTGCCTAAGGTCAAACAGCTGGTGAGTGAGAGAGCTCTTACACACTACAGCCTCCCCTTGCCATTGCAGAGCTGACCTGGCAGAACATCCTGCTGTTAGTTTATACACAGGAGTCAAGAGTTTCTGTATAGAAATTTGCATCAGTAGCTTTCCTATCTATCACTTATAATCTTTTTCTTAACTAGTTGGATATTTAGGCCGTTAAAGCATGTATTTTTGCATGTATATTGCTAGAAATGAGTAATGTTTTTCCTTCCTAGACCCCACTCACACTTTCTACTACCAACTCCCCTCATTACCAGATCAAAGAACTACTTGCAAATTCTTGCCCGTATGATCTAGTCAAGATGAAGAAAGAGAACCAAAGAATTAATGATATGGAACCAAGAAAAAAATGTCCAAGTCTAGGTATACTGATTTTTCAGCCCCCAATTTCTTATGGTTAGTATTTATTTAGCTGATTAGTCAGTCATTCAAGAAATGGAGCTTCCATCTACCATGTGTCCTAGGTCCTAGAGATACTGTTATGACCGAGATCAACTACTTCTGACCACAGTGATGGTGGGAATATGACAAGTAAGTGAGTGACTGCAAAGTAGTGTAAAGAAATGCAATGATGGGGAAGTCTAAGCTGTTATGAGGCTTCCTGGGATGGACATCTATTTTGACCAAGAGTGTTAAGGAAGTCTTTCTGGAGGAAGTAATTTCAGCATTAAATTTTTAAATCAGTAGGAGCAGTAAGCTAGAAGGGCTTGGTGGTTGGGTGAAGGAGGTTTGAGGAATAGCCAGTACAATGTCCTGGAAGGAAGAGGAAATATTCAGGACTGAGAAGTGCACTGGTGTGGCTGGAATGGAGGGGACTCCTTCATCTCCAGAGGTGAGGCTGGAGAGATGCAGAAACCAGATGTGAAGGGCTATGTAAACTGAGAAAGGAATTGAAAGTTCATTCTAAGGACAATGTGGAATTATATACTATTTATCAGGGGAGTGAAAAGATCAGATGTGTATTTTAGAAAGATCCTTCCAGTTTCAGTTCAGTGACTGAATAGATAGCGTAGGCCAAGAGTGGGTGCAGGAATATCAGTTTAGGGACTTTTTAAATAACTAAAGCAAGACATATTGGAGATGGAGGTAAGCAGAACAATGGGAGTGGTAACTGGCTTGGTAATTGATTGAATGTGTGAGCAGATGAGGGCGATGAATTGCACTCACCAGGCTCTATCGAACAAACTCCCTACTGGTAGTGCCATTCACAGAAGCAGGGAACACTGGACCAGGGACAGCTGGAGATATAGAGAGGGTCAGAAAGAAAAAGAAGTGAGTTTAGGTTTGGACCTTTTGAGTTTGAAATGCTTGTGGATCACCCAAGTGAAGCTGTCTAGTATAAAGGGGGCAAGTGAAATTGTCAGTTTATGAACAGAAACTTAATAACTAGTTATTTTACTAAGACACTCTCTGGATAAGGAGATAAAACTCCCTGCACAAGGACATTTGCTGTCTATGCTAGGATCTGGGGGTTTCTCAGCACCCAAAGCAGTCCAGACAGCCCCTAAACTGAGCTCAGAGCACTAAGCCAGGTGCTGGTGGGAGAACAAGGGAACATCTGGAGAAGTCTAAAGAGGAAGCCAGAGACGCTTTTAAATCTCTTCATCATTAATCTGTGTGAAATTGTTCTGAAAGCACCAAGTTGCCCAAGTAGTAAATGAAGTAAATTTGTGATTAGCTTGAAGGACACAGTGGTTAAGAACATGGGCTTTTGAGCAGATAATTCTGGTTTGGAATTCCAGTTCTGTCACTTACTCTATGGCCTTAGGGAAATTAATCTCTCTAAGCCTCAATTTCTTTATCTGTAAATGGGATGAAACTATCCAATTACGTATAAAAATACCTAGCTCATCAGAGTATTGTAAGGATTAAGTGAAACAATGCATGTAAAATTTGAGCAAATTGCAGTGTCTGGCAAGTAGTAAGTCTCTGGTAGTCACTGTCGCTGCTGCTGCTGTTATTATGAGACGTCCAGGAAAGGCAAATATCCTTTTTCCCCCAGTTTACTACAGCAACCAGGGCTAAAAGGAGCTCACAGCCACACCCGTTCACACAGATTTGGGCAGAGCATGTGACTATATGTTTATTTGTAATAACAAAAGACTTCCTTATTTTCTTGCTTTAAAACCATAACCCTGTTGTTCTTTGGAAATATGGAAGAGAAGTGCATCCTGTTGCTAAGTGATATGCTCATGTAATTACTAGAGAAACAGATGGCCAATGAATAGTAGACAGATAATTGCCTTAGAAATGGATTTAGTTAAAGATTGGAAATGATGATAAAGTGTATTGTCCTTATGATAGTGGTATTAAGGTGCTTTGTGGTCAATTATAATAAAAAAAATCATATGGAAAAGAGCATCTTGTTTCCCCTTTAGAGCTGATAGGAAGCCAATGCTTGCTGTATTATTGCTCCAAGCTTTGGAAGAAAATGGAACCACTCATTGTGCTAGATAGATGCTTTATTCTAGGCTACTTTTTCTTCCAAGGAAGGAGTTGAGCACTTATTGAACACCAACTATTATTCTTTCTTGTACCTCCCTTCTTCCCTGCTCTGTACTTTCTTCCTCCATTTTGTCCCCATATACCCCAGACTACCACAAAAATTTAGAAATGGGTACCTTACACACACACCTGGCTGATGGCTAGGTAAATTGGAACAATCTTTAAGAAAATGATATGCCTCTGTAAGTCAAGTACAAAAATATTATGCCATTTGATCCAGCAATCTCACTTTCTTGGAAATTTATCTGAAGAAGATAATTCAGCAGAAGAGAAAACTATTTGTATGAAGATATTTATTGTAGCATTATCTATAATAATAAAAAAACTGGAAATAAATGTCCAATACTAAATAATAAAGAACAATAATCCTATATTAATTCTACATAATATTATGCAGCTATTCAAAATATTTTCAGTCTCCTTAAAAATCTGAACAAAATTAATAATCTCTTAGATAAATTAGTTTGTGAGAAGTCACCTGTTCTATGTTTATAGCTATATGAAGAATAGGCATGAAATATGAAAATGACTAGGAGAGAGCAAACAAAAATGAAAATGATGTGTTTTTTGGAGAGTGTAAAAATTTTTTTCCAATCTTTAAAAATTCAATTTAAATTTATTTTAATATTATTTTATAATACATTAAAACTGAACACCACAAAGAATTATTCTCTATGTGGTCAAAATCCAAGATGGCATCTTGCAGCAGCAAATAAAAAGGCTTCACTACTTTTAGAATTCAAGTAATCTTAGAGAAATAAATAGCTCTGTTTCTCGGTGTTTTATCTCCATTGTTTTCTATTGTGAGAGGCATTTACAAGTATATTGAATTTCTCTTGCTTATGAATTCAACTGCTGCTGCTTTTCTACAAACAGCCTTAATCCTTTGTTTGGCTGTCATAGTTGCTGCCACAGGAATTATGATGCTGCCAACAGGGAATTCAAGAGCTAAAATGAAGAGGTTTTTAAAATGCCAGTACACACTTCCTCCCTCTTCTGGACATCTATATATATATATGCATATATTTCTATTAAATTCTAACCTTGTTCAGGACAGGGACCATAAAATTTATTTAATCTGAAAACATGCTCTCGGTGCCGTATTTATTATTATTTAAAAATAAAATAAATACATTCACTAATCAGTATACCTGCTAGCAATGAAGAAAGAAAATTCTGGCTTCCCTGGGGGTAGAATTCCACAGTTTTCCTCATGGCCGTGCTCAGGGTTTTGTTTTCTTTTTCTTTCAACTACTCAGACTCTAATTTTCAATTACTCAGGATAGTTTCCCAATCAATGTCAGGTAGGATAGATGAAAGTTTTATTGGCTCCTTTCACAAATATTATGTCATTATTATTTTAGTATGACTAAATAAAGAATACAATGACTAAAATTATTCTTGATTATTGATTTTAAAATTGAGAGAGGATAACTATGCCTCTAAATCACACAGCTTTACTCAGGTTAAAAAGTTGTGAGGAAAATGTTTGCTTGCTGGAGACGTTGAGTTGCAGGTGTCACCTGTTCCCATGCTGTAAAGTGCACATGCGACCTTCCGGACTCCTTCCCAGCCATCTGCTGCAAATTTAAATGTACAATCCCAAAACTGTTTTCCTTAAGGCTCAGCATCTAAAGAACATTATTTGAAAATCCCCTTAGAGACAGAAAGAAAAAGAAATAAAACAAGCAATGGTCTTCCTGCTTGCATATTATTCTACTCAAACCTCACTCTAGACAAAAGTCACTGTAGTCCTTTGGTGACAGAAACAGATGTCTCAAAGAGGACGGGATCACACAAAGTCAGGCTTTGCCTAGGGGGTAAAGCATTCTTCATTGACAACCATCTGGGTTTTGACTAGACGAAGTGTGATAATGCAAAATATTGCCTCATAGTCCCTATGGAAGTTTGGCTAATAGTACCAATGATGATTTCACCAAGGCCATCCACGGGGAGCAACTGCATGTATATATGCATGGGTATGTCTATACATGTATATGTATGTATATATGGGTATATGTGTATATGTATGCATGGGTGTGCATAAATGTTTTTAATTCCATTTGTCCAATGCATTTTTGGTTTATATTACTTCTTTCACCTTCAAGGTTATTGACATAATTTAACACTAAAAGTCAAAGTTGTTATTTTGATATTTTTTCAAAATTAAAGATGTAATTTCTAAATGAGTACAGGGGACTTTGAAACATTAAGCTGTTAAATTTCAAGGTCCTGAGATTTTGAAACTCAGAAAAGAAAGGTAAGATCCTAGACGTAAACTCCTGTCTTCAGGTGCTCATGATGTGAACAGATTTGCAAGGCACACAGGGTCCACATTTCCCTGGTACAGTCCTTGAGTCCTAAGACACAATCAGAAGGCAGTTCCCTGTCAGCCCCCCTCATTTCACAGAATGCAGGTGGAGTCCTGCGTAGGTAAGTCTGTGAGCAAGGCATATAAGTCTACGAGCCCAGGCTTCTGTGGGCCTCTTTGTTGTGAACACGGTAGATTTTTAAATAAACCAGAACCTTAATTTCCAGAAAGATAATCACAGGCATGGAAAGGAAGGCCAGGCTGAAGTGCAGGAAACAGCCCGCAGGTCTAATTTTAGGACTGTGAATCTCAGCAGCATCCTTTAAATACTGCAGAACACTCTGCTGTTTCCAGGGCCTCTTCGGGATCTATTTGAATATATTAGGATCAAAAGAGCCCTCCTGCTTCCTTGGAGTTAGGCAAACGCTGCCAATCGTCCCATTTTAGCTCCTTTAGTTGTGCTCTGTGTACCGCATAGGGCTCTTTCTACAACCTCCACACTCTGGGCCAAGCACAACCCAGCAGTCAGGATTCAGACACTATTTAATTTCCTTCTTGAACCATCTTGTTTCGTATAAGTTGACCTTTTCATGCCTCTAAAATTTCCTCATTAGAAAATGACAGGCTCCCTGGGATTAGAAACCTTGATAACACTGTGTATAAAGGTGTCTGGATAAAATTTTCCTCATTTAAAAATGAAAGAAAACTCCTTCATCCACTCCACTAGCAGGATTCAGAGCCTACAGACAATGCACTTGGATTTTCCTAGAAAAACCTTTGCTTGTTGCAGTAACTGGCAGAACTGTGGTCCGAGATGGATCTGAAGGTACTCTGATTTTAAGAAGCTCAAAATAATTATTGACTCTATTTTCAGAGTGCCCATTACCTGTAAAGCATTTAATATATGCCATTGCTAGTATTCCCCATAGCTGTGCAGGGTGCATGTTATAGTTAGGGACACTTGGATTCAGAAAGATCCAGAAACTTGCCCAAGGTCATCCAGCAGGTGAGTTGAGAGCTGGGGTTTAAACCTGGGTCCATTCTTTCCCTTGTGTTGTTCTGCCTCTCAGGAAAAATAACTCTTCAAAAAAGAAACGTCAGGTAGACATGCTGCAGACACGTTAGTTTGTGTGAACACATTCCATTAACAATATCTATTTGGACTAGAGAATTCCTAGCGGTTTCAGACCTGAGCAACTGAAGTAGAGTTATTACTGAACCAGCCCTGAGTCAGGCTGCTAGGATTCAATCTTCACATTTATTTGGTATGTGGCCACTGGCTGGCTGTGTGATTTGGGGCTATTACCTTTCCAGGGTTAGGTTTCTTGAGCTGTACAATGAGAAAAATAATAATACTTTCCTCCTAGGGTTGTTGTGAGGATTAAATGAGAAAATGCTTGCAAAGTGCAAAATTGCTTTTAAATGTTTTTGTCTCCCCCACCCTGTGTATATGGGAAAGAAATTTTTTTTTTACAGGGGAAAATTTTTGGAGCAAATTAACTTGTGACTTGCTAGAAACCTCAAATAATGGTACCAAACAATAAAGAAGGCTGATGTACAAAATTGCCAGCAGTGGAGGGCATTGCAACAAAACATGCGGTGGATAGGAAAGGCTGAGGCTGTCACGCGCCATTACTTCATAGCCTGACTCCATGCTGACTCAGCCAAAGGCAGGCAGTAATCACCGCCAAGTTTATATGCTCAAAAATTGATGTGGCCATATTTCCACATTCTCAAAAGCAAAGTCAAAAAAAAGGGTGATCAGAAAGTTTTTATGGGGCTAATCATGAAATGCTGACCACTCCAGCGTATTGATTTGCCTTTAGTTAACCTCTAATTCTCAGTTATCTGCCCAGCCAAAAACGGAGGTATAGAGGGGGAATCCTTTTGTCTTTTGGTCATTTTGGAACAAAGAACTTGCCAGTTCTTATTTATCCTATAGAAGGTAATTGATTGGGGATGATGGTAAGTGTTCAGATAGAATTTCTAGAGGACATTTATCTTAATCCTCCCACAGCCCACACAATCAATATTGTTTATGCTAATGATGTGATGGCCCCACAGCGTCAGAAATTCTGAAAAGCATGTGTAAGAGCAGTCACAGTACGGTATTCAGTTATCTCTTTGTATTTCTAATAGTAGAAATAAATTAGAAGAAATGTATTTAACTACTATTCTGAGCCCGCAAATCCATTGTTTTCTTGTTAAGTGGTACTAATTGTGGTTGTCATGGAAACCATGAAGGTACTTAGGTGAATTGCCGATCTGCTTTTTCCTCTGTGATTATTTCTTTGGCTGACACTGAAGTTCCTCCTCTAGAAAGCTATTATACATATGTTCACAAGACACTTGCTCTAAGTGAAGATGCTCGATAAATCTGTTACACCAATTATATTTGTACTGTGGTTATGATTTGCTTCAAATGTAAACTGATCATCTAGAAAAATTAATAAAACCAGGTGGCTGTTTTTTTGCCAAAAGTATCCATGTAAAGTATCCATGTAGATAATTTTGAAAAAAGTCTACTTGCTGTAAAATGCTTGTATCATTTTTTGTCTATGTGTATGCTTTTGAAATACCATTTTGCTGTAACTTTTTCAAAAAATGGAAAAATCATATTAAAGAGTTTTATCTACTTCTTTTCAATCCGAGGGGCAGATTTCATGAGGAACAGGTATTCGTGGAGGGTATATAAGCAGAGGAAAGGGTCTGGAGTCTTATGGTCTTGGGAAAAATATTAGACCCACCAGTTATTAACTGTGGGTACTTGACCTGGGTTTCAATGTCCTCATGTGTAAAATGAAAGTCATGACTTCACTGGGTTTTTGTGAAGTTGAACAGTAACTATACATATCATGCTCCTGGTTCAGTGCCAGGCAGATAACAGATGCTCAAGAAATTTCACTCCTGGGGCCGGCCCTGTGGCTTAGCGGTTAAGTGTGCGCGCTCCGCTGCTGGCGGCCTGGGTTCGGAACCCCGGGCGCGCACCGACGCACCACTTCTCTGGCCGTGCTGAGGCCGCGTCCCACATACAGCAACTAGAAGGATGTGCAGCTGTGACATACAACTATCCACTGGGGCTTTGGGGGGAAAAAAATAAATAAATAAAAATCTTTAAATAGTGAAATAAAAACCCAGATTTAAAAAAAAAAAAAAAAAAAGAAATTTCACTCCTGTTCCAGTCTAAGTCTCCCTAAGCACCCTCCCCTCCCTCATCCCCTCACAGAATCTCACCCCTAGGATCCTGGAGTGATGTATTTGGTTCAAAAGGAAAGAACGTTTGGCTGGCAGAATCTCAGCAAATTGTTAGTGTCCTCATGCCATCTCCATGTTATGGGAGGCAAGCAATATCCCAGGATGAGCCTGACCTGGAAAGAGAAGCTTTCACAAAGATTTGATAAATTCTATGGTGATAACTTCTAAGTAACTCTCAAGAAGTTTATTCCCCTCTCAACACATCTCATCAGCCAGGGGCAATTGTTTGCCTCCTGCTCATCTCAGAAGCAATTGTTTGCCTTCTGCATCTATGAGTTTTAGGAAATGCACAACTAAAAATTTTTAACTGGTGATACAGCTATTCCTGCAGCTCACTACACCTGTGTAAAATCTTCATCATTGGGATCATGATGTGCAGTCACCACACGGGCAGCATATGATATTCAAAAGGAAATAAACAGTCTTATGAGTCTTTATGTTACTAAATCTTTCCTATTACATTTTGGTTTATATTATGAATCTTATTTATTTTAATAAAAGTGAACTTAGAAAGTAAATCAAGTTTCTCACTGTATCTTGTATATGCCTCAATTAATAGCATATATATATACTTACCACATGATATTACCATTGTTTACATATATTTATCCCCGTAGATTAAACAATTTACAGATAGGGACTGCAGTCTGTAAACACAAAACAAAACACAACAAAATGAAACAAAACAAAAACTTGAAATCTCCAGCACCAGGTAACGTTGGGCTAGTCATCCATTCAGTGATTATTACTGAGTGTCTATTATTTTCCCGGTGCTGTGCTAGCTGTTGGGGATTCAGTAGTGAGCATGGCAGACATGTCTCTTTCCTCATTGGGCATTAAGCACACATCTACCATAGCAGACACCAGGTGCTGTGAGCAGTGGACTGCCGGCTCTCGGAGCACATGGCACCTACGCTAACCCACAAGAGAATGGCATGTGGATCAAGTCAGGCTTCCCCAAGGTAATGCCTTTGAAGCAGATAAGTGAAGATGTGCAGCTTGGATAAAAAGGTTAGGGAGAGTGTTCCAAACAGAAGGAAAAGCAATTCTAAATGCTGAAGGTCAGAGGCCAAAAGACATGTTCTTGAATTCCTGTGCCTGCAAGTTCCTAGGAAAGAAACCTGTGCAAAACACACACTGGTGACATTGATCCACTCCTATATAAAAATAGGAGATTGCATTTTTTAATAAACCACAGGATCAGCACTGTGGATCTGTGTCATGGGCTGAGGTTATACTCTGAGAGGCCCTGATTGTGCAGCCTTTCAAGATGCCTTGGAAGCAACAGTTAACCCCACCAGCACCCCTACAATGGAGCCGTTGGGTGAAGAACAAAGGCAACCCATGAGGTTTCTTTGGGACTTCGTCTTGCTTATCTGTTACTCTAGACTTCAAACACATTTTAGTTTCTCATGAGGCTGCTTATTCAAATGCTCGTTATGCAAAGATTTGAGCTAATTATCCAATATTTTAAACAAGGTGTAATGGGATGCCCAGAATTAAGGAAATTGTCGAACACAGCACAGTTGTTGGAGTCCAGTCAGAGAAATCTGGATTTGCTCCGTGGCTCCTGCTCTTCAGATCTAGGAAACCTGCAGCACGTTCTTCCCTTAATCTGTTAGCAGGGCTAGGAATACCTACCCAGAGGACTGCTGTGAGGATTGAGTGAGAGAACCTTCATTACCTTTTTAACATGATGTCTGGTTTCACCAGGAAATGATAATTAATAATGAGAGTAATTTTTAAAAGCCTCAGCAACATTTTCTCTTTTTTTCCTCCTGTATTTTTTTTTAAATAGCTTTATTGGAATATAATTTATATACCATAACATTCATCCATTTTAAGTGTAGAATTCAATGAATTTTAGTATATGCAGAGTTGTACAATCAACATCAGAATCAAATTTTAGGACATTTCCATCACCCTAGAAAGAATACTTTTGGATTTCCTTTTTTGTGTTTATGAATTCCTAATTGTGTTCAGAAAATGTTCTACTTTAGAATTCTGGATAATCATCATATTTACAAAATAACCACAGGTTATCATTTTGCGATATTGTGATACACTCTTGATATAGTTCAAACTAACCATTGTGTTTTACTTATGTGGCTAAATATTTTGGTATTTTCTAGTAATCATTATTCTAAAGATTACATTCCCTGATAATTTCCTTCTAATTTCTCTTCAGATAATAATAGGGGGCATCACTCATAATATTTATTGATATTATTAAAAAACATTGAAATAGTTTTTAATATTTTGTACAAAGAACATTCCAGGATTACTGGTGGTGCTTATTCAAATAAACAAGTTAGAAAAACAACAGCAAATAGTGTCATAAAACCTCTGTGGGAAAAAAGTGTTTTCTTATTTAAGTTTTATTATGAAAAGGTAGTTATTGAGATGATCTTGAATGTGTTACTAGAAAGTCCTTGAAAAAGGGTAGACACTAGTAGAGAGGCAGTATGTTATGGGATTAGGCATGAGGGCTCTGTGTAGCCAGACTCTGGTTCAAACTCAATCCTAGCAGTTGCTAGCTGTGGGATGTTAAAGCAAATTCCTTAGCTCTCTGGGCCACAGCCTCCTTGTTTGTAAAATAAGGGTGATAATAGAGTTGTGGGAATTAACTTATCATATACAGTCATGTGCCGCATAATGACATTTTGGTCAATGATGGACCGCATACATGATGGTGGTCCCATAAGATTAATGCCATATAGCCTAGGTGTGTAGTAGGCTGTACCACCTAGTTTTGTGTAAGTACACTCTATGATGTTCGCACAGTGATGAAATCCCCTAACAACGCATTTCTCAGAACCCATGCCCATCGTTAAGTGACACGTGACTGTACGTAAAGCAATTAGTATGGTGCCTGGCGTATAGTAAGAGTTCAATAAATGGCCGCTGGAATTTTTCTGAGTTGTAGACTCCTAGGGAACTGATAAAGGAAGCATTTTATCAAGTTAAAGAACACAGGGAAGGAGAAACGCAGTGTCCCTGCTTTCTCCCATGTATACATGTTATTAAACTTGGTTTTATTTTCTCCTGCTAAAAAAAAATAAAAAATAAAAAAATAAAGAACACGGGGGTGATAGGAAAATTATAAATGTAGAGGAAGGGGTTCCTTTCATCTTCAATAGAGAATCAAAAATTTCCACCTCTGGTAAATGATAGTCATTCAAGAACTAAATAGATAAACGTTGGTGCACATTCTCTGTGGCGTAGATAGAACCACTGCACTATAATCTGATTTTGTTCTTTAGCTTTGAGGAGAGGAAATGAGGGAGACCAAAGAAAAGCAGATCTTGCTAGAATAAAAGCTCCTAGTCATTCAAGAACTAAATAGATAAACGTTGGTGCACATTCTCTGTGGCGTAGATAGAACCACTGCACTATAATCTGATTTTGTTCTTTAGCTTTGAGGAGAGGAAATGAGGGAGACCAAAGAAAAGCAGATCTTGCTAGAATAAAAGCTCCCAGACAGACATCCTAAGGCCTTTCCTTTACTTAGGTTTGTGGGCACAGGGAGGATATCATCTGCCTGCAACTGAGTCTGAGAAATGCCAGGAGCAGCCATGAGAGGCTGGAGACCTTGACAGGCAGGTTGGATGTCATCTATGCTCATGGCTCTAGGATGCCTGGTGAGTAGTTGGGGACAAAGATATTAACACGGAAATCAGTGGCTCCAGGACAAGTGGGATGACCTGATTGCCAGAGTCCTCAGGCCACATAGTCATTTGTGGGACTGAATTAGGAGGTGATAGTAAGCTGGAGATAGGGGCTTGAACAATGACTCAAATTAGGAGTGGGTTATAAAAGGGGAATGACGACCACAGGAGGAAGCGAGGCAGATTGATGTTGTGAGTAGAGACCAGGGAGCTGGAGGCTGCAGACAACCAGCTGCATCACTCCTCAGCTTCCAATAATTTGAATGCACTTCAGTCTTTCCTGGCTTCTCCCATCCATAGGTGGGCCTTATAAGCCCCAAAGGGTCACAGGCTGCCGGAGAAAGTTTCGTTCCATCCTGTCAGTGGTGTCCATCTGAGATTCCTCAGTGTTCCCACTGGTTAGAGCTAGATTTGCCTCTGAGGGCTTGATGGAACCTGATTTCCTAAGTCCAGGAGCTTCCTCCGTTGGGGCTGGTGTCAAAGCTCAGGGCTGTCTTAGACTTAGCCCTGAAGGGGGCTTTGAAACCAGGGTGAAGAAAAGCCCCAGACTACACTTAACTTGTACAAACCCAGGAGGGATTATGCTTATAGGCCTAAATTATAAAAGATACAATCAAATCTTCTGAAAAACTGATGATTGATTTTAAAAGATAAGTATAGATTTATTAGGCAGTGATAGGGAGCACACTCATTCATTTATTCTTTCTTTCATTTATTTATTTTTACACAAACATCACTGAATTCCTATGAATGGAAAAAATTCTCTGTGTAGAAGTTTAAGAAGACCTAGACATAGTCTGCATTCTCAATGAGTTTCTGGTCTAGATCAGGGTTGGCAAACTATGGCTGGCAGGTTAAATCCTGCCTGCTGACTGTTTCTGTAAATAAAGCTTTGTTGGAAGATAGCCATGCTCATTTGCTTACCTATCATCTATGGCTGCTTTCCTGCGACAATGACAAAGTGGAGTAGTTGCAACAGAGACGATGTAGCTGGCAAAGCCTGAAATATTGATCATACCATTACCTTTACATAAAAAGTTTGCTGACCTAGAAAAGTTTCCTTCTTCCCTTCCTCTCACCCAGCGACATGGTGAGGCTTCAGTAGGGTAGAAATAGAAAATGATGTTGTGGTATTTCAGGCAGAGAGATTACGAGATGAGCCACACCCCACCATGCATCTCCGTGAAACCCCGAGTGACAGGGGACCCAAGAATGTCTGAGATTTGCTGTGACTCTTGAGAGATTCAGAAGGAGCTGAGAGTGCGCTGTTGGACTAGAAAGGCCTAGTGGGTGGGTAACTTGTGTGGTCCTGACTGGAACAAGTGTTACTGAGTGAAAAAGTCAGGTTGATTTACATCAGCAGTGGATGGCCCTACAAGTCCAAGTGGGGGTTTCAAATGAGATAGACCAATGCTGGGTAAAATAGAAGCTCCCAGGGACTTAATCTAGCAGTAAGAATGTCAGCTAACATTCTCAGAGCATTTACCATGTGCCAGATACCATTAACATATGTTAACTCATTTAATCTTCAAAACAGGCCTGTGAGATTGGTGGCTGTTATTAACACCTCGCGTTAGATGAGGGGGGATCTGAAGCACAGAGATGTCAAATAATTTGCCCAGATGCCCATAGCAATGAAGTGACAGAGATGGTACCCGAATGCATGCAGGATCAGGATCATGGACTTACTTGGTATTACAAATTGCTTCTCTAAGGAAAGGAAGGAGGAGGTGAGTATTTCCTGAGAAAGACTGAGAAAATCGTGAAAGTGACTCAGTAGTAGAAATGGCAAGTTGAGAAGTGAGCAATACTCAAAAATAGGGAGAAAAGTTGTTTATTTATACCCTAGAATGCATGGTTCTAAAGATTAACACCTGCTACAAATGTTAGTCCCAAATTTTCCATTCAAATTATATGCCGATGACAAGGTTGCTCATCTCTCATGAGCCAACAGTCAGGGGCTTAAGGGAGGTTCGCTTAGAGAATATGCCTGTGCACTGAACTCAACACCCACAGGTATAAGTTGGACACGTTAAGATGTGTTAAATATGCTGCTTGTTAAATGTACGGTGTTCACCATGTGCTATCACGTTGATCAGCTCTCTGTGTCTCATCCCAGCTCTGGCCAGAGGAGGGGATCTGGAACTCAACAGCTTCTCTGGTCTTGCAGACTCCACAGGCTGAAGGAGCAGGGCTCCCTGGATTACTGACTATCTTTTCCTGGGGCTTTTACATCTGTACCCACATCCCAAATGCCAAGTCCACCAGGCACTTGCCTATGCTTAAACCTGTGCAGGATCCATCAGTTGCATGCCATCTGATTAACTAGGCAGGCACATGTCTGTTATGACCAATATTGCATTTGGATGATGAGACCCCAAAGTCTGCAAGGAAACTGAAGACTATCTGAAATGGATTAATTTCCCCAGAACACAAAGTTGCGGTTCTTTGTAGAGGAATGTGCCCACCTTTGCCCCTGAATTAGGATTACATCTAAAATAAATTTTTTTCTAGAGTATTTTGCAGAAAAGCTTTGAAAATCCATTTTGCTTTTACCTATTCTGAAATAGATGAGTGGAGTTTATAGTTTTTTCAGAATCTGAAACCTTGGACTAAGAGGATTTAAAAGAAGGCTATCTAATTGTTAATAAAATATGATATTGCATTTATTCTGTTTGATGTTTTAAATTCACCAAGAAAGGTAGGAGAAGAGAGAAGTCTGACAAACATTCCTAGTCATAGGGAAATTGTCCTAGAGGGTTGGTGAGGTGGTGACAAGAAGGGTGTTATAATGGATAACAAAATATTGCTGGAGTGCTTGACAGCGCCCTCTTCTCCAAACACAGCCAGCAAACTTGTGTTTTTTTTAAAAAACACTTTAATTATATATAATGGAAGAGTTTTGCCACACAAACGTCTCTGATTTCATATTGCAAGTCGATGGAAAAAGGTACTTACTTTACAAAGATTTATTTAACACTGAATCTAATGGAATAATTGTGTCATTGAAGCTCATTAAAAGTTATTGTGATTTGTAGATTTTTAAAAAGATCATATAGCCCCAAATATTTCCCAAATGTTCCAAATGCAATTTTCATGTGATACCCTTTAAAGAATTTTTTTTCTGGTAAATGTCATTCTTATTCATTACAGAAAATATGGAAAATGTGGCAAAGTAAAAGAAAAAAATTTACCTATAAGCTCCACCCATACATAAATACCATTAACATTTTGGTGTGTGCATATGCTTATTATATTTTATATATTTGAACTCATACTACATATTCAATTCTATATCCTACTTTTTCATGAGGAAATATCTGAACTTTTTCTTATGTTATTATAATTTGACAATTGGCTTATTTCCAATTTGTGTTATTATAAATAACATTAAGGTAAACATCTTAAAACTTTGTCCATATTCCTGTTCACTTATTTAGAATGAAGGACTGGAAGGGATTTCTGAGTCAGAAAGATTCCATATTTTAAGTTTCTTAATGTAGCTTGTCAAATTGCCTTCTAGAATATTTGTGATAATTTAATGCTTCTATTAACATTGACAGTTTTCTTCTAATATTTGACAATTTAATAAATAAAAACAATTGTATAGCTTTATTTTTCTGTCTTTACTAAAGAGGCTTAATACTTTCACATTCATAAATTAGCTATTTTAATTTTCTCTTCTGTGATTTGTCAGTTCATGATCTTCAGTCACTTTCCTCTTGAAGATTTGGGACTTTTCTTACTAATCATATATATTTTCATGGGATATTACTGGAGATAAAGTGAACATCTTTGGGGAAAGAGTACACATAGATATCTCAAACCTGTTTTCCCACTGTGATCCTTGCCTTTCTCCCCTCCTTTAATTCTTCTCGAAAATGGTCACCATCATTTGGCATCATCTATCATTTCTTTATGTATTTTTAATGCTATAAAGTGATATCTTGCATTCTCTTTTTTCCTTAGAATGTTTTTAGTTGTCTTTATGATTGGGGCAGTTTTAGATTTGGACCACTTCAGCCTGTCCTCACTTGATATGTAGGGCTTGGGTGCTGTTGATGGTCTCCTCTACTTTGATTATGAATCCTGGATCTTGGACATATTGGACTGTGAAAAATTTCCAGGGCACCAACATGGTGGGAATATCCTGATAAAAATAGACTCTTCAAGAGCTGATTGGCTGAAGGGCCTAGGACAGGAGAATATGACCACTGGGTATGCAAATGATACTTGCTGCTCATAATGGTAATGAGAATGGAGTTGAACTAAGAAGACATTGTGAATTCAGTTGTAATGTGCGTGGTTGTTTGATTCATCTGAGCTAGTGGTTCTCAGACTTCAGCATACCTCAGCATCACGCAGCCCAGGTGCTGGGCCCCACCCTAGAGTTTCTGATTCAGTAGGCCTGGTGTGGGTCAGGTGATGCTGATGGTGCTGATGCGGAAAACACTTTGAGAACCACTTAGCTAAGCTCTCTGAGAGGTGAGCTTAAGCTTTCTATGGTGCTAATCTATAAATGAGATCTATAAACTCTCCTAAGATTTTTGCCAATTAAACTGGTATCCTCCAGGAGGCCAAAATCACTGGGAGAGTGTTGCGTTCCCATAGAGATACCATGTTGCTTACCTCCAGGGGATGCCATCCCCATATGAATGACTACTGAAGTTGTGTTGTGTGCATGTATGTGGCCATGCACAGAGACCCTGAATGCTGATAGTGAAAATAATTTTTCCTTTGTGATATCTGACATTTCTTTTAAACATTGGAAGTCCTCTTCCTCTCCTTCTAAGAGCCCCCATCCCTAACTCAAGGATCAAATTTATAGTCACCTATGTTTTCTTCTAGTTTTCCAAGAATTCTTTTTTTATGCTTAAATTATAAAGTCAAGTTCTCTCTGTGTATTCTGTGAGATGATGATTAAAACTGTATATTGTTCCCCTAACTGGCAATTTACTCAACACTTTTTGAATAAAACATTTGTTTTTCACTGATTTATGATTCTGTCTTTCTCACACATCATGTGTGTATGTGTATTTATATTCTAATACTATTTATATTGCCTATACTGTGCTAGCTCATTTATTCTACAAATGTTTACTACATTCCAGGCACCATAGAGATATCAGGATGAATAAAATAGTCATGAACAAAACACTTGTGGGCTCTGCCTGCATGGGATTGACCATCTCAGTGGTCTGTTCCATTGTTCCTCTGTCTATTCTTGCACAGGTTCTGTGCTGGTTTTAATTGTTGTAGCTACAGGACACATTTTAATTTGTAGTAGAGAGACTTCCTCCTCTTTACCATTATTAAAAAAGATCTTAGTGATCCTTGCCTGTTTATTCTTCTAAATATACCTTAGAATCATTTTGTAAAGTTTCAAAAAGTGGAAGAAAATCCTCTGTGACTTTAACTGGAATTGTCTTACGGTGTATATTTATTTGGGAAGAATTGATATCTTCTGTAATACAGTCTTTCCCTCCAAAAACATTTTTTCTCCTCCGTTTGTTAGGTTCTTCTTTCATATTTGCAAGTACTAAAATGTGTTAGGTTTATTTTGTAAAGTATATTTTAGCAGTGACATAAGAGATTCCAAGAAGCTTCAGAACTGGGCCCCTGGGAAGGGATGAGGATGGAGACTGTCAAATGGAAAAGGAAAAGTACAGAGAGAGGATTGCCCCAGAGCAAGGACAGTCAGCAAATTCTTATATCATCAAGATAATCATGTAAAATAATAAATGGTTCACTATGTCTGAATCGGTATCAAATATATATACGTAACTTCTTGTTGGTTTCTTCTGAAAAGTATTTTGCCATATAAGTTTTAAAAAATATCCTTGAGCAATATTCCTGGGATCATGACAACGACGACTGGCTTTTACTACCCAGATTTGCAAACGCTGGTTGAGACTTGTGGACTGACAACTTAAATGGACAATACGTCCACAATCTGCAAGCCAACTGGCACATGCTGGTAACGTCTGACAGGCCTCTCTTGTCAAAGGTTTTGGACACCTAATAAATACAACTGTACTCTCTCTACCCTTTGAAAACTTGGAGATGTTCGTTTTCCCCTTTGCATTATAGGTGGTGATATCATAAGAGCTCTGAGCCAGCTGCTCAGCCTCGTTGATGCAAGCACTTATGGCAGACAATAAATTCTTCAAATCTGGGGTTGTTTTTCTTTTTTCTTTTCCAGCTTGCTAATGCCAAGCTGATAACAGGCAATATAAGCCTCAATAGCAATTTCAGTAATAGAGGTCGGAAAACACATGGAGATCTGGGTGAACAAATAAAGAATGTGCAATAATTGCATTCTACCTGTCCTACATCGTTTGGGAATGAGGTCTTATTGTGTTCAAATGAACTGCTGGTCAGTACTGGGGAAAAATGTTCCCTGAGAGCTTATTATTGGTTTAGAGAGTGTTTTTTATTACCGTGGCTTCTATGGCCACTGCTATCATTGAGCTAGATGCTCATCTCCTTTGTAATGTTCAAAGACCTAGCCGTGATGAATATAATCATTACCATTTATAACAGTAGGTCAGATTCTCATCTTTTGTTATCTCTGGTGTAACAGAGATAGTAAATCAATGAGATGATAGAATTTAATAATGTACAAAGCATTTCATTGTTGGTGATGCTTTTTCAAATGATGACTTAGGAAATTTGAAAACCAGGAGAGAGAAACTTTTTTCTTTTTAAGAATAACTGACCCTGTTGTGAAAAAAATCTCCAAAGAGTCAGATGCATGAAAAGGAAAATAATTTGTTTGCTTTTATCTTTTCGTAAGAGAGAAAGAAATATGAAAAATTCTAAATGCCTTCTCTTAAAGTTAAAATTTGGGGTTTTAAAGTTTCATTGTATAGCCACATTAAATTAAGAAAAATATATCATTTAATATGATGGGTAACAGGAGACTCCAGGATTGGAGAGGGAAGGGTAAATAACAGAGGGAGGGAAACGGATGGTGCAGGAGACGGTGAGAGAGGCAGCCAGACAAAGACTGAAGAGAAGCTAGAGAGGAGAAGGCGGGAGGAAAAGAAAAGAAGAGAAACAGGACAGAGAAATCAGATATTTAAAAATAAAGCAGATAGACAAAGAAAAGAACATATAAGAAAATAATTGATAGGGAGATAGAACGAAACATGATGAGAAGGCTGGAAGAGGGAGAAGAAAGCAATGGGAGATGAAGAGGGGACATTCATTGAGTTCTGAGCTGACTCTTTGCCTTGGGTTCCTCTCTTGTCTTCTTGGACATCAGAACAATAACCACCAGATCCTCTGACAGCCCAGCCTCTGAGGCTTCCTCTTTCTATAGCTGGTGCCACTTGACCCCCAGGTGCTTCTTCCTAACAGCCTTGGTCTTTAGGATCCATGTGGACCCTAACTAGACTCGGGGGCAGGCATCCCTGCCCCTTGCCCAGCCTTTGCCTTTTGTGTTCCATATCTTGTAAGTGGGTCTCTTTTTTGTAAGTGGTGTCTGTTTTTTTGTTGTTCTATCCTGTGCCGGGGCACCTGTCTTTGCTTATCTCCCTAGTACTATTTTTTCTCTAAATGTAAGGTGTTGCCTTTCTCCTAAAGGCTCCTCTGATGGGTCCTGGAATCTTTGCTTGTAGCCCAAGCCCCATGCTCTCCTGTCGTGAACCACCTGCCAGCCTGGACTGCTGGATCCCACCCCTTCCTGATGATCTGCTCCCATGGCAGTACACCCTGCTGAGCCTTTCCTCACAGACTGCTTACACCTCCACATTTTGGATAATTCAGCTAACTTCATTGGTTGGAGAGTCTTTTTTTGATTTCCAGATAACTGAATCATATCAATGTCCTAAAATATGTCAACCTTCCCTTTGAAATGTTACAATTTTTTTTCTGCTTTGAGATAGCTTCTCTTTTTTTTCTTTTTCAAATGTCAAGGGGGGAAATACTATGTTTTAAGAAGACTTCCCATTGAATTATGGATGATGATTGTGAGAAAACAATTTAGGTTTTAGAAATGAAATTGGAAAACTTAAAGGTGCCATCAACCTCCTGGTTATGACAAAAAGTCTCTTTGACATTCAAATGAGGCCAAAATACATCATCTTTGTCTTTGGGAAATTAGGGTCCCCTCATTCCATAATGCATAAAAGTTTTCCTTGGAAGTAATATCACATGCTACTTGCTAGAGACTGGATGGAATTCAATAGCTAGTGGCCCTGAAGTTGTCCCACTTCCAACTTCTAAGTACAAGCGAAGTATTTATCACAATTAAGTTTCCTTCCAAATTAAAAATAAGATTTTTTTTTGTTTCATATTCAACCTACTGTCCTGTAATATTTTACTAATAACTGTTGATTGTAGCATTTTCGTTTGATTTTAATTTATGGGGGGTAGTGGGAAGAAAAGATTTAGATTTTCACTTGTGATTCACCTTTAAACCAAAAAGATGTAGTTTAAAGCATTATCCAATTTGTTCCTGAAACTTTTGTTACCTTACTCATCCTGTCACTCGTGAGTATGTTCTGATTCACTTTGTAGGAAGAGAACAGAGTCAGCATTACCCCTAGTCTGTTAGGGAGAAACAAAAACAAAACAAGCAATGGCTTAAAAATACTTGACAAACTTAAATCCATCGCCTGAATCTACACACTTATACCAGAATGGACTGTTAGGTAAAGACATGTTGGGGCTGAAGCACCATGTCACAATTCAAGTTGCTGCTTGAATGGCATGGGCATGTCCACCTGATGACACACTGATAGCCATGTATAGCACTTGGGCCACTGAGCTGGCCTTACCTTTCGCATATGTAGAGTCCTGCTGGTATGAGTGTGCAGTGTGCACATGTGTGCATGTGGGTACAAGTGTGTTGTGGTAGTGGTGGCACAAGGGAGAGACAAGTGGAGGCAGGCGGCCAGGTAGCCTTATGCACATTGTCCCAAAGGCATGGAAAGCTCAAGAGGTCATTGTAATGACATCTGGGAGATGCAATATTTGAGAAGATCATGGTAACAAGTAACTCAGGTGGCAGGTGATAGTCAGTATCAGGTGGGCATGGGCAGAGTGGCTCTGGGAGACAAGGACATTGACCCCTAGACTCTACTTAGGGACAGAGAAGGTGCCAGTGGTGGATTGTGTTATGGGGTAATTTTCCTAGACTAAATTACTACCCATTTATAAACATGGGTGCTGTTATAGGTTGAATTGTGTCCTCCAAAAAGATATTGAAGTCTCAATCCCCAGGAGCTGTGAATATGACCTTGTTTGGAAATAAAATCTGTTATGGGTCAAATTGTGTCCCTCCTAAAATTCATACTTTTAAGTCTTAATCTCTGGTACCCCAGAATGTGATCTTATTTGGAAATAAGGTCATTGAAGATGTAATTAGTTATAAGATGAGGTCATTAAGGGGGGACCTAATCCAATATGACTTGTGTGCCTACAAAAGGAGGAAATTCGAACACAGAAACAGACATGCACGCAGGGAGAATGTCATGTGAAGATGAAGGCAGATAGTGCAGTGATGCATCTCCAAGCCAAGGAACACCAAAGATTGCAGGGAAATCACCAGAAGCTAGGAGCGAGTCATAGAACAGATTCTTCCCTCCAGCCTGTAGAAGGAAGCAACACTATTGACACCTTTATCTCAGACTTCTAACCTCCAGAACTGTGAGACAATCAATATCTGTTGTTCTAAACCACCCAATTTGTGGTACTTGGTCATGGCAGCCCTAGGAAATTAATAAAGGTACTAACATGGATTGGAGATTTGGTTAACAGGAAAGTGTTAGCCCTAGAAGGAACCTTAGAAATCGTGTCATCTTACCAATGAATCTCTTACCGATGAATAAACGAGGCCCAGAAAGATCAAATGAATTAATTGCCTGAGGTCACAGCGAGTAAATGGCAAGGTCGAGACTAAAACTCCTGTATTTGCCTCTTGGTCTGTGCTTTTCCTGTACTTGCAGCTGTGCAAAATTACCATGTAACATGCATATAGGAACATAGATTTGAAATACACTTAAAAGAATAATCAGATAACTTAGAAAATGAGTTATGAAAATGTTCAGCCCTACTCCTTATTTAAAATTAGTTTAACTGAAATTGTATTTTAGATTAACTTGGCTACCTAAAAAAGTCTCAGTGGCTGAAAGCAGTAAGATTTGTCCCCTAATGTGCTCCTCAGGGTGGGTGGCCATTTTATCATTGTTTCCCAAACCACTAGTCCATTAATATTTATGGGGTGCCCGTGGAGTACCTGGCCCTCCTTATACGTGTCTGCTCCCTGCATGGTAGAGCCAGCCCTGCATGGAGGTGGCTGCGTTCTCTGTTATTGATCACAGGACAATGCCCATTGCACTTGTTCATCCAGAATTTCAGTCAGGAAGAGAAACAACCCATGGGCTTCGCTGAGTTTTCTGTTACCTGACTTAGTTTAAAGGTATTTCTCCTCTCCCCACATCCCCTCCCACACAGTCCAAGGGCGTTGGCAAATTTCCTAAAGGAATACTTAAGTAGCTAGGATCTGCCATTTTCAGAGCCATAGCCCAAACCTAACCACAAAAAGTAAGATTGTCTTTTACATTATGCCCCAAAAAGCAAAAATGTCTTCAAGGCATTTTTGCTTGCATGTCTTCAAGGAATGTTACCTTCAAGTGAAGGTAACATAAAAAAATTAAGTAATTGGAAGTTTTCATGTTAAATATGTTGGCATATTCTTTACTTCCTCAAGGAAATATGTTCTATCCCATTTTTTCAAATCATACATATTTTTTTTTGAGGCAGAGTGGCCCTGCGCTAACACCTGTTGCCAATCTTCCTCTTTTTTTTTGTTCTACCCAAAGCCCCAGTACATAGTTGTATATCATAGTTGTAGAGTTGTAGCTCTTCTATGTGGGACGCTACCTCAGCATGGCTTGATGAGTGGTGAGCATGTCCGTGCCCAGGATCCGAGCAGGCGAACCCCGGGCCGCCGAAGCAGAATGCACAAACCCAACGCTGTGCCACCCGGCCGGCTCCCTTAAATCATACATTTTTTAAAAACTTTTCGTGAAGTTTAACTTACACTCAGAAAAACCATAATATTCAACTTGATGAATTTTCACAAAGTGAAAACAACCATGAAACAAGCATGAAGTTGAGAAGCAGAATACCACTAGCACCCCAGAGGACCCCTGGGAATCCCTCCTAGTCATTACCTTTCCCAGGGGTGAACACTATTCTGGCTTTTAACACTGTAGATCATTTTGTTTTGATCAATTTGTTTTAGGTCAATTTGTTTTGCCTGTTTTCACAACTTATACGAGTGGAATCATGCAGTATACAATATTTTGTGTCTGATTTTCTCAACATTACGTTATTTGTGATTTCATCCTTCTCATTGCTGAATGAATGCCATTGTATGAGTACACCACAATTTATCTATTTTAAATAGGCATTTAGGTACTTTTCAGTTTTTTGTTATTACAAGCAGTGCTGCTATAAACATTCTACTCCTGCTCCTACCTTGCTTTATGCGTCTCTTCCATTTGGTGATTCCTGAATTTTATCCTTTATAATAAACTAGTAAACCTAAGTCAACTATTTTCCTGAGTTCTGTGAGCTGTTCTAGCAAAATATTGAAACTGAGGAGGGGGTTGTGGGAACTCCTGATTTATAGCCAGTTAGTCAGAACTATGGGTGGCCCTGGCATCTGTAGTGGGAGCAGTCCTATGGGACTGAACCCTTAACCTGACTCTGGGTAGATAATGTCAGAATTGAGTTGAATTGTTGGACACTCAGTTGGTATCCAAATAATCAAAGAATTGGTTGTTGGTGTCAGATAAAACACTCTGGCACATAAAATTATCATCATTTCCTCTTATTGTCCTTTAAATATTTGTAAAATCTGAGATGATGCCATCTTTGTATATTTCTGTTATCAATTGTGTTGTCTCTCTTTTTCCTGATCAATCTTCCCAGAGGTTTATCCATTTTATTAATATTTAACAACAACTTTGGGTTTTGTTGATTTTCTCTATTGAATTAATTGTGTTTTATTCTATTAATTTCTATTCCTAATTTATTGTTTCCTTCCTATTTCCTTACTTTTTGGAGGGGAATTAATTTGTTGAGTTTTTATCTAAGTTCTTGAGTTGGATTTTTAGATCTCTTGATTTTCAACCTTTCTTTCTTTTCTAACGTATTAATCACAGGCTATAGATTTCTAAGGATGATGTTAACTGCACTCCACAAGTTTTATTATGTCTTATACTTACTATCATTAAGTTCAAAATATTTTTTTTATTTTTCATTGTGATTTCTTCTTGATCCATGGATTAATTTAGAATTATATTGCTTAATTTCTGACACGTGGGGATTATCTCAGGGAATATTCTCTGTATAATTCCAATCCTTGGAAAATTTGTTGAGAATTGCTTTATAGTCCAGCATATTGCCTATTTTGGTAAATGTTGCATTTGCCTGTGAAAAGCTTGCATATCCTGCAATTGATGTGTGCAGTATTTTATATATGTGAAATGTGTCAACTTTGTCAGTCATGTTGTTCTCATATTCATCATTTTACTATATTGTCTTCTTTTAGAGCAAAAAAAATTTCTATTTTTCCTTTTAATTTCAATTAGCTTGTCTGTTATACCTTCTTTTATTATATTATTTAATGCTTACCCTTGACTTATTGTAGTCTAATAAAAAATATTACTTTTACCAGTTCTCTGATTATGCTGAAACCTTAGAATACTTTAACCCTATTCATTCTCATTCTGCCTTTCACACTATTGTTATCATATATTTTTGGTATATTTTAAACTCTGTAGCACATTACTATCATTGTTTTGTACAGTCAACCTTCATTTATATTTATCTACATATTTACTGCTTTCTGCTGCCCTGTATTCCTTGCATTTTATGTTTCCGTTTAGGATTGTTTTCCTTTTGCCTGAGGAATTTCCTTCAGTAGTATTTTAGGACAGTCTACTAGTGATGAGTTTTCTCAGTTTTTGTTTGTTTGAAAACATCTCAATTTTACCTTCATTTCTAAAGAATATTTTCATGGACTATATAATTCTAGTTTGGCACTTGCTATTTGGCACTCTAAAGAGATCCTTTTATTGTCTTCTGGCTGCCGTCTTTTCTTTTGAAAATTCAGCCCAGTCTTACTTTTACTTCTTTGAAGATATGTGACTATTTTCTCTGGCTATCTTTAAGATTTTTCTGTCTTTAGCATTTAGTGGTTATACCATGGTGTGCCCAAGTGTGGATTGATTATTTTTTTTATCTTCTTGGTGTTTAGATAGGTCTTGAATATGTGGGTTGATGTCCTTGACCAGGTTTTGAAGATTCTAGGCCACATCTCTTCAATATTGCTTCTGCCTCATTCTCCGTATTATAATTTTAGGACACTGATTATGTGTATTGCAGAACTTGTCAATCTCTCCCATATATTTCTTGTATTATTTTCCATATTGTTTTATGTTTAATCTGCATATTTCCTATCTTTCTGTTCAGTAAAATTATCTTTTCACTGAGCCCAGTCTACTGATGAGCTCATCTATTAAGTTGTTGATTTTAGTTATTGTATTTTTTAGCTATAGAATTTGTATTTTATTTTTAAAATATATTCCACTTTTCTTCCAAAATTCTCTTATTATTTTTTGGACATATTAACCACAACTATTTTAAAGCCTGTGTCTGATAACTCTAATGTCTGGATCACCTGTTGGTCTGTTTCTATATTCTGTTTTTTTGTCTTGATAATGTTTCTTGATATATCTGGTAATTTTTATTTGAATGCTAGACATTGTGTATGATCATAATATCTTCATAGAGGGAATTCATTTTAGGTTATGGTACATAGTGAAAGTAGGGGCAGACCACTTTAATGTAATCAGGGGTAGAACTGATCCCAGTCTGTTCTGCAGTATTTTAAAGGCCTTGACTATTTTCAATTTACAATCAGGATGTTGCCCTTCAGGGGTTGTGTCTGAGAGTCAGGGTGTTCACTGGACTTCATCTCCTTGATGAGCCCTGAAATTTAATTTTTGTCTTCAAAACACAAGATTGCTGATAGCTCTGCCTGGCTTCTCAGCTTTTAGCTGACACTTTGTTCTGGGCTGCTTAGCCTCTAGTCTTGCTCTGCTCATGAATTAGCAAATACCTCAAAGAGAAAAGTAGATCACATTTTTGGTTTTACTTCTCTATCCTTCCCTTCTCTCTGGAATTTTTGACTCTCCAGTTCCAACTTCTTGGTCTGATGCTTTCAATTGGACTTCTAAAATTTTATACAATGTTTCTAGTTGTCGTTGGAAGGATCATTGGTCTGCTGCAAACTAGTGTTTGCATAGCCAGAAGTTATATTCTAAAGTGTTTTTATGATGTTAACCACATTGATGGTACTATTAGCATTTTGTGTTTTTCTGGCTTCAGCATTTTTGCTGATATAATTTATGTATGAATGATGTAGCAAATGAATTTCATGAGTATTGTATATGTAACTTATTTCATAACATATTTAAAATCTAGCTGAAGCTTCCATACATTAGTAGATATTATTATATGGAATTTCCATAAACGTTTATGGTCAAAAATTATTTACTGTTAAGAATATATCTTATCTTGTACATCTTTCCTTAAGAGGATCAGAAAACCCAGAATCCTCTATTTTATTTTTGAAAGAATCTAGTAAGTACTATAAACTAAGATAGATGTAAAACCGGTACATTTATTCAACAGTTTAGTGGCAAACTTCTCTCAATTTGTAATTAGTTTTAATGTGTCCTCAGCAGACTTGCTGGGTGTCCTCTAATAATATTGCTGATAAAGACATGTATTTTGATTTGATATAGTATTATCTTCTGTGTATTATTTCAATTATTATTACTCATTCAGGAAGGATAACTACTTCCTCTATGGTTTGTGCCTTTTTAAATTTTAATATTTAGTGGAAAACCTCCAAAGAGGCATCTAAACATTTCCTATTATGTTTGCTGGAATTTTGTCAAGTACTAGATTGACTGAAACATTTAATTTTATTTTTCTTCAACATGTTATGAATGTGTCATTTAAAATTTTTGGATCTTGCTAATAATAATTCTTCATATAATAATTAGCTATTATTTTAATATATATTATGCACTTAGGGAGAGTTTCAACATTAATGACCATGGGCATGAATCTATATTTCAAATAATCTTTGTAATTATTTCAACTTTTTCTGCTGACTTATTGTGATATCCAATTAGATTATGTAATTTTATACCATAGTGAGGTTATAAACAATACACAAGCAGAATTTAGAATTTAGTAACAAATTTAGGAGCACCATTATTGTTGTTTTCAGGGTATATGCTACTGATTCAAAAACTGCCCTACTCCCCCACATTTGAATGGTAGCTTAATTAACATTTCAAATCTTTTTCTTCGCATGAGCTATATACTTGTAGTCAGTTGGTATAGGAACTAGGTTTAATTGGAATGACAATGGTTCCAAATTCCCTGGAGAAAATCCTGGGACATCTGGTCCACACCTGTAGCAGTTGACCTGTTCCAATGATATGAAGCCTTGACTACTAAGGTATAGTAAGGCAGGGCTGTTTCTGTACTGCCCACCCTTGCCTTGATGAGTGGAATGAGCCATATGAAACATCCTCAGAGCTTCTTCCACCAATAACCATTGCAAGATTTTATGATTTTGATTGTCAACCTCAATATTTTGGTAGTTTCCGTGATTTTAGCAAAGGTCTTTAAGAAAAAATATTGTGCAAACTATTTATGTTTATTACTGACATCTTACAGTTTAACTAAGCTTTCAGTTTTTATTGATGAACAAGGATAAGCACTGCCTCAAATTCTGCAAGTTTCTAGGCATCTTGCACCGGGGTCTCAGAAAATGATACTATTGATGGGTTTAATTGTTATATGAATTATGAAATTCACCTGATAATAGGTGCCATTACAAATTTTTTCTGAGCTCTGTTTTGAGGCTAATGTAAAAGCTAATATATCTATTGTGCAGTTAACTATATTTCTGGGACTATTTTAAGCATTTTATGTATTTTAACTTCCTTTAACTTCATAATAATGCTGTAAAGTATGGACTATTTTTATTCCTATTTTACAAGTGAGGAAATGGAAGCCTGTATTAGTTTTCTATCGCTGCATAACAAATTACCACACGCTTATTAGCTTAAAACATCATACACATTTACTGTCTCACATTTACATGGTCGGGAGTCTGGGCATGGCTTGGCTGGCTTATATTCACAGGGTTTCACAAGGCATCAACTGTGTTGGAAGTTCTGTCTGAGGCTTGGGCATCCTCTCCCAAGCTTACCTGATTGTTGTAAAATTAATTTTCTTGGTGCTGTAGAACTCATGATGGCTTGCATCTTCTTTGAGGTTAGCAGGAGGTTCTCTTTTGGTTGACCTAAAGTCAACTGATTAGGAACTTTAATTACATCTGCAACATTTCTTGAGTGTTGCCATATTCTATTGGTTAGAAGCAAATCCACAGGTTCAATCAGTTAGGAGCAAGCACTCAAGGGGAGAGGATTATACAAGGGTGTGATGCACTGGGGTCACTCTAGGGTGTGTCTTCCACAAAGCCTAAAGAAGGTGATTAACCTGCCCAAACTTAGTGGTGGATGTAGGATTTGCATCCAGGGTGTTTGGCTCTAAAGCCTAAGTGTCTGCTGCTTGCTCTCTCAAGGTCATCCATTCTCATGCACTGCAACCTGAGAAAGGATTGATATTCTAAAGCACACAATTTCATGTTTGTGTTCTCTACTCACTTGGTTGTCATACGCTGTCTTAATATAATAAACTACTCCTCTACTTTCTGTGACAAGTGACATCCTTTTACTTGTGGAATTAGAAGTGCTAAATTTACTTCAATCAATAACACATCCTTTGGAAACCCCTAAATTTGTAATATTGGATCAGAGGGGGCAGTTATACAATTTAAGCAGCAATTCCTTCATAATGCTGCTGATTACATGTGTAAAATTTAAATCTTTGATCAATGAGTGATGATGATGGACATGCTGTTGATAGGGCTACAAGGGCATCTAATTTTAGGTGAAGGCGGGAATGGGAGGATGTGAGAACCTAATTAGTCACATGTATGTTTAATCCCTAGAAACTGTTGGTTATATGGTTCATTTATCATCAAAGCCATATATTTTGCTTATTTTAAACATAAAATGAAAATCTTTATGTGCAATAATCCAGGGAAGTAACTCACTTAGACTAACTTCTGCAAAATGCGCACAATCAGCCAATTTAAACACCGAGTTTGTTTAAGTTGAGGGTGTAGGAATCTTCAGTTATGTACCTAACAGTCGCGCTTGAGAATGGAATTGCGTTCATACACACACACACACACACACACACACACACACACACCCTCAATTTCCCACACATCCCTTCTTGTTGCCAGAAGATGAGAAGATATTGCCTTGGATCCTTAGGAAAGAGTGAGGGCAAATGTAACTGCACCAAGAGTCCACGATTGGTACAAAACAACTCCAGACTAACCCCTCAGAAACCACCACAGCACTTAACTCAGCCCCTCAGAGAGATCAAAGCACTGTCATTGAGCCGTAGGGTCCCCTGGGCATATCACATTTTGGTCTTGTTATTCTTCCTTCCTATCATCTTGTGTTTCTGAGACATCTTTCCTCCTCACATCCTGGTTCGGTTGCATGGTTAGCCTTGTCAGTTCCTGCCATGATCATACTCCTCACGTTTCACTGTTTTGTTGATTAAGATTCTGCTTTCAAATTCCATTTGAAAGTACATCTCACCTGCATAGTCTTTGCCTCCTATTCTTCTCTTCTATATTCTCACTTCCATTTTTAACTGTTCTTTTCTAATTTTATAATGTGATTGGGGAAACAATTGGCAAGAAAGATGTGGGATGAAAATAGAGCCATAGGAGAATCATCCTTATCACTTTCCATATTCATATCATACTTAGCACTTCATAAATGTTAACTAATGAGACTTCAAAATGTTCCTATAAGGGATTCTTAGATACAGTTTGCAAATTAAGAAACAGAAGAGAAAGGGGGAAAAATACCTAATAGGGTAAGAGTAACTGCTGGGAGCAGAAAGTGTGTCCTTGGCTTGAGCACACAGCCTCAGGAAACTCTGGGCAACTGAAAATTCCTGCCATTCACTTTGCCTTGATTGTGAAGCTCTGTACATTCCTCTTCACCCTAAAGTTAAGTCACTGAGGCGTGATAATATTTTTATTTCTCAAGAGATTTTGAAAAATAGACCCACAGACCCCATCTGATCTCTTGGAAGCAGAGATTGAAGAATGATAAGATTATATTCCTTTAGTCATATATGGTGCCTCAAAATACCATGTGATTTCAACTCTTGGTCATGCCCAGCTGAATCTGACATGCATTTAGAAGGGGCGTAGTCTCCTGAT
Organism: Ceratotherium simum simum; assembly: GCF_057802395.1. NCBI lineage: Eukaryota > Metazoa > Chordata > Mammalia > Perissodactyla > Rhinocerotidae > Ceratotherium > Ceratotherium simum. Next base: position 70,361,105 of record NC_141909.1, on the reverse strand, counting down.
GAAATGGTGTGTTCTTGGCTTCCTACCTTAAACACACCTTCTTCCTACCACCTGCAAATACACCACATTTGTATCCCTGTCCAAGGCTAGGAATCTTGGAGTCATCTTTGCGTCTTCTTTTCCTTTATCTCATACCCATCTGGACGGAGAGTCTTATTATTCCCCCCTTTTTTTTTTTGATATATCTCTTGCTTTCTTAATTTTGTTATGATAATTTCAGTCCAGATCTTTAGTATCTCATGTCTGGAGTGCTTTTCCAGCCATCTAGGAAGTGCTTCTGACTCTGGTTCTCTCCACTGAAATAATCTGCATAATGCTGCCTGGGCAATATTTCTAAAATGACCCATATAAGAATCACTCTCTTCAAGGTACAATTGCTCTGCTTGTCTGCTCAGCTTCACTTTCTCCTTATTCTCTTAATAACACCCTGCATTTCAAGGGGAGGCTGCCTTTTCCTCCCATATGCTACTAAAGAGGTGTCCTTTTGACCCAAACTACCCCAACCATTGTCAAGACACATAAAACTTATTTTCGAACACATAAATATTTTATAAAACAAAAAAAAATGTGAGAAGAATGACGTTGTTTTACACTTTTGCAAATCTCTTTAATGTTTGGCTTAATAGGCAAACCTGCTTCTGCATTCAGTCTGTAAAATATGTTGTTATGGGTCCATATATATGTTGTTATATGCAGAAAATATGACCTCACACAGATATGTAGTTGGAAAAGGGAGGATTATTTTAATAGCCTTTATAGATATTATGGATATTTTTCTTTGATACTACACTAAAACTTGACAAATGGTAGTTTCTTAAAGGTTAGTTGCAGTGTGGAATATGAAACCATATCAGTGAACGTTTTGTACTCAGCTGCTGTGGGAGATCAAAATTGGCCACCTCAAAATATGTCTCTTTACCTTGATTATTTTCTCTGACGGACATTTGACCTCCCCCACTAACTGCCTAAATGAATTTAACTCTGGGTATGGATAATTTACATTTATAAGGGAAATCTTCATTTGTAAAGGTATCTCCCTCTCTGTACTGGGAAGATGGGGGATGACCTTATCTCTAGAAACTCTTATCAATATGGAAGGAGAGGACTTAAATCTGCATACTCTTGATTACTGTGCTTTCAGTCTCCCTCCCCACACCCAACATCCTCCTTTGTCTACCTGATTATGCTATTTAAGGTGAAAAACCTCCGCCATTTGTCGAGAACTCAGTTTCCCTGGTTTCTCCCACGTATACATGTTGTTAAACTTTGTTTGATTTTCTCCTGCTATTTGGTCTCATTTCAGTTTAATTTGTAGCCCAGCCAGGAAGGACCCAGAGTGGGTAGAGGATAGTCTTCCTCCCCTTCACTACAATAAAATTCACTGGTCTATTATGCCCTTTGAGTGGATCTTTTACCTGTGCATGACTTTGTAATATCAGGCACTGATCATTTGGAAAATATCAGTTCACTGAGATATGCAAATGTTGACACATTTCATTATAAGATGCCAAAAACCACATTCATTAACATCACCATGGACCTTATCAGAAAAGTCTTTATATATTTGGATGTTGTCAGGCTCACAATGGCAATACAAGTTTTCTAAAATTCAAAATTAGAAAGCTCAAATTTTATCATTTGCAGTAAACACTGTCCAGAAAATACATGCTAAATACCAAAATCTGAATAGCTATAGTTCATCTATTGGTTGTTCTTTCAAGTGAAAATGGCATTCCATGTACATGTGGCTAGTTCAGCTTACAACCCACACATTTGCCCTAGAGCTTTGCATCACGACATGATTGTACGTTGGTGTGCAGCAAAAGTGCTTTATGTACACTTCTTATTTTGTTACACAGCATATTAAAAAGTCATGGACTCAAGAGTTGAGATTTAATGAAATTAATGTTTTTTACTATTTCATCAATGAGAATGATTCATCAATGATTCTTAAATAAAAATGGCTTTTTAATTTTTTTCTAACTGTGACTGTGTGGCAGTGAATAAAATGACTGCTGGTATAATTTGGTGCCTCTGGCTAAGGCACCAGCAGTTTTAGCCAACATTGCTTTTGCACTATTAGTGTAAATATCAACACAGTAAAAAGGGAAATAATGTCTTAGTATTATTATAAAAGTAGTTTTGACCTTGTGGATCCCTGGAAAAGTCTTGGGGACTCCCCTGGCATCTGTAAACTACACTTAGAAAACCACTGGTGTAAGGAAGTGCTCTTTCCACGAAAATTGCTAAGTGTGGAATCTGATATTTTGGGCTTGCCCCTGGCTATGTTCCCTGGCAATGTGGAAGAAGCCATCCCTCTGTAGTTAGGAGAGGATGAGGCCAACACACAGGGAGCTGAGCTGAGAGAAGGGGAGATAGCTCTGACAACATCTTTTGCAGTCCTGGATTTAGCCTTGCCTGAAGCAAGATCTGAACTTCCTGGTTAACAGAGCCAATGCATTCTCTTTTTCGGCTAAGCAAGTTTGAGTTGGGTCTCTTTTCCTTGCAGGCAAAACGTCTCCATAAGTTGGCCTGTCTTATCTATTCAATTTCTGCCACTGATTTAGTATTCACCGTTAATCTTTCCAAGGTCCCCACCCACACATTTACTCCTACCTTCACTTCTTACTCATGTGGTTCCTCCTCAGGATACCTCTCATCCATGCCAACCAAATCCTAGGGCTGCCAGAATTCTCGAAGACTTCTCTGATTTACTCCAGCCCACTCTGATGGCTCCCTTTTCTGAAATCTGTCAAGCTACTATTGGTAGCATACTTTTTAGTAACAAATTACTCTCTAATTCTTTTATGTGTTTTGATCTTGTCATTTCAACTGTAATGTTAGTTTCCTGATGACAGAGATCATGTTTTAGACTCCATTTAAGTGCTCTGTGCACATCACTGGGTATACTGTAAGTAATAATTTTCTTTTAATCTAGGGATTTCTTTTTTTTTACATTTCTTAGAAAAATGCCATTCTTAGTCAACCAAATAGGGCAATTACCTTCAGAAAGCTATCTGCAGTCAGCCTTGTGGAATAAAAACAGGTTTATAGTAAATTATCCAATCATAGAACTACTGGCAAAATTTCTTTATAGTTTCAAACTCACACAGGTGTTTATTATAATAAGAAGCTGACAAATTGAGGATAATAGTAGTTACTGTTTACTAAATGCCTTTTATGTGATAAGCAATAGCCTGAGTACTTTACATAAATTATCTTAAATCCTGACAATAACCCTGGAAGGTAGATATTGATTAATAGTGTCTAGATGAAGAATTAGATTCAGAGAGGTTAAATAAATCATCCAAGTAGCACAGCTTATCAATGGGTTAGCCAAGATTCACAAAGTCATTGGCTTTAAGTCATGTAATTGTTCCATTAACATACATTGTAAACACTCCCAAGAATAATATTAAATTCAATTGAACATTTATTTGTTGAGTGCCTACTAGTAGGAGGCACTATGCTTGGTGCCACAGGAGGTTCTGAAAGGAGAAAGCAGCGCCTGGTTTAGCCTAGTGGTGTTCCTTGGTTATGCTTGGAGAGCAGTTTGCCCAGCAAGCAGTCTCCAGACTTGAACACATATAATGTACCACCCTCATTAAAATACAGAAACGGGCACCCAAGGAGCAGAAGGGAATGGCATGTGCCTTGAGGATGCATCTTTTATTGAAAAATCAGTTGGAAGCAGTTTTCTTTAAATCTCTTTCTAAATTGGTCTTGAAGACAACTGATTACAGTGGTAACTGCAGAGAAATGATAAAGAAGCTCTCATTTGAGGAAGGAATGTGAATTTTGGAATCTGAAGGATTAGAGTTCAACTTTATTCTGCCAGGTCTTAGGTCTGAACCTTAGGTTTTCATCAGTAATTGGTGAAATACCTGTCTCACAGAAATGTTGATTGATTAAGTGAATGGAACAAAGCATATTGTGCACACACAGTGTTGTTGTTAAGTAAATGTTTCACTCCCTTCCCTGGTGATCTCTTCAAATCACCCTTCTCAACAACCAGGTATTTGAGAAATGAGTGTCACGGTCATGGTTAAAAGAGAGATTATGGTCCTTTTCTCCAGCCTTCAGTAAAAACGCAAGAACAACCTGTGCTGCATCCTTGATTGAGCACTCCTTGAAAATCACTAGGGATGGGATTTCACTGTTCCCGAGGCATCCTCCTGTTCAAATTCTTAAACAATTCTCTTTTTCTATCAGAATGTAATTTCTATCAGGACATCTTTGTAAATTTTAGCCCTTGGTCCTACATCTGTTCTCAGAGGCTACACAGAAGAACTCTCACTCTTCTTCTACATGAGACACGTTCAGATATTTAAAGCCATGAATCTGCTCCTGTAAAAAAAAATTGGTTACTTAAACTGCACCTCAACTATATAGAATACTATACATACAGTTATCTTTGAAGTCTTTATTTCAAATCAAAAATAAGAAAAAAACTTAGAAGAAATTAGAGCTACAATTTGTTTGGAGAAATTTATCTGTATTGAGTTCGAGGTTTATGCTTCCTATATGATTATTTGGATTTATCCATTTTAGAATGGATAGATGTTCTTTTTGAGTTGGAGGGATGGTTTGTGAACATTTTCTTGGTCTGAATTATCAGGGTCCTTAGCTGTCTAGACACTAAGATCAAATTTTCAGAAAAATAAAAGAATAAATTGCTCTTAGAAGTGTGGTCTTGCTCTTGAAAGTAAATTTGATCGTGAAAGGAAAACTCAGTCATTTCTCCTGGAAGAATTTCAGTAGTGATGCTGTGACAATAATGTGATTGGAACTGTTGTTCCCAGACAGTGAGAAAGCTAAAGCACTCTTCTCAACAGTGACCAGAAAATCCTTGATGATTTTAGACACGTCATAAATATAGTCCTACGGAAACTGTTGGGAAAGGAGCATCTTGTTTTCTTGGCTTATATCCTGAGAAACAAGAATGATTGCCATTTTAAAACCCTGTCCCTATGGAGTTGTAACTTACATAATGACGTAGTTCCCAAAGTAAACTGGAATCCAAGGATCCAAGAGCTCACTGACACCTAATCACGGAGAGCAAATACTCACAGTGGGACTGCTCTATTTCCAGATATTTCTGGCTTGCCCAGTTTCCTACTTTTTCATGCTCCTCTTTATTTTTTCTTCTATTCATGCTCCTCTATTCATTTTTTGGCTTGAAAACTGAATGGAATTTTGACAAGACATTTTGGGAAAAATTTTAAAGAAGGGTAAAACTGAAAACATACTTTGAGAATTATGAGAGTTAGGCAATATATACAGTCTTAAACAGAGTTTTACCGATTGAGGAATCTTACTGATTCTCTTTTACATTTAAGAGACATCTGTTGCACAATTCTCTGAAAACCTGGGATGACAGAGAGACCTCAAGAATATTCTAAAAACAATGCATTTAAAGGAATATAAAACATAGTATTAAGAAAATGGTTAGGTATTCTTAATTCCCCTTCACCTGAATCCCAATCCAATTGAAAAAACAAACAAACAAACCAATAGAAATCCTATAAAGGGTGGAGAGAAAAAAAATGACCTTTTGTTGTCTTTATTTCTCACATAAAATATATTTTTAACAGATTTGGGGAGGAAGTAGGGAATATCTATATTTATGTGAAATCAATAGAAATTATAATTATTAGGAAGAGTTTCATAAATATAACTAAGGAAGAGGATCACAATTCACAAATACAAATTCTTTTCATTTCAAGGACATAGAAGAGCTCTGAGTGATGATTATTTCATAAAATGTCTATGAGTTTGTGTTCCAGGCACCAAAGGGCATCATAATGCTTGGCCATAGGAAGATTTGAGGTTAATCAGGTTATCACATGCAAAAGCTGAGAGTAGTAGGGCTTATTCATCCCAAATCTACTTTCAATTTCATGAAGCCCATCACTGGAAGTCATTCATTTTCAAAATTCAGCATTAAGCTTAATATCGATGTCTCTGCAGCAAACGTTTCAATTAAGTTGAGACACAAACCAACTGAATGGAGCCCAACAATTTGGTTTCGATATTCCTCATGTAGCTTCTCTACATGACTTGGTGAGTGTCAGGGACTCAAATATCCTGGTGGTGTTCAATTTCCCTTCAAGGGTCTAGAAATGGTCTCAGAAGGAATGATCACTTCATGAACTACTGAAACAGGTAAAGGAGGGCAGTTATGAATGAGACTGAAAAAGTTGACATGAAGGCTTCTGAGGAGCCATTTCAAGGAAGACAGGTTTGTGAAATCCTTCAAACTAAATAACGTTTAAGAAGCAGTTGTGAGAGATAAACGATGGAGGACTTCTAAAAATGTTTAACTCTGCTTAACGATGACATCATTGGGTAATTTTTTTTTATTACTAGTATGGGCTATGGGGAAAGAGTAGAATGAGTAACTAAAAAGCAATAACATGCCAGAGTGGAAAGAGTATATCCAGACCATAAGCAAGTGGTTACCTAGAGGGGAGTATGAGGAGGAAATAAACTTTTTATTGCCTTGACCATAAACCTAATCCTAATCCCACTCTCTCATAATCAGCCCTTACTCTGCCTCACAGAAATACTGATTTTGCTCAACAAAATCATAATCCAGTAAATTTTTTGTGTGTGTGTGAGGAAGATTGGCCCTGAGCTAACATCTGCCAATTCTCCTCTTTTTTCGCTGAGGAAGACTGGCCCTGGGCTAACATCCATGCCCATCTTCCTCTACTTTATATGGGACGCCGGCACAGCATGCCCTGACAAGCAGTGTGTTGGTGCACGCCCGGGATCTGAACCGGCAAACCCTGGGCCACCGCAGCGGAGCGTGCACACTTAACCACTTACACCACCGGGCCGGCCCCTAGTAAATTTTTTTAATATAAAATTAACCGGGTAATTTAAACATAAGATAGTGATTGAACTTAAACATGAATGCACTACCGCTTGAAGCATATTCTTTGATTAGTATGGATAGTCCTCAAAAAACAGGTTTTGTTGTCAAATAACTTCCTGACACTGGACTAAACAAAAGTTAAGGTTGCCCTTCCCACTCCCAGGGATGTCTCGGAGGCTTTGGTGCCTTCTCACCCGGTTATCTCCCAGGGCGGTAGAGCACGCAGCATCTCCCAGGTGTTTTCTATCACTGTCCCCAGTTTTCAACAAGTTTACTGAGAAGCATAATCTACAAAATTTTGGTTCCTGATGAGTCTTTCAAAAATAACTAAGTTATAACATTCCTTAACCAGAAAAAACAACAAAGTTTAACTGTATCATTCACCAATAATCTATTCTTTCTCCTCTATCCAGTGATCTGTTTGCTTTCCCTTCAAGTGTTTGGACACATGCAGACTTCTCTTTCAGTTTCCGCCAATGGTAAAAAAGTTCCCTCTACCCTCCCTCATTTGGGAAGATATTTAGAGGAGACAAAAAAGAGAAGAAATTAATATTTTCTTTCCTTGGAGTGGGATTAATTAAAAATACATCAGCAATATTGAGACATTAAAAATCAGGACCTTAGATTGGAAACTAGTGGTTGGATTTCTAGAAAGAGGAGGCGAAAGGCTCAGTATTAGTTCAATTTCAGAAATAATATATGGTAGTGATTTCTGGGCTTAATTTGTATAAGATGTTTCCTGACAGCAGCTTGTGAATACAGATGAACACAGCAAATTGCATGCCATCTCAGGACTGCTGAAGCCAAAACTAATAAATTTCCCTAAACTCTGCTGAACCAGCATATTAGAAACACACTCCACAGAAAATGTTGTAACATACAAATAAAATACATTACGTAGTACCAAAAAGTATTTCAGATGCCCAAACCTTAAATGAATGATTATATAAAGTTAAGGGATTTTGTTTCTTAGGATGAGCTTCTGCGTCAAGGACATATAAAAAAGAGTGAGGAGTCATGGACAGAAAATGAGCTGGCATCCTAGGGAGCTCTTCCATCTTCCACTCTTAACTGTGTGACCTTGGGCAAAGCACCAGGTGGCTCTTGAGTCTGTGTCCTCATCTGTAAAATGGGAAAATAACTCCTTCCTTAACTATCCATGGTATGTCCTGACAATCAAACAGAAAATTCATAACATGATACTAAATTGTAAAGTTCTTTATGCATGTTAGTTACTAGTAGGATATAAGCTTGTGCTCTCTCTTTCTTCTCTCTCTACGTGTATCTGTATGTGTACATCTATGCAGATTTATCATCTATCTCTGTGTTTCTATGTATCTATATATCTATGTATCTATCTTTCCTTCCTTCCTTCCTTCTCACCTGCCTGCCTTCCTTCCTTCCTTCCTCCCTCTTTTTCTTTCTTACGTTGTCTTTATTGTTATAGGTTTATATACAAACAAGTATACTGGTAACTCTTTTTCGGCTTTGGAGGATGACTATGTATGTGTAGGTTATTTCATTCTTTTTTTTCAATATTATGCAGCTTCTCAAGATTTTGTTTAAAAATAATGGTGAAAAGCTGAGGAGAATAATTTATTTGCATCAATTTTTCGAGAGCCGCATTGGATAATCAGCCTACATTTCTTTTCTTCTTTATAAGTCATGCCAGAGAGGAAAAAAAGCATAATTGCATTATTTAGGGCTTATATTTTATAATGTCACTTGATTTTATAATAGAACAACTACAGTTGTGGCGATGGAAATCAAAACATTGCGTGAAATAGTTTAGAATGCAGAGCAGCATGGTTGGTGCACATTTTGCCATGCCTGGTACTGCTTCTGAGAACTGAATACACCACTAATGTGCACAGCAATGGGCAGCATTTGTTTTGAAATAATCTAGAAGAACAAAGCCAGCTTCTGCTGCTCTGAAGGAACAATAGTTCTTTTAAAGTCAAATACACAAATGTGAGGCCAGGAAGCTCTGAGCTAACTTGGACAAACATGTCACCCTGTGATTGCTTGACTTTAGCACAACTGGCCCAAACTTGCTGCGTTTATCAGTCTGGAGCTGTGTGAATTTGAACATGAAGGTCTCCTGCACACAGTGGGGGGTAGGGCATAAGCCCATCCTGCAAAGGAAGAGGGCAGCCCCTTGAGACCTGGGAGTCCCTCCATGGTTACCGATCTTCCAGGCTGGCTAGGTGGTGGCTGGCCTGCCTGCCTGTCTTCCTTCTACAGAGAACATCTGCTACTGTACCACGCACTGTTGTAGATAGTAGGGACACAATGGTGAACTGGGCAGATGCTGTCCCATTTCATAGATGTTATATTCTAGTAGAGATGAGAATCAAAAAATGTCATACTACCAAAATTATATTACAAGTACTATAAATGTTAAGAAGGTAACTAATAGGGGGCTGACAGAGCAAATAGAAAGGGATGGCTCCTTGGATAGGGTGATCAGGGTGGGTCTCTCTCAGGAGGTGAGACTGAAATTAAGACATAAAGATAGGCCTCAGATTAAATGTCAGGGCATGAGGAGGTTTTGGCTGGAAGAGGGTGGTGATGATGGGGTTGAACATTGCAAGTAAAAGAAATGGCATGTGCAAAGGCCCTGAGGTGGGAAAGGGGGGGCCTTTTGATTGTAATGGCATAGGTCCTGTCTACAGAGTACAGGTGCAGCTTTTGACTTGATGGAGACCTTGTGTCCCACAAGCAGTAGGGAAAACAAGGGGAAGGAGATTTCTGGAGGTATTTGCACCTAGTTCCTGTCCTCACAATAAAATGGAGCTTGTCAAACTGGTATAGATGTGTTTCAATATTTTCACAACTAGCATGGTTGTACTAGAGAAAGTGGATGAATATTAAACCTGAGAATTGGTGTTTTCCTGAATATACTTTCGAAACACACCTATGCAACATCATAGAGACAGAAAACAGTTTTTTAAAAAAATGGTAATTATGTGAGGGGATAGAGGTATTAACTAACCCTGTTGTGGTAGTCATTTCACAATATATACATGTAACAAATCACCACGTTGTACATCTTAAACTTACATATGTTGTATGTTAATAATATCTCAGTAAAGCTGGGGGAAAAAAATAGAAAACCCAAGGAAGGGCTAAAGGGTCAGAGATGGCCAGCTATCCAAGATTTAGAACGTAGAAAAGAGACCAGAGACAATACATGGTGTTTTGGAAGCCTTTCATCTCAGTGTCCCTATGGAAGAATAAGTCTTACTATAATGAGAATTTGAAGTGAAGAAAAGATGGATTACTTAGCTGACAATTAAACATAGGTTATCCCATGAATCCTTTTTCTCTCTAAGAATTTTAGCAGAAGAGAGAGAATGGGACTATTTGGGCACAGCTGGCTTAACAAAACTCTGTTCTCATAAGCAATGGTCCACAGAACATTCATGAACAGTGGCTTTGGAGCACCGTGGCAAGCCCTTCTGCTGGGCGCTTGAGGGGAGTGGAATGTCCTGTTCAATGTGAGTAGCAAGCACTTGCAAACGCAGGTAGCAGCTTTCACTCTGAATTGACTAGAGCTGGGAGGAGAGTTAGGCAAGGGGAGACTTTTGATGGATCTGCTAAAGAAAGGAAAAGAGAAACAGGCTTCAACATCTGGCAATGTCTTAGGATCCCAGTTCATCCTTGGCTTAACTCAGTTCTTAATCAGAAGGTTTTCCCTATTTTTCTGTCCTTTTCTCTCCTTTTTCTTCTCATCAGTGTACCTCTATCCCTCAGCCCCACTCCCCAAGTAAATGGTTTTCGGCTTAGTACATCTTTAATAATATATAGGCTGCTGTCCCACACCTTCAGAATAAATATCAAGAGCCTGAAAGCTATTTGTAGCTCTCACAGCACTCTTCTTCTAGGAATTATCCTAAGGAAATAATCAGAAGCTAAAAGTTTATGTTCAATGATGCTAATTATAATATTTTTATAATGAATACATCTAAGACATTCATGCAGTGAAATACTATACATTTATTAAAATAACATCTTCTAGGAAGAGTTGATACCAGAGGGAAATGTTTGTGATTGCTATCATGAAAGTCAGAATAAAAGACTCTGAGTTCCAAATAGTGTAACATATATATAACACTATAACATGTGTGTTCATAGATGTATACATACAACATATATATTATAAAATATATGTTACACAATTTGAGTGAATGAGAAACAAGAGAGCATAGAAGTTAGAAGCATTAGGCTTGGAATCAGAAAGATTTAGGCTTCTCTCTTTTTAGTTGAGATCCTGGAATTCACTGGGCCTCAGGATGTCATTATAAAATGAGGATAATAGTACCTGTTTTATAGAGTTATTTTGTGGATTTATATGAGAAATCATTTGTCAAATGCCTACTATAGTCCTACCACATAGTAGAAATTCAATAAGTGGTATTTATAAATAAATGTATAAAAATCCAAAATATTACCCCCAAAATATGTATACCAAAATATTAACATGAGTTATCACTAGAAGTAGTATTACAGGCTTTTTCAATTTGTTCTCCATGCTTTCTCATTTTTGAAATTACCTATAGTGAATATGAATTATTTTTATAAAATATATATATTCACTATATATTATATAAAATATTATAAAATTTTTATATAATATATAGAATTAAATGATTATATTAGATAAATTGACATCAATCTTGCAACAGCGAAGACATTTCTTCAGCAATAAAGAATGTTTTGTTTTAGCCCTTGTTTTCTTTTATCGTTAGAGATATGATAAAAAGATCTAGGGATATTGTGAAAAATATGCCAAGATTAAATGGAGAATTCTGTGTGACTCAATGCTTCCTGGCAGAAATGAAGGCTCAAAATGGCTCTTGTCTACTCAAGCAAAATCCTAACTCAGAAAGCCCGTCTGTAGGCATTATGTTTGCGTTATACTTGTAAAATTTAATTAACACTACCTAACAGTGAGATAGCGTGGTTTCTGAAAATCATGCTCTGCAGCAAGGACACCAAATTAATTATGCTTGATGAAGAATTGTGTCAGAGGGAGCGATACTTAGTAACGCAGGACAGGATAAAGCTTTCACTAGTTACACGCCTGGTTAAAAACCTTGAAAAGCTTTATAGAGCAGTCTGCATTCATTTAGGGACACTTTTAGTTGGCTTGTTGATATTTCTTCCAACCTCTGTTGCTATTATGGACCCTGGGCTTGACTGACTTGTATCTGTTCTTTTGCATTCGTTTCTCTCTGAGGAATGATAGCTAATAATGAGAAAAAGAGTGTATTATCACCAACAACACTGAGATCGAGGAGAGAATTCACAGCAGCTGCAGCAGCTTAGACCTTACCAAACAGGAATACCCCCAAACAAAGGCAATTTTGTTTGTCCAATGGGACAAAGACTACTACTACTTTATTCATAATGAACTATATGTCAGAGTCTGGTGAGATGAAATTATGGAGCTTCTCAATCCAGAAATAAATATTTTTACAGTGTGATGTGGTCTCTGTTATCAGTTACAAAACTAGTAAAAACAAACTCTGAAGCATTTTCTGACATGTGCCTTCCTGCCAGCTCTGAAAAGACTTCTTTCTGTCCTCTGCCCCCAGCCGTCATGCTGGTCTTAACGTCATCCTAGTCCATTCCTTATGAAATCACTGCAGCCTCTCTAGAGTTGTTTCCTCTGCTGCTGGCCTCTCTGTACTTATATCAGCTCTCCTGCTCAGGCCCAACTATGTTATATGTTCATGAATTTAGTTACGGCTTATAATTTAGATAATGCGATAATTCAGGAAACATTAACAAGTGAACTGTGTATTTAAAAGGTGGCAGTGTCACCATTGTTTTCAGAGGAGATGATTGTATGCCTACAGAACTCATGAGAAGTAGGAGATGCAAAATACATATCCTAAAACCTAGATTTTTTTTCTTTTTTAGCAATAATCAATTATAAATTATAATGAAAAAGATATGATTTGCAGCAGTGGTTCTTCTATGAGCCAGACAGATTCAGATTCCATTCAGGCGGGGGAATGACACATTCCTCAAACCTGGCCCTTACTTTGAGGTCTGGGCCCCCAAACCATTTTGCTTTTGTTTGGAATTTCACAAGATTTCACAGATTTTAGAAAAGTTCCCACCAGTTTCTGGCCATGGGAATCACAGTGGGTCAAATTCACAGGAGAATAAACACCGTAACATCTTCCCCATCCTCCTCATCTCCTCCTAAGACAAATCACATTTTCTCCAAATGTTAACTGGACTGTTTGCTTCCAGCAAAGACAATCTTTTACGTTCTCACCCTAAAGCAGTTTTAGCTGCTTCGACCACATCATCATTTGGAAAGTATGATGTTTTGGTTAAGAAGATTGTAGTAGGTTGAATGGTGGCCCCCAAAATGATATGTCTGTGTTCTGTTCTCCAGAAACTGTGAATGTGATCTTATTTAGACAAAGGGCCTTTGTAGATGTAATTAAGTTAAAGATCTTGAGATAAGATCATCCCGGATTATCCCAGTGGCCTCTAAATCCAATGACAAGTATCCTTATAAGAGATGCACAGAGGAGAGTCAGATAGAAGAGGAGGAGGCAGTGGGACCATGGAGGCAGAGATGGGAGTGATGTGGCCACGAGTCAAATAATGCCACCAGAAGCTGGGAGAGGCAAGGAATAGAATCTCCCCTAGAGCCTCTGGAGGGAGCATGGCCCTGTTGACACCTTGATTTTGGACTTCTGGACTCTTGAATTTTGAGAGCATAAATTCTGTTCTTTTAAGCCAACTAGTTTGTGGTAATTTGTCACAGCAGCTGCACGTAACTAAAACAAGCAGATTGTAGAGTTAATAGATTCCAGTCCCAGATCTGCTATGACCTTGGACATGTTGATAAACTTCTCTACAGTTCTGAACTGAAAAATGGGGATGATAATAATAATATATCCCTCATAGGGCTATTGTGAGAATTAAATAAGATGTCTATACACCATTATCATTGCATCTATATACTTAAAGGCCAGTGATGGGGGTTTGCCTTGTTAAAAGATAAACTGAAGCATATTAAAATTTTAAGAGTTTATTGGAGTAAAAGTCAATTCCAATTGGGCAGTGCCAAACAGGAAGTAGTTAGGAGCACTCGACTGACAGGAGCTGGGGAGAGACTTATATAGAGAAGGTGCGGGAGCTGGGGAGAGAATTATACAGAGAAGGTGCGGAAGCAAAGAAAGGAAATTACTGGATTGGCCATAGCTTAAAGCCTAGTTGGCTGTCTGTAACTGGTTGTCCTCAGCGTTTGGATTTTGTAACCTGCAGGCATTTACAAGTTTAGGTTTTAGTTTGCTTACATTGGCTGCCAGGAAGTTAGAGCCTCCTCAGTCTAATGGCCTCCTTGTTGAATTAATTTAACAGCCTGAACAAGAGAAGAGTGTCCTCTAAAGATGTATTCAAGTCATCACCTCTTACCGGATAGAAGATACCATTGGCATTTAAATGTCATCTTTGCTTCAGCTTCTACCCCCCATTTTCAAACATCCTAGAGTCTGTGTTTTACCTGAACACCTGGATGGGGCTTTGCAGGTCCTCCTCTGGGCCTACGGCCTCAATTTGACACACTGAGCAGACTGACCTAGTTTCATCAGGATCTCTTTAATCTGGATGCCGTTTAATAGTATTGAATATTTATTTTTCTTGGTCTCCTTGTCATTCATTCACAGCTTGCTGCTGGACTGTAAATTACTTGGAAGTGTGTTACAAACCTTTGGATCTTTATGGAATCTTGTACATAGTAGGTCTGTCATAAATAGTTGAAGGGGTAATGAGTGCCTCTCACAGGCACATGAGGAATCAAGAAGTTGTGAAACACTCGGAGGGCCTCCTAGGAATGGCATGTCATTGACCTGACTTCTCTGCTATCTTCTAGCCCGTGAAATTTTGCATGTACTTTCCACTGTGCTTGGAATGTGCCAGCTTCTCCTCTTCCTGTAGCTCAGGCTTCAGAACCCAGTCTGAATATCATTTCCTGAGAAAATCCTTCCCTGACTGATTACATCCAACTGCTAATTATATCCACAAACCCCTCTACTTCTCCTTCAAAATCTCCATCTCATCTGTAATGATCAATTTAACTTGTACCTTTCTCAGAAGACATTAAGCTCCATGAATTGGGACCTGGGAGGTTTATTCCCACCTACATCCCCACACTTAGTTCATCTCCTGGTGCTCATTTGTCATGTATTCAATAAATATTTATGATTACCTATGCCACCATGTAATAAAAATAGTATTGCCGCTTTCTCTTTAGCTTTGGTCTGTCATTTTCTCACAAATATTTTTTTCTATGCACATGGTTTGTTAGGGAGTAAAATATCTGACATGTATATTATGCTCTCATTAAAGGCAAGATAGCTGAGGGACTTAATGGATTCAATGAAAAATAATACATTCAGAAATGATCACTGAGTTCTCAGTCTTTCTTTTGAGTAATTTGTAACCCTGCAGAGTTAACATGAATTTCTGTAGCAGCAAAGACACAAGGCCTTAGTTTCGTGATAAACCAATAAGCGATTAAAATTTTTTCCAGGAAAATTTTATAAGAAAAAGAAGACATTAGGAATGAACTAAAGTTACCAGTTTTGTTGGCATGGTGATGAGGCCAATTCAAGAGAAGCAAATGAGATTTCTTTTCCTTCAAATACATTGGTAGTAGTTCCAACACTGTATGCTGCGGAGCACCGGTCCCTCGAGATGATCTATGAAAAAGAGCTTAACAAACAAATTAGTTTCAGAAACACTACTATTTATAACCCCTTTTGAAGAGTATAATATGTATTAGCATACTAAATGCTCTGATGTAGCCTAATGTTAAAAAATCAACTTAGTTTAAACCCAGCTGTTCCTAAACTTGTTTAAACAAGGAGTTCTCAAACTTATATAACCACAAATCTCTTTTTTTTGACAAGTCATACCTATTGACATCCTGAGGAAATCAAGCTCTTTGGAACACACTTTGAGAAATTCTGTACTAGGGTCATGATGACGGACATAAACATTTAAAACTATAGAAGGACAAATGTATAACAATTCTTACCACATTTGAAGGGTAATCCTGAGGTAGTTATGCCTCATAACCATCATGTAGGGTCAATACCCTATCTCTATAAAGCCAGCCTCAGTGCATCAGGTATTTAATCTTTTTAAATGTGGCCAAGCATGTATGTATGGGATGGTAAGTTAACTAAATGACCACAGGGTAATTTCACAGAATGAAGACAGCCACAGTTTGTCCAAAGCTTAGATTGCCTTGTCTTTAGTCACAATTAAGAGTTTTTCTAAGTGGCTTCTGTGCATAAGGTACTTAATAATCAGTAAAAGGATTAATATCCAACACTGTAAAAAATGTTCTTAAATTCATGGGATTATTGTGCGGACAAAACCAGCAAAATTAAGAGAGGACACGTGGTAAATTGTAAAGTGCTTGACTAAGCATTTTGCCACTATATTTGGTGCAACCCTCTCAGCAAGGAGGATTGTCATCAACGTCCTTGAAATTGCCTCTCACTTTGTCTTGGAAGTTCTGGTTATTAGAGAGAAGAGACATGGAACAAGGCTCTGAAGTTTTATCTTAACAAATTGGGCTGCATGGCAGCTTGTTCATAGGACCTGAAATTTCATCTGAATACTAATGCCGGCATTGTGTTGACTTTACCAAATCAAGCTCAAACACTCAGCCTTGCAGTTCACACACCGTACACATTTTCTTCATTACTGCCATATCCTCACATTCTAAAAATCTGCCTTGCAAGAAATTACATGCATCTGAACACTGTCAACAAATGAGATCTGACAAGTAAACATTTTGCAGCAATGGGATTTGAAATCTGGACTTTGATTGCCTTCAACTGCTGATGATATTGTATCACAGATTCTTCACATGATGTATTAAAAGTGTCTTTCCTTTTTGAAAAGCCATGGAGAATCAATAAGGAGTGAGAATTTTTAACAAGCTTCAGCACCTCAAAGCTGAAGTAATTAGTTCATGAAGCTTGATACCTCCACCTTTCTGAAGGTGAGCCTTGGAAACTGTGAAAGACAATCTGCTGTAAGAAAGTCTGTTTCACCTGCCATTTTCCTACAGAGACTGGGAGGCTCTCCACTGTTAGTAACTCTCAAGGAGTAGTCCAGATAAGCATTTTCACCAACTGGCACTCAGGAAAATCTCAGCATCCTCTTTGACACACGTGGGACAAAGCCCCCTTACAACACGTGTGAGACCATTTTCAGAGAGCTGCAATAAAATCAAAGTGCACCATTTGTTACAGACTTGAGCTCTCATCATACAACTTCCATTTACACAGTAGAAATGGAGGCCTGAGAATGATGGTCTCCAGTAGTACAGCACAATAGAAAGGTTCAAATTTGAGGTCAGAAGTCTTATGTCTAAGTCCAAATTCTACTTGTCACTAGCTAAGAGACTCTGGTTGTTGTTGTTGGTGGTGGTGGGAGATTAACTTCCCTGGGTCTGTTTCCTCCCCTGTAAAATAGAAAAAAAAAAAAATAGCCTTTCCAACCTACTTCACAAAGATATAACAACTGTAGAAAATACATAAGAGCTTACTTTGTGAGTGTAAATGGCTGTCTTAGTTTGAATTTCTCTTGAATCAAATCATAAGACAAGAATTTGAGGTGCCATATTTATTTGGAAGATAATCCCAAGAAGTACCAGTAGGGAAAAGGGAAGAGAGACAGTAATGGGCATGATATTCAATAAATTACCATTGCATGCAACTGATTTAATCTCAGTGGGAACTCTGGGAGGCAGTGTAGGACACACACCTCAGAGCTATCTCACCTCAGGGTTGGTCCTACTACATTCATAAAACTCCATCCAGCCAGTTAGGAAGGCTGTTCTGGAGGAGGGGGATTTAATTCTTGACACTTCAGCCTGTCACATGCATGGGTTGAGTGGTCTCAGAGGAGGCCAGGGAAAGCCCTCAGGCAAAGTGACAGAAGCTGGTAGTTGACAGAAGCTTGACTCGCACTTAAATGGAGAGGGCAAGGGGAATAGGAACTGAGTATTGACAGATATCAGGTAGAACCCATGTGTTCTGAAACCTAGTATGATGATCTTTCTCTTTTATTTATTACAAAAAATGGAAATACAGAATAGAACTGAGAATATATAACCAATATCAATGTTCCAATTATGCAGAATTAATGAAGGTTTATATATTTGTTATACTTAATATATGTGTGTGTAAGGGAAAAATACCCTCATGTATAGCTCAACTCCTCTTTGTAATCTTCTCAGTCCTTTTTCCTCCTATTCCTCAGAATTTGAACCAGTATCATGAATTTGATGAAAATATTTTACTTTTGTATTTTTATAAAATTATTACCCAAGGAGTATCCATAACCAACTTATAGTACTGTTCTGCTTGTTTTACAATTTAGTAGGAATGGTATAAGTGGTACGCATCACTTTGCAACTTGTAGTTTTCATTCAACGGTGCTTTTGAAATCTATTCATATTGAAACATTTATTTTCAATTTTTCTATAGCAAAAGTTAGCAAACATTTTCTGTAAAGGGCTAAATAATAACTATTTTAGGTGTTGAAAGTTATATAGTCTATCATACAAACATTCAAAATTTTGATGTAATTATCAATTTGTTCCATGAATTATGTTTTTAAGGTTTTTTTCTTTTAAAAATCCTCAAGATGGTGTGAAAAAACTTTCACATATTTGTTTATGTATATGACAGTCCATTTTGAAGTCCCGTTGTTATGCAGAGTCCAGTTGTAGCTCCTTATTTAGCTCTGAGCCTGTAGCCTTCGCTGTCAGCCTTATGGGGACATTGAAATCCACATCTAAAATTTATATCCATCCCTCAAACTTAAGACAGACACTTAGCTTCAACTCTAGCCCTCCTAGATTTGAGTTCCTTTTTCATTTTTAGCCCCTGAAGATTTCCCTTTCTTGCTATTAAGTTTGGCTATGTATTTTTTGTTATATTTTACCCAGTGTTTTCAATTTTATAGATGAGAATGGAAACTTTCCATGTCTGCTTGGGTCTCCCAGATGTAATAATCTGTTCACATTGCTTCTCCAAATGGACATCAGACTCTGTACGTACAAGATGCATGATAAAACTGGTGCCCTGGGAATGTAGCTGGCAGTGTTAATTCTACCTAGTGCCAGTTTGGCCTAGTAAGTCTAAATTGTGAACTCCTTGAGGGCAGGGACCATATGTTATATATCATTTTATCTCTAGCATCTATAACACTGCACTATTGTATGAGGTACTTGATAAATGTATAGGAAAAGAATAATGAAATAGAAAAATGTCAAAGAGGCTTTATGGGGCCTACACTGCAGAAAGGCACAAGAAACAACAATTATTTCTATATTGGATACTAGGAATCAATTCACTTAACATTATTCATTTAGTACCTATTATGAGTAAAATCCATCTCAACTTTGAGGGATGATATAGAAAATAGCACAAGTTATTTCCTTTTGCCCTGAAAGAGCCGCTCCTTGCTGTTTCATAAAATAACAAGGGTAACACAGAAGAAACGTTGCAACAGAATGTGTGTGTGTGGGTGTGTGTATGTATACATGCATATGTCATAAACTATAGTAATGGTTGAACAGCAAGTGACACAAAGAGTTTAGAAAATTGGAGATCTCTATGGAACTGGGAACCAAGATAGACATCTTAAAAGAGGAGAGATTTGGTCAGATTCTTCCAGAATGGGCAGCATTTGGATAGTCAACCAGACAGAGCATTCCTGGCAGAAGGAACAGTACATAAATAAAGATCAGCAGATAAAAACAGCACAGTGTCTCATGGGGATGATGTGGATTTGCCTTTGTTGAAGCCACTGAATATTGCCCAGTGTTCTCTACTTTTCTAACCAAAGCTGAGGAGGAGGGTAGGGGTGTGATATAATATACCCAGCGAGGAGTGAGGCCTGGAAAGGCAGTTAGGTAGCTCCATGGGAGATCCTCAAACAAGAGAGGACAGCTGTGCATCTCCTAGGGCGTACCACTTAGTGGCTTTAAAAGCCATTTGCTGACTCTCTCTTTTTAGGCAGTATCCCAGTGGAAGACTCATGAAGGCACCTCTAGGTGTCTCTGCAGCATAGTAATCCTGGAATTTGAGATCTGTATTTAGTTCTGCCCCACATACTGAGTGCTCTGAGGGCAGAGATACAGGATTGCCAACTGGGTCCCACACATCCTGGCTAATAAGAGGGCAGAGGCTGGAGGCATCAGCAGAGAGAAACTAATCTTTGCTCAAGGTCTGGTGAGTTGGCACCCTGGCTGCAGAAATCATCTGGCAGCAAAGCCAGTTTTAAATGCTTGATTCAAGAGAGACCACCATGAAAGTGCCTAGAAAATAAATGATCACAAAATTGCTTGTTTTTCTGTTCTATTTACTTAAGGCCAGTGCTTGTATAAGGAAGAACAGTGATTCCCAATTGCTCTTCTCCAGCCCAACTTAGATTAGTGTGGACACTGCCCCCAGTCTCACTAGTGGCTCATGCCTCACGAGCAATCACATCTTTGGGTGTTTGGGGCTCAGACTACTGCTCCCTGACTGCTAAAAACAATTTTATTCCCTTCTCTGATCTCTACTCCTTCTCCAGGATGAATTGATAGTCCCTGAAACATTATTTTTGTCCCAAATAAAAGATTCTTAACTGACTGTACTTGCTAAGTTCACAAAATAAGAGAGTAATGACCACCTCAAATAGACTTGAGAACAATTCTCCACATTTTAAGAATAAAGAATGGTTATGAAGTCTACTTTGGTGGAAAACTACACCAAATGCTTGAATTATGAGGGTGGATTTTAAAGGGAAAAGGGCACAGACCAATTAAAAAATGGGCAAAAGACCTGAACCCTGCACCACAGAAGAGACACAGATGCCAAATAAACAAAAGGAAAAGTGCTCAAATTCACCTGTCGTTAGAATATTACAAATTAAAACAACAATGAGATATCACTACACATCTGTTAGAATAGCTGAAATCCAAAAAACTGGCAATACTAATTGCTAACAATGATGTGAAGCAATAGGAACTTTCATTCACTGCTGGTGCGAATGCGAAATGGTACAGCCACTTTGGAACACAGTTTGGCAGTTTCTTACAAAGCTAAACATATTCTTACCACATGATACAGTAATCATGCTCCTAGGTATTTACTCAACTGATTTGAAAACTTAAAAACCTGCACGTGAGTGTTTATAGCAGCTTTATTCATAATCACTGCAAACTGGAAGTAACCAAGATGTCCTTCAAAGGTGAATGGATAAGCACACTGTTGTATATCCATATAACAGAGAACTATGTAGCAATACACAAGACAGAGCTTGCAAGCCATGAAAAGGCATGAATAAATGTGAAATGAATATTGTTCAGTGAAAGAAACTAGTCTGAAAAGCTAAGCATATGGCTCCAATGATATGACGATCTGGAAAAGGCAAAACTATGGAGATAGTAAACAGATCAGTGGTTGCCAGGAGTTCCATAGGTGAAGGGGAAAGGGTTGACTACATGAAACACACAGGACTTTTTTAGGGCGGTGAAACTATTCTGTGTGATACTGTAATGGTGGATACTTGGCACTATGTATTTGTTAAAACCCATAAAATTCTATGGCAAAAAAGTAAACTTTAATCTATGCAAAATTTAAAAAGGCTTTTATGAGGTCTGGGAATCCCAGGATGGAATATAGAGTATGGCAAAATTGTCTGACTATATTGTAAGTGTATGAAACAAGCTCACTGAGGGGTATGGGAAAAAAGATGCTGACCTAAGTAACTTTGGAAATGGGTGGAATCTCTAAGACTAAAAACAAAAAGAAATGCACATATGCACATAAGCACTGTACTCTGATAAAGTTGCTGCACATAGGCATATGGGTTAACAGTTCTGAAACCCCCTATATATGTATACTGGATTTGAACAATTAACTAAATGGATGGCAGATGGAAGGAATCAGGTTTATTTATTTATTTTTTTGGTGATGAAGATTCACCCTGAGCTAACATCTGTGCCAGTCTTCCTCTGTTTCATATGTGAGTTGCTGCCTCAGCACGGCTGACAAATAGTGTAGGTGTCTGCCCAGGATCCGAGCCTGCGAACCTGGGCCTCTGAAGCAGAAAGTGCCAAACTCAACCACTGCGCCATGGGGCCGGCCCCAAGAATCAGGATTCTTACTGTTGTAATGGGAGATGAAGGATAAGCAAGGAGAGGAAGCCAGAATGACCTGTTTGGTAATGGATTAGAGTTAGAGACATCAGTATAAATGCATGTTTAGCTTAATATAGATACAGATGATTACATAAAGACACATTTATAGATAGGTGTATATACATATAGAATACACAAATATATTTCCTTGCTCTGTCAACAGAGAGGGCCTAGAAGTAATGATGTCCTGGGAGCAATGAACCCACTTAGCACCCAGATTTTGGTTTCTAATACCATTCTCCAATATAAGGAACCAGGGCATCTTTGGAGAAATAGCTGATTCTAGGACTGGGACAGGAAATGTACAAAATAAGCTTGGATCATCTTATGATGCAGGAAAATAAGGATGTGCTCAAAATAAAATGTCAAATATAATAAATAAATAAAATGTCAAATCTATGCCAAAGGACACAGGAACCAACTGAAAGAGCTCCCAATGGCCAATTCTGAGCAATTTGAGCCACAAAATAAAGTAGTATTGGATTATAACACAACATATAAAATGAATATCATGAATCCATACTGATATAAATAAATAACTGAATAAAATAAATGGGGAAGAAGAGACAAATATCTTGCACAGAATAATTCCAAATAATTTGTGCAGAAATTCTTCCCTTAAGGAGGTGGACCATAACTTTCTACTCCTTAAGTGTGGGCTGTGCATAGTGACTTCCTTCCAAAGAGGACAGTGAAGAAAGGGGAGGAAAAAGAATAACTTTATAGTGGAGAAATCTGACAAAAACTACCTCATCCGGGTGATCAAGTTTAACATCTACAGTGATAAGTCATGTTGATTGAGTGATGTGATGAGAATGACACCACCTCTGTGGTCTTTCTTCCCCAAACCCATAACCCAAGTCTAATCATGAGGAAAACATCAGACAAATCCCAATTGAGGGACAATCTACAAAATACCTGATCAGTCCTCCTCAACACTGTCAAAGTCATCAGAAACAAGAAAAGTCTGAGAAACTGTCACAAGCAAGAGGAGTCTAAGGAGACATCATGACTAAACGTAATATAGTATTCTAGGTGGGATCTTGGAAAAGAAAAAGGGCCTTAGAGAAAAACAGAGGCAATCGGAATAAAGTATGCACTTTAGCTAATAATAATGTATCAATAGTGGTTCATTAATTGTGGCGTATGTACCATATTAACGTAAGATGTTAATAATAGGGGAAATTGGGTGTGGGATATGTAGGAACACTCTGCATTAGCTTCCCACTTTGGATGTAAATCAAAAAACTATTCTACAATAAAAACTTGATTAAAAAATGATAAGGATCTTATAAATATTTCTACTTTGAAAAATACTGCTCTATACCAAAAAATATGTTAGACCTTGTAATAGCAAAGTATTTTCCACAAAAGATTATGTACTTCAGGGATCTGACAGAAATTTTACTATAAATTTTATTTTTTAATGTATTTTATTCAGGAATAAAAATAATAATGCATTTTAAAATGTATTATGTAGCCAATTTTAACATTGGAACCAACCAGCTTATTATCCTGTGCTTCTAAGTTAATTCATTTTTGAGCAATCCTCAGGATAAACCTTCTTTGGCAACCTTTATATAACTAGTGGGTATTGTGATAATGCAAGGCAAGTTGTTTTAAAAGAACAAGTACTATTTGCAACCACTTGTCTGTGTGAATATGGACTTTCTCAAAGCTGAATAAGCAAAAGCTATGGCAGACATTAGTTGCAGACTCATCTTCAACTTGCTGGCATAATGCGAATTTTGAATTGTTTGTATTTATTGAATCAACTTCATTAAGGAAGTTTAAAAAAATACAAGGCAAAAATACATTATGTAAGTTAAATGTTATAAAGTACAGTTATATTAATAAAATATCACTGTTTAATATATTGGGATACTGTTTTATACATTGAATCCTACTTACTATTTAACTTTAAGAGACGTTTATATCGATTTTTTTTAAAAAGGCTTGAAAGCTACTTTACGACAACAAAACTTAGTTTTTTCTTTTTTTTTGGTGAGGAAGATTAGCACTGAGCTGACATCTGTTGCCAATCCTCCTCTTTTTGCCGAGAAAGATTACCCCTGGGCTAACATCCATGCCCATCTTTCTCTACTTTATGTGGGATGCCTGCCACAGCATGGCTTGATAAGTGGTGTGTAGGTCTGCACCCAGGATCCGAACCTGTGAACCCTGGGCCGCTGAAGCAGAGTGCACGAACTTAACCACTATGCCACCGGGCCGGCCCCCAAAACTTAGTTTCTAATGTAGCCTAGAATTGATTTACTTGGCAATTCATTTATGACCCTCGTCACATATGACTATTTTCATTCAGATTCCTCCTAAGTCCAGAATTAACATTTTCATCAAAAAAGAAAGAGGCGTGAAATTTGATAAGCAGAATAACATAGACTCCCAAACCAATTCCTAGTAAACAATGTTTTCTTTTCTGATTGGAGAGGTAAAAGAATAGGAAAGAGCACAGTTGTGATGTTTTGGGGGGGGGCAGGTATTTTTTGTACCTAACTGAGTATCAGACAATCACTCTGGGAGCCTCAGTTAGAACATCTATAAATAGATATGATAATACTTGATTTGCCTAAAAGACAAAGGGCGGGGACCAAAAACACCCTGAGAGCCCTCCTGGTTCCAAGATGAAAAACATTTTAGGCTTTTATCTGATTTACCAAATGATCAAGCATAAACAACTGTGTTGGTTTCACAGTATCCTTATTAAACATGTTGTTTCTGTTTTTCCATGTCCTATTTTTTCATCCATTGCTTCTTTTCACCATCCTTGACTTTTTGGCAATCTTGAATGCTGTATGTTGAGTGCCCCAATCCTCTGGGTCCACAGTGTTGTTTGAAAGTCAGATATGATTTTCTACCTTTGTAATATCTGAGGATTACTCTTTCCCCCTCTGTCTCCATGATATAACTGTTCCTTGGATTTCTCTCATGTCCCTGGCTGCTCCTTCGCAGTCTCCTCTGGGATTCCCCTTTCCCTGGCTCATGCCTTAACAACAGAAGCTCCCTGGGCCCCATTCTGATTTTCAACTCTTCTACTTTTCATGCTCTTCTGGGTGCCATAATCAACATCTGTGGCTTCAACTGTTGCATAATATATGGATAATCCAGAAACCTATATTTTTAGTCAAGATTTCTCTAGCGAACTCTAAGTCTTATATTCAAGTGTCCACTGAACTTAGCTGTCTTACAGGTATTCCAAATTCATCATGTCTAAACTGAACACAGTGCCCCACCGCCAATTCCCAACCTATTATTATATTCCCCACCTTAACAAATGGAGTCATCATCAACCCTGTTGTCCAAATCAGAAACCTAGGAGTATTTTAGAATTAATTAGCCCAATCCTGAACTAACTTCCTATGACATCTATTTTGCTCTTCCTGCTTCTCCATTTCCCATTAAAGTCGCCAGAGCCATAGTATAAGCTCTCACTACTCTCATCTGGATCTTTCAACTAGTCTATCTGTTTCCAGTCTGGTCCCCCTTCAATCCATCTTTCTCTGATACCAAAGGAATTTTCTAAAATATAAATCATTTCATGCTCAACATCCTCCAGCAGGATGTTTTATAATAAAGTCATACTCCTATCTTAGGACATAAAATCACCATCTCATTCCTACCTGCTGCATCCATCGTGACTCCACCACCCCTCTGATGGTGGAGACACGCACTCTCTGTCTGAGTTCCCTCCACTCTTCTCTTCCTCCTCGTCTAGCCTTTCCTAACCATCCCCATCTTGTTTATTTATCCCTGCTCTATGATACCATAGCACCTCTGCATACCTCTGTCATAGCTTCTACCAAAGTAAAATATAATCACTTATGTGCTTATTTCAGCCTTTATGAGACTGTAAGTTCCTTGAGGGCAGGAAGATGTCTTATTGACTTTATATTCCCAGCACTTCACTACCTGACATGTATTCAGTATTTAAAAATCTTTGCTGACTGGATGATACAAATGGGCATATTATTCCCTTAAAAAGTGCATCACATGCCATACAATTTATCACCTCCACTTACCTACTTCAACAAGTCCTGATTTTCTTCTTTCTATACGGAACCATTTGCAACTAAAGAGTTTTTATTCAGGCAGCAAACCAATAACAATGAAAGGAAAAAGAAATGAATTCATGCTGCAACCAATAGAGAGGTTGATATTATAGATGGTCATTAATATAATTTCTTATCCAATCCCCAGAATTTTAATCAAATTATAGAAATAGAGGCAAAGGAAAAGGGTGATTTTGTCCTGGATATCAAATCTATGCAAGGATAAGGAGCTCAGGTTCAGAAGAGGCAATAAGCCGCAGCTACCTGGGAGCAATGAAAGGTGGAAAGAGGTCAAAATATGAGAGAAAAAGAAGATGACTTTTTAAAAAATCAGAAGCCTTTAATTTTAATGATCTTTATTTATTAAAAAGATCACCTGTGGTCTTTCCAATAGAGTGTGTGCTGCTTATGTTTGACAAGGAGAGAAGGAGACTGTAAGAGGGAGTGACTTCGCTAAAGAAAATTCAAGAGCTGAAAGTGGCACTTAGAACTAAGTTATTTAAGGTGTTAGGGTGAATACAGGTCAGTATTCACCATTTTTAATAATTTGTTGACAAACAGATTATTTAAAGACTATAGGGAGAACACAGTATACTCATCCAAAAATATATCTGAAAGCACTTAACATAAAATGCTTTGTATAGTGTTAGAAGTGTCATATTCATTATGATTATTAATCTTATAGTTATTAAAAATAAAAGGCCAGTTATAAGATATTTACTAGGGCTGTAATATACAACATGATGGCTATAGTTAACACTGCAGTATGATATATTGGAAAGTTGTTAAGAGAGTAGATACTAAGGGTTCTCATCACAAAGAGAATTTTTTTCTTTTCTTTGTGTTGTATCTATATGATATGATGGATGTTAACTAAACCTATTGGGGTAATCATTTTGCAATATATATAAATAAAACCATCATGTTGTATACCTTAAACTTATTCAGTGATGCATGTGAATTATCTCTCAATAAAACTGGAAAAAAAATTAAAATTTTTTTTACCTGAATTTTTCTACCTACCCTGAACACCATCGTCTATCAAGCAGAAAAAAAAAAGAAAAGAAAAGATACAAATCAAATAAGTTATAAACACCTAGAAGAGTTAATGGTACTAAGTTGCAGCTGCCATATATACATATATATATAGTTGCACACACGCGCGCACACACAC
Source organism: Ceratotherium simum simum (assembly GCF_057802395.1). Classification (NCBI taxonomy): domain Eukaryota; kingdom Metazoa; phylum Chordata; class Mammalia; order Perissodactyla; family Rhinocerotidae; genus Ceratotherium; species Ceratotherium simum. Next base: position 70,333,737 of record NC_141909.1, on the reverse strand, counting down.
ACACACACACAAATACTTGGTTTCTTTAGAGACTATTTTGTGTCAGACATCTCATTTTCCACCTCTAGCCAAAAGGCCAATCACATCAACAAAGGGGAAAGACGGCGAATCCTGCAGCTTAGAGAAAAGCTTTTGTGTTTGCCACATGGGACGTTGCTGTCAATGAATTCAGAAAATAAAGGTTAACGCTTTTTATTCTTTTAGTTATGTACATTGAAAGATAATTTAAATGGCCATGAAATAGACTGAAATGGCACTCTTGGTTATTCTTCATTTGTTTGTTCAATAAATATAGATTGAGTATATTCCATGTGCCGGAAAAAAACAGATCCTGAAAACCTAAATCCCTGCCCTTTTGGAGCACATACTCTAGTTAGGTGGAGGGGTTCAGAAAATAGGTAAGATGAAACAAGTGGGATGTCTAACATGCCAGTCCATATCCCAGTGCCCTCCTCCCTTGGTGCAGAAGTCTAGACGCCCCACTGCCAGCTGCTGAAACTCTGGTCTTAGGGCTTGCCCCTAGAGCCTGGACAGGTGGGAGGCCAGGCACTTCTGGGAGGAGCCCTCAACCACCAAGTGACAGAAATTTACTTGTAAAATACCCAAGCAGTCTTGACTCAGTAGGGATAACTGAAGGATAAGTTCTAGGAAGGTTTTCCAGGAGTCTTCCTAGAAGATTGAGCTACAGTTCCCCCACAGAGTAACCTGCTTGACAAGGCATCCTTCACTGCCTTCTTTCCCTTCCTGTCTCACTTCCCCACCCTTCTGCCTGTGTTTTTTGAATCACCTCCCAAACTGCTCACACTGAAATCTTTGTCTCAGAGTCTCTTTCTGGAGGAAACCAAATAAATCAGAAGGTTATAAGTTAAGGAAAAAATCAAGTAGAGAAGGGAAGTATGGAGTGTGGGGGGAGAATTTAACTTTAGACGGGGTGGCTAGGAAAAGTCTCATGGAGAAGTCAACTTTTAAAAAATTAACTTTTTATTGAAGTACAACATTCATACAGAAAATCACACAAATCATAAGTGTATAACTCCATGAATTTTCATGAAATGAAAACATCTTTGAGTGAAGATTAAGGAATAGAACATCACCAGTATCCTAGATCAAGAAATATTACATTTCAGCATCTCCTTCATGCCCACTTCTAGTCACTATGTTCCTTCTTCCTGAAGATAACCATGATCCTGATTTCTATACTGTTAATGAGTTTTCCCTGTATTTGAACAATGTAACTAGAATTATTCAATCTATACTCTTTTGAATCTGGTTTCTTTTGCTCAACATTATATTTATGAGATGTGCTTTATGTTGTTCCATGTGGCAAGTCTGTTCATTTTCATTGCTGCATAGTATTTCATTGAATGGCTACATCACAATTTATTTGCCAATTCTGCTGTTGATAGACAATTGGGTTGCTTCCAGTATTTGACTACAATAAATAGCACTGCAATGAATCTTCTTGTACATAAAATTCTGTGTGTATATCTACGTAATACTGTTGGATAAATAACTAGGATCATAATTGCCAGGTTATAGGCTATGCCTATGCTCAGTTTTAGTGGACTAAACAGTCCAAAGTAGTGGTACCATATTACATGCCCACCAGCAGTCCATAAGAATTCCAGCTGCTTTGCATTCTAATCAACATTTGGTATTTTTCATCTCTTTTCATTTTAGTCATGCAGATGGTTATATATAGGTATCTCATTGTGGTTTTAATTTGTATTTCTCTGATGCCTGAGGAAGTTGAGCAAGTTTTTAATTGTTTATTAGTCTGTTGGATATCCTATTTTATGAAATGCTTGTTCAAGCCTTTTGCCCATTTTTCTATTGAATACTAGGAGTTCTTTGTATATTGCAGATATGAGTATTTCTTCAGTCTTTGATAGTGTCTTTTGATGCAAGTCATCTTTACTTTAATGCCTTATTTAAAGGCAATTTTTGCCTTAATGGTTTCTGTTTTTGGTCCTGTTAAAGAAATCTTTACACATTCCATGCTCGTGAAGATATTCTCTTTTGTAGTCTTGCATAAGATTTATTGTTTTATCTTTCACAATTAGGACACAGTTAAGACAACGATTTGCGTCATTTATTTGGGAAATGGTCAAAGAAAGCACAGGAAAGGGAATGGGAAGTTGATAAGGGAAAGGGAAATTGAGAAGGGAGAAAGGCCACTAAAAGTGTTGTTACTTAGCACCTTACTGCTGTGGGCAACTGAGGCTCAATCCCTTTGGGAAATGGGGAGAACCCTCCTCATAATTGTCCCCGTGGGGGACTGGGAAGCTGAGGTATTTATCCACCCAGTCTTGTCCATCATTGTTTGAAAGTTGCCCCTGGGGGAATTAAATGCAGAGCACTCTGTGCCCATTGTGGTCCTGGGCTGAGCAAACTCCTATAGAGCTGGGAAAAGCCACTGGCAGAGAACCAGAAAGATGTCGGCACTTGAACTGAGCAGTCGTCAGCGTATGAGATTCTGTCTGGCTCAGCACAAGTGAACTCAGAGGCTGGTCAACAGGATGTGGAGGGGAGCATCAAATCAACAGCGCATTCTACCCTCCCCCAGGAAAGCTGGATTAATGATAAGATTATGATGGTAATATGAAAACAGATGTGGACATTTGAGATCTTCAGAGACAGTTTAGGTGTACATGGCTTCAAGAGATTCCTGCTCACAGTTGAAAATAAGAAAATAAAAACAGGGGCCAGCCCAGTGGTGCAGTGGGTAAGTGCCTGCGCTCCGCTTCGGGGGCCTGGGGTTTGCAGGTTTGGATCCTGGGTGCGCACTGACACACCGCTTGTCAAGCCATGCTGTGGTGGCATCCCATATAAAGTAGAGGAAGATGGGCATGGATGTTAGCCCAGGGCCAATCTTCCTCAGCAAAAAAGAGGAGGATTGGCATCAGATGTTAGCTCAGGGCTGGTCTTCCTCGCAAAAAAAAAAAAAAAAAGAAAGAAAAACAAAAACCAAACGAACAATAAACTCAACAGGTATTTGAAAGTGAAGTCTAGTCCAGTATAAAACTTAATATTAAAAGGAAGAACTAATGTCTCTGAAAATCAAAAATGAAAGAAGCTATCCTCTTGGGTTGTGGTTGAACTCATAGATAAACTAAATCCTTATTTCCAGGTGATTAGAGTGGAAAGCATATGCAGTCATTCATTTGATACATTCTCTTTTTCAACAACCAATGAGTGATGATGAAGGCCTAGGCTGTATTTTTGGAAAAGAAAGTTGAATAAAACTATGTATACTCAGGAAACTCACAATCTGTGGCCAGGGTGGAGTTACACAAATAACCATACTACCTACAATGTGGTAAATAGTATAATCGGATATACTCAGAGAGCTCAGGCAGAAGAAAGAGCTTCTTTATCCTGGCTGTTGGGACATTAAAGAGAGTAGATGGAGGAGTTGTCCCTGGCCTCTGAGTTTGGCTCTAAACGATGATTAGGGGTTTTTAAGCTGGACAAGAGGGGCGTGGGATGGGGTAGGCTATTCCCGGAACAGTAGCCAGAATAAGCAAATGAAAACAAGCACAAAAGTACATGGTAGTCCAAGGTGGCTACAATTTAGGATTTGGAGTTTATCTGTAGGCAATGGGGAACTATGAGGTTTTGACAAGGAGAGGGATATTTTAGATTTGTAATATTGGAAAAGCTACTCTGGCAGCAGTGAAGCTTAAATCTCAATGAGGAGATGCAAATGGGCATACTATTCATGCTGCTGTTGCCCAAATGCAGGTGTGATAAGATCCTGAGCTACAGAAGTGATCAGTAAGTAAGTATCATTGAGATTGAGGAAGGAAGATTGTAATTGATGAAACTCAGTGACTATAAGTGCTTGGCACTGAAGGAGAGAGGTATTGAGGATTCCTCCCAGATTTCTGTTTAGGTATGGGGGAGACCAATTGCTGAAATAGAGAAAGAAGCAGGCTTTCTAGGTTGTGAGTGGTGATGACGAGTTCAGGTTTGGGCACATTGAGTTGGATGTGTAGAAATATGACCCATCCTAAATGTGAAAACCTTTCACCTCTTATCTACGAAAGCAAAAAAAAAAAAAGTTGTGATGAATTTGAAGACAATTATCAATAGCTTTAGTGCTTTAGAGGGAGTCCTATGACCCTTAGAACAGATAATATATCTACCAGGTAAACCCTATGAAATTGCTAATATTTGGCTATTTTTAATCAAATAAAATGACAACTTCATCAGATAGTTTCCTGGCTTTGGAAAGAACTTTACAAAAGATCTTCCTTAGATTTCACTAAGGAAATAAGGATTATTGTTAAGTATTGAAAATGATCTTCGAAGGGAAATAAAACAAATGCAGAAAATTTATCAAGCCAAAATATCTACCTTTTATTATGTAACTTTCAAGTCTCATTACGCACTCTCTTGGGAGAGGTCCATGGTGCCCAGGTAAGCCAGTGGAGAGCTCTGACCTGGGAGGTGAGTGGTGGTGGTGGCGGGGTCTTATTAGGATTCTACTCCCAAGAACTCTGCTGGAGAAACTGAACTGTATCCTCATTTCTCCCCAGTCCCCACACCAGTGTTCCACAGCACTTACCACATAGAGCAGCATCTCTTGGAACTTTAAAGAAAGATCTAAGGACTCGAGAATATCTTTACCTTTCATGTAAGTTAAACTGAAGAATTCTTCTTTGTTAGCCAAAGGGAGGAGTAAAACATTTTTGGGCTTTTCAAATAGAAAGAAAAAAATACATGAACTGTTATTTTCCTTGGTGACTGATGCCAGGAACATTTTGTTTTCATAAGTTCAATTCTGCCATCATTATATTACAGTCAAAACAGACTTTTTGACTGAATTCTATATTTCTCCCCTTAGCTCCTCCTGCTCTCTGGAACTGAGATACTTCCACTTCAAAATTATTTCTGCCTTTCAGATTTATGCCGACATTAGTATAAACCAAATGAAGAAAAATGAAAATGTATTCATACAGCCGATTCTGCATATCACCTTTAATCTTCCATGCACTTTAAAATATGTGCTTCTCAGAGAGGAAGAGAGAGAGATCTATTTTTGCTTTATGTGAGTATAAAAGTAATTTGTTGCCATGGTGATGTAGTTCTTCCATCCTGTATTTTCTAAACACAGCCTTTGCTTCAGGTTTTGGGTAAACAGTGGCTCTTTCTGTCCTGCATTTACAGTGCCATGCTCCACTGACCACTTCAGGTCAAGCACAAGCTAGTCTACAAGATCAAGTACCACATTTGACAGATTTTTATTTTTTTGGTGCTTGTATTGATATGAGCCTCTTGACAGAGTCAGGGAGAGAGCATTTCAAATTCCTGAGACCCTTGATTCGGCAAGTGAGTTTAGTGTTCCAATTTCCACGTCTTTTTTTTTCCCCCCACAAAAGATCCACTGCTTACTTTAACTCTGTGCAATCCAGCCTGGTCAATATTCACCTCGTATTACACTCACCAGCTTGCCAGTCTACAGTGGATGTTTTTCTATTAATTCTGTTTGTAAAATTTTAGGAGCTAGCAACGTTTCGGTTGTTTTGTAAACAAATGAAAATCAGAGACCTAATTAGTTTCAACTTAAGGACAGTGTAGTAGAAGAAATAAAGTAAATAGAACCTGAAGTGTCAATCTGTAGGGTCAAAGAAATTAAATAAATCAACAATTAAGAAAAATCGCCTTAAAGACAAGGCAGATTAGAGAAGATAGAGAAGGAGAGGTGCAATTGGAGAACTACATTAGCCCAAGTTCTGAGGATAGATTGTCTGTATGGTGGTGGTGGGAGGTGAGGAAGAGGGATTTGAAAGGGGGAATAGAGGAGAACCAGGCAAGGAGGAAAGACAGCAGCAAACATAGGAAGTTGTGCAATGGGTAAGCAATTTTAGATCTAATATTTGTTGAAACAACAAACCAATATTATTGGTCAAAGTGTTAAATCTCCAAACAAAGTCAAGGGTCACTTATAAGTTCATCTATATAGCCTGTTCTTGGATGGGACAAAAGGCACGAATAGATCATTCACATACAAGTTAAATGTTTGTTGAACATCTGCCTGGGCAAGTCATCCTGTTAGCATTGAGGAAGGTAAACAGAAGTAGAGTAAACTAAAAATGGAATAAACTGAAAGAGGCCATAATATGTAAACACATGAAAAGGTAGCTAATTATACAAAAGCCATATGAGCTGTACAAATAGATTAGATTTATTGCAGTTTGAAAGCAGTGGAGATTCCTTTCACTGTGTGGAATCACAGATCAAGATTAGAACTAGCTTTTGAAGCGCAGGCTGAATTTAGAGAGATGCAAAGAAGAGGGAAAGGAAGGCTCTTCTCCTCTGGGTACCAACCGATGGAGCCTACACATGAAGGGAACTGTTGAATGGAACAGGGAGTTGGATTGGACACCATGTCTTAGAGTCAAGGCTGAAATAGGCTTCTTACCCTGTACCTGACCTCAACACTAGTACCCACAGAGATCCTTCGGGCCTGAAGTACACACACAAAGCCCCCGCCCCCAACCAGCTGAATGAATGGGGACTTCAAGATTGCCTTAAACATCCACTTGGATGCAGAAAATAAAGTGGAGTAGTGACCTCAAGAGAAGACGCAGGTCATGTTGCAGAGAGTGAAAAAGGAAATGTGGAATCTGGTCTGGCCTTTGGCACCATCAGCATGACCACCAAAAAGAAAAGGTTCAATGGATGCCAATTTCTAACAAAATTTACCACTACCCTTTCCTTTGTGAGGAATGTGGGCATCAGAGAAGCTGTGTTTACCTTCAATACTCTCCTAGGTGGAGAGTATCCTTAATGGGTAGAAGTAGAAACGAAGGAAAGGGAGAACAGATATTCCCTCGCTCCTCTCATGCCTGCCAAAAGCCAAACACTATGGCAGGTTCTTTCCATATACACATAACTGAATCTTCACAATAACTCAATGATGCAGGTATAATTGGCTCCATTTTACAGATAAATAAACTGAGACCTAGGGGCTAAGGTAAAGGAACTTACCCAAGGTCAAATAACAAGTAAATAGGCAGACCGAAGATTTGAACCCATAGTCATAACTCCAAAGCCCACACTCTACATACACAGACAGATTGGGGTAGTCTGGCCGGAGCTGGGAAATATGCAGAAAACAGTGAGAAGCTAATCAGCAAAGGATCCTATGATTCCTGAGCAAGGCTGAGGAACTTAACTTTGTTTTTCAGGCAATCCTGAGCTTATGGAGCATTTCCTTTGAGCAAGGAAATGACACAACATGGCACGCTTTAACAGATTGTGGGTAAAAGTCAGCCCAGAATGTATACAATAAAATGACAATAAGCCATTTGGCATTTAAAGTCTGTTAAAAATAATTTTAAAAAAATGAATTCAGAAGCAATGAATGGTTGATCATTGTACGGCTTGCTATTGCTCACAACAGAGCATTCCAAAATTCAACTGCTTAAAGCAGCACTCATTAATTACTGCTTAGGCATCTGCAGGTTGGAAGGAGTCAGCTGATCCATGCTGGCCTTGGCTGGATGGTTCTTCAGGCCAAGGCCACTGGACAGCTCTCCTTCTTACTGTACATCTGTGGGCTGGGGTGGGATGGCTCTGCTCCATGTGTTTCTCATCTTCCGTGGACTGATGGTTTAGACAAGAAGTGTTATTCTCAGTGTGATGGCGTGGTCCAGGACAGCAAGCAGAAAACCCACAGGCCTCTTAAAGTTCACATTCAGATTTGTCTCCCATGCTGTCACTTTCACTTCAATCTATTAGATAAAGCTGGTCACTTGGCTAAACTCAAAGCCGAGGGGTAGGGGAATATACTCCACCCTTCTCTTGGGAAGAACTTAAAAGTCACATGGTAAAAGGTATGAGTATAAGGAGGGATGAAGAATTGGGGAAAATAATGAAATCATAATCATGAATCACTAATGTATAAGTACTGGGTATGTTCTCAATTTGTAGGTTCTATTTGAGAGATTGTCATTTTTACTTAAACATAATGTTTATAATAGAATGAGAATAGCAAAATCTACTCCTTTGCCCTGGGGCCTTGATTTCCTTCCCTCATCTGTAAAACAAAAGGTTTGGACTAGGCAATATCTATGGTCCTTTCTAAATCCATGATTCTAGGTTTCTATTATTCTCCCTCGTCATATTGCTTTAAGTTATAAACATATACAAACATAGTCAAATGAAATTTCTGCTTGAATGTATATTCTATAACAAATTAATGGAGAAATGCTTGGGAAAATTTTCAATACTGTAAGTTTCAAGAACTCCAAATATATGCTAAAATTTCATTTTGATTAGAAAAATGGAATTGTACTCTTCACAGACTAATCACAGTTAAGACTTTCAAATCACCTGTGTCTAATACATATGTAATATTGTCTTTATTTAAAGGGAAACATGGATGGAATATCATTATTATAAAGCCTACAGTTCAAAAAGTTCTCTTTAAAGAAATGTGGATAGACCTTTTGAGTGTTATTTGAAACAGCAGAACACTGAGAAAATAGATTGGGGCAACCTCAGTGTGAGGCTTTTCACATCTCTGTAATCCTTACTTCTCCCAAACCCTCTCCTTTACAACAAGGACTATCACTTCTGGGGATTTTTCTGATGTGTGGGGATATAGAAGCACTAGGAAGAAAGCCAAGGCAGGAGTTGTGAGGGAAGTGACTGGCAGCGTGCCATTGCTTCATCAGGCTGCGGAGACAGGGACTGGGGATGGCTGAAAACAATGTGTCTACCACCTGCCCCCTCTTCTGTTCCAGCTACGCAGTTCCTTCAGGGCTCTTCTGTTTTCTTCTATCTTTTCTTAATTTTTACTTACTTTATTGGTAATATGGCACTTCATTTGGACTTGCATGAATGGATATTTTGCTCACATATTACGTCCTTTTACAGTCATGTGTCACTTTGCGACGGGGATATGTTCTGAGAAATGCATCGTTAGGTGATTTCGTCATTGTGCAAACATCATGGAGTGTACTTACACAAACCTGGATGATATAGCCTACCACACACCTAGGCTCTATGATACTAATCTTATGGGACCACCCATAGGTATATGTGGTCCATCCTTGATCAAAACATCATTATGCAGCACATGACTATGTATTATCTAAGTCCTTTAGCTTTCTAATGCTACTGTATCCTGTAAGATTTAACTCAAATTGGTTTGTGCCCATTACATATCTGGAGGAAACCCAGCATCATTTCCATTAACTCCAGGGATTCATGGGGTCTTAACTTTCTCCTAGCCGCCCTGGCTCTGAGTCCCTACTGCTGCTGAATTCTTGATCTCCATGAGCACACCACCTCTAGGATGGCTTTCCCTAACCACACCATGTTGTTCTGCTGGGCACCTCTTTCCCCCTGTCCTTCTTTCCTCCTTCGAAGTTCCACAGACACAAGGCTGGGGGTTAAGTAAACTTTGCTAAAATGCTGGGAAGGTGGAGTGGCATGACTTTACTGCAATACTGGAAGTAATGTAAGAGTAAGTAAGACAGTCCTGGGGCCAGCCCCATGGCTTGGTGGTTAAGTGCACGCGCTCCACTACTGGCAGCCTGGGTTCGGATCCCGGACGCGCACTGACGCACCACTTGTCCGGCCATGCTGAGGCCGTGTCCCACATACAGCAACTAGAAGGATGTGCAGTTATGACATACAACTATCTACTGGGGCTTTGAGGAGAAAAAAGGGACCAAAAAAAAAAAAAAGGAGGAAGATTGGCAATAGATGTTAGCTCAGGGCTGATCTTCCTCACACACACACACAAAAAAACAAAGATAGTCTTGTAATTAAAAGTCCTTCAGCTGTGTTCCATGACCAGGCCTTTCTTTTTTTTTAAAGATTTTATTTATTTTTCCCCCAAAGCCCCAGTACATAGTTGTCTGCCATAGCTGCACATCCTTCCAGTTGCTGTATGTGGGACGCGGCCTCAGCATGGCCGGAGGAGCGGTGCCTCGGTGCGCGCCCGGGATCCGAACCCGGGCCGCCGGCAGCGGAGAGCACGCACTTAACCGCTAAGCCACGGGGCCGGCCCAGGCCTTTCTTATCATAGAGAATCTCTTCACTTCAGGCCCTGGCTATTTTGTGAAGCTCCTCTCTCCACTGCACCTTTGCTGCCTCTCAGAAGACAACATAAGGCTCCCAGGCTATTACATAGAACAATTGTCTATAGTCCCTACCCTTAACCAAATTCCAAGTGACTCCAGGTGCACACAGACTTTAGCACTTTACTAAACAGGAGAACTGCATATTTCAGCAGCACAAAGCCTCGAAATGGCTGTTTCCCTAACGTAGGTCAGCTCAAATGCTTTGGTAGAGCTGTCTTCTTTGAATACAAACATTGCCAAAGTGACCTACTGCCCCTCATTACCCCCATACCACCATTCACAGCAGGAGTGGCTACAGTTATTTTGTTTTTGTTATTGTTTTGAAAAACATTTTTATTTCTGATACAAATAAATATGACATCTCAGACACACAAAAATGAGTGAGGAGCATTCCCGGTGGATAACATAGGTCGTTACAGTCTAGACATGGAGTCAAGGATGCTGGGAGAATGTTGTGGAAGCAGTCCAATTTGTGCCTACAAGCCCATGGCATGTCGGTGATGGGGGAAAGAAGAACCTGGAAATGTACACTGGATCAGGCTAAGGAGAGCCTGGATGGCAGGCATTTAAACTTTCCTTTGTAGGTAATCCTCATCACTCACAAAACCAACGATCACCCAAACCAATGATGATTTTTGAGTAGAAACTTTTTCATCTTTGCAATTTTGCTTAAGGGAGATATTTCAAGAGAAGGATGGAGTCGACTGGGGTGGCCAAGCGGGGAAAAGGAGACAGAAACTTCCAGAAGAAGACCATTGAAGGAGTTCTTTGTATGCATTGTGTGTATAATAAATACAGAATAGAAGCAGTTTCTTTTAATACCTCAGTTCTTTTCTGGGCATCTGTAAAGGACTGGGAGCCTGTTTGATTTATTGTTTCAGTGAATTGGAGGATATCTCGTGGGTTGAAAAAGTTATTGCTATTATTTTTGGTGGTGACTCTCAAAAAAAGTGATGAGAAATTTAGGAATTAGAAAGATCTTTTCCATTAATATATGGTAATAAAAATACTTAGGTATTTTCCACACAGTACTAAATCTGACTTCAACAGAACTCAGGGGCATATTTGCAAGGGTCTGTATGGCAGTTACAGAGCGGTTGTCAGAGCCACAGCCAATATAAAGGTGAGAATTGACTTTCCATTAGAACCATCTCCTGACAAATGTAACACCCCTGAGTGTTGTGAATGGTGAAACTGTCTTCCAGAGGAATGGAATTCACTCAATTCAATATGTCACCTCCTCCATCCAGAAGTCACCTCCAAATCCACTGTGTGTGTGTGTGGTCTGAAGTTGAGAGAGAAGGGGAAGGGTGTGGGATTATAGAAAGCCTTCACTTTCTACCTCACACTTTTCTGTATTGTTTTCACTTCTTCATATGCACAAATTTCTTTTATAATAAACATAATATCAAAACAAAGCAGCAGAACATTCGTTCCAGGGTGCAACGTTATTCCTACAGCTTAATAGTGACCTGACTGGGGCTTCGAAAATTAAATTGAGAAACTAAAGGTGTAACAGCTGTTTCAGAGTTCTGCTTCAATACTGCTGAACCATCTGGAAGTGGAGTGAAGGTGAGCAGGAACTGAGGGAAACTGTGTCTAATACAGCACCTGGAGCTTTAGTCTATATTCTTTGGTCCATTTCATCTCTCTCAAGAGACCACTTGCTAAGAGGAATCAACTTTATAATTTAATACAATTAGGGTGAAGTCTGAGTTAGAGCTGCCTCATACCACATTCTGCTTCACCATCAGAGAATGCTGGAGCTACACACTGGGTTCTGGGCCACACACTGAACCCTAGAAAAGAGGAAAGACAGAGAGGCACATTTACTAGGTGTGAGGGAAGGTACATTTACTACATACTTGTTTTTATCCAAGCCCTGTGATAGGCCTTTACTTAAGTTAATAAATTAATACCCATCAATATCCATTGTGTAGATGAGGAAACAAGTTCAGAGAGGTTGGGTAATTTACCAAAAATCACACAGTAAGTGATGGAGTCTTTTCTTAGAATCCTTTTTGTCTCTAAAGTCACACTTTTTCCTGGACAATATTCTCATTGGTTAAAGTACAACCCACTGTCATTTACCTGAAGTAACTGGGTATTACTGCCCAGAAAAGGCAGAGCCAAGATGGCAGACACTACACCCCGGAGCTGCCTTTCTGGCCAAAGCTCAACTTGGCAAAATTATTCCTGGAGGCTAGACTCTGGGATGAGAAAGCAGTCACCAAGTGGGAGGTTATTTCTTTATTTTTAAAGAACTGGTACAATTGCTCAGACTGAGCGGCAAGTAAACATCCTGCCTGAGAGACACAGTTAGGGAGAACTAAGGAAAACAAACTCTTAGTTCCTTTAAAATTGTTTGATGTAATTTTGGCTGGCAATGCAGGGAGGATGTTGTTTTCCTGTTGAGTTTTTATTATGATTGCTGTGCAGTTGTTTGCTCACCTCTCTGACTTCACATGCTCACCGTTCTCTAGGTTCAGAAATTACCACTCTGCTGCATTTAGAGGAATAACTACCAGAAAAATTTCATACGAATTAATGTAGCTAAACATTTTCTCTTATCAAAACTGGAGTGTTGAGTTAGTCACTTACGACTGGAAGACAAACACATCAACGCGGTGGAAAGAGTAGCCATCTGAATCTGATGCTCAGCAAGAACGTGCTTTCCTCCTGATTCCCCGCCTTCACCTCGTAGCCCCACTCCCCACTGCCTGGAGGATTGACTCAGCCCTGGTTCCACAATGGCCAAGTCTCCACAGCCAGGGCAGAGGTCTGTGCCAATCACTGTACCTCGAGAATCGAGATGAAAGTGCTTTTCCTCTAAATTACTTGGAAAATTGCCTCAATTTCCTTTTTCATTTTTGCTAGGCTAGGCCTGGCCTTTAGCTGAAAGGGTCTAGCCCAACGAGGCCATTACTGAGTGACTCCTGCAGGGCCATTTCTAAAATGCCATGTGTAGTCATTGCAGCCTAGTTTAGCTGCCGGAATATTATTGCTTTAAACTTTCATAGTTTCTTTCCTCTGAAAAGCTCAAGCTACTTGTCAAATTTCAAAAGCATTCAACATATGCAAAATGGAAAATGGAGAGCATGATGAAAAAATTGGGTGCCCTATATTTGCAAACTTGAATATGCTCATTCAGATGTGTTTTTTCTTTTATGTTTTCTATGAAAAGCGTCCTTAATCCCCTTAAATAACAGGTTCCTCTCTAAGGAGAGTAGGCTAAGCTTTCAGGTAAGACCCTATTGAAGCTATTGAAATTGATCCAGTTGTTATATATGCAAATTTCTAAAGATCTGACACAGTGACTATAACGTAAATTGAGTGCCTACCACCTGCCACATGCTTTACATACCTTATTTCACTGAATTCTGAAAGGAATTCTATCGTTAGGCATTTTCCTCACCTTTTTATAGATGCCTAGCTCTAGACTATAATCTCTATTGGAGCAGAGATGGCGTTCAATATAACTCACTGCTGTATTCCCAGGAGCAAACACAGGTCTTGGCTTTTGATAGGTACTTAATGAATATTTGGTGAGTTAACAGTGACCCTCAGTGGATGTTTGTTAACCGTTGAACTGAATAACTTGAGGAAACTGAGGATAAGAAAAGTTAAGTGACACATCCAAGGTCTCAAAGTCATTAAATGGTGGGCCAAATTCAAACCAATTCTGGTTCCCTTATTTAGGAACCATTGTCTGAGACCAGAACTGTCAAGAACCCTTCCCATAGATCATTTCTCTTACTTCTCTCAGCATGGCTGTGAGTAGGGACCATTACTGATGGGTTACCAAGCCTGTGTGCATTTTCTGGGACATACTGCCTCCCAACTCACAAATCTGGTTCTTCCTGATGCTAAAGCACGAACCTTTCCCATGTCAAGCAGAAATGGCAAGTTGAGTGGCTGAGAGATTTATTTCTGACAGGCATTAATCTTCTCTGCCTGAGGGATGGGTGGCCCTCATGTTCTCTCTTCTCTGCCTTTGGTAGACAAAACAAGGTGACAGCCCTCAGTACTCAGAGAGCTGGTCCATGGTGGGATTCAGGCCTTTTCTGGGATTAGCTCAAGTCTTTTCCTGTGAAGGAAACAAAGTGTCCTTAAGTCCAAGTGAAACCAGAGCTGATCTGTGCATTTGTTTAGGAATTTAATCAGGAAGATGAGAAAGACTAGGCAGGAAGAAAGCCAACCAATGATGAAAGACTACTGGGATTTGGCTCATGACCAAATTTGTTTGGGACACAAATGCCTGAAACAAGCAGATTGCAGGGCAAAAGAATAATAAAGAATGGGGAGGAATGTGGAAGATTAGGGAGAGTCTACTAATGTCAATGTTAGTAAATGCGGTTTTCTGATATAACTTAGATCTTTCTATGAATTTCAAACTTAGGCCCTAAATTATCCAAGTCAATATATATAACTGTAAATGTTTAAATCTTCTAATGAATCCCTTTTTTGTGTGTGTGCTTTTTTTTTTAATTGATGTTTTAATGGTTTTTAACATTGTGAAATTTTGGGTTGTGTGTTTTTGTTTGTCCATCACCATATGTATGACTCCCTTCACCCCTTGTGCCCACCCCCCACCCCCACTGCCCCTGGTAACCACAGTACAGTTTTCTCTGTCCATGTGTTGGTTTATATTCCACATATGAGTGAGATCATACAGTGTTTGTCTTTCTCTTTCTGGCTTATTTCACTTAACATAATACACTCCAGGCCCATCCATGTTGTTGCAAATGGGACGATTTTGTCTTTTTTTATGGCTGAGTAGTATCTAATGAATTCCTTTTTATTTAAAAATGTATAATTGAGGAGAAAATAGAGCTCATCGGTTAAGATTCTTTACTCCAACATTTGGTCTCTGATCACTGGACCAGAAGTCAAAAGACCCACGTTGTGGTATGGAGTCTTCCCTTGCTTATTTGCTTATTAATCGAGTCATCTCGGAAGGTCCTTTTGGTCTCTGAACCTCAGCTCCTGCACCTGAGATGTAGTGTACACCGTGAAGGCTGTCTCCCTGGGTGCTTAATTTGCCTCTAAGCACTAACTACCTGTCTGACCTTGGGCATGTTTCTTAGCTTCTCTGTGCCTCAGTTTCCCTGTCTCTAAAATGGAAAGCACACTAGTACCTAACCTCACTTAGCTGTAAGAACATCATGATCCTCACAACACATAAAGCACGTTGAACAGGGCATGGCACAATTAATGCGTCACAACCGGGAGATGGGGGCTGGCACTGCTCCATCCCACAGCTGCATGAGCATCAACTGAAAGAATGCATTTTGAAAACTTTAAGTGCATTTGTAATGTGCATATGTGCTTAGGTAAATGAGCAGCATTCATGTCATTATCATGTAATTTTGCATTTTTTGTCTGCTTATTCATTTTCCTCGAATTGCTTGATGAATGCACAATTCTCCCTAAAGAAATAGGGCTCTGATGTCAGGATCTCTGTATAGAATTTCTTCTGAATTCTTCAATATCACTCAACAATACTTATAACACTTCGCTGTTTTCAGAGGCCTTTCAAAGACGTCTCAATCACTCCCCAGGGCAATCCTGAATGGTACATGTTGTTGTGATTCTTCCTTCACAGATGAAGGAACTGGGGCTCAAGGAGCTGATTTATCCTGCATCCCTGGGGGCAGGGTGCATGTAAGACGCAGATCTATGTTATGAACCTAAATCTTTCCATTCTAGGGTCCGTGTTCTCCCCACCTTACCAGGCTGCCTCTTGTAAGTGCTGACTGACTCATCCCTCAGGGTCCAGTCAATCTAGAATGCACAAGGGGCTGGCCTGCTCCAGCATTGCCTTAGCAAGGCAGGAGTCTGGACCCTCCGTGCGACGGATCGGGGAGCCTCCCTGTGCTCTCCATTCCTGGCAGCCTCTGCTCCCCTCTGGCTCTGCGCTGCCCCTGGGTACTCACCTCCCGCAAGCGCTGCGCATGGTCACGTGGCACGGCACAGTAAAGGCCCAGGACTCCGAGCAGCAGCCAGGGGCAACCTCTTTTTAAAACCCCCACTTTGCTGAATTATTGCAATAATTGCGCCGCTATCTCTGCCCTGCGGGGTTGCCCTCCGTGGGCAGAAGGTCAGCAGCTAATCAGCTGTCCTTTGCCCTTGGGAGAGATTCGAGCACATCGCCATGGCAGTTCAGAGCTGGCCGCACGCAGACACCGGCCTCTGTGCGCCCTGTATTCCCAGCCAGGCACGCTGGCTCCGCGGAGGCGAGGTCACAGTGCTCCGCGCTCTCAAATCGCTCCACAGTCACGCTCTTTACAGATCCTATTATTGTCAGCGGAAAACAATTTTGAGGCCTGTATGTGATTAGGGCAGATGGCCAGCTGGAGGCATTTGAAGGAAATACTTTTTACATTTCCGTTTATTGAATTTGGAGAATTCATGGTTTAATGCAGAGTTTCGTAATGCATTTCAATACAGCAAAACTTGGAAGAAAATCTCTTCTCAAGCTACAGATGGATTGCGGTAAGGCTTTGATTAAATAGTTGTTAGTGAGTCACATTTCTCTGCACTCATCAGGGGCCTTTCTCTAACAACAGTGATTCTCACCTTTGATTTTTATTATTTTATGAAGGAAGACAGAAGGAAAAATGAAATACAATTTAATGAGCTTTTTACTCATCCAATATGCAGAAAGAGAAACTTGGAGGACACACGAAAAATAAACCGGCACACTGCCAAGCTTTCTAGGCATGAGGTTTTTGAAAATCTAAAACCACTGGTTATAGAATTAATAAATTGGTTTTCTGATTAAAATGTAATCAACCTTCAAAACGATTTCTCCTCTTTATCCCTAAGACACTCATGCGTGCTGTGTCCATAAGGCAATGAATCGGGAACTACCCAGTGATAGCTGTTGCTTCTGTTCTTCTAATGAAAGGATGTTTAATAGCGTATTGTTATATCGCTTTTTTTCGTGTTTATGATTACTGTAAGTCTCCTGTTTTCTGGAAACTCAATTGCACACTCCTAGAGGGCAGAGATCATGTTGTGTGGTATCTTCTATATTCTACCCTATAGACTGCTAGCTATTTACCAAAATCTGTTTCCTCTCCTTCCCAGCACTCAGCTGGAACTCATTTTCCAGTAGCCCTCACAGTTTGATGTGGCCAAATTATATTTTTAGTAAATGGAATATGAGCAGAAGTGACATTTGTCATATCTAGGCTGAGCATAAAAATCTTCCACACATGTTCTTCCACACATTTTTGCTGCCTTCAGAAGACATGTTCAGAGATGACAGAGTCATTACCAGCCTGGTGTCTGGAGTGACTGAGTGGACCAGACTTCCCCCACGGACCTGAGCCACACTGACCTGTCACCTAAATGAGAGATTTCTATTATTTGGAAGCATTACATTTTGGGCCTATTTGTTAAGGCAGCCTGGCATACCCTAACTAATACACCATGCAACTGTTGGGTCAGGAAAAATGCTACTTCCAGCTGAAAACTGAGAGACCACTGGCGTAGAACTCTCAGCAACACTGGTAGGGCACATTATCCACAGAGACGGAACAGACAGTGCTGATGTGATATTAAGGTTCTGATTTACCATAGCATTTCTCAAAGTGCTATTCAATAAACGTCCAGAACAAGCCGAGTGGTTCATAGAATCTGCTGAAGCCTTGCTGCTAAATTAATGATAATCGATGGAAAAACAACACTCTAGACTTCAGTAAGAAAAGCAAAATGGCTCCAGATGAATATGAGCCATCTGGGATTCTGCAAGGGAAAGGGAAAAGACTTGGGAGGCTCAGGGTACCAGCGATATCTCTGTGTGTATCTGTGTCAGTGTCTGGGTGTATGCAGGTGGATGCTCAAAGCCTTAGACTTCTTTCCCTTACCTTTCCTCACCACTGCTTTTGTTACCAGCCCTCTTTGATGGCCTTCCCCTGAGAAGGTATGCCTAAGGGAAGCAAGGGTTGCGTGTTAATTACATCAGGTAAAAGCAGAAGGTGTGCCTCAAGACAGTATATGCAGTCAATTGTTTTTGTTATGGAGGATGTGGAATTTACATCAACTAACAGTTATGTAGTGCATTTACTTGTATTTTCCAAAAATGTCTGAAGTTTTCTGCTTTCTAATTTTGTGCTTTTAACTTAGAGAATTATAGTTTTCATCTGAGGCCCAAAATAGTGATTCACTGTCATGTCTAGGTTTATTTGGCTAGTTATGAGATCTAGAGGCAATTTGAGATTTTCATTTTTATCACTATTCATAAAAATCTGATTAGCAAGTACTTTTCAGTGATCTCTTTGTCTTTCAGAATCACCTCTGCTTTCTTAGATTTTAAATTATGCTCTAATTTTTAAAAGAACCTGCCTTTTTTCAGGCTGCTTTAAAGCTCTCTGCTGATCTATTGATGGCAAGTTCACAGGAAAATTTTCTTGTTTTTTTCTAGTAGCGGCTGCTTCATTAGATGGCTCCTGACTTCTCTGCTGGAATGCCTACCACTTGTTTGCTCTACACACAGGCACTTACACAGATTGCTTCATTTGTGTATGATATTTTCCTGGTCTGTGAGAAGATTTGAGTTTGCAACGCAGGGTTTAATTGTCAAACTGTGATTCTGTGTTTGTATTTCTAAATGTGTATAATTGAATCAGTTTGTATAAATCTGTATATCTGAAGGAGCTTTTAAACTATTATCCATGTATTTTAGGTGGTTCAGCACCAGAAAAGAAAGCCGTATGCCATTCTAATTTATGAAAGTGCATGTAAAAATTCAAAATAAGATATTAACAGTGTATTAAAAGACCGAGAAGTGTTTAGTCAAGCATTGCAAGAAACATAAAATGAGAAATAATGTCATTGTAATTCATTATATTAACAAATGAAGAGTAAAAAATAATTGTTTTAATAGATGCTAAAAAAAATTTAACAAAATTTAATACCTATTCATGATTTCAAAAAAATAACAAAAAACTCTTCTCATATTAGTATAGAAGAAAATTTCTTTAATTCTATAAAATATATCTATCAGAAATCCAGAACTGATAACACAATTAATGGTGAAATGTCAGATGTGTTCCCATTAGGTTTAAAAGTAAGGTAAGGAAGCCTATTGTCATCGTTAGTATTCAATGTTGTGTGGAAAGTCCTAGCTAGTGCAATTAAATGAGGAAAATATTGGCAAGAGGGAGAAAAAACTCATTGAATAGGGTGTGCAATCTACCTAGAAAATGAATAAAATCAATTAGCAACATTGTAAAACTATGTTTAGCAAGGTGACCAGAAAAACTAAAGGACAATGAGTTCATCAGTCATGCTTATGTAATGTGTAATGAAACTTCGATAAAATCTCTTGAACAATGAGATTCATAGAGCTTCTGGATTGGTGAACACATTGATGTGCTGGGAGGGTGGCATGTCCAGATAGGCATGGAAGCTCTGCATCTCCCTCCCCCTAGACCTTGCCCTGTGTATCTCTTCCATTTCGATGGCTTGGGATTATATCCTTTATAATAAAAATGTAACCGGAATTATAGTGCTTTCCTGAGTTCTATGAGTCGTTGTAGTGAATTAGTGAACCTGGAGGAGGCGGGTTGTGGGAACCCCCCAAGTTTGTGGTCAGCTGGGCAGAAGTGTGGGTCACTTGGGGACCCCATTTGCAGCTAGTGTCTGAAGTGTAGCCAGTCTTGTGGGACGGAGCCCTTAATCTGTGGGATGTGTGCTAACTCCAGGTAGTTAGTGTCAGAATTGAAATGAATTGTAGGACACCCAGTTGGTTTCAGAGAACTGGGGAGTTGGTTGTTGTTGGAAAGACACAATAAATGGTTAAGCAAAAACAGTCAGCAAAAAGTCTTGTAGAGAAAAAAGTATTAAATTGGCATGTGTGAAAAATTGAGGAAAATTATTGGCATGCAAAAAATTGGTAGTTGAAACAGCTACCATCAAAAGAGCTACCTCAGAATGTCACAATCAAAATACCATGCATTCATATTTCCAGTCATTATACAGTCTTCATCAAGGGTCATTGGTGTGTGCAGAGCTCAGCACTATTTTGATTTTTGAGAGATGTGGTCCTTGAAACTTATTTATTTCATGAAAGAAACCCCATCTCACATAAAAGATTACTGACATATACTTATAAAGAAATAGATCAGGACTTGTTAGCATATGAAGGGTAAAGAGAATAAAATATAAAGAAGAGAAGGAATCATTAGAACTAGGAACATTTAATTGTTAATTAAAATACTATAATATTCTGTAAATATTGTCTGGAATAAACAGAAAGAACATATGCATATGCGTGTACCCATCTACTCACTCATGCGTACGTACACATATGGCAAAGTCACTCTGGAAGGGCTTGCAGGGACTGGTAATGGCAGCTGGAGTAGGGAGGGTGGAAACAGTGGGAGTAGGAATCAGGTCGAGAGACATATTTTCCCCTCTTTTGTATCCTTATGTACTATTTGAATTTGTTTTTCTCTTTACCGTGTGCGTTACCTTAAAACTAAATAAAATAGAAATAACTTAAAGCCTAATTGTTATTCACATTTTACAAATGAGGAAACTGAAGTTCTAGGTAGGTTAGCACTTTCTTATAAAACCAAGTTAGGTAGATCTTCTTCCAGAGCCCTTGCTATACTTTACTTTTAGGCATCGAAATCATAAATCACTCATATTAGAGATCTGTACCATCAAGGAAAGCATATATTTTTGGCTAACAAACAGCAACATGAATTCTGAGGTCTTTCTAGGACATTAGGAGAGGTAAAGGATTCATGAGACTGTTGTCCTCAAGCCTAATGAAGAGAAAATGAAACCACATCATCACACATGAGTATAGAATATTTATGGCTCTTGACAAGTAGCCTAGCTTTTGTTCCAGTGCATGGAAGATCTGAAGAGAAAGATCTGGTGGTTTTCCCACAGCATTTTGTGAGTCCGTTGCCTTTGGAGGGTCTTGCTTGCCTTTTCTATGGACAACTGATAGGCGTACCCACCACACTTGAACTTGCTTTTCCTGTCTCCCTAAAATTGAATCAGGTGCCAGGCTGAAAGTATTTGTGTTTGATATTTCTATATTTTGATGAGAAAGATTGGGTAAAAGCAAAAGTAGCTATATGAATTATGCCGTGTGGCAGGTGAACCAAAAAATGTGTAGGTGGCACATTTCCATCCCTAGGGTATTTTATGACAGCTATAAACCTATAAAAGGACTGATTTGCAATGAAAACACTGACACAGCTTTCAGAATCGCAGTGCAAATGACACCACAAAGATTACAAATATAAGACATGTTTTATTCTCATAAGATTTAAAGGATTCAATTAAAAAAAAACCCAAAAGAACAACAACTTTCTTTTCTTTACTTGGAGTGCTGAGGAAATTCCCACTGGGGCTTGAAATTCAGAAAATAAATGGACTGCCACTATCATAAGTGATTAAAGATGACGACAGCAACAACAAAAGCAAAATCCCTGCCGTAGGGATCTACTTACATAGCCAGAGGTGAACAAAGTAAAGATAACCTGGCTAAAGCCATCGGCCCACGTCAACATCTCATGTTTTCTCCAGTTGCCTACCCAGCCGCTGTCGCCCTTTGTATCCATAGCTGTTCACTGCTCCCTCAACCCACCCCCCGCAAACCAAAACCCGCTTCCAACTCTGCCCCAGGGCCTTCCCAGATGTACAAGCCTGAGGTGAATAATTTTCCAGGAGAAATAAAACCTTCTCTCAAGGGCTTTGTAACAAGCATGCCACAAACTGATCAATATTACATCTTAAACCCCAAAAGCTTCTTTCTCATTCGACAGGCTTCCTCATCTATTCTTCATCATCAGTGCAAGAGTGCCCAGTGCCTTGATCCGTTCTGGGAACTCTGCAGAATGAGGACAAGTCTATCCATTCTAAAGAAGCAACGAGCAGCACTTGGCCAAATAAAATCTACACATTGCTGTCTGTTATTTTATGATATTCTTACCTTCTTGTTAATATTTGGAGGTGGATGACTGCTAAATGGAAAAGAAAAGTAAGAGAGGAGGAGAAATGTTTTGTAAAATGTGAAAAGAGAAAAGAAAGCTTTATTTCTAAAATGAAGAAGCACAGAAAGTGGGTAAAAAGATACCAGGAGGGCACTGAAGAACAATTTTTTCATGACTCAATTTTCCATTAAATCCTTGATAAAAAGAAATAAACAAATCGTTCAGGCCTCTACATCCATTCCCGCCATCCCATGGAGCCTGTGCCTGGAAGTGAGGAGACGTGATAATGGGCTGCTGCTGACACCAGAGGACGGGTGGCCTGAATTAGATGGGGCGGTGAGGAGACAACGAAGAGATGGACTAGGAGATGTTACAAGGCAGAAAGGCTGGGAGTTTCTCATGCTCACATGAGGAGGGAATCTAGAAAGGAGACAAAAGCATGTAACATAAGGTCTCTGTTGCTGGTTTGGGTGAGGTCTTGTTGGCTTGGCAGTGCAACTTCCTGTGATACTGAGGTAAGGAGCTCAGAGGAGGGAGTAGGCTGAAGTTGAAGAAGAGACAATTTTAGCTTAGGAAATAATACATTTGTGGTATGTAAGGTAAATTG
The DNA here is from genome assembly GCF_057802395.1 of Ceratotherium simum simum. Taxonomy (NCBI): domain Eukaryota; kingdom Metazoa; phylum Chordata; class Mammalia; order Perissodactyla; family Rhinocerotidae; genus Ceratotherium; species Ceratotherium simum. The sequence continues at coordinate 70,311,064 of NC_141909.1, read as the reverse complement.
ATCAAGCTTTCAAACGTAAGGGTAAGATGATCAAACTCACTTTGTTTAGTGAAGAGGAGGGAGGTGACTGCCTGCCCACGCTCTCCTCCTTAGAGTGTCTCCTTGAAAATACAAGGTGTGTCATTAAATATCTGACCTTGCATCTCACAAGGAAAGGTCATGGGTCTTCTGACCTTGAGCTGGAAACACAACCTCCAAGATGAACTTGGAAGTCCTTTAGAAGGTATACATGAGACAATCACACACAGGCAGAGTGTCCTCTTGTTACTAATGGAGATAAGAAAAGTTTTTGTCGTTTTTCTCTTTTACTGTTGTAAATGAGTTGATGTGAAATTCTGTCCAGACTTTGTAGACACGTTCCTTAACACATATGTAAATCTGGTAATATTTATTCAGTTTTAACTTGTCTCTCTCTCTTCTGTATTGGTACAGGGAGGTCTTGCCTTGCTAGGATTGTTTTATTTCCCCCACAGGTAGGCGTGGAATATGCAAGTGGAGAAGTCCAGAAAGCATTTGACTGTATGGACCTCATATTCTTGGCTTGTAAAAGTCAGAAATTATCCCAGGAGTGGAAAGAAAAGTATAGTGGGGTTATATCTCTGAGGACGGGGACAGGCCCCAATAAGATGCTCACAGAAGAGATGCAGAAGAGTTTATAGAGGAGGAGGAAGTGAGACGGCCGTGCGCCTCTTGTTCATTGTGCTTCCCTGTGCCTAGACACACAGTGGTGTTTGTTGAATGAATAAGTGAATGTTGTCAGTTATCTCCCCTGGCCTGGAGGTGGGAGAAGCCCTGATCCGAAGTAGAGGAACATGTCGCTGAGGCTTGGCTTGGCTGTTGCCTCATATCTCAAGCTGTCACCTTTCCCCATTAGCCCAGACCTTCCCTCCCTCACTTCTCTGTCAGAGGGATGTAGAGAAGGTGACCCCAGTAGGATAGGAACTCTGTCATCTGATAATCAGCTCTCTCTTCATCTGCATACACTGATTTGGTGGGGATGCATTCTGCCTGCACTATTCTATCCCTTGGTGCAACTTATAATCTTCCTATCCACTGCATATTTTCTTTCTCCTTGAAAAGCATTCTTAATGTTTTGTCTTCTAAAATTATTTATTATTTTAATGAATTATTTCATAAAAGATATGTGAAATGTATGTATTTGTATACATGAACAGTAAAACAAATATCCATAGACCTGCCACTCAGTTTAAGAAGTAGAATATTCCCAAAGCACAGAGGCTGTTGAAGCCTCTGCATTTCCCTTCCCCCTAGTATCCTCCTCCCTTTGTCAGAGGGAATCAGCATTAGGAGCTGCGTGTTTATAAGTCTTTCACTTTTCATTATAGCTTTACCACATGTATAGTATAACAAATATATGATTAATTTTTATATTACTGGAAATTTATAAAATGGTGTTTTGTATGTGACTTCACTTTTTACTCAACATTACATTTTTGAGATTCATAATTTTTTATATGCAACTAAAATTTGTTCATTTCCATTGCTGTATACTATTCCAGCATATCACAAATTCATCACTTGCCTGCCCACCTAGATTCGAGTTGTGCCCAGTGTTTTTCTACTATGAACAAGGCAGCTGTGGGCTTTCTGAAATGTAACTCTGGGTGTGCATTTGCCAGAATCACGTATAGTTACTATTAGATCGTGTATAGTTGGGAGTAGAATTGTTGACCACAGGGCTCTCAGGCTTTGGATATGTTCACATTTACAAGATAAGGCAAACTATTTTACAACCTTGTTGCAATAATTTACACTTTCATCAGTGGTATATGAGAGCTTCCATTGTTCCACGTTTTTGCCAATATATGGCTTTGGCAGACATTTAAATCTTTTCACATTTATTTATTATTTGGATTGAATAATGGTTTAAAATTCAAGAGGATCAAAAGAGTATAGAATGAAAACTCTCCTTCTCATCTTCAATTCCTCTCTCCAGAGGCAAAGAGTGTTACCAATTTGTAGTTTATCTTTTTTTTAGATATAGTCTATGCATATCCAAGGAAATATGTGTGTATATGTATATGTATGTATATATGTGTGTGCATGTATGTGTATGTGTGTATATATCCACCTTCTTTTGCATAAACAGTAGCATGTCATACACACTATTCTGCACCTTGGTTATTCTATCCAATGATAAATTATGGAGATAGTTTCATATTAGTACATAATGAACGCTTAAGTTTTTTAAAAAAAAATTTGTCTTAAAATAAATTCAAACTTAGGGAAAGTTGCAAGAGTAGTATAAAGTACTTCCTAATAATCTTTACCAAGATTTGCTGAGTTTTCATATTTTGTTACATTTGCCTTATCTTTCTGTCTTTCAAATGTTTTTATTATTATTTTTGAGCCATTTGAGAGCAGATTGCTATGTCACGCCCCTCAATACTTCAGTGTGTGTTTCCTGAGAACAAGGCTATTTGCTAATATAACCAGTGTACAGTTACCAAATTCAGTAAATGTAATATTGATATATTTTTGTCTATTATAGTGGGTACTCCAATTTAACAATTGCCCCAAAAAGTACTTTATAGCATTTTTTTTCTGTACAGAATCCAGTCCAGAATGAAAAGTTACAGTTAGCTGGTTATATCTTTTTATTCTCCTTTATTCTGGAATAATTCCTCAGCCTTTGTTTGTCTTTAACGATGTTGATAATTTTGAAGAATTAGGCCAGGTGTTTTATAGACTGTCCCTCGATTTGGGTTTGTATGATACTTCATGATTTTTGCTGGAAGATGACATAGTGTCCATCTTGGGATATTACATCCAGAGACATAGAATGTCCGTTTGCTCCTTGTTGGTGATGTTAATTTTGATCACTAGATTAAGATATTGTCCAGTTGTTCCATAGTATAGTTATTCATTTTCCTTTTTTGATTAATAAATAATTTGTGGGCAGATATTTGAGACTATTTTCCCCCTAGATTTAGCATTTATTGATGATTCGTGCCTCAATCAGTTTTAACTACGATGTTTACAAAGTAGCAATTTGTTTAAAATTCTTTCATTCCTTCCATATTTATTAGTCTGTATTATACTATAAGAAAGAATTTTTCCTTCTCTCTCTCTCTCTCATTCATTCATTCATTATCAGTACCATCTTATGAGTTCTTATTTTATTCAATGGATTGTAATTTGCCACCATTTCCCAGATTTGGCCAGTGCGAGCCCCTTTAATCTTTCCTTTGTATCTCTTTTTATTAAGGAATTTATGTATACATAATAAAATTCTCCCATTTAAATTATACAGGGTAACCATCACCACAATCAAGATTAGAACAGTTCCCTTATCCTAAAACATTTTTGTGCCCATTGCAGCTGATTCCTTCCCACCATCTCCAACTCCTAGCAACCATTGATGTGCTTACCGTCATCACTAGTTTTGCCTTTTTCTAGAAGTTCAAATAAAAGAAATCAACTTGGATCCAACTTGGTAAGGATTAAAACAAATACATTGCTGGATTTGCTAACATTTTGTTTAGGATTTTGACATGCTTATGCGTGAATGAGGTTGTATTTAAATTTCCTTTCTCGTACTATCCTTGCCAAGTTTGGGGATCAAGTTTACTATAATCTCATAAAATTATTTGCTAAGTATTCTCTTTTTATAATTTCCCAAAAGAATGTATGAGATGTTGGAATAATCCATTCCTTGTAAGGTGGATAGAACTCACCTGTTTGTCTGGTGTCTTCCTTGTAAGAAGCTTTTAAACTACCAATTCAATTTAATAAATTATTATAGGACTCTTCAGGCTTTTTATTTCTTTCTGAATCAGAATTGGTAAATTATTTCATATTAGGCCTCTGACCATTTAATATAGCTTTAAGATTTACTAACACAAAGTTATTCAGAGTATTCTTTTTGAATTTTGCAATCTCTGCTTTATCTATAATTATGTCCTCTTTTAAAAAATTCTTAATATAGCTTATTCTTACCAATTATTTTGATAAATGTTTGTCAGGGATTTATAATTTTTATTGAGTATATGTTTTAAGAACCAGATTTGAATGTGTTAATCCTCTCTCTTGTATGTCTGTTTTCCATTTGAAACCATTTGCTGTTAGTGCCCTCTGACTCCTAGCTACCCTGGGTACAGCATAGCGGAACTGTGCCTGGTCTTTTTGCGCCATCCTCTCATCTTCCAGAGCTATATCAGACAGTACTCCACTGCTATTCGTAGGGTTTTCATGGCCAATTTCTCTGGAAGTGGGTGGCCAGGTCCTTTTTCCTAGTCTGTCTTAGTCTGGAAGCTCCACTGAAACCTGTCCACCATGGGTGACCCTGCTGGTATTTGAAATACGGGTGGCATCGCTTTCAGCATCACAGCAGCACACAGCCACCACAGGATGACAACCGACTGACAGATGGTGGTGTGGTTCCCTGACTGGGAAACTAACCCAGGCTGCAGAGAACGTTGAATCTTAACCACTAGACCGCCAGAGCTGGCCATTTGAAACCATAGTAGAAACAATCAAGAGTCTTTGAAGGATCTCTTTTCTGGCAGGTGAATTTTTTTCTCTGGCCTATTTTTCACAATAATATAGTCATTTTCATGGCTTCCAACCTAACGTGCACATCTCACCTCCAGCTTTGCCACTTTGAGTGGTCCCAGGGCTTGCTTTGATTCCAGGTCATGTCCAAAGCACACCTTTTGCCCCAGGACAGACAGATTCTGGGTCAGGAGGTTATTCCTCACTCATTTGCTTTCGGCTCATTTCTTTCCTCTGGTAGGTGTTTTGGAAACTGTCCTGCAAGCTCATCAATGAATTTTAAATTTGCTTGTTATAATTTATCCAGGGATAGTATAACAGGAGGGCTTTAAAAAACATGTAGTCTGCATGCACCCAGGAGCTGGAATCCATTTAATTAAAGACAAATTTAAACTAAAAGTAAAATTGGAAAATAAAAAAAAGATCATATATAGCAATGTTGTCCAAAGAACTACAACTTGAGCCACATATATAGTTTTAAATTCTCAGGCGGACACGTTAAAAAATGGAAAAGAAATAGGTGAAGTTAATTTTTAAAATATGTTTTCTTTGACTCAGTATATTCAAAATATTACTATTTCAACATAATCAATAGAAAAATTATTAATGAAATAGCTTACATGTTTTTGCCCTAAGTCTTCAAAATATATATATATTTTATATTTATGGCACAGTTCAATTTGGACTAGCCACATTTCAAGTGCTCAGTGTCACATGAGGGTGGTGGCTATTGTATCGGATAGTGCAGTATATAGGATCTTTATCATGCTTTTATTGTATCTATCTAGCTTTTCTATGTGTGTGCTTAATCTCTCGAATCTTTTCCTCATATCATCTTTTTCTTTGCCTTCAGAAAACGATTCTTATTTTCTCTGTATGTAAAGAGAGATAAAATTTTCAGGAGCTTTTTTGGTGTAACAACTTTAATTCATATAAGACCTTGATATTGTCAAAATATTTTTCATTGTTCTAACAAGTATGCCTTGTTAAAGGCTACTGCAAACAAGAAATGGAAGAGATGTTTCGCTTTTGGAGTTTAAATCTTTGGAACAAAAGTAAGCAGCCATTTGATGTGCTTAGAATCTGTATCCATTATGTTAAGATGCAGAAACAAAATACTTCAGAATATTTGTGAATGTTGTATTTTAGGAGATAAAAGATGATATCATTTTTCCATGCTAATGGATTTAAGAGACAACTTCATAGTTGTTATCACACTGAATATATTTAATCATTTATTTCACCGGATGTTTAAAAAGCAAATGATCTATCTCATGTAATGTACTGGGCTCTGTTTTAAGCACAGGGGATAGAAGTAGGAACAATTCCTTCCTGCCATTGTGGAACATCTCACCGTAGACTGTGATTCCAAGTATTGCAATCAATGTAATTAGTGTTATTATCTATCTATCCATCTGATTGTGTGTGGTGCTCTTAGGTAGACTATAGACACGAGATAGGGGTGTACAATTTTGCCTATGTAGATTGGGAACTCGGGAGAAGTTTTCATAGAGAGGCTGAACTTGATCCAGGTCTTGAACAAGGTTCAAAGTCATGAATGTACACTTTTTGTCAATGATCCCAGAATAAGTTTAACACATGGAGGCTGAGTGGTATTCCTAATATACTCATTTAATTATAGCTAAATTTTGAAAATATTTGTGTTTCTGCTTCAGTTTCTTTTTTAGGTATAGCCATGATCATCCAGAAAACAAAGTAAAACATTTCAAAATGATTGAAAATTTTTACCTTTCTTGATAGAAAATTGTGATGGTTGCTTTAAGAAAAAAGGATTTTTTTTCCCCAAAGAGGAAAGATATTCATCTTAATGATATGATGACTGAAAATAATTGACTCAAGATTTATGAAATAACAACAACATGAAGTGTCTTTCTTAGTGTATAAAGGCTGTTTCCTAGGGTTTGAGGAATTTATGTTTTGCTTCTTAGTTCTCGTATTTCCTTTGATTAGTTGGTATAGAATTTTCCCAATCCTTCTTCAGAATCTACGAACAGTGTCTTGCTATCTTTCTTTCCTCCCTCCCTCTCTTCCTTCCTTCCTTCCTTACTCTTTTCCTCCCTTCCTTCCTTCATTCTTCTTTTCTTTCTTTCAACAAAAACCAAATGCAGTCCCTTTGTTTGAAGATTGCAGCTCCTTGTAAGTGGATGACGTGTGTCTCACTAATAGTCCTCTTGTCTCCTCATTAATCTCGAGTAAAAGCAAGTCACAAACATTTTTACCAGGATGGAAAATGCATGAGAATGGAGGAAGTTGCTCGTCTGTGACCTTCAGTAATTTTTAATAGCCAAGAAAAGTGGTTAGTATTCCAATTAACACCTTTCAGAAACTGCCACTGTTGAATGAGTAGCACATCAGTCGAAGGCGGGTCTTGCTCGGCACATCCTCTGTGAAACAATTTTTTTTGTCAGGGAAAATGGAAAGCTACCAAAAAACTCAGAGTGTTGAGAAGAGCCAGGAGACTATAACATCAAGGCATTTCAAATGCCCAAATAAAGGCACAGCAGAGTCATTTCAAAGGCATCCCAATCCTTTGAACTTAACTGTGGTGAGGACCAAAGTCTATTTGGCCAGTGGATGAGGAGACCACTGTCACGGGCCTGTGCAATATATACTGTGACAGCTCTCTGGAGGAGGAGGAAGACCAAAGCAAAACACTCCCTCTGTGTTGATGGTGCTCAAAAGGAAAGACTGTGTGTCATTTCAGGTGAGGTCACAGAACCTTAATAGTGGTTTGATATTGGATTTTGAATCCTCTCTGAATATATACTTATAATGGAACCTATAATAGTGAACAAATCATTTAGCGCTCAGCTTTTCTAATAGTGATTATTTGAAGGGATAACTGCATAACATTGGCACAGCTCTCCTCAAACCAAAATACATAATTGCCTCTTGACCCCCCTCACAAAAGAAGCCGTGTGTCTCAAAGACTGAGCTTAGAAAGAACACCATGCCCGGTGGGAACTCAGGCAGGCGTGCCTGGCAGGTTCTGCCCACTCTCCAGCACAGGGCGGGAAGCAGGCAGGAATTCAGCAGGGCAGGATAAAAGTGCTGGGCAGCTTTCCAGCTCCTTTGGAGTCTAGTCTTGACAGTGCGACTTCATTAGTTTTATTAGAGCATCATCTATTCCCTAAATGTTGCATGAATCTCTATTCAAATATAAGCAAAAAAATATAATCCAAAGACAAACATAACTTGTTTGGTGATTATCCAGTGTTTATAAATGTTCACTCTCTGGCTGTCCTCCAGGGAAAACCTGAAGAGCACGGGGAGCTGATTGAACATACTGTGATTCTCAATTCTGATCAAGTCATTAATTTACTGGGGACTCAATTTCCTTATGTTAAAAAAAGGAGGGAGGGGACATTAAGTTTAATATTAGACTAGCACCTTCTGACAAAGTTCCAGCAGGTTAGGTTCTGTGACTGATGAATTAGTATCTCAGGCTTCAAAGTGATTCACCAGACCATGCCTTGGCCATTCTGGCCACTCCAATAGCTAAACATGGTTTGGCTCCATCTTCTCCATGGCCTAGCTGCAGCTATAGTTTATCTCCTGATAGAACTACTTTGTGGGATCATAATAAATGATCTCACTGACTTCACTTTAATGCCCCAATCCATCCTTTACATTTGTATTCTCGAAAGTGTGTTCTTGGGAACTCTAATTCTATGAGATATTTGATGAAGGGAAAAACAAGTTTTCCATAGTGAAATAAGTTTGGGAAAAGTTGCGTATCCTCTTTCTTGGAGAAACAAAACAAAGGTGAGCAAGTTAAAGATTTTGAGAAGTCTAAGTATAAATTTAAGTATGCTTAAATAGTTAAGTATGCTTAACCCATCATTTTCCCAAACTTATTTGACCAGAAATCATTTTGAGTCATAACTTAATATGCCAAGGTCCCTAGAAACATTCTTTGCAAAGCATTGCTCTACATTTTCATTTAAGTGGTCATTCTAAGATGTAAATATGACTGTGTTACAATTGTGCTTAACTATTGCATTGGTTATCCATTTCCCATAGGGTCAAGTTCAACACTACCCAGTAGGGGTACAAGACCCTTCACATGTTCATCCCCAGTTACCTCTTGAGCTCATTTTTAAACACTCCCTGACATTTACCTCGCCTGTTTTCAAAGTATACTCTGCTCTCTAAGGCCTCCTGTGCTGTGCGCTTTGTCTGGATTCCCCTTCCCTTCATGTCCTGATAGAAAACCCCTATTCAGCCTTTAGATCCAGCTCAAGCACGGCTTCCTCGTGGGAGATTTCCTTGGCCATCACCTCTACCCCACCCGTAATTAGCGAGCTTTCATGCTTGTCCTCCCGGTTTCTGGAAGACCTGTGCACGAGTTTCTACTTGTAGACATGGGTTGTGTTGCAACTGCTTTTTGTGCATATCATCTCCAATGCGCATCAAACTTCTTGACAGCATGTATACTGTATTAGTATTTTTTAAAAATGAGTTAAAGTAACACTTTAGTAAAATTCGTTAAAAGAACAAATGAATATATGAGGAAAATTGTCTAATACACAATTGTAATGGTAAGTGGAATTTCCAGCAGAGAGTTAGATTGAATTCTCTTTGAGAAGGAAGAAGGGATATATAGAAATTATTTTTAATTTTTTTTTAGACTATTGGATTTATTTCCTGCTTTAAGGCTGCAATTCATATTCTTATAAGCTGGCCCTATCTATGCAAATTTGTAAAAATTCTGTATGAGTTGAAGAAACCTCACAGATCTCCCCGTCCAGTTGTTCAGACATATAAACAATTGCAGCACACTCTGATAAGGTCTATTTTAGTCTTTGCACTGGGTATTTGGGGAGCCCAGAAGACCAGTATATAGTGATTTGTTGTGGAGTGGGCGGTGTGGTGGTCAGGAAAAGCATCCAATGGCTGTGATATTTAAGCATAACCACAGGGAAGACTTAGTTCACTGTGCTAAGAAACAAATGTAAAAGATGAAGAGGAATTTGCATTTTAGGAGAATGCTGGAGTGCAATGTGGGAAATAAGATCAATGTTTCTATAGTACAGAATCCTCAAGTAAAGCCAGAGCCAAAATGTAACTAAAATATAACTCTGCTGCAGCATAATGGGGTGTCTTTGCTCAATACCCTTGTTTATCTTCCTGCATTAAAGTGATAAACGAATTTCTAACTGCCTTTGAGATTTCATAACTCTGAGAAGCAATGCTTTTCTCTTTTAAGATGATTTCAAAGGAAAAATCAAATATTCCAAAAACCGTGTAGTTAATGCCTAGAATGTGTGGACAAACAGATGAATCTCTTTACAATTAATTAGAAAAGAAAAAAAAATGCTCACCTCTGGGCTGGCCCCGTGGCTTAGCGGTTAAGTGCACGCGCTCCGCCACGGGTGGCCCAGGTTCAGATCCTGGGCACGCACCGACGCACCGCTTCTCTGGCCATGCTGAGGCCGTGTCCCACATACAGCAACTAGAAGGATGTGCAACTATGACATACAACTATCTACTGGGGCTTTGGGGAGAAAAAGGGAGAAAAAGGAGGACGATTGGCAATAGATGTTAGCTCAGAGCTGGTCTTCCTCAGCAAAAAGAGGAGGATTAGCTCAGAGTTGATCTTCCTCACAAAAAAAAAAAAAAGAAAAAAAACTCACCTCCTAGTTGTTCTCTCTCCAATATTTTTTTTCTTCAGTAAACTGGACATGGTTCAGTAAGGATATCATCTCAAAGAAACATTTCCCAGTGATGACAGTGTTTGATAGAATGTGATTCAAGCCCTCCTGATTGGTGAAATATGCTTCTTTTAGACTCAAAGATGATGTTACCATAGCACGTCGCTAGTCGGTCATGCACTTTGAGTCCCTTCCTGCATGGAAAAGGGTTCTACCAAGCCATCTGCTCAGTTGCTTTCAGGAAAAGCAAGACTCATTAATTTTTCTCTCCAACAAGAATGTATTGAGCTCTGCTATGTGTTAGGCATTGCATCAGGGATACAGTGATGACTGAAGATTGTTCTTGATATCATAGTGGAAAAGGAAAACAAATAAAAAGGATTTTGCAATGCAATGGTGTAATTTTATTCTAGGAGCGAGGATAGGATGCTATGAGAGTATACAGTGGAGCACTTAATCCAGCCTTGGGAAACATTGGAATTGGAAACATTCATCCAGGCAACACACATCAGAACAGCTCACTGGCTGCCTAAGTTAGATGTCCAGTTTGTGGCCAGGTCACATTGTCCTTCTCTATGGACCCGTTCTGCTCCTTGATCTTGCTAGAATGAGGCTAAGCTGACTATGTCGTAGGATGTTGCTTCTTACTCCGATGGCAGTGTACAGTTAGAGTTAAGTCTATTAGTGAAACTAGAGAGTTTTTCTTCTTTTGTGTCCAAAGAAATCTATATTTCAGCACCTTTTTTGAAAAACAGGAATAAAGGAACTTGGGGGGATGAATATGTTCATTATCTTGACGATGTGATGGTTTCACAGGTGTGCATATATGTCAAAACTTATCAAATTGTACACTTTAAATATATGCAGTTTGTTATATGCTGACTATACCTCAAAAATCTGTAAAAAAAATAATACCTCAAAAATCTGTAAAAAAAATAATATGCTAGGTATGCTACTGCTAAATAAATATAATAAATCACTGATATGCTTATAAACAATTTCCACTAATCAGGAACTTAAACTCATGGGGGGTCCTGTCGCTCAATCCTGTCTTCTATTTTCAAATGCATCAAGGGCTGCATTACATTGGATTTCAGAACTCATCTAGTCAAAGAGAAAGACTCTGTTCATTGGAGCTCCTGTAGGGGAGCAGAAATTATTTAGAGTGGCGGTGGCAGTTGATAAGTAGTGATTTTTAATTCCTTAAAAGATTTTAGAATTAGGAGGCCAATACAAAATGAGTTGAAGCCCATTTCTAGCTGGGGTCAATTTTCAGTAAAATATCAGGACTGAAGGCCAGGGATGGGAAGATGTGCAGTTTGGAATAACTGAGCTGGAGACTACAGGAAGATGCTAGTTCAGCAGGGGCTAGTTTTGCTTTCTCGGTCATTTATAGACATCATTGCGGCACTTGGGATATTGACTAAGGAAACAATGCCGGATGAAGGGCTGTGTACGGGTGCAGGTTAAGTCTCCTCTATGTCATTTTCAATCCTCAGAGACCAGATGACTCAAAGATTAGGGGGAAAAAATGAAATAAAGAAAGGAAATAAGGCACTAGGCAATAAAACAGAAGTTCCTGTAGCTTTCCATCTTGTCACCAGAATTGTTCCTTAGTGCCCCCATGGTTCCAGCCTAATAAAGCAGGAAGTTCTGATGCCGTTAGAGGACTTGTGTGCACACACTGACAGGGTATTTCATATCCATGAGGCATCAGGGAAGGAAGGGCTTCTCTGACACTTGGGACAAATATTTCCCCTCCTGCTCACTGTCCCTACCCAGGTCCAGAAAGCACCTATACACCTTGTGGCCAACATTCCACTCTCCTGTTAGACAGAGGCTACAGCTCGCCTAGCCTGCCTCAAATCAGGCTGGGGTCAATTCAATCTCTCTGCTCACTACTCTTAGAGTAGTGATCACTCTGGATACAACTGCCTATTCTCTTGTCTATGTTCTCCATTAGGCTACATGCTTATTGAGGGGAGGGACCAAGTCACCCTTGTACACTGTTGTCCCTAGCACAGTGTTAGTTGTGCAGTAGGTACTCAATACATATTGCTAAATGAATGGATAGATGGATGGATGGGTGGATAAAACCTTTTCTTATATATCCTTTACTATATTTCCAAACATGTAGATTGACTTCTCTATGTTTCACCAATATTATACCAGTTGGCATTCCATAAAAACCAAAAACAATGAACAGAACTAAACAGCTCAGTTGGTAAAAATGCTGTCTTCACCCCATTAAGATTTATAAATGATCTCCAGGGCAGATCTCAGTAGCTACAGGGACTCCAAAGCAGGGAAATCAGTAGTCACTCTACACATTCAAAACTGCCATTCAGGAAGATGTATCACTTCTTTCTATTGACATTGGAAAGGTTCCTAAACCACCCTTAGTAATTTTATTGACTAAAATTAAATATCATCTGAACACAATAAGGTTTTAAATTATGAGCTAGTTTTAAGTTATGAACGGAACACTTCAAAGTTTAAGGGTAACTGGAATTCTTTCAAAGACATGTCTCTCTTTAAAGATGAGACCCAAGTATATTGGTTTATTTCCTAAAATTAATAAAGAGTGAAGAATCAACTTAAAATTTATGTAGCAAACAATGAACAAAATATCTTTTGAGAAATCAGTATAGCTTGTAGCTGGGACGACATTGCTGCGTCAGAGATATTTTGCCCTCACGTTTATACATTCCCAGGGTGAAGCCATCTTGCCTAACTCTGGCTTCAGGACTGTCCTCCAGGCCCTTCCAAACCCCTTTCCCCAGCCATACCCCTCCCCATGGGATAAACACTCATCTCTCATCTCGTGTAACTCAGTTCAATCACCCTCTCTGAGAAGCCTTTCCCAATACTTACCCCCTTTTACCAAACATGCGCTTACAATTGAACTCTCTTCTTTGTGCTTCTGCTTTTTCTTGTCCAGATGCCAATCATAGCAGCTGTCACATATAGTACACATCTCTCTACCAGGACCTTAAGTGTAGGGGTACAATTTTATTTGATATTGCATCGCCTGTATTTTCAACAGCACTTAGCACATTGCAGGTGCTTAATAAGTGCATTTAGAATGATTCTAGCATGTAGTCCTCTCTTCCCACCAGTCCCTAATGTACTCTTTTTGAAATATTTTTAATTTTGAAATACTTTTTATTTTGAAATAATTTTAGATTTAAAGAAAGTTGCAAAACTAGTACAGATAGTTTCTGTATACCATTCGTCCAGCTTCTACTGATGTTCACATCTTCCATAACCATAGTAACATGTTACCAACATTAAGAAATTAGCATTGGCACAACACTATTAACTAGAATATAGATTTTATTTGTTTTTTATCAGTCTTTCCACTGAAAAACTTTGTCTTTTTTCTTTTCCAGGCTCTAATCCAGGACACCACATTGCATTTAATTGTTTCCTCCAAACTGTGATAATTTCTCTGTCTTTCCTTGTCTTTCATGACCTTGACAACTTTTGAAAAGTAGTATTCATGTATTTTGAAGAATACCCTACGATTTGGGTTTGTCTGTTGTTTTCCTTGTAATTAGATTGGGGTTGTGGGTTTTGGAAGAGAAAACCACAGAGGTGATGTATCCATCTCATCATATCATATGAAAGAGTACCTGATATCAATATGACTTATTTCTGGTGATGTTAGTTGTGATCTCCTGATTAAGGCGGTGACTGTCAGATTTCTCTAAGATAAAGTTACTAACTAATGTAATTCTTCTTTAATAATAGATTCTTAATAAACATTTCATTGCTTTATTCAATAATAGTCATTGACTTCTACTATGGGCCAAATTGATAGTCGTCCAGGTTCTGAGATATACAGTGAAGAAAAGACAGCCAAAAGTCCCTTTCTCAAGTAGTTTACATTCTAGTGGGAGAGGCATACAATAAATAAGAGAAATAAGCAAAAGATAATGATACGTATTAAAGAGAAAACTAAAAAGGTAGGGTGTGGGGAGAGTAGGCATTTTAGATAAGCTTATTAAAGAAGGTCTCCCTGAGAAGTGAGATCCTGAATATGCAAGCAATGGCTAGACCATGTATAAACACAGAATTCTGGGATTCACAACGTGCAGCAACCAGCCCAGGAAACCAACACATGATCTACGGTAAACAGTCCAGGCTGCCATCTCCAAGTCAAATCACTATCTCTAGTAAACACTCCAGGAAGTCAAACAATAACCCATTTAATAATTGGCCCCAAATGGCCAGGACTTGATTAATAACTGACGGCTTCCCTAATTTTTGCCCCTGCCTCCAACTAAGGACCAATGGGAGAAAGCCATATATGTCCCCTAACCAATCACTTAGGATGCCTCACTTCTAATTAGCCCGCCTACAGCTCCACCATGCCAACAGCCTCCAAACAGGGCACACTTGGAACCTTCCTTTTTTTCCACTATAAAGCTTTCCCACTCCTCTGCCTGCCTTTGAGTCTCAGCCAAATCTCAAGTGATGGAGGCTGACTCGTTTGCCATAGCAAACTCTGAATAAATAGCCTTAGCCTGTTTTCATTTGACTGGTCTTTGTTTATTTCCACAAAGGCCCTGAGGTGAGATTAGTGAGGAGGCCAGGCCAGTAGACTGCAGCAGAGTGAGAGGGAGAGGATGCTGGAGACTAGGTGAGAAGCACAATGATGGGGGTAGGGAAGCAGATGGTGTAGGACCTTGTAACTCGTGGAAAAGGCTTTGGATTTTATTCTGCATGAGATCGGAAGCCACTGGAGGATTTTGAGCACAGGAGTGACGTGATTTAACTACGATTTTAGTAAGATTGCTCTTGCTGCTATGTTTTGGACAAACTAAACATATACAAGGATGAAAGCAAGGAGATCAGCTAGGAGGCTGTGTGGTCATCCAGGCGAGAGATGATGGTAACTTGACCAGGGTGGTGATAGGGGAGCTGGTGAAAAGTGCTCAGGTTCTGGATAAAGGTAGAGCTATCTGGATTTGCTGAAAGCTTATAATATGCGGGATGTGAGAGAAAGATAGTAGTCAAGATTGACACCAAGGTTTTTGACCTGAGCAACTGGAAGAACACATGTGGCTTTTACTGAGATGGGGAAGACTACAGGAGGAGCAAGGTTTGATGGAAATGGCAGGAACTCAGCTTTGTACATGTTAGGATTTGGGTGTTAATTAGACATTCAAGTAGAGATGGACATATGAGTCTGAAGTTCAGGAGAAGTTTCGTACTAAAGATATAAATCTGGGAGGCAGCACTACTTAAGTAATCTTTAGAGCCCTGAGAATGGATCAGGTCAACAATACAGTGAGCAGAGATAGAGAAGAAAACAAGATGAAGGTCCAATCCCTGGAGTGCCCCAGCTTTCAGAGGTCGGGGAGATGGGCGGAACCAGCAAAGAAGGCTGAAAAGGAACAGCTAGAGTGGTGCAAGGAATATCTATGTTACCTCAATGGTGTTCAGGGAAGGCACTAGTTTTCTACTGTCTAGCAAAAAAACTATGTTTTTTCCTTTCCTTTCTTCTCTACTACATTTCTCAAACACTTCTGACACCAGATGTATGGGTTTTCCACACCAAGCAATTCTGAGTGACTGCCTGGAGTTAGTGCAGAGCCCATAATTAAGGACTCCGTCCCACAAAACTACTTCAGACACCACTTCAGACACCAATTGTGAGTAGGAGGTCCCCAGGTAACCCACACCTTCTGTCCGACTTGGTTACAAATCACAGGTTTCCATGACTCCTCCTTGGATTTGATCATTTGCCAGATCAGTTCACAGAACTCAGGGAAACACTTACGTCTACCTGTTTATTATATAATAAAGGATATGATAAAGGATACAGATGAACATTCAGATGAAGAGATACATAGGGCGAGATCTAGAAGGGTCCCAAGTGCAGGAGATTCTGTCCCCCTCCCACTACCCTCCCTGCTTGTAGCTGTATTCACCTCCCTGGAAGCTGTCTGAATACCATACGTTTGGGATTTTTATGGAGGCTTCATTATGTAGGCATGATTGATTATCACTCCATTTCCAGCCCCTCTCCCCTCTCTGGAGAATGGGAGGTGGCCTGAAAGTCCCAAGCTTCTAATCATGGCTTGGTCTTTCTGGTGACCAACCTCCATTCAGGAGCCCACCAAGAATCACCTCATTAGAACGAAAGATGTTCCTATTACCTAGGAAATTCCAAAGGATTTAGGAGTTCTGTGTTAGATGCTTCTATCACTCAGGAAATTACAAAGGTTTTAGGAGCTCTGCGTCAGGAACCAGGCGCAGAGAGCAATATATATTTTTTCTCCTATTTCATATCTACTTATGTCCGTGGGCTGACATGACAGGATGCCTGTGGGCTACGTGAGTCCAAAGGTGTTAATGAGGGTATCGGTGACATTGTTTATCACAGCACAGGCAGAATCATGATTTATAAAGAGTGGGGACAAAAGTGTGCTTATTTTGTAAAAATGCATCTGTTAACCTCCTGCAATGGAGAAGGAAGACAAAATGGTTGTGTGTTTCTACTTTGAGTGGTTTGGGTCACAGATCTGCCTCCAGCGAGTGTTTCTTACTTCTATTAGTCCATGTAGACTGGAATTGTATAATGGGGTCTTCTCGCTCCGGTGCACCTCAGACAGCCAAAGGGCGATCCTGGAGAATGATTCTGGGTCAGGCTGCTTACGAGCTTCCTGCTCCCTGCTGGTTCTTCTCAGGAGGCCCTGATAACACCAGCACCTGACATCTTTTCAGCTATTACTTCAGTCTTCCTAGATGTGCTGAAAACCAAGATGTCAAGTTATACCAAGAGAAAAAAAAGTTTACTCCTCAACTAAATCGAGAGAGAGAGAGGGAAAAAAACCCCTGATGAAATCAAATTTTAAAGTTGCAGAATCAGAAAAGCTGCCCGTAAAGCATACAGTGAATTGAAAGCACTTCAGCCAAAGGCAGAACGTGTATGTCTCCAGGAGGAACTCGGGCTGTACACCAGCTTGGTCTCTGGCAGCGGCAGATCCACACTTGCTGGAAGCAACAGGGAACCTGAGTTCAGGACACAGGCTTCTCTCCCTCAGAGCATAAGGAAGAGCTTGGGAAGGACTCACAGTATCTGCCAACCACATATTTGCATCAAAATTCTTTAAAATCAACTAGAAAAGCAAACAAATGTTTCAGCATCTGGAAGAACAAAAGGTGTAGTCTTGTAGGGAAATATGTCATTTACATGAATATACAAACCCTGTGGTAAATTCTTTGTTCAAAACTGTATGGCGAAGTACTGAACAAAGAGATGGAAGCAAAATAGAAAATGAAATGTTTCGATGGCATCCTTTCATAAAAAATATTTTAATTCCTTAGATATTGGGCAGGTTGTCTTCCTGGGATGAGAAGCTGGGTAAAGTCATTGATCTTGGTGTACGGGGGGCTGGCAGAGTTGTCCTCACAGGCACCATCTCTCATAGTTGGGAGAGACATCCATCCACCCGCTGTAACCAGTGCTTTTATGGTCTTTTTGAGACTTAGACATTCCTTACTCTTTCAGAGTTATTTTTAAAATTATAAGCAGAGAGTTCCTTGAAGATAATAGCTCAGTCCTATTTGTTTTCTAGAAGTGCCACTTAATAACTGTGTGATTTTACACAAGTAATAATATTTCTCTTGGCCTCAGTTTCCTAAACTATAAAATGGCAATAATTATATATGTTGTAAGAGAGAAAATGAGAATACATGCAATCTAGCATGTGAAAGAACCTAGCAGAGGGGCTAGAATATACAGATACTTAGTAAATCTTTGTTTTGTAAGAGTAACAATGCGTAAATATTTAAAAGGAACTGTTCATTTCCCAAGTGAGAAATAACTATGATCTACTGATACAAATATCTGATGGGAATGCTACTTTAAAATGAGATCAGCAGTATGCTGAAAACAAAATCCAGAACAAAATGCTTCATAGATAACTAATACATTTTAATATTTATGGAAAGTAGACACCAAGTTTTGCTACTTCTGTTTCCAGGATTTAGTAGAAATGCAAATTATGTAATTTATCTTTCAAGTTCAAGGCCAGTCTAGCCATTCTTTCCTCCCATGTGACAGCATGGAGGCACTTCTGGAATGCCAAAGTCACTAGGACTCAGATGACCAGGACTGGTTGCTTTTTTAGCACCACTTTTCAATGCCTATTATGCAGCTCATATTTAGTTTTTATTTTCATTTTAAAATCTGATTTGGAGTACATAAAAATATTAAATGGAATGCATTTTCAGTGAACCTTTGAACTCTTGAGAAACTTTTTTATAACAAAATTAACAAAGCCTTTTGGACAGAAAGTTAGCACCAAATGAACTCATAACTGAAAATGTGTTTATGTATTATTGGTTGTGTTTATTTTTAGAAAAATGGAGCTGATAATGTTGACGTCCATTCAACAAAATCAATATTTTCGTTTCCTGTGATTCGTTCACTGGTACTAAGAGTTGCCATTTGTAGAACAATCATTGTATCCCAGACTTTATGTAATTTATCTCATTTGATCCTCACCACAAATTATGAGTACTTTTTATTGTCCGTATTTGACAAATGAAATCATGTCTCATAGCTTGTGGCTTCTGGGATCAGTTCAAGTAGAAAAGTGGAGAGCTAGTAGATTAAGAAGGAATTGGGTGGGAGGAACATAAATTTGTTAATATTTGGGCACTATCTTATTTTTTTTCTTACATAAAAATTATAGATTGTTCCCCTGAGAGAAATTTTGATGAGTAGATTAAAAAAATTAGAGTTTGAGACTTCTGCTTCCATCCGTGAAGGATGAACTGTTTTGGGATTTGGATTTGCCCTTTCACCATAACTAGAAAACCAAACAAAATATAGAAAAGAACTACTTTCAGACATTGAACAACGGGCAATGTGATTCTGACAGTACGAAAATAAGTGAGATGAGCCCTATAGTTGTTCCATTTAAGAGGAATTTTCAAGGTGTAGCACAAGGAGCTGGACCCAAACAAAGCCCAGAGTTCTGACTGAGTTGAGGAGACAGACATCAGAATTCAGACAGCTAAAATCTGAAGGGAAAAATTCCAGAGGGGAGACAAATGTAGAGACAGAGAGACAGAGAGAAACAGAGACAGAGAGGAGAGAAAGAGAGGGAAGGAGAGAAAGCTCTGGAAATCTTCAGCAGATTCTCTGGAATCTTTGGCTGAATATCAACCTGTTCATAAGAAGGTTGCAGCTCTATGAGGCTGGGAGGGAAAACAGTAGACAGAATAACTGTCTGCCAGAGTTCATACAGGATCAATAAAACATGGAAATCAAGTGGAATGTTCAGGAAGATGTTGCCTCAGTAATGGGGCTAAATTAGCTCTAGAGTAAAAGTTGCTCTACACCTGCCCCAACCAAGCTTAAAAGCAAGTGTTGAAAGAACCAAACTGATCTCAAGTCAATGAACTGCATGCCAGATAAAGTCCAACAATGTAAAACTTGAAATATCTGGCATTCAGTAAAAAGTTACCAGGAAAATATGACCCATAACAACAAGAAAAAAATCAATCAAAAGAAACAGATCTGGAAATGGCAGAGATGATGTTATTAGCAGACAAGGGCCCTAAAAGAGCTATTATAAATATGCTCCATATCCTTAAGGTGTAGAGGAAAACATGAACATATTGAGAGGAGAAATGGAAGATAGATATAAAAAAAAATAACTAAGTAGATCCTCCAGATATGAAAAATACACGGAAATGAAAAAGATCACTGTGTGGCATTGAGAGCAGATTAGATACTGCAGAAGAAAAGATCAATGAGTTTGAATACATAGTAATAGAAACTATCCAAAATTAAACACAAAAAGATAAAAAGATTGGGAAAAAAATGAGCAGAGCATCAATGACCCTCTGGGACCATATTAAGAAGACTAATAGGTGAAATGTGAGTTCCAGGAAGGGTGGGGGGTATATTTGACAAATAGGATATGGAGGAGATTTATTGGCCCATAAAACTAGGAGGTGGACCTTCAGACTTGCTATATTGAAGTACTCAAATGATGTCAAGAGTATGCCTGTTTCTTCTCTCATTTCTGCTTTCTCTTGAATTTTGGCTTCATTCTGTAAGAAGGCTCTCTCCATGAGACAGGAAATGCCCTTTACCAATCCTATATTTATTCCCTTCCTGTTTACCCATCCCATTAGAGAAGCACTGCTCCTTCCCAGTGTATATGAATCAGCAATCCAGGGAAGGGCTCTGATTGGCCCAAGGTGAGCCAAGCGTCCACTTGGACCAATTCTTGTTGTCAGGGAAGTCAAGAATCCTGACTGATGCAATGTGGATCAGATGCCATACTGTGAAGGACTCATATTTGACAGCCTGCAGGACCATGGGGAATGAGGAGAGGAAATTTCTCCAAAAGTTATAAGGGTGCTAAGTGAATAAAAATAACAGATGTTCATAATACCATCCTTTAGATTCAGCTCATCCAAGAAGCATGCTTTATTCACACAGTTTCCCTCTGAAATACCCCAGCATTGAATTTGGCAATTGATTTTGTCGGGGGAAGAGGGAGAATCTCCCTCTGCCCTTTTCCTTAAGGTTCTTATGGCTGGCCAAATAATCAACAAGACAGGTTAGCAGGAGAAAATAATACCAAGTTTAATAACATGTATACATGGGTGAAACTCAGAAATGAGCAACTCGTCCCTCTGTCTAAGCTGCTTGCTTAAGTATTGCAGCTAAAGGTGAGGAGCGTGTTGGGGGCGGGTAGTGGCCTGGGACTTCAGAGGTCAGGAAGACAATTCTTTTCAGGGTCATCTATAGATAATGTGGTCAGGGAGAGACAGAGTTTTTGACAAAAGAGGCTTGGTGCCTTTCCTATTGTAACCTCTATCCTACATTATCTTTACAGCCATCATGATAGAAGATCTGTTCCAGGAAGGAGCCACCATGTCAAATTCTTTAGGCAGTTAGTGGGGGAGGTCAAATGTCCCTCAGAGAAAACAATCAAGGTAAAGAGATATATTTCAGGGTGGCCAAATCTTGATCTCCCACAATTTCCTGATGCTTTGTGCCATTACATGTGTCACTGTGTTGAATCTGTTATTGAGCTCTTATAAACTTTTCCCTCCAGCTAGATATTAAGTGCCTTGAGAGCAGTGACCACGTCTCATATATTTTTAATCTCTCCCAGTGGCTGGCAGAGTATCTTTCAAATGATGGCAAAATAAATGTTTGTTTGGATGAATTTGTTGCAGGGGCTAGTCAAATGCTCCCATTAAACTGAGGAGAAATGAGATTGAGTAGATACCCTCAGCCTGTGTCATCAGGAAAGAAGAATAAAGTCTTCATTAAAAACTAATTGGTAAGCAATTTGCCAATGAAAAACTGGTTTCTTTCTTTTTTCTCTCTCTCCTGTTGGGATCACCAAAGCTGTGATGAAAATGCCAGGAGCACAGAAGTAGATTCTTGATTTACATTTGACGTTTCTTGCTGCCTAGAATCCTTGGGCTCAGACAGAGCATGTGGATGTCTATAGGGTAGGGTCTGATGGATACTTCAAGTCCCTCTTGCCCTGATACAGCCTTCCTGGTGTCCTGGAAATTCCTCAATTCAGTCAATTCTTTTGAATTAAGAGACTGCGTTTCCTCCAGACATCTTTAAAATGCAAATACCCAAGAAAAGGGAATATTATTATCCATTAACATCTTTGCCTACCTTTGTTTCTCTAAAGTAGCTTTGGTCACCTAACAGAGCCCTGAGGGAAGGGGTGAAGGACAGGGAAGCGTTCTGGGACTGATGGGCAGGAGGGCACGTGGATGTTGAGCTATTTGGGGGGATGGCAGAACTCCGTGGTTCAGGCGCTCTGGAGAGCTAGGGAGAAAATGTGCATATTAGACACCTGAGGGGATGTATATTTAAAAGAGACATAAAAAGGTAGCTGGGGGGAAAGGGCTCTTATTACCACTCCTGTGTAGATGAAGACACTTCTCCTCCCAGGACAGCTATAATGGGGAAAACAAGACTAAAACAATGCAACACAAAAGCACAGAGATAAAGGTGGCCTTAGTTCCCTGATTCTAAGACAATTCTCATCTGGTCACAGATGGCTCTAAGGCCCTACCTCCTTGGCCTCCACCTGTCTGGATACTCAGCCTTGGAATCTCCTCTTCCTACTGCTTCTGTCAACCCGCACTCCTTAAGTTTCAATTTTACTGGCTAAGATACCATATTGACTCAATCCCCCTGTTTAGAGAAAGGGAGTGGGAATGAAACACTACCACATCCATTGTAAGGCCCATCTCAATTTCAGAGATTTTAAGCTGGAAAAAAAAAGTGCATCTTAAAGTTAAGAAAATACAGGGGCCGGCCCGGTGGCGCAAGTGGTTAAGTGCTTGCACTCCGCTGCCGTGGCCCGGGGTTCGCCGGTTCGGATCCCAGGCGCACACTGACTCACCGCTTGTCAAGCCATGCTGTGGCGGCATCCCATATAAAGTGGAGGAAGATGGGCACGGATGTTAGCCCAGGGCTGGTCTTCCTCAGGAAAAAAAGAGGAGGATTGGGAGATGTTAGCTCAGTGCTGATCTTCCTCACACACACAAAAGGTTAAGAAAATACAGTAATAAGTAACAGTAGGAGGAAGTGGGCTGGTGGCCCTTCCTGGGTGGATCTTTTGGAACCAAGGGCTCTCACGTAATCACAGACAAGTCAGCACACAGCAGCTCCCCTAACTCCCAAGTGTGACATGCAGTTCATTCACAGACAGTATGTGAAACAAAACACCCAGCATGCACTGTGCCTGGGTCACAGCAGATTTCTGGAACCCAGAGGCTCATGTCTTCTGGGCCCAGTGCAGCACCTACAAATCAAAGCTTTTATTAGCAAACTTCAAAGTTGGGACCCAGGAACCTATAAAGACAGGTGATTCCTCCCCGACAAGGCGATTTGATTAACCTCCAGGGAGGAGAGGCAGCCGGGCGCCTTTGGCAGCATCTCAGTTCCCCTGGGCTGGCTCCCTGACAGTCCTGGAATATTCAGTTTGTGTTACTAAGTGATCCCATTCCATCTTAATCGTCTATTTGGGGACGTTGTGTACCATGTTCCTCATGATTTCCACTGTGTCTTTTGCCCTCATTTGTAAATAGCTTTCAGAAACCTGAAGTGAAATTGCATTTGTTTTTCTTTCCCCTTCATCAGTCTGAGTCAGCTTCACTTGGAATCAGCTATGGCTTTTGGCCCTTTTAAGGGACCGTTATTTTCACGGAGGAGAAAAATGATCACTCTGCAGGATGCTGTGGAACGTAAGGGGATGGAGTGGGAAGGCAAGAGTGAGGCCACTCTCCCCTCTCTCCTCAAATGAGCTTATTTCCCCCATCCCTTTGAGTTACAAAAATGTGCACCAGCTTGGTTGCCTTAAATTAAAATGCTTACATATAATTTTCTTGCACACATTTTAATCTGGTTAGTACTGGGCCTAGAGAAGGGCCTGTTCCTTTCCCTGCTCGGTAATAGCTTCACTCTCTAGATTGTTCCCTCCCTTGTACGCCTTGGATGCTCACATCCGCCTGGCACAACTTGGGCTCAGAACAGAGGGAAGGAAATCACCACGGTAACACTGGCTGCCCACACTGCAGTTTTGTTTTTTTTCAATGGAAATAACAAGCAGATAGGCTGTGCTCCTTTAATGTCTTTAATAGGTTAACAGTCTCCACCTTCCGCTAATAGGAAATTTAATCTGAGCGACGAGGGAGGAGACGTCATCTGGGTATGAATGACCTATGAGGAACAGACATCTAAGCAGCATTACCCAACAGGATCCAAGTTTTTAAACAGTGGGCTCTTTGGGAATGTTTTCAAAATCTCTATTTCAAATGTTTGACACCAAGGCTTTGTTTACTCTATTTATTGAAACAGGGCTGACTTGGGACATAAAAAGCTACAGTGGCTTCTGTTCTGGTTCCCTGTAGGGACGGTGTTGTCCTATGGCTCTTGCTCCTCCCCAGGTTCTCAGTGTCTTCTTTCTGTCTCTGCTTGTCCTGGCCCCATTTTTCTCAGAGCCCACGTCCTCACCTTTGCCTCTGCCCTCACACTTCTGTCCAGATGGACCATCTGATGGATATCCCATCCTTTCAGTGCCTTGATCTCTCCTTTTAAGTAACCAGAAGTAACCCTACTCCCAGGTAACCTCTGAGGATGGATTATATTAGCTCAGAGTGGGAAGTAATGCCTTTATTGAACTAGGGGACGCTCTTAGAAATCTGTAGACTGGTCTTGGAAAGAATGCAAAACTAACATTAAGGAGACCTAGAACAGAATCCTGATATTGCTAACTGTCTGTATAAGTGTGAACAAGTGAGTTAACTCACCTGAGCCTCAGTTTATTCATCTTCATAATGTTATTAATTTGCATTTCATAGGGATGTTGTAAAAATTAAATTAGATGATTTTTGCAAATTGCCTGTTTTCAGGACTTGATACAAAGTTACATACTTCACATTAAGTCATGCTGTTTATGTCTCCTAACCTTATGCCAGCCATGGTTTCCTAAAAAATTGTTTTGAATTCCATTACAGATTTGAAAATGCTTTTAAAAATGATAAAATATCATAAAACTAAAAATAACACAAAATCCTCAGGGTAAAATAAGATTGAATTATTATTATTATACCATTAATTATCAAGACAAATACCCTTTACAGGTCTCTCATGGATGCTCTAGACCAGCACTGCTGTGCAGCCACTATCTGGGGAGAGTTCTCTTACTCACAAACGCATTCTTCACCGAACCTCCCTTTCCAGAACGTAGAGGACAGTTTATCTTGCTCACCATCAGACCTCAGGACTGAAAACAGTACCAAGCACACTGAAGGCATCAACAAGGATTTTGTGAATGAATTATACTCATTAATGTGTTCTAACAACAATCCCATGGGGCAGGCATTGTTAGTGCATTTCACAAATAAGAAATCTGAGTATCGTTATTTAAGTAATTTGCCCTTCCACAGGAGACGGGGGATTGATTGGATCCAGTACATTTTTGAGGGATTTTATGGAAGCTGACCAGCACTAAAAAGGACCGTGAATCAAACTGTGCTCTGTTCTGCACGCTAGGTCAACTCTGCCATCCCCAAACTCCTCTTTCTTTCGTATTTCATTGGAAATATTTACTGGATCTTCTCTTAAAATTCTTTTTATCTTACTTTTCCGGGACTGAATTGCAGTGGGTGATGGCTAAAATTTTTATTTTCTATAGATATACTGAATAATTAATTGTTTATTTTCAAAGTTCTAAAGACCAGTATATTATTTACCACCTTCTGTTTGCTAGTATTCTGAAGATAAATCCCAACAAGTTTTGTTGTTAGGTAATTTTAAATGAAGAGATTTGTTTTATTAACCTTTAACCATGAGTGACATCTTATTATATTGGTAATTTTTATTTCCATCATCAGCGTTCTCGCAGCTGCAGCAATTTTCATTTGCACCTACATTACATTAATATCGTAGACATGTCTTTCTCCTATCAGGGTGTGTATTTAGAAATCAAACAGGCATTAAAGCAGGGTGTATCTAGTGGATAGCCGTAAGATAACCATCACAAAATCTTAGAAAACTAAACATTTATGTCTGGGCTCTCCAATTATTATTTTCTCTCTCATCTGAATGATCTGCATAAATGACCATCATGACATGTGAATCAAAATCAATGCAACATTAACTCAACCAAGGCAGAGTAAGATTGAATTGAGTCATTGGTGTGATAGACTAATGGGAAATGTGTGAGAAGTCATCCAGATACAATGAGGTTATTTCCTACCCTCACCCTCATCCCCCAGATGCTTAAGACGATAGCTTGATGTTTTTATCTTTCTTTTGTGGAAGAGGAACTGGTGACACTAAAACCTATCAACTCTGAATTGTTGGGCAAATGTGAAATTCAGCTAAGGCTCATTGGGTCAGATTCCAAATAGGAAGATGATCATCATTGCCCTTGAAGAGGAGGTCACAGTGAGATGGAGTGAACTCAGTTTCCTAGTTGACAACAATTGCAGGCTGTGGAGAAGTGCTGCCGTGTGAAAGGGATGTTCATCTTTGAATATATACCGCTCTCCCTGCCCCACCCTCCCAGCAAGAAGGTAGTAATATGGCTTCACTAATATCCACGTTCTATCATTTTTGATAGAACGTGGATATTTGTTCATCCTAAAGGCTGTGACTGTGAGATCATTAGTGGTTTTATGTTTTCAAGTGTATACAATCAGTATGAATTACATTTATAATTGAAAAACAAAACAATATATTCTTTAAAATTTTAAAGAATGGCATTTGTATTTCTTTTCCATTAATTATCTCAACAAATCAGTTTCCATTGAGAATCCGAGAAGCACAGTGATAACAGAAGTAACCACATAAACTCCCAATTTTTTATAAGCTAATCATATATTTTATAAATTTCAGGCTATTATCTTTTTTAATATTTAAAATTGAAGTATAATTTACCTACAGTGAAATATGCTGATCTTAAGAATGTAATTTGGTTTATTTGAAAATGTACATGTTCATGTATCTACAATCCTATCAAGATATAGCATATTTCCAACTTCTTAGCACCTCTGTGCCCTTTCCCAGACAATCTCAAACACTCCACCAAGCAACCACTGATTTGATTTCTATCCCCATAGATTAGTTTTGCCTGCTCTGGAACTTCATATAGATGGAATCACACATTGAGTATGTGCCCTTTTGAGTTTGGCTTCTTTCACTTAGCACAATGTTTTTGAAATTTATCTATATTCTTGTGTGTACCAGTAGTTCATTTTAGTTGCTGAGTTGTATCCCACTGTATGAATATACCACAATTTATCCCATTACCTGGTCTTTTAAAGATAAATTAGCTAATGTCTTTCAGCAAAATTTTTAGACTTTTATCTCTACCCACAAGTAAAGTGGAATCCTAAAGAATTAAAAGTGTTTTTGAACTTAATCAACCTGATAATTACTTAAAAGTTTCACCTCATTTTACAAATGTGTTTGTAGCCAATCATCATAGCATTTCAAAGCTGGAGTCACCTTAGAGATCACACTGTTGAACCCTTTGTTTTATGGGTGAAAATACCGAGGCTTAAAAAGGTTCACTTAGGGCCGGCCCCATGGCTTAGCGGTTAAGTGCGCACGCTCCGCTACTGGCGGCCCGGGTTCGGATCCCGGGCGCGCACCGACACACCGCTTCTCTGGCCATGCTGAGGCCGTGTCCCGCATACAGCAGCTGGAAGGATGTACAACTGTGACATACAACTATCTACTGGGGCTTTGGGGGAAAAAAAAAAAAGGAGGAAGACTGGCAATAGATGTTAGCTCAGAGTCAATCTTCCTCAGCAAAAAGAGGAGGATTAGCACGGATGTTAGCTCAGGGCTGATCTTCCTCACACACACACAAAAAAAGGTTCACTTAGTCGCAGAAGTGAAAATACAAATCAGGTTTCTCTCACGTTAATCTTTCTATTACAAACTATATAGTTATATTATTTTAAACTAACTCCCTGGATAAAATTAATGAATTTATTCCAAAGGTAAATGGAAAAAATGATTATTTGTTTCATACATGCCAAAATAGAATTTTGTTGAATAGGAAGCTCATTGAACCAATTTAAAATCTTATACCATTTTCAAATGTATATTTTCACACAATATTCCAGGAATATATCCATTTTGAAAAATAAAATTAAAGTATATAATACAAAACTCAGGAAACATTGTTTAGTATTAGGAGTTTTCCTTGATTACAGTAGCTGAGTATGATATTAGCATAAGCATTATCAAAGACAGGCTGCTCAAATATTTTGTCCTCTTTCAATAGTTCTTTTTAGTATTTGCCCTGAAAAGAGAACTATTTCTGAAAGTCTGTGGTGCAATGAGATTGAGAAAAGTATGGATCAAATCTAACTCACTCTCCTTGTGTTGGTTCCAGGGGAATGATGCTTATTTTGTGGAGGTCATCTTTGAGGAAAGTCAGTGATTTACTAGTAAATGTTTACCAAATTGATTTCTGGAAATAAAAGCTCTGATTTCTAGCATGTGCTGATTTCCTGGTGTAAATATTCCCACTATGGCTGATTTCAAGCCACCAACATGACGTCAACTGGTTTGTAAAGTCCCTGAAAATTTAACAATCAGTTTTTATGAGACTCTAGGAGCAGTCTTCAGCACACCACTTGCTAAAGGAAGCAAAGTGGTTAGCTCTTTTCAGCTCTCAACCTCCAGGAGTATAAGTTAAAAAGGAAGAAAGAACGAAAGGAGGAAAAAGGAAGGAAGGAAGGAGGGAAAGAAAGGAGGGATGAAGGAAGGAAGGAAAACGAAAGGAAAGGGAATATAAAAGGAAATGTACCGTCATAGAAGCTAGTGAGATTTCCTCAAAGTAGGACCAAGGAACCTATTTTTAGAAATCAGTTAAACATTGAACAAGGACGTTTTCCTGATGACCTTAGCTGGGAAGACCCAAGTGTCTGGGGGCTAGAACAATTGGGGCTGGAAGATCTACTCCTGAGATGTGTGGCTTGGGCTTTTCAAGGCATGGCAACTGGGATCCAAGAAGAAATATTTTTAGCAGGAACCTCATGAAAGCAAGTGTTCCAAGATGATCAGGCATAGTCTTTTATGATTAAGCCTTGTAAATCACGTAGGTCACTTCCGCATTACTCTGTTGGTCAAAGCAATCACAGGCTCAGATTCAAAGGGAAGGGACATTGACTTCGTCTCTTAATAGGAGTGTCAAAGAATTTACAGCCATTTTTTTTAACTTCTGTGAATAGTAAGCATATGAATAGTTTGTCAGAATTAGGTGGTCTACCATTTGGTTAGAGCAAGTTTAAGGGAGAAAATAGCTGAAATATATGGTTTTTGCATGATTGAGTGGAATTGTCTAAATGGGAATAATAAGAAATTCTGTGCGCAGAGAAGTGACTAAAGTAAAGCTTCTGCTGTCAAGAATGGAGAGGTAAGTGAAGGAAGTCATAATGCAGTGGGGAGAGAAACGGGGCTGGGTGGTCTGGGGAAGACCAGTAAAGAATCATGGACTAGGAACCAGTTTTATACATTGAATAGTAGCATGATTTGTCCACTTAGGGAAAGTGATTTCCCCGTGGTGCTGATAATAGCTGTACCTCTTATTATAGGACCAGACAGTGGAAGTTAGTGGGGGGAGGACAGTCTTTAGGAAGCTGGACAAAATGTATAGGTTTCTTGGAGATACAACTAGCAGTGATGTGTTCATCAGGTTTGTGGTAGGCAGAATAATGCTCCTCTCCTCCCCACAAATGTACCTGTCCTAATACAAGGAACCTGTGAATATGTTAGGATACATGACAGAGGGAAATTAAGGTTGCAGATGGAATTAAGTTTGCTGTACTGGGTTGAATAGTGCCCCTCTGCCCCCAATTCATGTCCACCTGGAGCCTGTGAATATAACCTTATTTGGAAATAAGATCTTTGTAGATGTAATCATGTTTAGATGAAGTCATACTGGATTAGGGTGGGCCCTAAATCCAATGTAATTGGTATCCTTATAAAAGGAGGGAAATTTGGACACAGAGACACACACAAATGGAGAATGCTATGTGAAGATGAAGGCAGAGATTGGAGTGATGGGTCTATAAGCAAAGAATGCCAAGAATTACCCTCAACTACCAGAAAGTGGGAAGAGCAAGAAAGGATCCTCCCCTAGAACCTTCAGAGAGAGCATGACCCCCTGACCTGTTGATTTGGGGCTTCCAGTCTCCAGAACAATAAGAGAATGCGTTTTGATTGTTTTAAACCACCCAGTTTGTCGTCACTAGTTACCGTGGCCCTAGGAAACACATATAGTTTGTGATCAGGTCGGTTCCTCATAAGTGGAAGATGGAGGCAGAAGAAAGAATCGGAGAGATGGCAGCATGAGAAGGACTCAACCAGGTGTTGCTAGCTTTGAAAATGGAGGAAGGGGCTGTGAGGCAACAAATACATGTGGCCTCTAGAAACTGGAAAAGACAAGGAACTGGATTCTCCTCTAGAGCCTCCAAAGGGAACACTGCCCTGCTGACACCTTGATTTTAGCTCAGTGAGATCCATTTCAGACTTCTGACCTCTAGAACTATAAGATAATGATGTGTTGGTTTAAGCCACTAAGTTTATGTTAATTTCTTATAGCCACAACAGGTAACTAATACAAGGTTAGTTGATACTTTGGCCCTAAGGAGATAACATTCAAGCCAGGCCGGTTTTGGTGAGAAGAGGCTTGGCAACATCAGCCCCTGGAGAGTGGGGCCAGGAATCATAGAGGGTGGGCAAGCTGAATACCACTTCTTGGTCAGAATCCAAGGGAGCAAGGAGAGATGGTGAGTCAGACTTAGTTATGGGCTGAATTGTGTCTTCCCCAAATTCTTATGTTGAAGTCCTAACCCCTCATACTGCAGAACGTGACTATATTTAGAGATAGGGCTTTTAAAGAGGTAGGGCCAACCCCGGTGGCCTAGTGGTTAAGTTCAGTGCACTCTGCTTCGGCAGCCCTGGTTCAGTTCCTGGGCGCAGACCTGCACCACTCGGCTGTCAGTGGCCATGCTGTGATGGCGGCTCACATCCAAAAAAAGAGGAAGATTGGCAGCAGATGTTAGCTCAGGGTGAAACTTCCTCAGCAAAAAATAAAAAAGAAAGAAAGAAAGAAAAAAAGGAGGTAATTAAGATAAAATGAGGTCACATGGGTGGGCCCTAGTGCAATATGACTGGTGTCATTATAAGAAGAGATAATTAGGACATACACAGAGGAAAGACCATATGAAGTCAAAGGGTGACTTTGACTTCAAAGTCAAAGGCAGCCATCTACACGCCAAAGAAAGAGGCCTCAGAAGAAACCAACCCTGCTGACACCTTGATCTTGGACACCTGGCCTCCAGATTTGTGAAAAAATAAATTTCTGTTGTTTAAGGCACCCAGTCTGTGGTACTTTGTTATAGCATCTCTAGTAAACTAATATATGCTCCAAATCCTTCACTTCCCTCATTTTCTAGATTAGGACACTGAGACAGAGTAGGACAAATAAATGATTCAAGTCACATAGTTAGTGGCACTTCGGGGCTGAAATCTGCAGTACTCGATGGTGATATAGGGGACTAATGAGCACTCTGGAGCTCACCGTACAGTTTTAAGTGAGGTTTTGTGGTGTGGCTACCTGTCTTTTTGTCCCTTAACATCTGAACATTCAGAACTCAGTGTGTTTATGTTTTCAGTCATTTCCCTGTAGCTGAGTAGAGGCCAACTTGTTAAAAACCGAACAAAACAACACCAGAAAACCCCAAAATGTTCAAGTGGTCACAAAATTTGAACCTGAAAAAGAAAATTTTCATTAGACTCAACTCAGATGTGGTTTTCTTCAAGATTGCATTTTATGGTAGATTTCACTGAAAAATATATACTTCTCATATACATTGCTAATCTGTTTTTAAAAACTCATTTACCTAAGGATGATGGAATGCAGGAAGATGGGCCAATTAGTGGTGAAACATGTCTGTACAATATGATAATTCAACATAACTCATTGTAATTGCTTTGTGTTAACTTGATAGTTAAGGCCATCATTCACAAGGAACCTGTATAGTGGACTTGACCAGAAACCACTTCCCTACTCTGTCCTGTCATCCTGATACACTGCAAGGCATAGATATAGTTACATATTTAATCCAGTTGCAGATAGAAATTAATAAGAGATATTACTAAATAAATTATGCCATTACAAATTAATGGAGATTGGGTTTTTTCTTCTTAATTTATTCAAATCAAGTACTCTTAGCCTCATGTCTTCCAGAAAGAGAATATGGGTTGCTTTCCATCCTGGGTGTAAGAGAGTAGTCTAAGCAGACTGTAAATGATTTAAGTTGGTCACTTTGTGCTAATATATTCTAAGTAGCTCTTTAAATCATTAATGAGGGCATAAGATCTGGCAGTCTGGGTGGCAATTAAAAAAAGAAATCTATGCTGCCTTTAATTACTTTTAAAAGAATAGAATTCGACCCTGATATTATTGAAATCAGATTGTCAGGGAAGAGGGAGAATCCCCCTCTGCCCTTTCCCTTAAGGTTCTTATGGCTGGCCAAATAATTAAAAAGACAGGTTAGCGGGAGAAAATAAGACCAAGTTTAATAATATGTATAATGAGGGAAACTGAGTTTCTCAACACAATAGCGGCAATTCTCATCTTAAATATCATCTTCAGCTAAAGACAAAAGAGGATGTTGGGGGTGGGGAGGGAGACAGAAAGGAGACAGAAATTACAGTAATCAAAGGTATGCAGATTTAAGTTGCCTCCTTCCGTACTGATAAGAGTTTCCACAGATAAGGCCATCCCCCCCTCTTCCTAATACAGCGAGGGAGATACCTTTACAAATGGAGATTTCCCTTATAAATGTAAATGTTTATCTGGTAACTCTTTGCAGGGACACCTAGAGAATGTGGCCTGGGAGAGACAGAATTTTTGATAAGATGGGCTTGTGGTGCCTTTCCTATTGTAACATCTATTTTACATTATATTACAGCCATCTTATGATAGTAACTCCTTCCTGAAACAGGCCTTCTATGTTAAATTGTTTAGGCAGTTTAGGGGAGGTCAAATGTCCATCAGAGATAATAATCAAGGTAAAGAGATATATTTCAGGGTGGCTAATTTTGATCTCCCACAAGATCATAGGTACTTAATAACCTAGAGCAAAAAAAGAGATTGAGTTTTATACTACCCAAAGTTCCAAAACTTTAACCCATAATGTATAGGCTCATGTACTGTCTATGGTGCCTCCTTTGTTCCTATAACTTTTTCTACATTATTTCTGTTAGTGCTGATAACAGTGTTGGAGGTAGGCGTTGTTATCCCTCCTTTACAGATGAGGAAACTCATTCAGAGATTTAAATAACTTGCTCAGCTTATAAATCTCTGAACTGAGATTCATTCTGTGGTCTATTTGACACCAAAGCCCGTGAACTTTCCACTATATCATGGTGAATCTTATTTCATGGTTTACCAAGTGCTTTCAAAAATATGTTTTATTTGAGGCTCCAAAAGCCCTATGAGGTAATTCTCTATTTTATGGTTGAGAAAGCTGAGTGTTCTAGCATCTGACCCCAAATAATACAGTTGGAAATGGCCGTTGAGTGCTTTCTTCTCTACCCCAAGCCATGCACACGTGTGCACCCCAAATTCCCACACATGTGGAGAGGAGGAAAAGAAATCTTTTCCTTCTATCCTGCTAGGTTGTTGGCTGGAGCCCCAATTACCAAGACAGACTAACAAGAAAAAAATAAACAGGAATGTATTAGCATGTGTATTTCTTATGTACATGGAAGAAACTCGGGGTGAGTAAACTTGAAGTGGCTAGAACTTGAGCTTAAATACCATCCTCAGCTAAAACATGGGAACAAGGGTGTGAGGGAAGCAAATTATAGGAAGATGACCAGGAAAATAGGCTCAACAACTGTAAGGTTTGTTATGCAGATTTCCATTGCCTTCTCCTTTGATAAGATTCTCTTGTGATTTAAAGTCATTCTTCTCTTCCTGATACAGGGAGATAGAGACCTTTACAAATGGTGAGTTTCTTTATGATGTAAATTTCTCTTACAAAAGGGTAACTTCTGCTCTGTTTTCAGTGCTTTTCCCATGTCTGCTATTTCTCAAAATAATCAGCTTCAAATAATCCTTGCGCCAAAAAGGCATATTTGGGTTGGCGTGTTCTGGTCTCCTACGCGTGCCTGTATATAGAAGCAGCCCCTAACCCCCAGCCCTGCCTGCCCCTCAGGGCAAAGAGTAGAGTAACTTGGAAACATATGGTGAGGACAGAGATGGCCGCAGTTGAGTACTGCACCTCCAAAGCCACCTATTTGCAAATCATTTCATTAATAATGAAAGGACATGGTAGAAATACTCTGGTTCCTGTTACTCCACAGAGAAAGTACCTGTGTATGTATTGAATTGATTTAAACTTCAGAGCTTTCTCTTTCCTCACACTCTTCACTGTTCCTGGAGTTAGGGCTGCCAGGTAAAATTCAGGACACTGTTAAGTTTGATTTTCAGGTACACAGTGAATATTTTTTTAAGCATAAGTATATCCTAAACATTGCCTGGGACATGCTTATACTAAAAAAAAAATTTATTGTTGATCTGAAATTCAAATTTAACTGGATGTCTTATATTTTTATTGGCTAAATCTGGCAGCCCTTCCTGGGGAGGAAGTAGGAGTGCTGTTGGAGAAGAGATGATGTGACTCGGGAGTCTAAAAATTCTCTAAGCCACTGATCATACTGTTGAGAACCTTCTCAACAAGAATAGCCCCACTTAATACTTGCCACTATTATCTGGCAAATCATATGATTTTCCTTGTGCCTTTGATTCTGCTGTAATTCATATGAAAAGTAGCAATTACAGTTATGTATACTTAAAGAAGAAAAGGAGCATAGAAAGTTTTAGGTAAAAACCAAATAAACAGAATAATAATTCATATTACTGGAGAGATGATGGAATTTCTAATATCACAAAAAGTAGTCAGCCTTAATTCTCTAGATCACTGATTCTCAAACCTTAGCAAGCGTCCGAATCACCTGGACAGCTTGATAAGGCACAGATTGTTGGGACCCATTCCTAGAGTTTCTGATTCAGAATGGGTGGGAAGAGGGTGAGCATTTGTATTTCAAACAAGTTTCCAGGAGTCCCTGATGCTGCTTGTCCAGGGAATACAATATAGAAATTCAGCTTCCTCCAATAGTACTCATATTAGTGATGAGGCCATCAGTAGGTAATTGAATATTGACTGATACTCTGGTTAGGTGCTAAGGCAAAGAGTCCTAACACCTGACCCAAACTTCTTTGGAGCACATTTATTGTTAGCAGGTTGCAATGTAATAAATCACAAAAGAAAAACTAGATTTGCACCCCTCTCCCTTGCCTCTTTTTAAATTCTGAGCCAAGGAAAAGACACGCCTGCTGGTGTTCACACGTTCATTCATTGTCTTTTATTATCACCTGGGCTATGCTTACTGTGCTGCAGAATTACAACCTGATAACAGTGAGGAAACACTCTCCAGAACATCATCTTCCTGTAGGTCCAGGCTCTTTAAGCAATTGTGTAAGAAACATGAGACTATTTCCTGGAATCGATTTTTCCACACACATTCCTTGCTGTTTTCACAGTATTTCTCCTGCTGAAGTGGCCATCTCACAGTTAACATTTTGAAGGTGGCACATTTTGATGGCAAAGTTAGGGACTTTTTCCTTCCCTCTCTCTCTTCCTCCCTTTTTTTTTTTCCCCCAACCTTTTAATGCCTTACATGAAAACATGTGCCAAGATAATATGGTAAGGGACCAAGTCACAGAAGTGTGTTTGCACTGTAGTTCAAAAACACAGTCTTAGAGTCAGCAAGTTAAAACACTAACACTTGTTTTAATGGGGTGTCTTTAAGGAATTCACATATGTGAATTTTCTAGATTAAAAAAGTTTGTGTTTTAAGCATCAGACCCCCAGCATTTTTGGAAAATTGAAACTTTTTTTTTTTAAATGTCTGTGCACTCTTCTTCTCTCTTCAGGTGAATATACTGAATTACGTAACCTCTCCTTGATTTAAGGCCACCATGACACATCTGCTATTTGTATTTGACTCTCATAGTTTTGTCTGCAGGGGCAATTAAAGTGTAGTAGGTGGATGTGGTGGGGGACTATTATCCAATGGCTTTTGGAATTCCTGGTAAATTTGTCTTTATGGTTCTGCTGTCACCTTATTTACTGGTCAGCTGTCCCTTCTTGCTGTTGTTAGTTTCTACCAAGTTTTCAAATTGCTCATCTTAATTTACACACAGTTCTAATTAAGTCAGCTTGAAAAGTGTTCAGGTCTCTTTAGGAGTCAGGTACTTGGGCTTTGTGACTTTCTTTGTTTATTTCTGAATTTCAAGCTGCGCTCCAAGTGCTAAACAGATGGCCTTTGATGAATCATGTTCAATGGTATAAGTTGTTCTTTATTTGTGGAATGGATGCTGCTAACCCACTTCTAGGAAAGCAGGGACTCTGAGTGCTTTTCCAGTGACAGGAATATCTTAGTATTGAAGCAGCCATACTTTTGTGTATGTTAGGGTAAGACTGTGGACTACTGGAAAAAGTGATGGGCTGTGAAGAGCTGGCCCTAGGTAATACTGTGAAGTAAATAAATGCTTTTCTGTACAGCCCCAGCCTCCTTTTTCCCTAAACTTCCCCAACCAAGAGTTGCCAGATTAAATATAAGAATCCCAGTTAAATTTGAAATTCAGATAAATACTTATATTACAAAAATATAAGTATGTCCCAAATATTGAATGGTACATACTTATATTACAAAAATATTTGTTTATCTGAAATTCAAATTTAACTGAGCATCCTGCATTTTTATTTGATAAATCTGCCCCAAGCCCAAATCACATTAACCTTTTTCTTTCTCCTCTCCCAAGCTACTCCCAAGGGAAGATTTGTGAATTTATTCAAACTGTGGTATAAAATGATAGATAGGATTATGGTTACCATGGTTATCTTTATTTAATAAAGCAGAATGTTACAGAGAAATGTCAATGGGGTGGTGGCCAGGGATCCTGGGAGCAGAGGAGACTTCTTGCTTTTGAACTCCTACCATGAGTAATTTCATTGCCTCAAGGTTAAAGCTCATTTAGGAAATGTAAGTTAGGAATCGTGGCTTTCTCTGGCTTGGCTGCTAGGAAACTGTGGGTCTAGAACATGCCACTTAACTTCCTTGCCACAGTTTTCTGTTGCCACATAGCAAATTACCCAAAACCTGGTGGCTTAAAACAACAATCATTTTATTATGTCTCACAATTTTATGGGTCAAAAACTCAGGCATGTTTCCACTGGGTGATTTTTCTCCACATGGAGTCAAATGGGGTCACTTGATGGTTTTGGTTGGCAGCTGCTCTGGTCCAGAGGCCCTGAGACAGCTTCACTCACAAGCCTGGTACCTATGAGCTGGCATTGCTCTCTCTCCACCTGGCCAGCCCACCTGGCTAGGTTGGACTTCCTCAAAGCTGGGTGGTCTCAGGGCAGTCTGACTTCTAACGTGGAGGCTCAGGCTCCAAGATGGAGTGTTTTATCAGAGAGGAAAAAGCTTTTCCTCTTAGGGGCCTGCAAATTAAACAGGACAAAAAGGTTTATATGCACAAGAGCCAACAGAAAAAGCAGCTGACTAGTTAAACGATTAAACTTAGAAGCTTTTATACTTAATGTAGGGAAAAGGGAGAGGAGAAAAAGGCTCTTATGAGAAGAACAAATAGATTTCTTTAGGAAAGAAAATATATTTTTAGGAGAGCAAATGGGAGATAAGAAAGTTTGTGATAATGTTTGTCTATACAGGTGTGAGTGGTCTTTTGATCTTCTTCAGGTCCAAAAAATTCCCAAAGAGAGGATCTATGGTAGATTTATTCTAGTTCTTCCTCCTGAATATGGACTTGCTCCAAAGAGGGAATTTATGACAGCCTCATTTCCCAGAAGTTGCTACTTTTAGTCAGATAAGGGAAGCTCCAAGAAGGCTTCTCTGCATCTGTTGAATCTCAAATGTCTTAGGCTTAAAATAATCTTCATACCAACTCTGGGTTTCCAAATGGATCCCCTCAGTTTCTAAGAGATCAAAGCAGAAGCTGCAATATTTCTTCCCAGTTAGCCTCACAAGACACACAACCTCATTTCTGCCACGTTCCATTAGTTGAAATGAGTCTCAGGGCCAACCCAGAACACCAGGAGCCGTGGTTCATAGAGGAGCTCTCTTTGGAGACTAGTACCACATTCCCTGAGACTCAGTTTCTGCCTCTATAAAATGGGCTAATCTTACTGCACCAGGTCCGTTTTTGCCCGCCGCCCAGAAAGCCAATCACTGAGACGACGAGATTGCAGAGAGAGAGGGTTTAATCACAAGGCAGCCAAGTGAGGAAAACGGGAGAACAAGTCTCAAATCTGCCTCCCCGAAAATAGAGACTCAGGAGTATTTACGGGGAAGGGGGCAAGGTGGTCTGAAATGATTGGAGGTGAGGAGAGGAGGTAATTGATGATTTGCACAAGCGTAGTCAGACTTCACGTCCCTTCGTAGGACACGTGTTCACAGAATGGCCGCGTTAGCATGCCCTGAGGGTGGAGTTCCAACCTCTTGCCGTCAAAAGGGCCCAGTTGATGGGTTGGTGGTCTCAGTGCAGGCTGACGTGGACAAGGGGTTCAGTTCCTGAAAAAAAATAGATCAAACACCCATTACCATGGTGACCCAGGCTCCAGGGAGATGTCATCTATAGGAACCTAGTGGGAGTCAGATAGCATATTGCCCAAACAACACAGTTAACAATGATTAAGTTTATCATGCAGATTTAAGTCCTCGCCTTCCATTCTTTTTTTTTTTTTTTTTTTTTTTTTAAAGATTTTATTTATTTATTTTTCCCCCCCAAAGCCCCAGTAGATAGTTGTGTGTCATAGCTGCACATCCTTCTAGTTGCTGTATGTGGGACGTGGCCTCAGCATGGCCGGAGAAGCAGCGCGTCGGTGCGAGCCCGGGATCCGAACCCGGGTCGCCAGCAGTGGAGCGCGCTCACTTAACCACCAAGCCACGGGGCCAGCCCTCGCCTTCCATTCTGATAAGTTTCTAGGTAAGGTCATCCCCTGCTTCTTCCTGGTAGAGAGAAGAAGATACCTTTACAAATGGAGATTTTCTTTATGAATGTAAATATCTCTTATGAAGGGCAACCAGAACTAAGAATGAGCTTAACAGGACCCATCCAGGTACCAGGAGATGTCTATGGTAATGGCCTTTTCTGGGGGCAGGCCTCCCATCCCAAACTCCTTTGGTCAGTTAGTGGGGGTGGGAGTCAAAATGTCATTCAGGCAGAGACATATTTTGAGTTGGCAAATTCCAATCCCCCATAGTTACTAGCTGCTTAATCATAAATGGTTGTTTGTTGGTTTCACTAAGTTTACCATGTGTTTCTGAGACCCACATGGAATAGATGTAAAAAAATTTGGAAAATATTACACTTCTATTGTAATGCATTGGATAGCCTGAATCTAACTTTTCTACTATCATATCCATTTTGTGAATTTTGTGTGTAGAATTTTACTTATACATAACAAAATTGGAATTGCATACTATTGCAGAATTTTATATATGTAATTATATATACTGCATATATAAATATATAATATACATGTATGCACATACACACACATGTATGTACCCTAAGGTATTCATTGCATATAATGAGTTGGCTTCTTTCTATGCATGTACAATGGTATTAGCTAAGTATCATCCTTGGGAGAGTTAAGAAAATAGTCACTCAAATAATTTTTTACAGGCCTTAATTCCATCACAGAATCTCAGTTGAGAAAGGCTGGTCTAAAAGGTTGAAATCACTTTGTGAAAGCTGATCTAGCTCTTATAATACAATCCCTATAAGATAGTCTATCACTTACATACTAAAAATCAGTGTGTAGATAGTGCAGAGAAGATAAGATTGAATTTAGAGATGAAGTAACAGAAACATGTTCTCCCTGACTACACACCTTCAGCCAGTATAAGTACACCATCCCCACATACACATGCATGCAGAAATACACACACACACACAAATAAGGGAGGAGAAATGTACTCAAGGATGCAGAGAATCAAATCAAATGTGCATTGATACACTGGCTTCCACATAGCTCCTCCAATCATTAGACTTGCTCTTTAAGAAGCTCAAGAGCTGAGACTCAATTGTTTATTAGAATTCTCCTGTGGAATCCTCTCCTCTTGGTGAGAAGCCTTGGCACTGTGAAATATCTCATAGCCTACAACCTTAATACTTGTCAGTCATTTGGAGAATCCCACGAAACTATTTTCTATTACATTGTTTATTTGAGAAGTCATATAAATTTTACCGTCTATATCTAGCAAAGCAAAGATTTTTGTGGTACCAGATACTAGATTTGACAGGATTTTTTTTTTTTTTTTGGTCAGGAAGATAGGCCCTGAGCTAATATCTGCCAATTCTCCTCTTTTTGCTGAGGAAGACTGGCCGTGGGCTAACATCCATGCCCATCTTCCTCCACTTTATATGGGACGCTGCCACAGCATGGCTTGCCAAACGGTGTGTCAGTGTGTGCCTGGGATCCAAACTGGCGAACCCCGGGCCACCGCAGCGGAGCACGCGCACTTAACCACTTGCACCACCGGGCCGGCCTCAGGATTTTTAAATTTACCAACCCAATATTTTAGATTCCTGGAAGAAGTCTAGAAAATTAAGCCCTTCAAAATTTTACAAAGTTAAAATTCTGTATCTCTTTGGTAAGATGTTTCTCTGACACAGTCTGTGAACTGTGCTCTGCTAAGATGTTTGATGGCATAAGCAATTTTCACACAAAACACTGATGAGATTGTCAGTAAGAGTACTAACGTCTTCCCTCAGTGACACCTGCAGAGCTAAGATGGCTTGACATTACTGTGCATATTTACCTCTTTACTAAAGAACCAATTGCCAATGATGTCAGGGGTTTTCCCATGGCATAGGTTAAAAAAAATCTTTATTCTAAAGTCTAAAATAATGTTCTATTATTTCCTCAGGGGATATTGCATGAGTAGAATATTATTATATTTCCATAACTACTGAGAACTTTAGGAATGAAGTAATTATCCTGTGTCACTTAGACATAAGCAATTTGTCTGAAATCATCTACATGATTCCAGCGGTTCTTGATAGTACTTTAGTTGTGGAAATTTGGTCTATGGGGGAAATCTGGAAAAATCTACAGTTTATCCTAATGCAAATGATCAAACTAAGGCAGAAAATCAGTATGTAGAAAATGCAGAGAAGATAAGATTGCTCTATTACCAAATATCTAGAATTCCCGGGGGCTTGGTTTTCATTTCACTATACCAGAAGAAATGCATATTGTTTCTCTTGAAAGAAATGGTGGCAAATGGGATTGAAGCAATTAAGAATCCTCAGGTATTTGGGTCAAGTTAATTTATATATTTTCCTAATATTTTAGGTATATGTAGGAGGGATAAGAGGCCACACTCAACCAATCAAGTTGGGGAAAGCGTTACCTGAGGAGAAAGGACAGATTTGTTGCTGTGGAAATCTCAGTGTTAGGAGGAGGTCAGAGGCTCTGTTGGTCAAGAAAAATGCAGTTGTTTTAGGGCAAATTGATCATTCTCCTGACGCTGCAGCTTGTCAAATTGTGGTTGTTTGGGGCTGCCCTTGGAGATCTCCTGGTGAGAGCCTGGCAGCTGGTGTTAGAAATGCAGAGGCTATTTCATCAAGAGACTTTTCTGACGTTTAGAAGCTTCTTGGGGACAATCCCACATGGCTCACTTAGCAGGAAACTCGTTTATTTGTAGCTTCAAACACTTGCTAGAATCCCTGATGTCCTCATGAACAGGGTTCCTTGTGGTCAATCTGCAAGCCACATTAACTCTTTCAGGCTAAAAGGGTATCATTAGGAACCAGGTTACTTGTATTTCTTATTAGAAATTCAGTGGGTTTGCTTTTGAATTAATAAAATTAATTCAGTGGGGAAGCTGACTGACTTAACATGATGAGAAACTCTGAGTCAAGGGGTATTTAGGCTGGGTCATGACCAGCCTGGTGTGGGATCCAGCCCTTACCAGACCTGCTCTTCCAGACATTCTAGATGTCTGGAGAGGAGAGGTTAAAATTCCAGGAGATTAGTCTGTAAAACTGGGTAGAGATTGTTGGGAGATGTGAAATATTCTGAGAAAGGCTAAAGTTGAAAGGAAGGGTTGGGGGTTTTGTGAAGAGCGAGGAAAGGCTTGAATACTAGAAAAAAAGGGAGCATTAAGGACAAATGATATGGCGGGAAGAATGCAATCTCTGTGACTTGGGGCATATTAGACTTTTAGTCTATTTATTAATCAGATGGT
Source organism: Ceratotherium simum simum (assembly GCF_057802395.1). NCBI lineage: Eukaryota > Metazoa > Chordata > Mammalia > Perissodactyla > Rhinocerotidae > Ceratotherium > Ceratotherium simum. Next base: position 70,268,974 of record NC_141909.1, on the reverse strand, counting down.
GAGATGCTCAGTTGCACTCAAGCATAGTGTCCCTGGGCATTATGTTGAGGGAAAAATGATTAGACAGAAGCCTCAAGAGGTAGATAGGGTCCAATCACAATAAAAGTGCTTGTAGGCTACATAAAGAGTTTATTTATTTATTTTTTTTTGCAGGCAATGGGAAGCAAGTAGAAGTCTTTAAAGAGGGAAGTAGAATAAATAGATTTGCTGTATTTGGAAGGAAACACTGATGATGACAATAGATGGAAGGAGCAGAGTCTGTTGCTAAGGAGATGAGAAGCTGATGCAATAGCCCAGATGAAATAGACCATGGCAGTAGGAATGGAGATGAGAGGCCATTCATTCATGAATTCAACAGTTATTTGTTGAGTACTGATTTTGTGCTAGGTGTGAAGTTTTATATACTAGGAAAACGAAAACAGGAATGAATAAAACAGACCAGCTACTTAATCTCAGGGAGTTTATTGTCTAGTGAGAAAGACAACAATAATTGCCCAAATTAATGATAAGATTCTTTCAGCTAGAGAGAAGTGCTTTGAAGAAAATAAAACTAGGTTTTATGGGAGAGTGAGTGGGCTAGGAGTCCTCTAGGATGAAGTGACATTAGATCTAGGACTGTATTGACAAGAAGGAGTAAGTCATGTGATCTAGAGGAATAGCATTCCTGGCAGAGGGAACAGCCAGTGTATAGAATCTGAAGATCTAGATATGTGAGAGAAGAGTCCGAGTGGCTGGAGATGGAGGAGAGTAGAATGGTAGGGGATGGAGCTGAAGAGAGAGATTTAAAAGCTGTGTGGTGGGGAATGTAGATTCTAAGAGCAAGGGGAGTGACCTCGTCTGGCCTGCATTTTTGAAAGATCACTGATTGCTATGTGGAAACATGAAAGCCAGTTATGAGGCTAATGCAGTAGCCCAGGTGAGAGATACTGTGGCTTGGATCAAGGTGGTAATTGTGAAGATAGAAGTGTTGAAAGTCAGGCTATGGAAGATACTGCAGACCCTTGGCTTTTGAGAGAAAGGTATTCAGAAAATTCTTCAAATTCTTAAATATTAAAATATCTCTGTGGCATATAATTTATCCCCAAATCAACCAAACAATACAAAAATCACGTAACTCTTTTAGTCCCTTAATGAGATTACTTCTTATTCTGTGACAAGTAGAGAACAATAAAACCCCAGTGGAATATGATGCAGCACATGCCCATAAGCAACACAGACAACCATATGTGTATTTAACAGAAAACATTATTTACAGCCACAGTTACATTTGACGGATAGTGCTTATTAAAAGGAAGAATCTTGTCTGCTGGGCTCCTTGATGGCTTTGATTGGAGAAGTCTGCTCTTAGGAGTCAGGGAAGGATGGATTGCCTCATAATAGGGAGAGTAACTGAGAGTCAACCCTCCCTGTGACTTCCCAGCTCTCAGGAAAGTCTACTCCACACACACGTGTGAGGATACACGAAGCTTTTGTTGGGAGTGTTACCGCACCAGGTCCTGTTTTGCCTGCCGCCGAAAGCCAATCACCGAGACGACGAGATTGCAGAGAGAGAGAGGGTTTATTAATTACAAGGCAGCCAAGTGTGGAAATGGGAAAATGAATCTCAAATCTGCTTCCCTGAAAATAGGGACTCAGGGGTATTAATGGAGAAGGGGGCAAGGTGGTCTGAAATGATGGGAGATAGGAGAGATGAGGTAATTGATGATCTGCGCAAGCCTAGTCATGCTTCAAGTCTCTTGGTAGGATGCATGTTCACAGAATAGCTTCATTAGCATGCCCTGAGGGTGGAGCTTTAACCTCCCTATGTCAAAATGTCGCTTATCGGACATACGTCTGCGTGGGCCTAGTTGATGAGTTGGTGGTCTCAATCCAGCCTGAAATGGACAAAGGGTTCAATTCCTGAAAAAAATAGCTCAAACATCCATTACCATGGTGACCCAGGCTCCAGGGTGATGTTTTCTATAGGAACCTAGTGAGAGTCAGATAGCATATTGCCCAAACAGCACAGTTAACAGTGGGTAAGTTTATCATGCAGATTTGTGTCCTCGCCTTCCATTCTGATAAGTTTCTAGGTAAGGCCATACCCCACCTTCTTCCTGGTACAAGGAAGAAGATACCTTTACAAATGGAGATTTTCTTTACAAATGTAAATATCTCTTATAAAGGGTAACCAGAACTAAGAATGGGCTTAGCATGGACCCACTCAGATACCTCCAGATGTCTATGGTGATGACCTGTTCTGGGGGCAGGTCTCCCATCCCAAACTCCTTTGGTTAGTTAGTGGGGGTGGGGGCCAAAGTGTCTTTCAGGCAGCGACATATTTTGAGGTGGCTAATTCTGATCCCCCATAGTTGCTAGCTGCTTAATCATCAATGGCTGTTTGTCAGTTTCAGGAGGAAAGACTTTCCCTCTATCAACTTAATTCCAGTGATGTGGCGGGGCAGGGGCGTGTTGTGAATTAACTGACAGTAGAGAGATTAACAGGAGAAAAGTTTATTATGTATGCAGGAACAATCAGATTAAGAGGCTCCTTGAACAGCTAGAGATAGAGGTTTATATGCCAACTTAATAGGGGAAAGAGTGCAGGGATAAAGGGCTTGGAAACTCAAATGGGCTTTAGGAAACACAAGGGCTTTTAGGAGAACAAATGGAAGGTCTGACAGTTTGTGATAATGTTTATTTATGCAGTCTCTCTATCCCAGTGAGTGGTCATCTCTTTACTGGGAGGGAAGCTCTCCCATGAGAAAGGATATATGGCAACCTCGCAGAAGATTCTGCCTTTAGTCAGTTAAGAGAAGCTCCAGCAAAGCTTCTTTCTGCGTCTACTATATCTCAAATGTCTTCAGTTTAAATTAATCTTCATACCAACTATGGAATCTGAGTCAGTCTCCACCCCTTATTTTAATGAAGGTCAATGAAAAAACTCAGTGTCTCATTTGGATCCATGTGAATGAGATGAAGATAACATGCAGAAGCAGAGATCCAGGAGCGGAGGAGGCCATGGGAATGTGGACCTTCTAGGACATCTTGGAAATGCCAGTGAGATTTGGACTTCCTCAGGAGATGGAATTGAATGCTTAAGCCAACCTTACCTAGATAGCAAGGTGCGCAGAGAGAGCCCTTTGTAATTATTGGCATTAATACCTCTGCCCTTAACTAATTTACCACAAGTACACCTTACTTAAGTGCTTGGGTATAACAAGTGCTGCAGGGATGAGTAAAGAAGTGTAAGATATGGGCATTTATAAGATAAGGTACAGAGTGGGTGTCTTTTGACTCATAACCTGGCTTGGCTACTTATATGTGATCTTGAACAAATTAATTCACCGTTCTGAGCCTAAATTTCATCATCTATATAAAAATAAGCAATCTAATTCCTACTTTTGAGAGTTTACTGGGTACTAGACATCTGACATACATTATTTCATTTGTCATTTCAGTAATATGTTATAATGCAGGTATTGTGAGTCTTGTTAACACTTAACAAATGAAAAAGCTTTAAAAGGTTAAAAAACTTTAAGATCGTATAGATAGTGACAGAGGCAAAATTAGAATCCAATTCTGTCTGATTCCAAATTCCATCTCTCTACCACTAGTGTATACCACTTTAATGTACCGTAAGGTTGTTATAAGGATTAGATTAAATTAAATGAGGAAATATAAATAAATCAGCCAGCATAGTGCCTGGCACATAGAGGGCACTCAATAAATGGTAGCTGCCTCATAATTATTTAATCACAAAGAAAATGATCTCTACGAGGCTCTTTTTGTTCTAGTTCTCTCTGACTGTGACTTTTGACCTTTTGGAGATTAAATTTCATAACATAAATTACACAGACACAAAGAATTAAATAAAGATGCTTACATTACATGGTTATAAGAGACCAAGTGAATATCATTGTATTGTCAAAGGGAATTCAGAGAATCTGAGAATGGAATATTTCTTGAGCCCTCCTTTATGAAGGAGGTAGAACCTGAGCTGGGAGAATTTGCATGGTGCTTAAATGGTTAATACAATTTCCCTAAGTATCTCATTTACAACAGAGATTAGTCTAGGCTTTTGGGTGAATATGACTCATTTAAATGCTCAAAACCATGAATCACTCAGAGTAGCATTATGGGTAATTTTAATGAAACATCTTTAAAGTCTATTCCTTTGTTAACTGCTTCTATTGAATTCAAACAAAAGTCCCATTTTATTCCAAATTTAAATCCAAAAGAGATTTGATCTTTTCTTCCTGCCTTTTTGCAACCAATGTAATTTCTAACAAGTGCCTGGAATTAAGATGTGAGTCAGATCAGAAAACTGTATTTGAAACTGAATGGAATGCCAAAGCAGAATGAGGAGAAGGGGAGATTTTTATAGTGGCAGATCCAGTTAAAACCACGTGAGCTGGCCCGCCTCAATTCCTGAGACCCCTTACATTGCAGTGGCCTACACTAATATTCTACTATTTGGAACACTGTGAAGTTAGAAAGAAAAAATAATTAAAAAAAAAATCAAAACATCAGAAGTGGCTCACACACAAAAACCTGTATGTAAATATTAATATCAGATTTATTCATAAAGCCCCAAACTGGAAATCACCCAAATGTCTATTCACTGGGAAATGAATATACAAATTGTGGTACATCCATACAATAGATACCACACAGCGATAAGAAGGAACAAACTGCTGATAACATGCAGTGACAAGACTGAGGGCCCAACCATAACACTAAGTGGGAGAAGCCAGGCACAAAACGTCATGCATCCTGTATGATTCTATTTATATGATATTCTGGAAAAGGGAAAACTCTAAGGGCAGGAATGGGTTCAGTTGTTACAAGGAGCCAGGGATGGAGTGAGAATTGACAGCAAAGGGGCAGAAGAAACTATGGGAGTTGCTAATTGTATTAGTTTTCTACGCCTAATGAATTTCTAAGGCTGCTGTAACCAAGTCCCACAAACTGAGTGGCTTAAGGAGCAGAAATTTATTGCCTCATAGTTCTGGATTCTAGAAGTCTTACAAGTCTGAAATAAAGGTGTTGGCAGGGTTTGTTTTTTCTGTCAGCCGCAAAGGATCTGTTCCGGGCCTCTCTCCTCACTTCTGGTGATTTGCTGGTAATCTTTGGTGTTCCTTGTCTGGTAGATGATGTGCTACCCTGATGTCAGCCTTCATCTTCACATGGTGTTCTCTGTGTGTGTGTGTGTTTTGAGTCCAAATCTCCCATTTTTATAAAGACACCAGTCATATTGGTTTAGAGGCCCACCCTACTCCAGTATGACCTCCTCTTAACTTCACTAATTACATCTGCAGTGACCTTACTTCCAAGTAAGGTCGCATTCTGAGGTAACGGGGATTAGGATTCTAACTTATGAATTTTGGGGGTGAAGTAGTCCAGAGTGTGCCACCCCAAAATATGCAACTCTGGCATAAGGATTATTTTGAGATAAAACAATTGAGAAGAAGCAGACACAGGACAAGCTCTTTGCCCTCCCTGTACAGGCCTGAAAGCAGAACATAAATTAACCTTGTGAAGGTGTTTCTCCTCCCCTTCTTGCACCAGGAGGGGCATATAACCTTATCACCAGAGATGAGATGGCACCAAGCGGAAGCTACATAACAAACCTGACTAAAACAACCCTTCTTTTCCATTAATTTCCCCCATATATTTACCTTCCCACAGCTTGCCACCCTTAGAAGCCTAAAATTCTTTTCTTTTATCTTGTCACTTTTCTACAAATTTATTGTTCTTTGTTAAGATGCTATATAAGCCCAAGTTCTAACCTCTGCTTTGAGTTACTCACTACTGAACTTTCTCCCACATGGCATGTGCTGTACATGTTAATAAACTATTTCTCTACTGTTAATGTGTTTTGTCAATCTAATTTCCAGAACCCCCCTGGAGAACCTCAGATAATACAGCATAAGGCTTTTGTTCCTCCCCTAGAGGGGACACAATTGACCCCATAACAGAAATATTCTCTATGTTGATAATGGTGGTGGTTATGTGGCTGTATACATCAGTCAAATCTCATCCAACTCTACAGGTAAAAAGGTAAATCATACCTCAGTAAACTTGACTTTTATGTTATGCATCAATAGACCTCACACTTAAAAAAGTGGCTCAGGGGCCTATTAATTCTTGCCTAGACAGCTGCAGGGGCTACAAGCTGATCTCTGCCTTCTCCAATATGGTCCTCCTTGTCCTATATCTAAGTCACTTCTCTGTCTAATATACTTCTTTAGCTGCCGACTGTCGTCAGCATAAAGAACAGTGCTCCTTAATGTGGGACACGTGGCTCATGAGATACCCTCCCACTTCTCTAATCTTATCTCTTGTTGCTTCCTCGCTAACACATTCATAGTACTTGCTGGTACCTCTAACATACACACACACATGTGCGCGCACACGTTTTTGGGAAGGAAAAATTTTTTCCTCTACCCTTTTATTTCAGTGCCTGGGGCGTATGAATTAAACTGACAAAAGACAGATTAATAGGAGAAAAAAGTTTATTCATATGCAAACAGGATCCAACAAAAGAAGTACTTGTCTGGTTAAATGGTTAAAGGTGAAGGCTTACATATCTGACTTAGTAGGGAAAAGGGAGGAGGGAGAAATAGGTTCTATGGGAAGAACAAATAGATTTCTTTAGGAAAGACAAATGAGTTTTTAGAAGAACAAACGGGAGATGACAAAGTTTGTGATGTTTGTCTATGCAGGTATGAGTGGTATTTCCATCTTCTTCAGGGCCATAAAACTCCCCACAGAGAAGAGATTTATGGTAGGTTTACTCTTGGTCGCTCTCCTAGGAGTAGAATCCTCCTCGAAGAGAGAATTTATGTCAATCCTTGTTTCTCAGAAGTTTCTGCTTTTAGTCAGATGAAAGAAGTTTGGAGAAGACTTCTTTCCGCATCTGTTGAATCTCAAATGTCTTCAGCTTAATATAATCTTTATACCAAATCTGGGCTTCCAAGTGGCTCCCCACAGCATATACTGCTGGTCCTTGCCTCAGTGAATTTGCTTTTGAATGTCTTTGTCTGCTGAAATGTCCTTCCCTCCTCTTCCTCTGGCTAAATCCTACTTATTATTTAAATCTCAACTTTCTCTGACATCCCAAACCACTCCCACCCCAGGCTGACTTCAGTGCCTTCTGTGGGATCCCTAATATGCAAAGTTCCATTGGTGCATTTACCACTGTTTGATAATTATTTACTTACGTGTCTTTAGACTAGTTCTTCAGTGAGTGTATCCAGGGTCTCTGCCCACCTCTGACATCAGCTCTAAGCTCTGACTCTCCTTGAGCTGCTGGCATCTCACCTCTGACTCTATGCTTCTTCCTTTTTCTACTCCAGGCTCTTCTCTGAAGCCATGGAAACTGTCTGAAGGGAATGTCCTGGGAAAACTCTCAACTGATAGGGGAAGGGAGCCAGTAGATGAAAGTTTTCTCTCTCTCCCTCTCATGTTCCCCACTCCCCACATGCCCTGCCTCTTCTCTTCAGATGCATGATTCTGGGAGACATTCTATATATAATACTGTTTAAGGAATTAAAGGGCTTCTTCATAAAAATTGATAGAAATCTACAGAGTCAAGCCCAGATTCTCTACAGCAGCAACCTACATGTATACCATCATATTGGCTTTTCCTCCTTTCCTGTCTTACCCACCTTTCCCTTCTGCCCAAATCCTGCATCCTGGAATCACTTCCCAGAGAAATACTGCACCCAGGTCATTGTCTCTGACTCTGCTTTTTGTGGAACCCAAACTAAGACAGGGGTATTTATTTTTGTGATGGTAAATTTTATTTTTTCTTTTTCTCTTAAAATAATTCTAAACTTACAGGAAAGTTATACTAAAAGAATAATAAAAATCACTCCTATATTCTTTTTGCCCAGAGATTCAATCAAGTTTTGCCTATCATCTGAATAATGTCCTTTATAGTAAAATGATCCAGTGCAGGATCACACATTGCACCCAGGTGTCATGTCTTTTGGGTCTCCTTCAAACTAGAGCTGTGCTCAATTTTCTGTCACTATCAGGCCTTAACTTTTTTGAATACACAAGGCCATTTTATAGGCTGTCCCTCAATTTGGGTTTGTTTGATATTTCCTCATGATTAGACTCACGTTATGCATCTTTAACTGGAATACCATAGAAGAAATGCTGTCGTCTTCTCATTGTGTCCTATTAGGGGGCATACAATGTCAGTTTATCTCATTACCTGTGGTGTTAACTTTAATTATTGGTTTAAGATGGTGTCTGCCTAGTTTCTCTAGGGTAAAGTTACTTTTCTCCCTTGTCTAATTAATTTCAGATACTCTGAAAAGGTGCTGGCTTTATGGCTGTACCACCTGTGCAGTTGCCCAGGGTCCTGTGCTAAGAAAGTTCCCAGGCTTAGTTTCCTTTTTGCGTAGGTCCCATAAAGAAGAAAAGAGGAAAGGAAGGAAGGAAGGAAGGAAGGAAGGAAGGAAGGAAGGAAGGAAGGAAGGAAGAAAGGACAGAAGGAAGGAAGGAGGGAGGGAGGGGGGGATGAGGGGGGAGGGAAGAAAGGAAGATGGTAGAGGAAGATGGTAGAGGGAAGCAGAGAGGCATACGTTTAGTTGTTTCTAATTTTTTTATTGTGGTAAAATACATATAAAATTTGCCTTTATCATAACCAATTTTAAGTGTACAATTGAGTGATATTAAGTACTTACATATTGTTGTGTAACCATCACCACCATCCCTCTCTAGAACTACTCTCTAGAACTACTTTTTCTTCCAAAACTGAAACTTGTTAAATAACAACTCCCCATTCCCCCCCTCCCCCAGCCCTTTGCTCCCACCATTCTACTTTCTGTCTTTATAATTTTGCCTACTCTAAGTACCTCATGTAAGTGGAATCATACAGTATTTGTCTTTTTGTAACTGGCTTATTTCCCTTAACATAATGTCCTCAAGGTTTATCCATACTATAACATATGTCAGAATTTCATTTTTTTCAAAGGCTGAATAATATTCTGTTGTATGTATATACCACATTTTTCTTTTCCATTCATCTGTCGATAGATATTTTGGTTTCTTACATGTTTTAGATAGTGTGAATAATGCTTGTTTTGTGACCTAACATATGATCTATCCTAAAGAATGTTCCTTCTGTACTTGAGAAGAACGTGTATTCTATTGCCATTGAATGGAACTTTCTGTGTATGTCTGTTACATCCCATTTTGTCTAAAGTATAGTTCAAGTCCAAAGTTTCCTTATTGATTTTCTGTCTGGATGATCTATCCATTGTTGAAGGTGAGGATTTGAAGTCCTCCGCTATTATGGTACAGTTGTCTATTTCTCCCTTCAAATCTGTTAGTATTTGCTTAATATATTTAGGTTTTCTGATGTTGGATGCATATATGTTTATGATTGTTATATCTTCTTGATGAATTGATCCCTTTATCATTATATGTATGTATAAAAGAGAATATATGCAATATATATGTGTATATATATGTGTGTGTATAAATGACCTTCTTTATCTCATGTTCCAGCTTTTGAATTAAAGTCTATTTTGTTTCATATAGGTATAGTTACCCCTGTTCCCTTTTGGTTTGCACTTGCATGAAATATCTTTTTCCATCCCTTCGCACTGAGCATATGTGTGTCCTTTAAGCTGAAGTGAGTCTCTTGTAGGCAGCATATCGTTGGGTCTTGTTTTCTTTATCCATCCAGCCACTCTATGCCTTTTTGTTGGATAATTTTAGTTTATTTACATTTAGAGTAATTATTGATAGGTAAGGACTTACTGATGCCATCTTATTAATTGTTTTCTGGCTGTTGTTGTTGTTCCCTTGGTCCTTCCTTCCTCTCTTGCTGCCTTCCTTTGTGACTTGATAATTTTCCATAATGGCATGCTTTGATTTCCTTCTCTTCATCTTTTGTGCATCTCCTGTAGATTTTTACATTGTGGTTACCATGAGGCTTACATCTTACAGACATAACAGTCTATTTTATCCTGATGATAACTTATCTTTGATAAGTTTACCCTTTTACTTCCCCCTTTTTATGTTTTTGATGTCACAACTTACTTCTTTTTATATTTATTAACAAATTATTTTAGCTATAGTTATTTTTAATGCTCTTGTCCTTTAACAATTTACTGGAGTTAAGTGATTAACACTTCACATACTACAGTATTGGAGTATCTGAATTTGACTGTATACTTACCTTTACCAGTGTGTTGTATATTTTCATAGGTTTTCATGTTGCTAATTAGCATCCTTTCATTTCAGCTTTAAGAATTCCTTTTAGCATATCTTTTAAGGAAGTTCTAGTGATGAAGTCCTTCAGCTTTTGTTTGTCTGGAAACATTTTTATCACTCTTTGTTGCTGAAGGATGACTTTGCTGGATAAAATATTCTTGTCTGGCAGTGTTTTTCTTTCAGCACTTTGAATATATTATCCCACTCTCTGTTGGCCTGTAAGGTTTCTGCTGAGAAATTCGTTGATAGCCTTATAGGAATTCCATTGTAAATGAGAAGCTTCTTTTCTCTTGCTGCTGTTAAGGTTCTCTCTTTTCTTTGATTTTTGATAGTTTTATTATAAAGTGTCTTAGGGAAGATCTTTTTGAGCTGGATGTTTGGGGACCTAAGAGCTTCGTGAACTTGGATGGCCAAATCTCTCTCCAGATTAGAAAGTTAGCCATTATTTCTTTAAATAAGTGTTCTGCCTCGATCTTCCTTTCTTCTCCTTCTGGGACTCCAATAATTTGCATATTGCTTCTCTTGATGGTCTGCCATAGTTCACATAGAAATTCTTAACTCTTTTTCATTTTTTTTCTCTGCTTTACTCTGACTGGATAATTTCAAAGATCCTGTATTTTACTTCAGAGATTCTTTCTTCTGTGTGATCCATTCTGCTATTGCTGCTCTCTATAGCACTTTTCATTTCATTCATTGTATTCTTCAGCCATAGAGTTCCTTTTCTTTCTTTTTACCTTTGTTGAAGTGTAGTTGACAAATAAAATTGTAAGATATTTAAAGTGTATATCATGATGATTTTATCTATGTATACATTGTGAAAGTATTCCTCCCATCTAGTTAATTAGCACATTCATCACTTCACATGTTTATCTATTTTTGTTGTTGTTGAGAACATTTAAGTTCTACTCTCTAAGCAAATTTCAATTATACAATACAGCATTATCAACTATAGTCACTAGGACATACATTAGATTATCAGAACTTATTTATCTTATAGTTGAAAGTTTTACCCTTCTACAAACCACCTCCTATTTGACCCAGCCTTCAGCCCCTGGCAACCACTTTTCTACTCTCTGTTCCTATGAGTTTGACTTTTTTTTTTTTTAGATTCCACATATAAGTGATACCATGCAGTACTTGTCTTTTTCTGCCTGACTTATTTCTATTAGCATAACACCCACAAAGTCTTCATCCATGGCTTTGCAAAAGACAGGATTAACTTCTTTCTCATGGCTGAGGAGTATTCCATTGTGTGTGTGTGTGTATATATATATATATATATATATATATATATACACACACACCACATCTTCCTTATCCATTCATCCATTGGCAGACACTGATGTTGTTTCCATATCATGGCTATTGTGAATAATGTTGCAATGAACATGGGGGTGGAGGTATATCTTCAATACACTGTTTTCATTTCCTTTGGATATCTACCAAGAGGTGGGATTGCTGGATCATAGGGAGTTCTATTTTTAATTTTTTGAGAAATCTCGATACTCTTTTCCATGGTGGCTGCACCAATTTACATTCCCACCAACAGTGTACAAGGGTTTCCTTTTCTCCACACCCTCACCACCACTTGGTGATATGTAATTGAAGGTGATATGTAATTGAAGTTTTGATTTACATTTCCCTGATGATTAGTGATGTTGAGCTCCTTTTCATGAACTTGATGGCCATTTGTATGTCTTCCTTGAAAAATACATACTCAGTTCCTCTACCCATTTTTTAAGTGGATTGTTGGGTTTTTTTTCTGTTGAGTTGTGTGAGTTCTTTATATATTTTGAATATTACCTCCTTATTTACAAATTTGTAAATTTGTATAATTTACAAATAATTTCTCCCATTCTGTGCGGTGCCTTTTGAATTTGTTGATGGTTTTCCTTTCCCATTTGTTTATTTTTGCTTTTGTTGTCTTTGCTTTTAGTGTCAAATCCACAAAATCATGTCCAAAACCATTGTCAAGAGGCCTATCCATTTTTTTTTCTCTTAAGAGTTTTATGTTTCAGGTCTTATGTTCAAGTCTTTAATCCATTTTGAGTTGATTTTTCTGTATGGTATAAGATAGGGGTCCAGTTTCATTCTTTTGAACGTGGCTGTGCTGTTTTCCCACCACCATTTATTGAAGAGACTATCCTTTCCCCATTATATATTCTTGGCTCCTTTGTTGTAAATTAATTGACCATATATGCATGGGTTTATTTCTGGGCTCTCTAGTCTATTCCATTGATGTATGTGTGTGTTTTTGTGTCAATATAATACTGTTTTAATTATTATAGCTTTGTAATATAGTTTGAAATCAGGGAGCATATGCCTCCAACTTTGTTCTGTCTCAAGATTGTTTTGGCTATTCAGGGTCTTTTGTGGTTCCATACAAATTTTAGGATTGTTTGCTCTATTTCTGTGAAAGCTGCCCTTCGAATTTTGAAAGGCTTGCATTGAATCTGTAGATTGCTTTGGATAGTATGGACATTTTAACAATGAAAATTCTTCCAATCCATGAACATGGGATATCTTTACATTTATTTGTGTCGTCTTCAATTTCTTTGATTAATGTCTTCTACTTTTCTGTATACATATCTTTCATCTCCTTGGTTGAATTTTCTCTAAGTATTTTTTTCTCTTTGATGCTATTATAAATGGAATTGTTTTCTTAATTTCTCTTTCTCTTAATTTGGTTTTAGTATATAGAAATGCAACTGAGTTTTGTATATTGATTTTGTATCTTGCAACTTTACTGAATTGTTTTATTAGTTCTAGTTATTAGAATTGTTTACATATGGAATCTTTAGGGTTTTCCGTATAAAATATCATGTCATCTGCAAATAGAGTTTTACTTCTTCCTTTCTGTTTTGAATGAATTATATTTCTTTTTTTTTTTTGCTTAATTGCTCTGGCTAGGACATATCCGTGAATAAAAGTTGTCAGAGTGAGCAACATTGACTTGTTCCTGATCTTAGAGGAAAAGCTTTCAACTTTTGTTTCAGATGTTAACTGTGGGCTAGTCATATATGGCCTTTATTATGTTGAGATACGTCCACTCTATACCCATTTTATTGAGAGTTTTTGTCATGAATGGATGTTGAATTTTGTCAAATGCTTTTTCTACATCTTTTGAGGTGATCATATGATATTTATCCTTCATTTTTTAAATGTGTTATATCACATTGATTTGCAGATGTTGAACCACCCTTGCATCCCTGGAATAAATCCCACTTGATCATTGTGTATGATTCTTATAATGCATTGTTGAATTTGTCTGCTAATATTTTGTTGAGAATTTTTTTTTAATGTTCAAGAATATCAGCCTGTAATTTTCTTTTATTGTAGTGTCTTTAGTATCAGGGTTTATAGTGGTTTTAGTATCAGAGTAATGCTGGCCTCATAAAATGACTTTGCAGGTGTCCCTTCTTTTCCTACTTTTTGGAAGATTTGGAGAAAGATTGGTATTAATTCTTTAAATGTTTGGTATAATTCACTGGTGAAGCCATCTGGTGGTCTTTTCTTTTTGGTAATAGATCTGTTAGTAATTGATCTGTTCAGATTTTCTATTTCTTCATGATACAGTCTTGCTAGTTTCTATGTTTCTGGGAATTTATCCATTTCTTCTAAGTTGTCTAATTTGTTGCCTTATAGTTGTTCACAGCAGTCTCTTATGATCCTTTGTATTTCTGTGGTATCCATTGTATATCTCCTCTTTCATTTTTAATTTTATTTGTTTGAGTTCTCCTTTTTTTCTTTGTAAGTCTAGCTAAAAGTATGTCTATTTTGTTTATCTTTTTTTAAAAACCAGCTCTTAGTTTTATTGATCTTTTCTATTGTCTTTTTAGTCTCTATTTCATTTATTTCTGCTCTGATTTTTATTTCCTTCCTTACTCTATTTTAGGCTTAACTTGTTCTTCTTTTTCTAGTTCCTTGAGTGTAAAGTTAGGTTGTTTATTTGAGATCTTTCTTATTTCTTAATGAGGGCGTTCATCACCATAGATTTCCCTCTTAGAACTGCTTTTGCTGCACCCTGTAAGTTTTGGTGTGTTGTATTTCCATTTTCATTTGTCTCAAGATAGTTTTTGATTTCTTTTTTGACTCATTGGTTGTTCAGTAGCATGTTGTTTAATCTCTACATATTTAAAAAATTTCTTGTTTTCTTCTATTAATTGATTTCTAGTTTATTATCATTGTGGTTGGAAAAGATTCTTGGTGTGATTTCAATCTTCTTACATTTATTAAGTCTTGTTTTGTGGCCTAACAAATGATCCATCCTGGAGAATGTTTCCTGTGCACTTAAGAAGAATAAGTATTCTGCTTCTGTTGGGTGGAATATTCTGTAAATTTCTGTTCAGTTCATCTGGTCTAACATGTTGGAAGTCTAATGTTTTCTTATTGATTTTCTGTCTGGATGATGTATCCATTGTTGATAGTGGGGAATTGAAATCTCCTACTATTATTGTATGGCTACCTATTTCTCCCTTTAGGTCTGTTAATATTTGCTTTATATATTTAGGTGCTCCTATATTGGGTGCATACATTTTGACAAATGTTATATCCTCTTATTGGATTGGCTCCTTCATCATTATGTTTGTCCTTCTTTGTCTCTTGCTGTAGTCTTTGGCTTAAAATCTATTTTGTCTATTATAAGTATAGCTACTCCCTCTGTCTTTTCATTTCCATTTGCATGGACTGTCTTTTCAATCCCTCCACTTTCAGTGTTTGTGTGTCTTTAAAGCTGAAGTGGTCTCTTGTAGGCAACATATAATTGCATCCTGTTTTTTCACCCATTCAGCCACTCCTGTCTTTTGATTGGAGAATTTGGTCCATTTACCTTTAAAGTAATTATTGCTAGGCATGGATTTATTATTGCTAGTTTTTTCATTGTTTTCTGGCTGTTTTGTAATTTCTTTTTTCCTTTTGTCTTCACTTGCTCTCTTCCATTGTGGTTCAATGATTTTCTCTAGTGGTGTGCTTAGATTCCATTTTCTTTGTCTTTTGTGTATTTTTATAGATTTTTGCTTTGTGATTACCATGAGGCTTACATAAAATAATGTATTTTTATAACAGTTTATTTTAAGCTAACAACTTAACTTTGAATGCCTACAAAAGCTATACATTTTTACACTTCCCTCCCCAACAATTTATGTTTTTGATGTTACAATTTACATCTTTTTACATTGTATATCCATTAAAAAATATTGTGGTTATACAATATTTAATACTTTTCCCTTTTAACCTTCATACTAGAGTTTTAAATGATTTACCTACCACCATTACAACATAAGAGTATTCTGAATTTAACTATATACTTACCTTTACCAGTGAGGTTTATACTTTCATATATTTTACTGTTACTAATTAACATCCTATCCATTCAGCTTGAGGAAGTTCCTTTAACATTTCTTGTAAGGCCAGTCTAGTGGTGATGAACTCCTTCTGCTTTTGCTTGTCTAGAAAAGTCTTTATCTCTCTTTCAATTCGAAGGACAGCTTTGCCATGTAGAGTACTCTTGGTTGGCAGTTTCTTTCAGCACTTTGAGAACATGCCACTCCCTTCTGGCCTGCAAAATTTTTGCTGAAAAATCTGCTGATAGTCTTATAGGGGTTTCATCTTTTCACTTTCAACTTATTTGTGTCTTTGGATCTAAATGAGTCTCTTGTAAACAGTGTATAGTTGAATCATGTATTTTTTTGTTTTTTTTTTGTGAAGAAGATCAGCCCTGAGCTAACATCCATGCCAATTCTCCTCTTTTTGCTGAGGAAGACCAGCTCTGAGCTAACATCTATTGCCAATCCTCCTCCTTTTTTTTTCCCCCAAAGCCCCAGTAGATAGCTGTATATCACAGTTGCACATCCTTCCAGCTGCTGCATGTAGGACGTGGCCTCAGCATGGCCAGAGAAGCGGTGCATTGGTGCACGCCTGGGATCCGAACCTGGGCTGCCAGCAGCAGAGCGCGCGCACTTAATCTCTAAGCCACGGGGCCAGCCCCTGAATCATGTATTTTTTATCCATTCTGCCAATCCGTGTCTTTTGATTGACAGTTTAATCAATTTACCTTTAAAGTAACCACTATAAAGATAGGACTTACTTTTGTCATTTTACTCTTTGTTTTCTATATGCCTTTTTGCTTTTTTATTAGTCATTTTCTGCATTACTGTCCTTTTTGTTTTATTTGATATTTTGTAGTGAAATAGAGTCCTTTCTCATTTCCTCTTGTGTATATTCTTTAGCCATTTCTTTGTGGTTATCATGGAGATTACATGTAACATCCTAAAGTTATAAAACTCTAATTTGAATTTATACCATGCTAACTTCAATAACATATATAAACTGCCTCTTAAGAACCCCACCCACATCTCTTTCAGTTGTTGATATTATAAGATTAAATCTTTAGCACTTTGTGTCAAAAACATAAACTAATTATATTTTTAATGTTAGTCTCTTATATAGAAAACAAAATGTGGAGTTTTAAATCAAATTTATAATTATACTAGTTCTTCATATGGCTTTATATTACTGTCTAGTATCCTTTCATTTCAACCTGCAGGACTCCCTTTAAAATTTCTTTCAGGGCAGGTCTAGTGGCAATGAACTCCTCCAGCTTTTCTTTATCTGAGAATGTCTTAATTTCTCCCTCACTTTTGAAGGACTGTTTTACTGGAAATAGGATTCTTAGTTGACAGGTTTTTTTTTCCTTTTAGCACTTTGACTATATCGGCCTCTTGCCTTCTGGCCTCCATTGTTTCTGATGAGAAATCTGATGATATTATTAAGGGTTCCTCGTATGTGATGAATCACTTCTCTCCTGCTGCTTTCAAGATTCTCTGTTTTGCTTTGCCTTTTCACAATTTGATTATAATGAGTCTCAGTGCGGATACCTTTGAGTTCATCATACTTGGAGTTTGTTAAGCTTCTTGGATGTTTATATTCATGTCTTATCAAACTCGGGAAGTTTTTGGCCATTATTTCTTCAATTAGTCTCTCAGCCCCTTTCTCTCTCTCTTCTCCTTCTGGAACTCTTACAATGTGTATGTTTGTTCACTTGATGGTGTCCACAAGTCCCTTAGGCTCAGTTTACTTTTCTTTAATCTTTTTTCTTTCTGTTCTTTGGACTCAATAATTTCCATTGTCCTATCTTCAAGTTCACTGATTTTTTTTCTTCTATCTGCTCATATCTGCTTTTGGATTCCTCTAGTGAATTATTCATTTCAGTTATTGTGCTTTTCAGCTCCAGAGTTCCTTTTTGGTTTATTTTTAAGTTTTCTCTCTGTTTATTGATATTTCCATTTTGTTCATAAATCTTTTTCTTGATTTTCTCTATGTCTTCCTTTAGTTCTTGAGCATCTTTAAGACAGTCAATTTAAGGCTTTTGCCTAGTAGATTTGCCCTCAAGTCTTATTCAGGCATATTTTCTGTTGGCTTATCTTTTTCTTTGAATGGGCCATACTTTCTTGTTTCTTTGTATTTTTAATTTGGACATTTGAATCTAATAATGTGGTAATTCTGGATATCA
Organism: Ceratotherium simum simum; assembly: GCF_057802395.1. Classification (NCBI taxonomy): domain Eukaryota; kingdom Metazoa; phylum Chordata; class Mammalia; order Perissodactyla; family Rhinocerotidae; genus Ceratotherium; species Ceratotherium simum. The sequence goes on along the minus strand of NC_141909.1, from coordinate 70,251,246 downwards.
GATTCTCCTCTTTCCCCAGGGTTTGCTGGGTTTTTTTTTGATTATTGTAGACTATCTCTCTGCTAAGGATAAACCCAAGGTATAAACTTAAGGCCTTCTCAGGTGTTTTCTGAGCCTGCAGCTTCCCCTGGGCATGTGTGATGACTTTCTAATTTATCTTGTATATGTGGTTGTTTTCGAATATCCTAGTCTTCAATGTCTGGCTCCCAAAAGGGGAAAAAGAGAAAAATGAAGGTGGGGCGAGAGGCACTGGCCCTTTAAGTCCCTTGTAAGTCACTTCAGCTGGAAGGGGAGAGGGTTTCAACAATGAGAAGTACAACAACAATAGCTGCCTGCCTCTTTGCCTGCACCTGTTGATCAGAAGCAGCAATCAGTGATCAGATCACAGATCTCTGATATTTGGAGGACAAGGTCCTTTTTGCCCACTCTGGCTTGCATAAGCTATGTGTAAGCTGCTTTAGGGACACGTGCACAGCTGCCTGCCGTGGGGCTGGTGAGCGGTGGATTGGTAGCTGCTAATGTGCTAAGAGCTGAGACTGACTGAAATTAACTGCAACTTACCTTCCAAGCCTTAATTTATTGTTCAAGCCTTCCGCTTGATAATTGTAAGCCTTCAATACACTCCAGAGTTCTAAAATAGTTACATCAGACAGATTCTGCCAGTGCAATTGTTTTCTAGGTGGGGAGACAGATTTATGATGCTTTCTACTCCATCATCTTCCCAGAATCCAGGAATATTTATTTTTGTCCTTATAAATGGATTCATTGATTCTTTGTCAGGTGCTGGGGTTACAAAAACAAAGTTCTATCATATAAACAGATGATTATCAAATGACGTGTTAAATATCCTGATAACCTTATGCATGAAGTGCGAGAGGTGTACTGGAGAGCTCCTGGACCAGCCACTCCTGCCTGCGGCACCCAGGCATCACTAATCAATCCAACCTCTCTTTCACACAGATCCCCAAAGTGGCTTTTGGAATCATTTCCAGTACAATACTGGAATCTGTTACCAATTACACCAAAGTTTTCATTCTAACTTTGAAGTTTTAAATTAAATATTCTAAAGTTTTCAGGTCCTTTGACAGCACAAATCAGAAATTGTAGTACAAGAGATGTTATTCTTTGTACTTCCTGCCTGTGTAGACTTCTCGCCGCACCCCCACCCCAAACTTTCTTACACTTTTGTGCTCCTCCAACTGTGACCAACTTTGAGGTGCCTGCAATTTTTAATGATAACCAGACGATTCTTTAATTCTTTCTCTAATATGAGACTCTGGTCACTCCAGCTACTTGCTTGTTAGAGGGTAACAAGTTGCTGTTGAATAACTTTTACTGAAGGAAGTAAAATTTCAACAGTCCTTTTCCCATATATTTAGAGTGTGTTAAAGTAAGCTCAAATTATTGCTTTTTAAATTTCTTGTTTTCTATGCCCAGAGACAAATATTCTATATGTTAGCTTAATGTCATGCTGTGTTCCTGTAGCAATTTGAAGTGTGCAACCTAATAATTTCACTATACTTTCTTTCAACTGAGATAGGAAAGAGTACACCATTATTTCACATTGTCCCTTTGATTTGTCGCAGTTGTTGTTAGGAAATACTTCTGGGAAAAAACAATGAAGCAAAATTTTTTCTCTTCTCAAAAGAAAAATCCTGTTTATGGAAATAAAATATTTTCTTGTGAAAATGGATAGAAATATACGCAGTCTCACATATGATAACGTGTCCTGAGATTTGAAGGCGCCCCTTCTCAAGACGAATGGGGCATATAAACAGGAGATGTGGAAGGCACTGCTCTTCTTATGAGGAATGAAAGCAAAGGTTTGGCGTTCAAGGTTTCCCTACATCTTACACTAATTTCAGTGGCTGAGGACCAGTTCCTGGGAACACAGATTCTAGCCTGGGGAGAGGCTTGGGTGGTGGTGGGGGGCTACTTTCCATTGTAGCTACTTGGAGAGGGGAGGAATACTTGGGGAATTCCTGCTAAATGCCAAGAGCTTTACAAACTTTATTTCTCTCTGTCCTTTCAATAATCCTATGAAAAAAAGTATCTTTTCCAGATAGGGAAACTAAGGCTCAGAAAGATTGAGCAATTGTTCCGACTTCCCACAGTCAAATAGAGGCTGTGTTGGATTAGAAAGTTAGGCCTGGGTCATAGGTAAATATTGCTTCAGTTAAAATATTTTTCACAAATCCTGCAATTTCTCATGAATACCCATCCCCAGATGATTACTTCTGACTAATCTCGGCTTAGCATAACACCCCCCACTGGTTCCTTATTTATTCTCATAGCGTGACTATAGATTGCAATGTCAAGTACTGGGACCCCTTTCCACACACCCTACATTCCATCCATCCCAGGTGAGTCTGGGCTTTAGTGGCATCTAATGTCTTAAAGAGCTTGGGGTGTTTGGGGAGGAGTCTGCTCTTCAATTCTCTAAAACCAGCGAGGGAAGATGTCAGGGTCACACTCTCCGGTCTCTCCCAGTATCTCCTATTACTTATTCCAGTAGCCACTGCTGTCTTTCCCATCCAGAAAAGAGAAAGAAGGTCCAAGTGTCTATATGGAAAACCTAAGGCATGGGGATGTGCTGGGAACCTGAGGCAAGAGGAATGAGAGATCCTAAATAAAGAGGCAGTGGGACAGGACTCCTGAGAATAGTGGAAAAGCCAGTTTTCACTCTGGCTGCCTTTAATTAAAGCCATTGTGTTCCACGTCTCTCCCAGGCCTTCCTAAGGTCCCAAACACAGGGGCAAATGTGGCATGAATCATCTGTATGATCACCAAATATTTCCATTGTTCAAGACAGGGCAAAGAAGGACTTTGTATAAATGAAGGCTGAAGGGAAGTGCTGACACATCTAAGAAATGGCACCTTAGTGACTTTCTGATCACTGATCAAGGTCTCTCAAAGTCCCATTTCTGCAAAGCGTGTTATTGTAATTAGCCTCTTGGTTTAATGCTCAGAGGCAGTAAACAAAAAACAAAATAAAGATGACAAGCAGCTGGCTAGTACCATCTAGTGGTAGCAGAGGAACAATAACTTTTTTTTTAAATGACGTTTTTCGAAAGGGGAGGGGAGACGGAAGCTTTCCCTTTCTTTCTGTGGGGCCCTGGATGGTTTACCATTCAGGTGCTGAGCTTGCTCCTTTTCTCTGTGGGAGATGAAGAGCAGTTCAATACCGGGGTACTTGCCGGGGGGGGGGGGGGGGTGGGGAGCAGGGTGAAGAGATTAAGATGCACTTCAAGATAAACTCATTTCAATGCTTTGGAATAGGGGCACGCTGCGATTTATGCAAATAGCTCATTTTCTGTTTGGATATCTCTCGTGGTTGGGGATGGTGTTGCTGATCTCTGCGGAAGGGCTGGGGGCTTCCTGAAAACCGGCTGCTTTGCTTATAAACCTTGTCACTCCAAATCCAAATGTCAGATTCAATTCTCACCATGGCGATCGGTTTTAGGGCCTTTGTTGTTCGCAGCATCTGCCTCTTTGTTTCACGGGCAGAATTTCAGAGCCGTGAACGTTCACATCACACTTCTTCAAAGGGTTTTAGCTGATGCAGCTGCATTCCACTCAGCAAATAATCCTAATTACTACAGTTGACTCAGTACCCATTGTGTGCCGGGTACTATGGTACGCACGTTAGCTGCATTGGCCAATTTAATTCTTGAAACTACTTTGAGGCAGGTATTCTCGGTCTTGTTTACATGTGAGGAATGGGGCTCAGAGAAATTGCCTGACTTGCCCAAGGTGACAGAGTTCACAGAGGGAGGTGGCACTTACAGCCCTGTCGTGTACCTGCTACCCACTGTAGAGGATGTACTCACGGCTTAAAGCACAATCTCTATCCTCAGAAAGCTTATGATATTTTTAGGAAGGTAAGACACACACAAAAATAGAAATATACCATGAGGGCCTCTGCAAAGTGAGAATGTTTCTGGAGATTGCTGACTGGTGGACAAGGCTAGAGAGGCTGAGATATCCACCCCTCCACCCCATAAAAATATCCTTATCCATGTAGCCAAGAGGCTCAGATATGTTCTCATCTCTTCCTCCTTATTCAGTGGCCCTCATTTAAATGCACCCTGACTTGTTGATCACCAGTGAGTTGGCACCAGCACAGAATAAGGAAATGCAGCGTTTAGGAAGATTAACCTAGTGCCATGAACAGGATCAACTGAGGTAAAGATTCTGGCGTCAAGGAGGTCGGTTAGTAGGAAGCTGTGATCATCAAGGTGTCAGGAGAGGGGTCAAACTGAAGGGATAGCTGTGGGAATAGAGAAGACCCGATGGGCCAGACGTTGTAAAAGAACCAGAGAGAGTGATCAGGACTGAGTTGTTGACAAGAGATGAGGAAGAAAAATGACTGGTGACAGGAGGAAAGGTTCTGTGTATGTGTGTGTGTGTCAGAGGGGAAGTCTATGTGAAGAATGTTGCACATGGTCCCTAAGTGACTTATAGGAATGGGAAACAGCTTATCCTCTTCAACCTACCGCTGTGGGTTGATCAAATCGAGCTCCCTAAAGAGAAGGTGTTTAATAAAACGACAACAAATATTGACCTCTTTCTTCCAAGTCCATTATTAACTCGTTTTTCTCATAACTATGTTTTTTTAGATAATTGGTTTAATAAAATATGTTGAATATTTTTATCTTCTAAATGTGTAAATATACTATGCTTGTAGACTTAAGAATTTATTTTTCTTTATTTTCTTTGTCTCATTTTGATATCCTGACCTCAAAATATCTTTTAGCACTTTTTAAAAGCATCATATGCATCTAATACATCCATATTGAATAGAGTTCTAAAGATGTGGAGGGAAAGTTTTGTGTTTTTATATAATGTCTGTATCTTTGCTTTCACTTAAATGTGGTGCACAGAGAAAAAAATGGACTCCTACAGTCCATTTGCCCTATTTTGTGTCCCTCTGATTGCAAGATGGGATGTCCTTAATTAAGGATATTCCTCCTGTGGATGGAAGGGGTTGGTGGTGGACATGATGGAGGGGCAGAGCTATACCTGAAGAGGAAGGAGGAGGTATGCCAACTGTAAAGGCTCCACTTTGTGACCTGGACTGAGTCTTCTTAAAGTGTGTGCACATACACACACACACACACACACAAACAAGGTGCATACACATGCCAGCATACACATACACAAGCACACGAATGCACACACATGCAAACTCACATGTATAAACACACACACAGCAGGGCTCACTCAGTGGAAATTGCAGCAGCAGCAGAAGGCATTTACTTCTCACCTGATACACCCTTAAAACGTGGTCAGAAAAACAAGTATGCAATTATCATTAGTTCAGCTTTCAAAATCTTGCTGGGGAGCAAAAAATTTAGTAATACAAAGGGCTGGAACTATTTTATGACGAGTTCTTTCTGATCACTAGAAAGCAATTAATTTACTCAGACTCACATATTCTAAGTCAAAACATATTAACTGTAACTTTCCCTCTTTCCCAAGGTGAGACGATGCAAAAATATCCTTTAGAAAACGCTCCACACAAAGAATAAAAGGAATTCACTGTTGTGCCTGTTGAGTTTGAGGTGATGGCGGGACATCCTAGGGTTTGAAATGATCTCCAGGAGCAGGTTTGAGTGGAGCTGGGGAGAGAATCAGGGCTAGAAACATAGACGTGGAAGTGAGCAGCATAGGAGAACATTTTTATTAGGCGTTGGAAGAACTCAGGTATTTCAGAAAAACATCTCCTCAGGGAATGTCAGGTAATTTCATTAAGTAAATATTACTCAAAGAATGTTGGCTTTTAATGAAGACCCCGGAATGTACTTTTATTAGATTTTAAGTGATATGCTCAATGGGCTCTGAGTTTGTTGATCTGAGATTGGTTTTTAGTCACGTGGAAATACGTTCTCCCTCATTCGTGAGCCACTCCCTTGGAGAAAGGCTATGTTGATATAACCCCAAACCACCAATAACAATCCATTTGGGGCTTGCAGAGGCCCAGCAAGTGAAATAAATTGCTCTGGAATTGAATTATGAATAGAAGTCAAATATAGGCAAGCACGGAGAGAAGGGAAGATTGAGGCAGGAGGAAGAGAAATTTGTTATCATGGAAGAGGTGATTTCATGGTGCTGTGAAGATATAACCTACTTTGGAATCACTAATAGTTAATTAGTGAATCCCTTTTGAACTCTTGTGTTCTAGTGGCAGGTTTTTGCATTAGTGAAATAATTACCATATATGTTTGACTACAAGGTGAGTTTTTCTCTTTCCTCTAATGATTATCACTCAGGGAAGAGGGAGTTTTACATTACAAAGTACTCCCTCAATTACTTTATTTTGAAAAGTAAAGACATATTTGGGAAAGACACATATGCTTGAAAACACCTTAAGCAATGCTAATTTTGAAAATATTTTAGGTCAGGTGACAGAAGTGATTAAAAAAAGCAAAATTTTAACACAGTTTTAGTTATATCCTTGTGTGTATGACCACATAATTTCAAGTGTTGAATGTAAGGAAGCCTTAAAGTTTTAAAGGTCGCTTTTGAGAATAATACGGTGGAGACTGCAGATAAATACATAGAAGATAAATGGAAAAAAATATTCCTAAAAAATATACAAATCGGTTCTTGTGGCTTGGGATAAGATTTTCATTGACAGCATCTACACAAATGGAAAAGAACTGTCTCAATTAATTTAGACTATAAAAAAGATTATGGGCTCTAGAAAACTTAGAATCAGAAAAAATGAGTCAAGCAATGGTGAATGCAATAAAGACAAGATGTGTATGAGGCATTTGAATAAAATTGTTTCAAGTAATGAAAGACTGGACAAATGCAATATTGCTAAATTAATGAATTTAGCAATATGAATGAATAAATCAGATATTAGTAGATATTTGTTTATCTATATTGATAATGTTTGTATTTCAACTGACGAAAATCTTTTTTTTTTTGGGTGAGGAAGATCAGCCCTGAGCTAACATCCATTGCCAATCTTCCTCTTTTTGCTGAGGAAAATTAGCCCTGAGTTAATGATGGGCACACATCTGTGCCCATGTTCCTCTATTTTGTATATGGGATGCCACCACAGCATGGCTTGATGACCAGTCTGGAGGTCTGGGATCCAAACCTGCAAACCCCGGGCAGCCAAAGTGGAGCATGGGAACTTAACCACTCTGCCACCAGGCTGGCCCCCCAAAATCTTTTTTTGGGGGGAAGAGGGAGAGAATATGGAGAAAGGCTTGCTTTTTGGCATTTCCCCATGCCAAAAAATGGGAAGGTCGCATATCATCTCTGAGTAATCTTTCCAACTGCCCCGTTACCTTGTGTGCACTTGGAAGCCTGGCATAGCAGAAGGATGTAACTCAGGGAGACATTTGCTTTGCACACGGGCTCTAGCTTCTCTCACCACTGCTTCAATGTGATTTTGTTTCCAGAAATTTCTCCTAAAGCCTAGGTCTTTCTAGATGGTATGAACACACAGTGTTTCTCAGGCTGGTAAAGGAGCACACAGGCCAATGCCTAGGGACATTGGGATGTCTCTGGTTTCATCTTAAAAATTCATGTAACTTTTATATTCTATTGCATACATGGGTTTATTATTTTAAAAAATAGTGTTACATTTACACTCTTTCTTCCTCTATGTCACAGTGTGGGACCACATGTACCCCTGGAGTGACCACACTCCAAGTTGAGAAGTATGTCACAGGACTGGACTTCGGAGTCAGGAAGATATTGTGACCTTGCCACCTACAACAGTTTGACCTTGGACTAGTCATCTAAACACTCTGAGCTTCGGCTCTCTTACTCAGCCACTGGGGATTTTAATATACACATTGGAGGATTATAATGAGGATTAAATGGGATGCCAGGTATAGCAGCATAATAAATGTTGGCTCCTTCCACCACACCCAGCTACCCTGAGACTGAGCAGCTTGGAGAGACTTATCCCAGATCTGGGCTTGTGCACTGTGAGACCTGGAGTGGCTTAGATTTTAAGTCCACACTGGTTCTTACAGAGATTTAGCACCAGAGTCACCCATCGACACCCAGATGAGGCCTAGTGTAATCTAAACTTCACTTATTGGATTGAGTTTTTGGAACTTGGGGGTAGAATAACCTGAGACGATGACTTACTTTCTAGAAAAGAATGAGGCAGTGACTGCTGGGAGCAAGCTTACCCTTGCCCTTCTTGAATTCCCTCTTCCTTCCCTCTCATTCTATCTTCAAGTCTCCTCAGTCCTGTTATTGATCCTTTCCTCCACCAAAACTCTTGAAGACAACAAAGGCCTGTTAATTGTCAGATCCAATTTTTTCTTCTTAATCCTCATCCTATTTCATCTTTTTGTCAGGTCTGATGGACCTTTTCAGTTTTGAAATATTTCTCCCTTGATTTCTATAGAACTTCTCTGATAGATTGTCTCCTGATTCTCTCCTTGCCTTTCAATGGCTTTGTCACGGTGAGGAAAATCTCCTTTCTTCCCTTCTTGTGTTCTTGTGGCTGGACTAATAGTAAAACTTACACAAGACCAGATCAACAGGAGAAAAACCCAGTTTAATACGTACGTATTGGAAACTGTGGGGGAAGAGGGAGAATCCCCCTCTGCCCCTTCCCTTAAGGTTCTTATGCCTGGCCAAATAATTAACAAGACAGGTTAGCAGGAGAAAATAAGACCAAGTTTAATAACATGTATACATGGGAGAAAGCAGGGACACTGTGTTTCTCAACACAATAGCAGAAATTCTCGTCTTAAATACCATGTTCAGTCAATGACAAAGGAGGATGTTGCGGGGCTGGGGTGGGGTGGGGTGGGGAGTCAGTTACAGGAGATTACCACTAAAGCACAGTAAACAAGAGTAAGGTTATTATGCAGATTTAAGGCCTCAATGAAGGCCTCACCTTCCACATTGATAAGTCTCTAGAAATGAGGCCATCCCCCCTCTTCCCAATACAGAGAGGGAGATACCTTTACAAATGGAGATTTCCCTTATAAATGTAAATGTTTTTCTGGCAACTCCTTGCAGGGCCATCCAGAGAATGAGGCCAGAGAGACATAAGATGGGCTTGTTGATGCCTTTTCTATTGTAACATCTATTTTACATTATATTACAGCCATCAGTAGAAGATCTGCTCCAGGAAGGAGTTACTATGTCAAATTCTTTAGGCAGGTAGTGGGGGAGGTCAAATGTCCCTCATAGAAAACAATCAAGGTAAAGAGATATATTTCAGGGTGACCAAATCTTGATCTCCCACAAGACCATAAAGAAATGATGCTGAGAGAGTGAACAAAACAGGCAGTATATGTTTCTTTTACACAAGGAAACAATAAATTTGTGAAGAATTGACAGGACAAAGAAACTTAGACTTGGGGTACATAATTAGCAAGGTTTGTTTGTGCAGGCTTCTCAGCCTTGAATTCCCTAGCTCTGGTGATAAGGATGCAGGGAGAGCACCTTTCACATGGGAGATTTATTTCCTGCTTTCAGGGGGAACAGAGACAGGAGAGTCAGAAAGCCCTTTTTGCTTTTTAAGTAACTTTAACTCAAAATAGTCAATATGCCACTGTGGAACGTCTCGAGGCGGCCTGTGCTGGGCCCCAACAGCTTCCTCCACTCAGCTTTTAAATACCTTTGTTTTGTCCTCAGTGTTTTATGTTGTGACTCTCTACGTTCTTTGGGTATTTGTGTGGGTGGTCATCTGTTCTTGTGAATTTGATTATCTCTCTCTAGTTTCTTCCTTCCTATCTATACTCCGAACAGCATAGTGATTTTATTTTAAAAGTGGTTTACTGGCACTGCTGGAGTACACACGTGGATCAGAGGACGACTTGGTGTATAGGTTGAAAGGTAGGCAGGGATGAAATTATGAAGCTCCTGTACCCTCATTAATGGGTCGATCTCAGTAGTATAGTTAGGTTGGCATAAAAAACAACCCCACAGTCTCATTGGCTTGATACCACAAGAACTTGCTCACACCAAACATCTTCCACAGGTAAGCTGTGAGCTCTGCTTCACATCTTCCTCACTCTGAGACCCAGGCTGCTGAAGTGGCCTTCGTCTGGGGCACTGCTTGTTGCCAAAGCAGACAGAAAGAGAGGGAAGATTGCAAATTGGCTCTTAAAAATTCTGCCTAGAAATCACTGGTAGCTGAAATTTCTGACAAAATTTCATTGACTAGAGCAGGTCATATGGTCACATCCAATTTCAAGAGTGCAGAGTGTTGCTCTCCTACCATGTGCTGAAGGAGAGCTGGAAATATCTGGTGGATAGCCCTGACGACTACCCAATTCTATCACACAACACATAGTTCAATTTCCTTCTGACATGCAAAAAAATACTTACCCCCTTCACAAGAGATTATAGCCCTAAAATTTCAACTAAGTCACTGCATCCCACTCCAAATCCAAGGTCTCCAAGCGAGGACTTTGGTCATTCTGGTCCTGACATGTCTCGTCTCATTGCAGAGACCTATCAACTAATGGGGTAAGTTGTCTGTTTCCCACATACTCAATATACAACAGTGTAACAGGGTCAGGATAGCCACAATAGCACTGGATAGAGGAAGAACGAAGATGCACGTTCGTCACCAGTACACTGCAACACGGAAGTCCCCTGGGTAGATTTTGCAATGGCTGCTGACCCTGGGAATAGAGAGTGTTATACGGGGTTAGGGCCTGTATCCTATTCCCTGGGAAGGGCTCATTAGTCTATTGTTTTCTGTAGCTCTTGGCTCTGCCCTCTGTGAGGTTTTTTCTGTTCTATCATACTTCTTGGGTATCACTGGAATATACCTTCTTTGGGTGCTCCAGCGTTTTCTCAGCCCACTCCCTGCCAGACGATGTTTGAGGGCCCAAGGATCATTTTAAGTTTTAAAAGTTAAAGTCTTTTTTTAGTCTAGGCTGGTAATTCTTTTGCTGTATGATTCTCTTAAAATCTTGGATTCTTATTGGTCCAATTCTAGTCAGTTCTACATACCAATAGCTACACGCACAATTCTCAAGGCTCAAATCTTAGTTTTCATATCAGCTATATTTCTTTATTTTCTTGCCCTCAGGAACTACCATCCCGACCCCTCCTTGAGTTAATGGCAGCTGCCTGAGACTATCAGGCAAAGGTGGAAAAGCCATCTGAAGTTTCTTTTCCCTGAGTCATCTTAACCAATTGAAAAGACTAACTGGACACTACACATTAATTTTCCCTGAAGTAGCTTAATTTATCCAGAGATCTTAAAAATAGATCTGATGACAAATCGTTAATTTGGTCCTGGTACAAGGTTCAGTTTTAAAGGGCCATCTTTGCTCAAAGTCCTCCTGTTTCTTCTGTTTGAGGTTAAGAAGCAATGGCAAAATTCTCTGAATTTCTAGGTCCTTTCTCTCTCCCCCCTTTTTTGTTTTACGTTATCCTTGCAAACTTGTCGTTGCTTTCTTCAGCTCATTTCTTTTTCAGTGCACCATGTCAAGCGCATTCAACTGCAGCCAACATGCACTACCGACTCTGTTTCAATCTCTTTCCTTATTGCTACAAGTTCATTATGTTCATGATCTGCTTAAAAAGTTAGTTTTGGCTAGGGTTTTCCAACTGCTTTTAACATGGGTTACCATCTTTGAAGCATCCAGTGTCACTCTCTTCACCACTGTCATTTAGCCCCTCAAGTAAGGCCACATCTTTTAATTTTCTTTGGGATGGAATCACCCCACTTCTGGTAATAATACATGTATCTGTCAAAATAGGCAGGGTTATGCTGACGTAAAAACCAAACAGAACACTCTGTGGCTTAACACAACAAAAGTTTATTGTTTGACCTGGACAAGACTCCAGGACAGCTGTTCTCCATGAAGGGCTCTGTGATCCAGATGGCTTCAATCTTTTCATTTAGGCTTTTGGAGCCAAGGAGGCAAGAGAAGAGTGAGAAAGAGAGCTGAGTATTGGCAATAAATACTTCCATAAGGAATGACATGTTATTTTCACTCATATTTAATTGGCTGAATCAAGTCAGATGATCCTGCTTAATTTTAAAGAGGTGGGGATGGGTTGTCTTCCCATGTGCCCAGAAGAGGAGAAGAATTATAATAGCTCATATTCACTGAGCCCTTATTATATACTAAGCAGTTCTTATATATTATTTAATTAGTCTACATAGTAACTCCATGAATTAGGCCTTATTATAACCATTTCACATATGGGAAAGTGAGGCCCTCACTTAAGCAACTGGTCTAAGGTTATAAAGTTAGTAAGCAATTGGGCTGGGATTCAAATTCAGATCAGTCAAGATCCAAAGCCTATAGTCTTAACCCGAATGCAGGCTCCCCATGATGTGATTTAGAAGTCCTATGTATGACTCTTGCTTCACATTCATTATCGTGCACTGTGTTTGGCTATTTTATGCCCATCTCCCTGACCAATTGTAATCTCCTCAATTGTAGGCACTGTATATGCAATGTCTAGCATGGGGTATGGTATTTGTAGTCATTCAGCAAATATTTGTTGAATGAATGGATTAAAGAGTGAATAAATTACTGAGTTAAATTAAGATTCTGTAACAAATTTTTACATTATGTTCCTGTATTAGTTTTCTGCTGCTGTGAAAAAAATTATCACAAACTTAGTGGCTTAAAACAGCATATATTTTTAATCTTTCAGTTTTTGTGGGTCACGACTCTGGGCATGGCTTAGCTGGGTCCTCTGCTTGGGGTCTCATAAGCCCACAATCAGGGTGTCAGCCAAGCTATGTTCCTTTCTTGAGCTTGGGGTCCTCTTCTGAGCTCATGTGGTTGTTGACAGAATTCAATTCCTTGTGGTTGTAGGACTGAGGACCTAATTTCTTGCTGTCTGTCAGCAGGGGGCTACTCTCAGGTTCTGGAGGCCTCCACACTTTGCCACATGGCCCTTTTTGAGAGCCACTTACAACATGGTAGCTGACCTCTCCACAGCCAGCAAGAGGAGCTCCTGCTCCCATCTACTGAGATAGAGTCTTATCTGAGTTAACAAGTTATGGGTGTGACTATGCCCACAGCTTTGCCATATTCTATGGCTGGAAGCAAGTTACAGGTTTTCCCACCTTCAAGGGAGGGGATTATTCAAGGATGTGATTCACTGAAGGTTATCTTAAAATTATGCCTATCATAGTTCCTTTTTCTCCTTTCAGTCTGTTCATTTTCCTTTGCAGATACATATGACACAGAAGTCTTCGTATTCTCTATTACTCAAACCAGCTCTCTCTGGCTCAATTTTTTTCTTAGCTCTTAAGAGCTATTTGAACACTTTCGAGATTGCATTGGTACAATAAAACTATCCAGGTCCCTTAACAATGAGACATAACCATTGTTAATATTGTATTGTAAATTCGTAATGCCACCATGTATATGATATATAAAAAATCTTAACTGTGTAATTTTAAACAAAAATTGATTCAGCTGCAATCTTGCTTTACAATTTACTTCCTTATTTAACAATATATTATGAACATTCCAGTGCCATTAAGTATTCTTTTATAGGGTAATTTGTAATTGCTGTGCAGTATTGTATCATACAGATACCTCATGATTTATTTAACTGGTTTACTATTGTTGGACATTTAGATTATTTCCAATATTTTGCTGTTATGAAAGTTCTTTAATAAATTCTCCCATAGTTATCTTTGCCTATAATCGTAGTTACTTTTGGTGGGATAAATTCCTAGTAGTAAATTCTTATGCATCAAAGAATATGTGCATTTAAAAATTTTTATTTGAATTACCAAATTGCACTCCAGGAATTTACAGTTTAACCAGCACTGTATAAGGGGGCCCAGTATGGGGAACTGTGTGTGTGTGTGTATTTTTTCTATTACTTTTCTAGCATATTGCTATTTTTTTAAGTTACATGACTAATGCATGTTATTTTAAACAGGTAAGAAATTTCAGAAATCTCTAATACAGAATTAATTTACTCTTTATTTTTCTAATTCCATCCATCTGATATAGCTAATATTAACAATTTGCTGTGAATCCCTCTAAACCATCCTCAGTGGATGTGTCTGTGTCTTTTCTAATCGAATGGTTGAAAAATTGTATCTCATTGTTGCTTTAGTTTGATTTCCCAGACTTCTTAGTGAGGTTAAACATTTCTTCATTGGCCTTGGTAATTTGCATATTTCTATTCTTAGTTGCTTGTTCATTTGTTTTCATTGATCATTAACCATTATGGTGTCAAACATTCATCACTTTTAAATGTTCCAATTTCGGTATTGTTCATCACCTTTACATTTGAGTTTACTTTCCTTTGCTGCACAAAATATCTTTTTGCATGTTGTTTCACAGCACAAATAACTTAAATTTGTAGAATAAAAAGTATTTTAGTACAGATCAAAGACCATTTCAAAAATATCTTTTGATTATAAAATATTTCAATTCGCAAGTGATGGCTCATTTATTTCAAATAAAACTCTGTATCACTTAATTCTAATACACTGAAAGTATTTAAGATGTACTCAATATTATTGTAATAAGATTTTGTCTATATTAGAAAAATTCAAAAGACAATATCATTTTTGTACTTTTGCATTATTTCTTCTCTTGGATATTTCATGCATCTATTATATTCTTTAGGTATGAGTACGCAATCTTTGATTAGTATTAAGCTGGAAAGAGACCATATACTTCCAGAAATTGCCCAGGCATAAAAGTAGGAGTAAAATGTGCACTGTGAGAGGCTGGCGTACTTCCTATTAGCGTAGTGAAAAACCAGTTGTATGAAGGCAGGGTGTATTTTCTGAGGGTGGATTTCCCCTTTGGTTCTTTGATTTATCAAACTCCAGAGTGCCTCTGTGAAGAGCAAGTGATGGCTTGCTTCAGATGGATGCATCTGAAGATGTAGAGACAGAAATGAAAGGTAACAGGCAGAGCTTAGTAGAGTTAGCTTTCAAAGCAGTTTCTGTTGTGCTTTTCCTTTTCCCTGGAAACGGGTTACAGAATCTAATTTACAATTTTATAAATCTGTGCTGAAGACAGGGAAATAAGGAGTAGTGTGTTCCTTATTGATCATTCTCTCTCTTAAGGGCTGCATCAATCTGCACGGGGCTTTTACTCGTTCTCTAGTTTTGTGTATTGCTTGCTGTATTCCTTCAGCATACCTTCCTTTTTACAACCTGTTTTTTGTTTTTTGAGTTTTTTTTGCTACTAGGAGTACTGTTTACTGATAAGAGTTATTGATTTCAAATGTGAAAATGATAGGAGTGTTTACTATCAGTGACTAGGTGATATACAAATTCAGCACAGAGAAAAATGAGATCACAGACCCCAGTGCTGAAAACAACCAAGAAGAAAGCTGGGAAAACAAATTGTATTCAGCTTTGGAAATTAAGAGATCTTCTGAGCACAGTGAATGAGAAGAACCAAAGCCCTTGAATGGAGGAAGCAACCGCCGTTTCAAATAGATCTGTCAAATGTCACGTGCAGGTACAAAGGTACTATGAGATTATTTTCATTACCTGTCTGTGTCTATAACATTTTATAATGAAAATAAAATAATTTTTTAAATGCTTATAGGAAGAGAATGAAAATGTTGGTAATGGTGTTCCCCCAACAGCAGCCTTCAATTGTGTGATAGAGCATCTTCTTGATAGTAATGGAGCTGGTGCTCAATGCTGTCATTTTTCCCTCTTCGCAAGGTCAGGCCCCCTCCTCTCACAACCATAGCATTCCTTAGAAGTCACACTGGAGAATGATCAGTATAACTACAGCTGAGAAAATTAATTAGGACCTGTTTAAAGCCTCACAGAAAGTGGGCCAACTCTAAAGAAAACCATCACCCCAGAGAAAGGAGGAGGTAATAAGTATAGTTAAAAAGTAGACTAAAACCAAAGATGGGGATCAAAAACTCTAGGTCCTTGTAACACATCCTCCACCCTCAGCCTGTGTGAAAGGTGGGAAAGTGACCTCCTTTCAGTCAGCATGTGTGTTCTTTTCTTATCTGACAGAAGAGAAGAACACACAATCATCTACCAGCAACAGAGTGACTAATCTTATGGGCAATATTGATTTAAATGTGTAAGATGTTATATTTGGGGAAAATAACAGGCTCATTTCTTCATGAACTTAATACTTAGGTGTTTTTAAAATGTACCGCTTCATGCTTTTGGTGTCCTATCTAAGAAAATCTTAGCCTACCTAAAGCTTGTGAAGATTTTCTCCTGTTTACTTATAGAAGTTTCATGGCTTTAGCTTTATGGTTAGGTTTATATTCTGTACTGAGTTAATTTTTATGTACAATGTGATGTAAGAACATATGCTTATTTTTTTCCAATTGGATATCCAGTTGTTCCACAATCATTTGTTAAAAAGTCTATTTTTTTTCTCCCATGGAACTACCTTGGCACCATGGCTAAAAATCTGATCATCTTGACCATAAATGTGTGGGTCTATTTCTGGACTCAATTTTGTTGCATTGATATATACGTTTATTCTTATTCCACCAGAACTAAAAATGTTTGCCATTTGAATGTCACTATTAAGAAAATGGAAAGGCAAGCCACAGACTGGGAGAAAATATTCACAATACACATATATAAAAAAGGACGTGTATCCAAAATACATAAAGAACTTTCAGAACTCAGTAATGAGAAGTAAACAACCCAATAAAAATGGAGAAAAGATTTTAACAGAGATGTCACAAGAGAAGATATGCAAATAACTAATAAGCACGTGAAAAGTTGCTCAAAATGATTAGTCATGAGAGAAATGCAAATAAAAACTAGAATGAGATACCACTGCACACCCACTAGAATGACTAACGTTGAAAATCTTGATAATACCATGTGTTGGTGAGGACGTAGGATAAGTTTTCAGTATTGATCTTCATTAATTTTATGTTAAATGCACATGCATGGTGTTCTGGATCAGAAAACAGATTGGTTTCATTATATATATAATAATAATTGTGCCAGGTCCCCTTGCTCCATAAATTACCCCTGTGGCAATTCAATGAAAGCCAGATTAAAAATATCCCCTACACAAGTGGACTCACAAGTGGACTCCATAGGCAAGGGATGGAGCAACATGGATTTTTCTCTGCTTATATACAGAAGAAAGGGGCAGTTACCTCCCCCTCCCCTCCCAGAAGGAAGGAGAAAAACCTTTTCTCCCTGGAGATGGGATGGAAAGCAGCCTGAGTTCTCATTCTAACTTTTAAAAATACAAATATATCTCTTCACTGAGATAAGTTCCTTTTTCTCCACCTCTTATAATCTAGAGATGTCTCCAAAGTCATAGAACTCGTTTTCCCTTGAAATGTAAACACATATGTCCAGAGTTAGATAATTCTCTCTGGAGTTCTCTTACTATGCACACATTTGTAAATTAACTTCTCAAGGCTGGCTTTTAGCTCAGAATCTCACATTTTTATCCCCAATTCTTTAGAAACACAAAAATATTTTCTCTATAGCTGATTATGTGGAACAATTAGCACTCATATACTGCTTGTGGGAATATAACATGGTACAATTACTTTGAAAAAGATTTTGGCAGAGTTTTTTTTTTTTTTTTTGATAAAGTTAAATATACAATTATCATATGCCCCAGCAATTCCACTCCTGAGTATTTACCTAAGAGGAATGAAAACATATCCACACAAGGACTTATACACAAATATCATAATATCTTTATTAATTATAGCCAAAAACTACAAACAACTCCAATGTCCAGCAACAGGTAAGGGGATAAACAAATTGGGTATATCCATACAATGGACTACTCCTCACAATAAAAAGGAGTGAAGAACTCAGACACTCAACAATATGTTTGGATCTCAAACACATTTTGCTGAGTAATAGAAAGCTAGACAAGAAGAGTACATTCTGGATGATTCCATTGATATGAAATCCTGGAAAGGGTGAACCTAGCTTATAGTGACAGAAAGCAGGTCGGGGGTACTCTGGGGCCAGAAGTGGGAGCAGAGTTTGACTGCAAAGGGGCTTGAGGAAACTACTGGATTGATGAAAATCTTCTACATCTTAATTGTGCTGGTAGTTACGTTTGTCAATGAGTGTTCGCATTTGTGAAAACTCATCAAATTCTATACTTAAAATGTGTGAATTTTATTGTTTGTGAATTTTACCTCAATAAAATTGATAATGAGTCATTCTTTTGTTGTATGGACTTGTTAATTTGGTATATATTTTTTAAAGTAAATGCTAGGCAGCATAGTTACCAAGCTCAATCTCACAAAGCTGTATTTAATGCACTACAGTATCATATAAAAGTTAAGCATTGAATGGCTAAGCTATAAATTATGTTTAAAGTGCCAAAGAATCATTGGATCTCAAATGGTTATCTCAAGCCTTAGATTTAAGAGCAAAATAATTGCTGGTATTGGGAATATGATGAACTCGGGTGCTAGTTCAAATTTCAAATATTACATGTAGGTATTATGAGTAAGAAGAAAAAACTTTTAATATTTTAGGTTTAGTATTAAACCCAGAGCTTTAGTTCCTTTCTGTTTGGCTACTATTTAGGCCAAAGTTTTAAGGCCCTCAACATTGGAATATAATATAGTGATGTGCCACTTAGCGATGGGGACACATTCTGAGAAATGCATTATTGGGTGATTTTGTCATTGTGTGAACATCATAGAGTGTACTTACACAAACCTAGATGGTATAGCCTACCACACACCTAGGCTATACGGTACTAATCTTATGGGACCGTCATTGTATATGCAGTCCGTCACCAACCAAAATGTCATTATGTGGCAGCCCGTGACTGTAATATGAAGGGAGTAAATGATGGAAATTTTAGCATGAATAAGGACTAGCCAATATAAGTTTGTATAACATTAAGACAAAAGGAGAAAATGCCCAATACTTAGTAGCAACTTAAAAAAACCAAGTGAAATTTATATTTTCAAGACACCACAGTTGCAAACAGCTTGATTTCTGATACCCACTTTTCCGCCAGGAAATTTATAATCAAGAAAAGGGACCAGGCAAATAGATACCCTTACTTTCATTTGTATATAAAGCCATTCATGTGATTCAAAGAAATGTTTTCCAACGTATTCCTTTCAAAACCCATCTTTGAAAGCTTCATAAATCCTAGGATATTCATAAAGCTTTTCTTCAATTAACTGACTTGTTGCAGTAAAATTAAAGAAGTAAATATACAAAAAGGGAAAGTAAGAACTTTTATATAATACATTATGATACTGTGGCCTATTAAATATAACTTGATGAGATTGAACATGGTAACTATGCTGCCCAGTGCTTACTTGAAATATTTATATTAAATTATACTAACAAGTCTGTATATCTTATAAAGTTGGTGATTAAATCCACGATTATGATCATGCCCAAATGAATTTGGATGCCAGATCTTTATTAGGATTTTAACCTTTTTCAGTATTTTTTTTCTATGAGAAAATTAGGTGCTATTTTTTTTTAATGTTGTGTGATTTCAACAAATGGTGTTCAAACAAGTGGATATCCACATAGAAAAGAATGAAGTTGGACTTTTACCTTATGCCATATACAAAAATTAACTCAAAGTGGATAAAAATCCTAAGTGTAAAAGCTAAAACTATAGAACTTTTAGAAGAAAATTTAGGGCTATGTACATACAGTGACCTTGGATTTGGCAATGATTTCTTATATATGACACCAAAACCACAAGCAACAACAAAAAATTTATAGATGGATTGGACTTCATCAAAATTAAAAACTTTTATGGTTCAAAGGACACTATCAAGAAAGTGAAAAGACAATGCACAAAATGGAATAAAATACTTGAAAGTCGTATTCAGTAAGGGGCTTGTCTCTAGAATATATAAAGAACTCTTACAACTCAAAAATAAAAAGACAACTCAATTTAAAAATGGGCAAAGGATCTGAATGACATTTCTCCAAAGAAGATGTACAAATGGCCAATAAGCCCATGTAAAGAGGCTAAATATCATTTGTCATCAGAAAAATGCACATCAAAACCACAATGAGATACCATTTCACACCCATGAAGAAGGCTATATCAAAAAGAGAAGTAGTAATAAATGTTGGTGAAAATGTGAAGAAATCATAACCCTCAAACTGGTGGAAAAGTAAAATTGTGCAGTGACTTTGGAAAACAGTCTGGTACTTCCTCAAAAAATTAAACATAGAATTACCATTTGATCCAGCAATTCCATTCCTAGCTATATATCTAAGAGTAATGAAAAAAATATGTCTACACAAAAACTTGGTCATGCGTTCCTAGCAGCATTATTCATAATAGCCAAAAGGTAGTAACAACCCAATATCTATGAACTGATGAATGGATAAACAAAAGTGGTATATACACACAATGGAATATTACTCAGCCATTAAAAAGATAGCAGTATTGATACATGCTACAACATGGATGAACATTGAAAACATTATGCTAAGTGAAAGAAGGCAGTCATGAAAGACTACATATTATATGATTCCATTTATATGAAATAACCAGATTAGGCAAATATATAAAGAAATCTATAAAGACAGAAAGTAGATTGGTGGTTGTCTAGGGCTTGCAGGGTGCATGTGGAATGCTTGGAGGTGACAGAGAGTGTGCTTTTTCTTTTTTGGGTGATGAAAATGTTCTAAAATTGATTGTGGTTATTATTGCACAAATGATTAAAAATCATTGAATTGTACACTATTTCAATGGGTGAATTTTACGGTTTGTGAATTAGATTTCAACGAAGCTGTTACAAAAATAATTTTTATTTGCAGTATTTTGATTTATAATACTTTTCTGGCAAGATAACTCAGAGTAAGTACAAGGCTGTTCTCGTATACATCCATGGAATTTAAAAAAATGCTATAAGTTCTAGATGTTCATATGTATTTTTCAAAATTATTGAATACAAACTGTGATGTAGAGTTTTCCAAAAGGTAGATGTATTAAGAGATTTGCAAATTTTAGGTTATGGTGCATGTGGCTTCTAGTTGAATATATCCTTTATTGAGTTTCAATGAAGTATCTTATGGTCACTGATAACCAAATTTTTGGATTTCATAAACAAAGTAGAAATTTCTACCTTAGAGATTGCCTGTTTTCAGCATAATTGTTACATGATGGAATTGCTCATGGAAGGATATAGAATGGAGAAAGCCATGGGCCAAGATGAGATTCATTTTGAAATAGAGTAACTCACAAGTTTAATGTGAGTACTCATGAACATGAACCAATGAATGGATCTTTCTTTTCATACCTTCCTGGGTGGTTCTTAGGAGGTCTCTACACCTATGACATGATCATGGACTGGTTCACAACTTAAGTTACAAATGAATCTACAATGGACCTTAAAAGACCAATATTATCTACCAGTGTGGATCACACAGGACCCACAACATCTGAGGATTTTCAATGGCAAGCTAAAATGAAAAGTTTTCTGCTCTTGTATCACAACATCCAACACTCCCTTGATCGCCAGGAAAACAAAACACAAACACTGTATCAAGAATGCCAATGTGGTGACAACATGGTAATGGACTCCAGACTCAGCCAAGGGTGAAGGTAGTCATACCATCAAACAATCACTTAAAAGTTCACAAAAAGCCTGCAGACCTGGTCTCTGACATAATTTCATCAATGCAACTTCTTATTATCACCACGAATGAAGACCTCAGTCATGGCACACAGCCAGTCTCCTGACATGGCTCATCTGGAGGTGATGCGGAGTGAGTGACAGCAGCATGCAGAAGCAGCTCCTGGGCAGTGAGCACAAGGGGGGCTCCCTCAATTAGGGAAGACAGAATAAACAGTTTAAGGAAGCCCTGAGGCTCAGTTTTAAACAATGTGGCACAGCTGTGGACTGCTGAGAACCAGCAGCCGTGAACAGATAAGGCATCTGTGAGGATGAAGGAAGCTGCAGCTGAACAAAGGCTTCAGGCCTTTGTGGCCGACTTGCAAGCACCTATGGGCTCAGCAAAGCGTGTTGGCAGCTGTAAATCAAAGCTTTGCTTTCCTATGGACAGAGTATGGGGAGAAAGGCGCTTGCCTGTGCGTTGTTCTTTTAAACTGCACATAAACACACCACTAGTGTCTCCTTTGATTCTGAGAGACAGCGTTATATTCTGGGACACATCAGTCATTGTTTTGATGTCTTCACTATCTCCTATTGCCCATGGGGTGTTGAGTTCTTCAGATATCTGTAGAAATTTTAAAAAATTAAGAAAATTTTGAAAAGGCCCAACATAACCTTTACCTACTAGAAATTTGTATTAGATACTGTTTTGTAAAGAAAGATTTTCTAATAAAAGAAATTGGGAAATTGGACATTTTTCTTTGTAATGAGACCTCTTTGAAAATTGCTCTAAGAATGATGAATATGATTATTTGATAATTACAGACCAGAAAGAAATAATAGATTTTTTAAGACTCAGGTTAGCATTTTGAAAACAGAGTAAAATACATCAATATTCAAATTAGGTTCAAAGATTTATTTATTTTCATTTTTACAAAGATTTTAGTTACATCAACTCTTCTTGAAAAATTATTTGAGTTAACCTAAAAGTAGAAGTCATTGAAAAGATTGAGAGAGGTTACCTGTATAGGTTATCATGTCCTGTGCAGAAGTAATTATGCAGTTACTATTCAGCCTTCATTTCCCACCTAGTAGCTGGTTTCTTTTTTGTGGCACACGTTTATCCCAGATGAATTGAGTAAGTTAGAGGACAAATCCTTAACAAGATCCATCTCACACAATGACTTGAGGGGAGTCTGTCCTGTTTCCCTCGCTGTCTTGGGAGCTTGACCTTCTCAATCAATGAAGAGAAGGCTTTTATTCATCACTTCACTGCTAACGTTCTTTGTCAAAAGACAAGTCTTTCTTAGAGAGGAGTACTGAGGCAATTATCCTGAGAATTTTGGCCCCAAACTCACTTCTGTGATAGTCAAAATTTCCCAAGAGGAGCTGTCTTTCCATATTCTGGTGTTACTTATCATTCTGTGATGCATATTGCAAAGACAAAGTAGATAAGAGAATCAGAGCACTTAATTATTCTTCAGGGGAAAAGCAGTCTTTTCTCTTTGATAATTATCTCAGTTTTCAAGTGAATTTTGACAATGGGGACTTGGTCTCAAACAGAAATTTTAAAATAAAGCTGGAAGAAATTTTTTACTAGAAATGTAAAAATGCTCACTACTAAGTTTAGGCTATTGCAAAAGATAATTATTTGCCTGATGGCTCATATGCTAATTTGAAAGATATAATGTTTATTTCTATTCATTTAATATATGTATGTAATTTTAAAGATAAATAGTACTACAGAATTTAACGTGAAAAACATCAGCTCCTGGTCCTGCCTCTCATTGTGACTAATTTCTATTTCCCAGAGACAACTATTTTCAGATTTTGAGTTTCTTCTGGTACTTTGTTACATATATTACAATGACTTGATTATCCTATTTCTTGATTTTCACTTGTTTTAGATATTAACAATTAACTTTCTTCTATGATTAGAAAGGATTTAGATTTTTTGCATGTAATCCCTTTCCTCTCCCTTGAGTATTGATAATCTCTAATCCTTCCAATATGGGTCTATCACAAATTCCATTAAATTATTTTATTAGTCACATCTCATCCACATGCTGTCCGTGATTGTATTTCCTTTCTAGTAAAACTTTTTAATTTCCCTGCACGTGATAATTACCTCCTTTTTCTTTTTTCTTTTTTTAAATGCTCTAGGAGTATTTCGTTTTTGCCAGAAGTGTAAATCTCCTTCCAGTACTTTCAGTGCAACAGGTAATATAGCTCTCCACTGTGTGTGTGTGTCTGTGTGTATTTTATTATTCTTTTTTGTTTTTTTTAGAAACATAACTCCTGGAGTCCTCTGTTCTTCTCCTCAGTTAGTAACGGCTGTTCTTTAGGCTTACTATTCACCATCATCACTGGAATTCCCTTCTTTCTCCTGTGTTAGACTGACTGTATTCTGAAAGCCAATTTTCCTGTTTTTTGGATTCCTCTCTTATTTTCTTGGAGTTCATCCTCCAGTAACTCCATAAGGTAAGGTACTTCAAGAGTAAAGTCTTTGAAATTTTAAATATCTCAAAAATATTTTAATATTACCTACACACTTCATTGATAGTTTGCCCAGATATATATAATTCTATGTTGGAAATAATTTTTTTCTCAGAATTTTTAAGGCCTTGCTCCACTGTCTTCTAATTTCCATTGTTGCTTTTGGGAAGGACAATGTTATTTTTGTTCACGACTTTTTAAATGTGACCTATTATTTTTTTTTCTGGGAGCGTTAACATTTTATTTTTGTCTTTAACATTGTGAAATTTCATGAAGATGTGCCTTTTCAGGAAGACAGGTTTTTTCTATTTTATTGTTCTGGGCACTTTCAATTTGGAAATTTGTGTTATTCAATCCTGAGGAATTTTCTTGAACTATTGACTTAATCATTTCTTTCCCTCTGTTTTCACTCTTTTCCTCTTTTGTACTAGAAGTCCTGATCCACTAACATCCTTTTTCTCTATATTTTGTATCTCTTCACGAATATTTCTTCATTCTGGAGTATTTACTAAATTGCAGCTTTCAACTTCTCTACTGAATTTTTACGTTGTATTTTTATTTTTCAAAATCTCTTTATTCTCTGAATAATCCTTTTTAAAAAATCCTTTCCAGAATTGAGTTTCTTCTCTTAAATCGCTGAGAATATTGTGATTTTAAAAAGATTTTCTTTTTCTGTTCTATTTGCTGTCTTGGAGTTCTCCTTTTTCTTTGTTTTTAATTGGCTTTGTTCTTTCTAGTGATCAAGTTTAAAACAAACACAAAATACACTACTTGGAAGTTTATGTTTACAGTTCACCTTGTCAACGACTGAGTGTCAATATAGGGTGATTGGGATGGCCCAGCTATTTTGTTGCGGGGCCCTCAATTGTGTTTCTCTGCAGTTCTTTTCTCAGGGACAGATCAGTTTTCTCGGGTTATTACTTAAGGGACGTAAAAATCTGGCTCCCGCTTTCTGGAAGCTGAGTGATGAAGATTGCTGAGTGTCACACAGTTCAGCAGGTCAACATTCACGTGACTTCCCTGTGTTTAGTACAGTCCCTCATCTTTGCCCTCAGCTGTATCTTATGAGTAACCCCAGATCCTGTCAGGTTGAATTCTCCAGAGAGTAAACCTCGAGGCTTCAGCTCTGTTGAGAAAGAGATCATTGCAACAGAGAAGGTCAATTTTCCCTTTAAAAATTTAGCCAGTCCTTCAACTCATCCTCCTGTTTTCAGCCCCCTGCCCCTGCCATAAATAAATTCTTTTTTAGAAGAACTTATTACTACCATTTCCAGAGCATTCAAAAGTGCTGTAAGGGGAACATCAATTTGCTTCTTGTTAGCTTCCCCTGCTTTAGACTTAGATTGTAGTTTTCTCAGATGTTGTAAATTACCACTTATAATCTATCTTCCAGCTTCTAGATTCTGTTTATGTCTCCTGTATGTTCTGTCTCTGTTCCCCTTCTCTTTGTCTTTGTGGGTTTTCTTCTTTTTTATTTGTTTGCTTTTATTTTAAATGTGATTTAAAAGGTTGTGAAGATAGACTTTGTGTTCCATTTGCTTGCTTACCTAGAAGTCCTGGCATGTGGAAACAGCAGTGTACTTCCTGAAAAACTTAAGCATTTTGG
This sequence comes from Ceratotherium simum simum, assembly GCF_057802395.1. Lineage (NCBI taxonomy): Eukaryota > Metazoa > Chordata > Mammalia > Perissodactyla > Rhinocerotidae > Ceratotherium > Ceratotherium simum. Next base: position 70,225,652 of record NC_141909.1, on the reverse strand, counting down.
GAATTCTCTTAATAGGCAACGTGGAGATAGTTTCATGTCTCCAAGAAAGATAATTTTGCATTAAGTTGAAGATTAAAGCAGTACAACTGAAAAGATTTCTTTTTTCTTTTTTTTGTTTATTGCAGTAACATTGGTTTATAACATTGTATAAATTTCAGGTGTACATCATTATACTTCTATTTCTGCGTAGATTACATCACGTTCACCACCCAAATACTAATTACAACCCATCACCACACACATGTGCCGAATTATCCCTTTCGCCCTCCTCCCTCCCCACTTCCCTTCTGGTAACCACCAATCCAATCTCTGTCTCTATGTGTTTGTTTGTTGTTGTTATTATCTACTACTTAATGAGTGAGATCATACGGTATTTGACCTTCTCCCTCTGACTTATTTCACTTTGCATAATACCCTCAATGTCCATCCATGTTGTCACAAATGGCTGGATTTCATCGTTTCTTATGGCTGAGTAGTATTCCATTGTGTATATATACATCTTCTTTATCCATTCGTCCCTTGATGGGCACTTAGGTTGTTTCCAAGTCTTGGCTATTGTGAATAACGCTGCAATGAACACAGGGGTGCATGTACCTTTACAAATTGGTGTTTTCAAGTTCTTTGGATAAATACCCAGCAGTGGAATAGCTGGATCATATGGTAGTTCTATCCTTGATTTTTTGAGGAGTCTCCATACTGTTTTCCATAGTGGCTGCACCAGTTTGCACTCCCACCAGCAGTGTATGAGAGTTCCCTTCTCTCCACATCCTCTCCAACACATGTTGTTTCCTGTCTTGTTAATTATAGCCATTCTGACGGGCATGAGGTGATATCTCATTGTACTTTTGATTTGCATTTCCCTGATAGTTAGTGATTTTGAACATCTTTTCATGTGTCTGTTGCCCATCTGTATATCTTCTTTGGAGAAATGTCTGTTCAGGTCTTTTGCCCATTTTTTAATTGGGTTGTTAGTTTTTTGTTGTTGAGATGCATGAGTTCTTTATATATTTTGGAGATTAAGCCCTTATCAGATGTATGGTTTGCAGATATCTTCTCCCAATTGTTAGGTTGTCTTTTCGTTTTGTTGATGGTTTCCTTTGCTGTGCAGAAGCTTTTTAGTTTGATGTAGTCCCATTTGTTTATTTTTTCTATTGTTTCTCTTGCCTGGTCAGACATGGTACTTGAAAATATGTTGCTAAGACCGATGTCGAAGAGCGTACTGCCTATGTTTTCTTCTAGAAGTTTCATAGTTTCAGATCTTACATTCAAGTCTTTAATCTATTTTGAGTTAATTTCTTCGTATGGTGCAAAATAATGGTATACTTTCATTCTTTTGCATGTGGCTGTCCAGTTTTCCAAACACCATTTGTTGAAGAGACTTTCTTTTCTCCATTGTATGTTCCTGGCTCCTTTGTCGAAGATTAGCTGTCCGTAGATGTGTGGGTTTATTTCTGGGCTTTCGATTCTATCCCATTGATCTGTGTGTCTGTTTTTGTGCCAGTACCATGCTGTTTTGGTTACTGTAGCTTTGTAATATATTTTGAAATCAGGGAGTGTGATACCTCCAGTTTTGTTCTTTTTTCTCAGGATTCCTTTAGCTATTCGGAGTCTTTTGTTGTTCCATATAAATTTTAGGATTCTTTGTTCTATTTCTGTGAAAAATGTTGTTGGAACTTTGATAGGGATTGCATTGAATCTATAGATGGCTTTAGGAAGTATGGACATCTTAACTATGTTAATTCTTCCAATCCAAGAGCACGGAATATCTTTCCATTTCTTTGTGTCTTCTTCAATTTCTTTCAGCAATGTTTTATAGTTTTCAGTGTACAGATCTTTCACCTCTTTGGTTAAGTTTATTCCTAGGTATTTTAGTCTTTTTGTTACAATTGTAAATGGGATTGTATTCTTAATTTCTCTTTCTGCTACTTCACTGTTAGTGTATAGAAATGCAACTGATTTTTGTATGTTGATTTTGTATCCTGCAACTTTACCGTATTCGTTTATTACTTCTAAAAGTTTTTTTGGATTCTTTAGGGTTTTCTATATATAAAATCATGTCATCTGCAAATAGTGAGAGTTTCACTTCTTCCTTTCCAATTTGGATCACTTTTATTTCTTTCTCTTGCCTGATTGCTCTGGCTAGGACTTCCAGTACTATGTTAAATAGGAGTGGTGAGAGTGGGCATCATTGTCTGGTTCCTGTTCTGAGAGGGATAGCTTTCAGTGTTTCACCATTGAGGATGATATTAGCTGTGGGTTTGTCACATATGGCCTTTATTATATTGAGGTACTTTCTTTCTATACCCATTTTATTCAGAGTTTTTGTCATAAATGGATGCTGTATCTTGTCAAATACTTTCTCTGCATCTATTGAGATGATCATGTGATTTTTATTCTTCATTTTATTAGTGTGGTTTATTACATTGATTGACTTGCGAATGTTGCATCCCTGCATACCTGGAATAAATTCCACTTGATCATGGTGTATGATCTTTTTAATGTATTGTTGTATGTGATTTGCTAGTATTTTGTTGAGGATTTTTGCATCGATGTTCATCAGTGATATTGGCCTGTAATTTTCTTTTTTTGTGTTGTCCTTGTCTGGTTTTGGTATCAGGGTAATGTCGGCTTCGTAGAATGAGTTAGGGAGCTTCCCCCACTCCTGAATTTTTTGGAAGAGTTTGAGAAGGATAGGTATTAAGTCTTCTTTGAATGTTTGGTAGAATTCACCAGGGAAGCCGTCTGGTCCTGGACTTTTATTTTTGGGGAGGTTTTTGATTACTGTTTGATCTCCTTACTGGTGATTGGTCTATTGAAATTCTCTATTTCTTCTTGATCCAGTTTTGGAAGGTTGTATGATTCTAGGAATTTATCCATTTCTGCCAGATTGTTGAATTTGTTGGTATATAGCTTTTCATAGTAGGCTCTTATAATCTTTTTTATTTCTGAGGTTTCTGTTGTAATTTCTCCTCTTTCATTTCTGATTTTACTTATTTGAGCCTTCTCTCTTTCTTTCTTGGTGAGTCTAGCTAAAGGTTTGTCAATTTTGTTTATCTTTTTGAAGAACCAGCTCTTGGTGTTATTAATTTTTTCTATTGTTTTTTTAGTCTCTATTTCATTTGTTTCAGCTCTGAGTTTTATTATTTCCCTTCTTCTACTGATTTTGGGCTTTGTTTGTTCTTATTTTTCCAGTTCCTTTAGGTGCATTGTTAGATTGTTTATTTGAGATTTTTCTTGTTTGTTGAGATAGGCCTGTATCGCTATAAACTTCCCTCTTAGAACCGCTTTTGCTGTATCCCATAAATTCTGGCATGTCGCATTTTCATTTTCATTTGTCTACAGGTATTTTTTGATTTCTCCTTTGATTTCTTCATTGGCCCAATCGTTGTTCAGTAGCATTTTGTTTAATCTCCACATATTTGTGGCTTTTCTGATTTTCTTCCTATAGTTGATTTCTAGTTTCATACCACTGTGGTCAGAAAAGATGCTTGGTATTATTTCAATCTTCTTAAATTTATATAGACTTGTTTTGTGGCCTAATATGTGATCAATCCTGGAGAATGTTCCATGTGCATTTGAAAAGAATGTGTATTCTTCGGTTTTTGGATGGAATGTTCTATATATATCTACAGGTCTATCTGTTCTAGTGAGTCATTTAAGGCCAATGTTTCCTTATTGATCTTCAGTTTAGATGATCTATCCGTTGGTGTAAGTGGAGTGTTAAAGTCCCCTACTATTATTGTGTTATTGTCTATTTCTCTTTTTACGTCTGTTAATAATTGCTTTATATATTTAGGTGCTCCTACATTGGGTGCGTAGATATTTACAAGTGTTATATCCTCTTGTTGGATTGTTCCCTTGATCATTATGTAATGCCCTTCATTGTCTCTTTTTACGGTTTTTGTTTTAAAGTCTATTTTGTCTGATATGAGTATTGCTACCCCAGCTTTCTTTTCATTGCCATTTGTGTGGAGTATCTTTTTCCATCCCTTCACTTTCAGTTTGTGAGTGTCTTTAGGTCTGAAGTGTGTCTCTTGTATGCAGCATGTATATGGGTCTTAGTTTTTTATCCAATCAGCCACCCTATGCCTTTTAATTGGAGCATTTAGTCCATTGACGTTTAAAGTAGCTATTGATAAGTATGTCCTTACTGCCGTTTTTTAACTTTTTTTCCCTCAGTGTTTTAGTAGTCCTTCTCTGTTCCTTTCTTCTTCTATACAGAATTGATGGTCTCTTTAGTTTGACCTCTGTCTGAAAGCTCTACTCTTTTACTCCCCTCCTCCCTCATTTTATGTTTTTGATATCATATCTAACCTCTTTTTTGTGCATTTGTATCCATTACCCTCTTATCATGGAAATAGATAATTTTTCCTATTTGTGGTCCTCTCTTTTCCCCTTAAAACAGTCCCTTTAACATTTCTTGTAGTACTGGTTTCTTGGTGACAAACTCCTTTAATTTTTGCTTGTCTGGGAAACTTTTTCTCTCTCCTTCCATTTTGAATGAGAATCTTGCCAAGTAGAGTATTCTTGGTTGTAAGTTTTTTCCTTTTAGCACTTTAAATATATCATGCCACTCTCTTATAGCCTGTAAGGTTTCTGCTGAGAAGTCAGCTGATAGCCTTATGGGGTTTCCTTTGTATGTAACTTGTCTTTCTCTTGTGGCTTTTAGGATTCTCTCTTTATCTTTAATTCTAGACATTTTGATTATGATGTGTCTTGGTGTGGGCCTCTTTGAGTTTATCTTGTTTGGTGCTCTCTGTGCTTCCTGTACGTGGATGTCTGTTTCCTTCCTTAGGTTGGGGAAGTTTTCATCTATTATTTCTTGAAATAGATTCTCTGCCCCTTTGTCTTGCTCTTCTCCTTCCGGGACACCTATAACACGGATGTTAGTGCACTTGATGTTGTCCCAGAGGTCCCTTAGACTGTCCTCACTCCTTTTAATTCTTTTTTCTTTTATCTGTTCAGCTTGGGTGATTTCTTCTAGTCTTTTGTCCAGCTCGCAGATCTGTTCTTCTGTATCCTCTACTCTGCTTTTGAGTCCCTCTAGTGAATTTTTCATTTCCAGTATTGTATTCTTCATTTCTGATTGGTTCTTTTTTATATCTTCCATTTCTTTGTTGACATTCTCACTGAGTTCATCTATTCTTCTCCCCAGATCAGTGAGCCTCCTTAACACTCTTTGTTTGAACTCTCTGTTGGGTAGGTTGCTCATTTCTGTTTCACTTAGTTCCTTTTCTGGGGTTTTGTCTTGTTCCCTTACTTGGAATGTATTCCTTTGCCTCGTCATTTTGCCTCTTTCCTTGTGCTTGTGTCTATGTAATAGGTAGGTCAGCTGAGTCTCCTGTTCTTGGATAGGTGACCTTATATATGTGATGCCTTAGGAGGTCTGCAGTGTGCTTCCCTCATTTCTCAATGTTCCAGGAGTGACCCCTATGAGGGCTATGTGTGTCCTTCTGTTGTGGCGGCTTTGCTCTCCCTATAGGCGCCCAGGGAGGCTGAGTTATGCTCCTGGCCAGCTGTTGTAATGCTCAGCTGTTTGTAGTTGTTGTGGGCCCTTCAGTCTCTTTATCGGGTGTGGGGAGCCCCAGCACAGTTGGCTGCAAGTTCTAATAGCACATTTGTGTTGCAGTATTTCTTTTAAGTGAGTAGGCCCCCAGCGTGGCAGGTTGTTAGGCTCACGGGCTTACAATTGCTAAGACTGGCAGCCTTTAGGTCTCTTGTCAGCTCTCTGAGGATTGTAGCTGGGTGGGGCTGGCCTCAGGCACAGGAGCACCCAATTGTTATAGGCTTTGGAAGGTGGGGCAAACCCCCTATGTGGGTCTTTGAGAAGTACAAGTCTTCTGCAGCTGACAAGCCCTGCTGCCCACAGGTCCACACACACAGTCAACACAGTCCTGCCCCATGTGCACGCCCCGACTTCCTGAAGTGGACCCAGTCTCTCCACGGCGGGAGCTCCACACACTCCACCACCAACCCACACTCTCCACCCACTTCTTCTGCATGCCCTTCCCCACTGAAGTGGGCTCAGTTGCCAGGCTGCAGAGAATCCAGTCACCAATCTATGCAGGCCCACAAGTTGCCTAAGGGCTTATTGTTGGGTGGGGCCAGTCCCTAGGGTGGGCTGCCTGCCCTGGCTGAGCTGGATTAAATCGGTGCTCTAGTGGGTGGGGCAGACCCTGGGCTAGCAGGCCCCAGGGAGAACTCCAATGGTGTCTGTGTCAGCATGCCCACACCAGGCCACAACAATGGCCACTGCCAATGTCCCAGTCCCTGGAGAGGTCTCATCTCTCACTGCAATGCACTCAGAGCCTATCAGGTGAGTCTCTTTCACCAAAGCACTGTGCACCTTTCTTTCTGGTATTTTTGGTTGCTGTCTGAAACGGGTGAGTTTGCATGTGGGCCCTTTAAGAGCCGGTTTTAATTTCTTTGTGAACCAACTTTTCTGGGGGTACTCCCCAAGTTTTAGTAGCAGGCAAAGTCACATATTATGCCACCGTCTCGATTGTGCTGGGTCCACAAAATGCCCCCAGCGGGGGCGCTCCCTGGCTCAGGGCCCCCTCCTCCAGGGAGGGCTGCGGACCTTTGGGCGGCCCCCCCGGGCGGCCATGAAGCTGGCGGCTTGTGATGGCAGTGTTTTTCCTCTCCAGAAGGGAGTTTCTGCCTCTTCCACCTCAATTAGCATTGTTGTTTGTTGCAGGAGTTCCTCTTATCCAGTTTTCATTTCTCTCTTGGGATAATTTTTCCATGAGTAGTTGTAAATTGGCTGTGTCCACAGGAGGAGGTGAGTTCAGAGTCTGCTTATGCCGCCATCTTGACTTCTCTCCCCTAGATTTATTTTTAACAGGGTAATTTTCCCCTAAATTCACAATCTGACAAATTGTAAAGGCCTAGAAACCATGATCAAGGTGTAAAATTTTCAAGGATAGAGGAATTTGTTTAGCATCGACACAATATTTGTTTCAATATGCATTTTTCATGGCAATCTCCTCTTATTGTACAGTTGTTTTTATGAGTTTAATAAAATTCCCTTCATGTTTGATACAAAGTATGATGGATTTGGGCCGGTGTATGATGCACTTAGCTCTTAGGCTACCATTTTGGATTAACTTCAGAACAAGTCTAAAAGAGACTCAAATTTTACTGTTTCAGGAAATGCTTCAGAAGATACCTTTCTGTGAGGGGCACAGAAGCCAATGAGATGAAAGTCATCCTTATTGAAATTCTCCAGAAATCTAAAAAACAACAAACTAGACACTTGTGTTGATGCTGGTTGATACTGCATCCTTTTCTCTGATTACATTATTAGGCCTTGACCTGAGATAAGGGGTTTTCACAGCGGTAGGATCAGTGTAAGCAGGGCAGAGCTAGCAGATAGGCAGCACCTAGGCTGTCCTGCTGGTTTCCTGTATTCGTAAGAGAGTTCCTCCATTGATCCCTGTACTCCTTTTCCCTGAACCCAGCTAAAATCTCAGGATCTTTCTCTTGGCTGGCGTCTATCACCAATCTATTGGATTTGACCTGTAAGCTGATCCCTATTTGCCATTCTTTACCTGCAGATAGCTGGAAACCTGAAGAAGGGGCCAAGTTTAACAAAATTTATCCTTAGAAATAAAAGAAAGAGCAGAAAGCTATTAGTATTTTAGGAAGTTGGGAGTTATAGACTAAGATTTGTCACTGTAAGACATTTGAAGGTTTGTTTGATTTTCCCAAAGATGTAGCCAGTAGAATACTGAAAGTGAAAAGGGCTTCCATGTGACCTCCTGGGATAGTTGGAAGGTGAGAACCTACCGAGTCACAATCCATGGCCAGGCTGGTGCATACACATTCCTTGAATTAGAGTGCACTGGGAGAGTTTTACAGAGGGTCCCAGAATTTGCAGCTAGGACGAAAGGGTCACATAAGGTACCAACGGGTTTTAGGAGCATATCAATGGCCAAGAGGAGGCATGAAAGTCCACAATAATTAGAGGCTGTATAAATGAATTCAACTGACTAGGTGATCTGATTAAAATTAGTCATATTAAATTCTAACTACCAGTCTTCTATATATAGAAAATTAGCTTTTCATACTGATCTTAAGTAACCCAAATATCCATCAGTTCCATGAGGGTACAAAAGAAGTAATATCAGTATTGATATTAGTATGAGGGTTAACATTACTACTGATAATTTATTAGTGTTAATAATCTTCTGGCTTCTTTGTTATACCCGCTGATAGGAGACTTTAGTGCTTCTCGTCTCCTGGAGGTTTTCCCATCTCCAAAAGCCTCCCCATCTCATGGTGTCACTCACAGCTGTTCAGGGTCTGGTCTTCCTTGCTCTCCTGTTCTACTTCCTTTTTTTTTTCATTTCCTTTTTTTTAACAGTCAGTAATTATCATGTAGTTACTTTATGCCGGAGGATACTGTGATCAGGGCTTGATAAGCACTATCTGAGTTGATCTCCTTGTTGAGACTATGGTGCAGGTGCCACTTTTATCCTCAGTTTATATGGGAGGAGACAGAGAGTTAAGAGTTGTTGTTAAGCAACTGAGCTAAGGTCACAAAGATAGAGTGTAATGAAATCAGGACTACTACTAGAGTCTTTCTAAGGCCAAAGCCAGTGCTTTCTGTGGCTACCACATCCAGCCCATTGATGAAGATGTCTCCCCATAGTCATTGCTACAGAGCCTGGAGGGGATGGTCTCTGCCAGGGCTGCTCCCTCTCAGTGTTCCTCCAGGCACAGCTCTTTTCTACTCACGAGGGTCCTCAGAATGGTCTGACCCACAGTCAGACTCCGAGCTCCTGAGGGAACCATTGTTGTGCTCGTAGACACCAGGCTCCAAAGCCTTTCAGAAAAACAGCTCCTTTGAGTTCTCCTTCTAATTCTTTCTCATGTCCTCCTCCAAGCCCCAGTACGTACAAAGAAACAGCCTAACAGAAAAGCCTCCTCTCTCCTGCCTCTTAGCTTAGCACTCTTATGAAAACAGATGTCTAGCCCCTAAGATCAGAGAATAATGAGACATGGAAATTCCATGTTGGACCCAGCTGGCATGCTGTTACTTCCATAAGGGAGCGCCCTCTTTCCACATGGGCCTTCCACGTACTGCTGTTCCTCTAGAGTCATGGCAAACTAAGTGATGGCTTGAACATTTAGATGCTATGACACAAGTGAAATTACCAAAAAGGGAGGAGTTAAGTCAAAGGAACTAGATCCAGGTACTCTTTCAATGGATTTTTGATGAACATTTGGTTAATTTTGAGCAGTTTTGTGGGAGAGTTGGGTGTACATGTACTGTCCATTACAAAAGGTGAGATATTTCTACAAGGAAAATTTTATTCTCTTAGTTGTATCTTTTTTCAGGTGTTTCTGGGTACTGATTCTGCCATCTCTCCATGAGTTAAAAAGCTTTGTTTGAAACATAAATATCTTAAGTGGAGCACACAGTTTCTACTGTGAGTTTTTCCAGATGGTGATGAAAGGTGCAAATATTAAAATGCAGTGGTGTAACAAAGACTTAGTTACTCAGGTCCAGTGACACTCTTCCAGGAATGAACATTGTCACAGCAACTCTGTTCCCTGAACAGAGACTCTTGGTGGCCAAGGACAGGCTGAGATAGACTACATCTGTTCCTGTCCTGGGGCCACCTTGGTTCTGAAAGCATTTTGTGGCTTTTGCTAAACAAATGGGCTTCACCTGACTATGTGTGTATGGGAGGGGAAGGGAGACAGGGAAGAGAATTGTTTAAAAAGTAGCCACAAAAACTACAAAACAGTTGAAACACGGGTAAAAGAACAAGAGCCAAGATACTAAGAAGGATGTGTTGAAATGAAAAATACGTGTAAGAGAACATCCAAGGTAAGGGAAATTGCTGCACCTGGGCACAAAATGTGGTTGTCAGATAATGATGTACGACAAAAAGAGCTCATGGTGACTTTAACTGATTTTATTATTATTTAAAAGAAAGAGTATTAATATATCAGGAAATATAGACTGTTCTTGTTACATAATCTTAAGTGATTTGTTACAATGATATTTTACTTCATTTATTTACTTTTTTATTCTCAATTTAACTCCAAGAGGTAAAGGATGTGTCTATATATTTTTTTTGTCTATGTAGTTCTAGTAAAAAATAGATAATGTCTAGAAAAGATATTTGTTACATGAATAAACAATATAATAAAATACAGGCATATATAGTTAGCAGATGTATAAAAATACAGAAGTATTATACAAAGGGCTTTTCTAATATATTTAAAGACAATGGTAAATTGTACATCTGGGAAAGTATTTCTATGGAGCATCAAAGTAATATAATCCAGGTTAAAGTTTTTAGATGCTCTGACTTATTATGGGGACAAAGCTTAGAAATAGAAGAAATTTATATTAGTTAAATCATCATAAATCTCACTTTCTTGGGGGAGATGTTTGTCAAGATTTTGTTACCGTGTAAGGGGGAAGTTGTCTGCCCACCACAAGACACGCCAGTAGTCAAAAGGCAAGGAGGCAGGAGAGAAAGGACTTTTTATTACAGTTTGCTAGCAAGAGGGAAGATGGCCAGCTAATGTCCAAAAGAACCATCTTAAGGAGGGTGCAGACTCTTGAAGCAGTTATATGGGCCTGTGGGTTACAGGAGAGGAGGTTAGGAATGTTGACACTCTGGTATTACAGGCTGGGAGTGGCCACACCAGATAGACTCTGTCCAAGGGTCATTGCATTCCTAAGGAACTCAAAAGAACAAATTTATCATCCTATCACAGCTGGGAGGTACATGCAGAAGCAGGGGTCATAAAATCTACACAGTAGTTAGATCTCCTAGAGGGTGCGTATCCAGCTGGGTTAGTTAGTCAGAAGTCATTCAAAGTTACAACCATATTGTAACAAGGTTGACTGTTCCCTTATGTCAACCTTGTGTTGAGCCGGTATCAATTTGGACAGTAAGTAATTGAAGGTTGAAATCATAAGTGAGTACTTAAGGTATAGCTCTTCTTTGTTTTTGACTGAAAAGAAGTCTATATAATTTAGATTCTAAGCACATAGAGAACAAGGATATTTTTGTATAAAAAATAACTTAAATTAAAAAATATTCAAAATAAAATTCTTGCCCATATGGAAGACCATGTACCAGCTTGGCTAGACTATTGGAGAATATTTGGAGGCAAGGTCAAAACCAAATTTTGTAAAACATGGTTTTAGTTCCTCTCAAATGCTAATGAAAGCCTTGATGTTCTGCTACACAGAGTAAATAAGCAGAGTTGGTAGATTTAGAGAACAGGTCATGATTATAGGTTGTGGAGTCAGGTGACTTGGGGTTGAGGGAGCTCCTACCAGCTGTGTGACCTGGTGCTAGTTAGAGAGAATACACAAACTTCACTAAGCTGGTGTGAAGATAAGAAGATGACAGGTTACACTCTTAGCATGGAGCATGGCACACAGTAGGTGTTCCAAAGGTAGTTATTATTATTTCTCTGGGAAAAAATTAACATGGTTAGAGAAATAAACATGGTTAGAGAAAAATTTGAACCTGCCTAGACCCTGGCAAAGGGACAAAATACAAAGAGTTAATCTTTAGAATACTTTTTTTTTAAGTGAAACTCATATAGATAGTAGAGTCTGCTCAAAATACTAATTTTGGATTTCAAATAAAAAATATATATTAATTGAGCTGTTCTTATCCAAGTAGGGCCATGTCATCTGCAAAATAGAATTTGCGTGTTGCCCAGCTGCTCCTGTCTGGAAGGCAGGGATCAAGTCTCCTAAAAGCTGGACCAGATTACTTAAAATTAAAAAGCTAGAGGAGTAAGAAACATCTTGGCTTGATGACATTTAAAATGTGAATTTGCTCTTTCAAAAGGCCATTTCTGTTCATTGTTTTTCAAAATGGTGTGATCAAGGTTTGAAGTTGTGTCCAGAGTCCGCCTGATGTGAATGTCCTGAGTCACAAGTATAGCTTTTCTTCTGTGTTAAGGCCAAAATGTTTTCGATGAGGATATACATCTCTGAAATGATAGTATAAAACTTCTGGGAAATGATTCCATGCACAGTAAATACTGTTATTGCCGTAGAAGTGCTTGGGCAGGTTTGTAAGACGTGGAGAGGCAGTCAGTCCAGGACTCACAGAGATGCCAGGGCTGCGTGTGGAGCAGACTATAGAGCAAGGCTGCTTTGTGGTTGTCTCCCCATGCTGTTGGCCATGTGTCCCTAACCATCAGCTCCTTACCTTGACTCTTTTTAGATTTTTTCGTGCTTCCTGTTTGGGGAAGAAGCCATTCCAAAACAGGCTCACTCTGGCCCTTGAGACAGAAGGAAGCAGGATATGGAGCAGGATAGGGAGGGCAGCAGGGGCTTAGAAAAGCAGAGGCTGGGAGGCAGATCCTGGCATAAAGTGCTGATAACTACTTAGCAATGAACTCTTTTGATAAGATATCATCAGTTGAAATTCTAGGCAAGTTACTATGAAATTTTACTGGTTATATTTGCCCACTTTACAACCCTATTTTGATACCTACTGAGCTGGTATATCATTCAGGATTCAATCAGAAAAATAGAACCACTGTATTAAGGGCTTTGTTATAGAGATGACTTCTGTAATTATGGGAACTGGTTAAGCAGTCTCTGTAAGGCTGTTGCCTTCACATCTGATGCTGGAGATTGTAGCCTACAGGAAGTCAGTCAGGAAGGACATGATAACTAAAATCGAACCAACACAATCACATACATAAACGTCAACACTGTTGTCTCAAGATTATGTAAAATGGTGGTCATCTAGATGACTCAGAATATGCTTATTTTTCCAGGTTATCAACACAAATTAACTTTAAGAAAATTTTAAACCTCTGAGAATTAGTCTGAAACCCTTAGGAGTTTGTGGACCCCTAGTTTGAGAAACATTGTTACAATGGAGAAAGTAAAGAGTCAGGCAGACTGGATTCAAATCCTACCCTACTACTTATTAGTTGTGATATTGATAAGTTCTTAAAATCTCCATGTCCCTGTTTTCTCATCAAAAAATAGAAAGTAATATACATATATAATGCATTGATTGGAAAAATTCAATGAGTAATTCACTAATTCAGTAAATATTTATTGAGAATTTATAATGTGCAAGCACTCTTCTAGGCCTGGGACATATAACAATAAGCAAAAGTGCAGAGTATTCCAGTAAATGGACACAGACAAAAAATTATATATATATATATATAAAATGCTAGGTGATAATATGAACTAAGAAGAAACAAAGCATAAAATAAGTCTAGGAGACAGAGAATGAAAGGGAGGTACTATTTTATAAAAGATAATCAAGGAAGCTGTATTAGCTATCTATTGCTGAGTAAAAAATTACCCCAAAAGTTAGTAGCTTAGAACAACATACCTTAATTATCTCAGAGTTTCTGTGGCTCAAGAATCTGGACATGGTTTAGCTTCAAGACCTCTCACAAGATTGTAATCAAGGTTTCTACAAGGGCTGAGGGCTCATCTGAAGATTTACTGGGGAACGATCCACTTCCAAGCTCACTTTATGGTTGTTGACAGGATTTAGTTCCTCAACAGCTATTGGACTGAGGGATTCAGGTTCCTGCAGACTGTTGGCTGAAGGCTGCCCTCAGTTCCTTGTCACATGGGCCTCTCCAACATGGCAGCTTGTTTCATCAAAGCCAACAAAAGAGAGAGTCTGCCAGCAAGAGGGAAGTAACAATCTTTGTAACCTAATCATAGGAGTGACATCTCCTCAACATTGCCATATTCTATTGGTTAAAAGCAAATTATTCAAGGGAGTCCCCTTAACTTAATACAAGTTATAATATAAGGTAAGTCCCCTTAACCTTATAGAAGGTTATGAATACCAGGAGGTGGGACTCTTTGGACACCATCTTAGAGGCTGCTTGCCACAGAGAGCATCTCTGAAGAGAGAATATTTGAGTGAGTGCTCAGTTAAGTGAAAGAGTGAGCCTTGTGTATAATTTAGGGAAGAGCTTTCCCAAGCAGAAGGAATAGTAAGTGAGAAGAATTTGAGGTGACAGTGTCCTTGATGTATCCAAGGGATAGAATGGAAGCCAGGGTTGCCGGAGCAGAGTGAGGGAGGTGGAGGGTGATGGTTAAGAAAGTTAGAGAGGCCAGTTCATGTGGGGTCTTGTAGGTCATGGGAAAATCTTTGAATTTTATTCTGAATGAGAATAGAAGCTATTAGAAGGTTAAGGAGTGGAGTCACATGAAATGATTTACCTCTTACAAGACTGCTGCTGTGGGGTTGGTCGTGGGGAAATAGAAGCAGAATCAGGGACACCAGATGAGAGACTAAGGTAATGGTCTAGGTGAGTAATGAAGGTGGCTTGCAGAAGGGAGACAATAGTGACTAGAAAATAGAAAGCTTTCCATCAACATCAGCTATAGAGTTATTATTGCCTTTAATCAGTTCAGTGTTTAAAAGGCAGATGTTATGTTCTACCACCTTACCCTCAAAGCCTATTGGGCCTGGGGTAGAGCCTCAAATCTATATTTAGAACAAGTTCCCCAGGCAATACTTAAGCATATAATGGTTTGAGAATCAAGGATCTAGGAAATAAAGGCAACCCCTTGGAGACTTGGGTGGTTCTCTCCTGAAGAATACAGGGACAGTGCAGCAGAGAGGAGTATAGCAGAGTCATACTTTCCCATAGTCACTCTCCCCAGTTCCCATAAAGAGAGAGCAGAGTGGTGGGATGTGTTTATTTTTTTTGCTTAATTTCTCCAGGTAACTCGCTGAATTCACGCCTACAAATGTGCCTCTTTCAATCACACTTCAGGGGTGTCTTAAAAAAAAAAGTTGCATAAATTACCAATATAGATATTGGAAACCAATACCTATGAAAGAATTATGCTTCTCTGGTATAGTCTTGACAATGTAACAGATTGTGTTTGACACATTGTTAATGACATGAAAGTTTGAAAAATGGCTTAGATGTGTGATAAACTAGGCATGCTGCTTGAACAGCTCACTCTTACTGATAAGATGCAAAATCATGCTCGGTCAAGCCATTGATGTTTGTTTCTGGCTTTTCCAGTGTGTGTATGTATTGGGAGGGAAGCTTTGGTTCTTTAAATAATAACACCTCAGTTCAAGGGCACATGATCCTTTAGAAATCATGCTTTCCTCTTTTCCTCAATCCACTCCCATTTTATATATTATATTTAAATTTTCCTTTGTAGCTAGAAATTTTAAGGATAAAAAGATCTTTCACCCACTCCAGAACACCAGACCCACTCCTTAGATTTAACTAATATCAAGTTTCTTGTGTATCCTTTTAGAAATTTTCCATGTATAAACACAGGTCTCCTTGTTTATCCAAATAGAAGCATAATATATACACTATTTTATATAGTGCATTTTTGTCTATAATATTTTTTTCCTCTGAATAGTTAAATACATTTTTCCTTTGAATAAGAAAACACATTGTGAAAAAGATTCAGACATCAAAAAAGGGGAGAAAGTGTAAAGTAAGTCTCCTTCCTACCCAGTTATCCTGAAAGTCCCAGTTTCCCTCCCCTGAAGAAACCCCTTCTTACCAATTTCTTGGGCACCCTTCTAGAGATGGTACATGCACGTACATGGATGTATCCATATCATCCTTTAGATTATGTGCTATATTTTAAAATCACTTAGTACTTTTGTGCATCTGGGTAGGAGACAAACTGTGAGTAAGTAAATGTGAGGCACCTCTCTGCCTGCTCCAGAAGAGAATAATGGCGCCTGGTTTAGTAGAACTGAAGATCAAACAAGAATCCAAGCATGTGAACTCCCCAGACATGTGCAAGGAGTTGGGGGAGGTTTTTACTTCAGCAGAGGCTTGGCCTGAAGAAGTAGAGATGAAGGGAGCTCTCCACGACCTTAGCCTGGACCGGAAACAGATTAAGATGCAAAAACCAGTCTGACCTAATGAGATTCTAGAACAGAAATAGACTGGCATCCTGTAACCAGATAGAAGGTCTGGTCTCCTAACCCAGCTCCATTTGACTTTGCTTGTCATTACCATCGATGTGCAGTTGGTGTCCAGACAATTAGCTGGATGACAGCCTTTCTGAATGTGATGAAAACTTAGCTGATTTTCTTTCTTTTTTTTTTTTTTTAAAGATTTATTTATTTTTTTATTTTCGCCCCAAAGCCCCAGTAGATAGTTGTATGTCATAGTTGCACATCCTTCTAGTTGCTGCATGTGGGACGCGGCCCCAGCGTAGCTGGAGAAGCGGTGCGTCGGTGCGCGCCCGGGATCCGAACCCGGGCCGCCAGCATCAGAGAGCACGCACTTAACCGCTAAGCCACAGGGCCGGCCAGATTTTCTTAAATGAAATAAAAATAATTATTACCACTTGTAAGAATCTTAGTGGGAGGAGGTAAATGGTGGATCTTAGTGCTAATGGTGCTTCCAGAAACAGCTTTTAAAACCATAGAGGGCCAAAGTGAAAGCAAGAGGGGCATGATGCTGCTATTCCATGACCCAAATTCTGAGATTACAAGTCTCAATGGGAAATACTCTCTGAGTCCATCCTTCCCTTCCCCGTACTCAGGTTATTGTTCTTTCCCACTGGAATCAACAGCCTAGGGTACAGTGAGCTCTTAATTATACACATCATCAAATACATTCTGTGGGGAAATTGGTGTCCTATCAGAATAATGTAAATACCTTGAATTCTGAGAACTTACATTCCAATAGTTACCACTTTCTTGTAAGTGTAGGTAGTAGTCACAAGAAAATAAGATTTGAAGATGACAAAGAGAAATCCTCGGTGGAGGCTTGAGTTCTGATTGCCTCCTGGGTCAGACAATTTTCCTCACAGGATTGTCTAAAGGGGCTATTGACTTACTTTCCTAAGTTTGTAAATTAGCCCATAAATCATAGGAAAGAATATACCCAGAGTTTATTTCTTAAGCCAAAGAGTGAGTGAGAAAGAGAGAGAGAAAGGTTAAAACATTAGTTATTGATTTTTTGGGAGGCAAAATTAATAGTGGTTTCTTCTTCTCCACATTTAAATCCATGTCCTAACTATAACCTTTCTTTCATTGAAAAGCCCAAGAAACGCATGCAGAACCTTGGGATTACTTCTTTGATTGAACCAGTTAAGTCAAAATATTATTCTTCATGGAAGGTTGGATTGGTATTTGGACTGCTGATGGGAAGTTTTCCATTTCGGCTGTTGCCCCTGGGAGCGCTGGCTCAGCCGTGAGCAGCCCTTCTCTCCTCAGGGAACCAGAGTTTCAGAAGGAAACCTGATTAGAATAGACAAACTGTGGCTGGTAAAGCCCGTGGACACTTTATAAGTTTTAATATGTGACAAAAAGGAGACTCAATTACTTTTTGACCCAATATTCTTACTAGAAGTGATGCTTACACATGATACATTGTAGTTTTTCTTATAGACATTTACATTAACTTGTATAGGGGAAAAACATTGAAACACATTTCATTGTTTTAAAGTCATTTTTGCAGAAGTCTTTGTTTTACTGTTTCTGTTTTCTCTTTCAGAAGATATGTGAAAATGGGTTGATATTTATGTGATTTAGTAGTTGGAAAACAAGCTTGTTTACAGCAATACAATGGAAAAGAGGGATTTCTGTCCAGTTGCCTACATATTCTGTGCTAGTGGTCTTCCTGTTTCTATAGATGCTCATTTGTTATGCTCATTCTTTCCAAGTAACTTCTGTCCATTGTCCATAAGTTAAAGGAAGCAGATTTAGGTTTATTATAAAGATGCATTCAGACATCTGATAGGCATTAATCTCACTATGATGATTGAAAGGTAAGACCGGTAAAGTTGGTGCCTGGAAACAAGCTTTGGGCCAAAATAAAAGCCTGCAGAGCAACCCTCAGTAGCATTGTCCTTCCTCTGAGACGGTGAGACTTGGCCTCATCACAAGAGTCATATTCATCTTCTTAAGCAGTTTCTCAATATTATTTAGACACCAAATTTTAAGTGAAGGGCAAGGTCCTAGATCCCAGTTGTCCTGAGTAAGGATGTTTTTGGTTCAACTGGTGACTTAGTCTGTGGTTGAGTAAATAGCTAGAGTGAGCACCCTGGAAATACCTACAGCTTGACTTTCCATGATGCAGCATCTCTAGGCAAAACAGGGAAATGAGAGCCTTCTCTGTTTAGAGTTGGCTTTTACTGTGGTCATTATTTGGCTGAGCTGATCATCTTTCCTTTGAGCCACTGTATAGTATAGATAGATCTCAGTCATGAGCTAAGCTAAAGTCATACATTTCCAGGAATGGAAATGAGCCCATTGTCACTAGTTCATGCTCAGCATCATTGTTCTTGCTAACTTGTTCCATTTCAGAAACATTCAGTGTATCTTCCCTTTATGTGCCAGCCGCTGAGTTGGGGGACGTGTGATATCTCAGTCTTTATGAATGGCCTTTTTCTTAGGAAAGAATAAAATAATTTCTAGTAAACATCTAGATGTGTTTTATTTTTGCCTCTTGGAAGACTATATTATTAGTTTTCCCCCTCTGGTATATGGTATCAGTTTTATTATTGTCAGCATATTTATTATATTGATATTGATCATTCTATAAATTTTATTGAGTCTATGTTTTTTCGGAATGTTTTGATACTCAGTTCGCTCTGTCTGTACTTATAACATTTTCCTTTGTTTCTGCTTTAGTTGTGATCCAGACAATAGATTGTATTGTCTTAATTCCTTGAAATAGTTTGATCACAAAATTCTCATTCACTTATACATAGTATACCCCATACATATGCTCCCTGAAGGCATTCTGTAAGTTATGCTAGATATTGATAAAATATGTTTTTGCATATTATATAGGCTTTAGTTCAAATCTCATAGGCCCTTGGAATAAGAAACGCACTGAAAAGTATTGCCAGAGCATCAATAGCTTAGTCGAGTTTCAAATACTAATCCGTATTTTAAACCTTGTTTTTTTATTCGTGGGCTTGCAGTTGACTGTGTACCTTTGAGTTTACATTACGATTCTTCTTGTATTGTAGAATGAGAAATCATATCTTGCTCTCCCTGATTCCCTCCCCCTTCTACCCCACTTCTAGGCCCCAGCAAGTATCAGCTGTTGAAACGAGAGGGGGTGGCGAGTTCCTGGATGGGGGACCTGTACATCTGCTTGTTTCTGTTGTCCCCAGTTGTATCAATGAGCCATTGCAGCCTGACTTGTCTTTCCATTTGGATACTGTAGTTTTGCTGAGTCTTCTCTTTTCTTCATTCAGTCACCACGTCCTGATGATTGTCTCTTTTAAATGCCTCTGATGTCCTTCTTTCCCTCCATTCCTGCTGTCGTTCCTTTGGTAGAAGGCCTATTCACGATACATCTTGAATATTTCAATAGCCCCGTGTTCGTGTATTCATTCAACAACATTTTGCTGACTGCCTTCTTGTGTCAAGCCCAGACTGTGCCCTGGGGATACAGTTATGAAAGAGACAGCACGTGTTCTGAAGGGCTCTCAGTCTATGGGGAAGGCAAACATGAAAACAGAGAAAGCACAATACAATTGGGTGAAGTGCTATAATTAGGGTGGAAACAAGTGTTTCAGAAGCCCAGGGGAAGAATTTGAATTTCCTATCAATTGAACTTGCAGATTTTACACAAATTATAACATCTTAACTAAGGAAAACTTTATAGTCCTGCCTCCTGACTGCTCTGCCCATCTCCAGTTTTTCACCTTTTCTGTTTGCTCTTGGACTAAATTTTCTAAAAGGTAAATCTGATCATACCTCTCTCCTCAAAGGCTGTCTGTGACTTTCCCACCACATACAGATTGAAGTCCCAGCATTATTTAAAACCAGAATTTACATCCATGATTCATATCTAACCCTGAGTCCACTAGTTCCCCTCTGTGCCCATCCCCGTCATTCTCATCCAGTGCATGAAATGCAACACCCTTCAATTGTTTACTCACCTCACCAATCTCATCTTCCAATAACTTGATGCTTCCTCCCTGACTCATCTTCATACAGTGAGTCTATTCTGCCCTGAGGAAGCTCTAACCTACTGTAAACCCACCATTTTAACTCATACTTTTTTCACATAATTCTTCCTGCTACTACTTTGTTTAAGTGAAAACCATCGTTCTTTCCAGAGACCCCATCTTTCTTGCAAACCTTTTGAAAGGAGGCTTCTCTCTTTTCCCCACATGGTCCATAGCTCATGTAGTGGCTAGGATAGCAAGAGAGGGCTCAGCATTCTCTCCTAAGCCTACTATCAGACCTGTACCCTGTTATAAAATCTTTCTTTCTCTTTTTCTCTCTTTCTCTTCCTCCATCTCTCTCTCTCTCTCTCTCTCCCTTTGTCCTTCTCTCCCTCCCTCACTCTCTTCCTTCCTTCCTTCCTCTCTATCTTTCAAATGTGACATCTATGTGTACCTTCTCTTTCTTTCTCTCCCTCCTTGTCACTGTCATATCTTTCATTTCTCTTCTATGTATTTTGAAGACTTTGCTTCTCACAGTTTCCACAAAATCAGTCACTGCACCAGCAGGGTACAATTTAGAATGCTGAAATAAAGAAATTCTCCAAATCCATGGCTTAAATAAGTTTAAAGTTTATTTCTATTGTATAAATATCCAAGTAGGTGGTCCAGGGCCAGCATGGAGCTCGATAGAGTTGAGGATACAATAGAGTCCAACTCCATTTTAGATGTTTGACTAACAGCTTTCAAGCCCCACCCTTTTCTCTTTCCCTTTTGCTACACATCTGGGCAAGCTCTCACTCCACTGGCACCAGTAGGAAGTTCAAACTACACAAGCCCTGGCCAGCTTGGCAACCCTCACTTCATCCCCAAGTCCTAATCACAATAAAAACCAAAGCCACTTACTCTTCCCTTTGCTCAAGCCATTTTGGACCTGTTTGAGTGCCTGCTCTGCTCTCCCCAGAAAGCCTCATTATGTGAGTAACAGACATTTTCATATCCTGTGGGTGTGTGTATGACATCATCAGTCTTGACATCTGAATCAATTTTAGAGGGAGGAAATGGATCCTACACTCTGCTGAACAACCACAAAATAGGGACCTGAATTCCTTCAATCATGCAATTTTGCCATTCTCCATAAGCAGTTTCCATTGAGTGATCCAATATGGCTGCTCCAGCTCTTGCCATCACATTCACATTCCAGTCAATGGAAAAGAGAAAAGAGGAAGGGATGTACACATAATTTATCTTTAAGATCATGACCTGTAGGTTGCACACATTATTTCTATTCGTGTTCCATTGGCCAGAACCTAGAAGCATAGCCACAAGCACAGATTCAGCACAGGAAGCTGAGAAATGTAGTCTTTAGCTGGGCAGGCATGCCAAACAATCTATAGCTTTATAAGAAAGAGAGAATAGGTGTTAGGAGATAACCAACAGTCTCTGCTACACTTGCTTAACTGTTGGAAGGCAGGCAAATTACTTAACTCTTGCAAAACAAGGAGAAAATAGTCTTTAGGGGCATTACAAGAATATGCAAATTAAGTTTGTATTCCTAGCCTAGTGACTGGCACACCATAGGCTCATTATAAATAGTAACCGTTGCCATTATTATCAAATAATATTTAAAATATTACTTATATTAACAATATGAATAATAGTAATATTTTTCTCTAAGATAAATTTTGTCATCATCATGGGAAAACTCAGTGTCCCTGTGGTGGACTAATATTCAAATATTTATCTTTTCTTGATTTTGAGTTCCAGTTGCCTTCATCTCTGTTCTGTTTGATCAATCCAATGTCACTACCACACTCTGTCTCTTGTTCTTATCTAGAATGTCTATGTTGTAGTAATTGCTGACTCTAATATCTACTCCTAATCTTAACCAACTAACCAACATTTTTCTATTCTTTCCTTATACTTTTCCATCCTTCTATTCTTCTACCCTCTCATTCTTTCTTCCTTTTATCCTCCTATTCTTTTTTCTTTCCAATTTTAATAGTTTCTTATCACTGCTCAATTATATTTCTATTTTTTTCCTCACCTAGCTCCCTTTCATAGTCTCTTCAGCGGCTAGAATTACTAGTTTCCACACAACTCTTATTGTACAACTTCATCATGCTCAATAGATGACCACTTTGTTTTAAGGAATAGAGGGCTCATTAGGAAATAATTATTGCCTATCTATTCCCTTTCTCTCTCCAAAATCAGTGAAAATCTGTTTCTCCTCCTCTCCAAAGCTCATCTCCTTATCTAATTTCTTCTCAGGCATTTATCCCTTGGGAGACCTTTTATTTCCAATTCATTTAGCCAGTCCAAGTCCATCATCTTTTCTTCTCAGAAGGTGTATGTCTTAGTCCATTGGGCTGCTATAATAAAATACCACAGATTGGGTAGCTTATAAAAAATAGAAATTTATTTCTCTGGGAAGTCCAACATCAAGGTGCCAGCGTGGTCGGATTCTGGTGAAGGCCTTCTTCTGGTTTGTAGACTGCTGACTTCTCACCATGTCCTCACATGGCTGAAGGGGCTAGGAAGCTCTGTGGTGTCTCTTTTATAAGAACATTAATCCCACTCATGAGGGCTCCATCCTCATGACCTAAAGCACCTCCCAAAGGCCCCACCTCCTA
The DNA here is from genome assembly GCF_057802395.1 of Ceratotherium simum simum. NCBI lineage: Eukaryota > Metazoa > Chordata > Mammalia > Perissodactyla > Rhinocerotidae > Ceratotherium > Ceratotherium simum. Next base: position 70,203,131 of record NC_141909.1, on the reverse strand, counting down.
ATACCACCACAGAGGAGATTTCAACTTATAAGTTTTGGGGGGACACAAATATTCAGACCATAGCAATATATTAATTATCTGTTGCTGTGTAACAAATTGTCCCAAACTTAGTGACTTAAAACAAAAACATGTATTATCTCACAATTTCTGTGGGTCAGAAAGCTGGACACAGCTTTGGGTTGCTCAGAAGGCTGTAATAATACAGGCTGTAGTCTCATCTGAGGCCAAGGGAGGAACCTCTTCCAAGCTCCCTTACATGGGAGGGAGACCTTAGGTCCCCACTGGCTGTTGGGCTTAGGATCTCAGCTACTCACCACATAGGCCTCTCCATAGGACAGTTCACAATTTGGAGGATGGCTACCCCCAGAGCAAGTAAGGGAGAGAGAGAACAAACAAGATAGAATATGCGGCCTTGTGATGACCTAATCTGAGAATTGACATCCTATCACTTTTATCATACTCCATTTATTAGAAGCAAGTCATTAGGTCCAGTCCACATCAAAGGAAAGGAGATTACACAGGGTGTGGATATCAGGAGGTGGGGATCATTGGGAGCCATTTGAAAAGCTGTCTACTAAATAAGATTTTATATGCCTTCTTTTTCATCAAGCATCCTGAAAGAGTAGTCCAGGTCCACTGTTTCTAATTCTCTCTCATCCCACTGAAGTCCTGTTTCTGTCCCTGCTACTGTTCTTATGTGGCCCCACTAAAGTCACCAATGGCTTCCTAATTACCAAATCCAGTAGGCAATTATTTTGTCTCAGATTATTCTGATTTTTTGCAGAATTTTACAATTTGATATAACTGACCACTCCTTCCTTCTCTAATCTCTTTCCTTTGGCTTCCCTGACATAATTCCTTCTTGGTTCACTCATTCCCTAGTCTCCTCTCCTTTCATTATCTCCTTACATGATGATATCATCCGGGGTTTGTTCTCAGCCGTCTTCTCCCCATTCTTTCTACTCTTCCTGAGGAATCTCATTCACATCCTCGGCTTCAGCTGCCTTACACATGCTGATGACTCCAGCCCAAATTTCTCTCTGTCCTCAAGACACATATATCCTAATGAACTGCCAAATGACCATCCTACCCTTGACATCAGAAATCTAATATGTCCTCATAACTTTTCCCCCCACTCTCCTACTCTTGATTTTCTCTCTTGATGGACTGCACTGTCATCCATTCTATTGCTCCAGCCACGACTGTGGGAGTCCATCTAGGGTCCTCTCTCTCCCTTCTCACCACGAGGTGGCTGAGTGTTGTCCATTTCATACCCTCTCCTGTGATTTAAACTGGCTCCCTCCTCCCTGTCTCCACCGCTGCTTTTGCGTGTTCAGCCCCTCATTATTTCTCTTCTGGATTACTAAATTATCTCCCTGCCTTCCAACTCCTTCTCTCCCATCTATCCTTGACACAGCTGTCAAAGTGATCTTTCTAAGATGCAAATACGATCACATCATTACCCTGTTTAAAAATCCTCCAGTGGTTCCCTGTCCTCTATCAAATCAAATCTAAATGCCATGGCATGCAATGATTGGGCCTCTGTCTCACTCTTTTCCTATTTTTTCCCTCTCATTCTCCTGTAGGTATTCCACGCTTCAGTTCTACTGAACTACCTGTGATTCATTGACCTGTGTTTTCTTGTCTCTATTTTTTGGGCACATGCTCTTCCATTTGTATTGAATGACCTTCCCCTATGGGACTAGCTAACTCCTAGTCTCCTTGAGGCCCAGCTCAAAAGTCACCTCCAGGAGTCTTCTTTGAGACAGCTTCTCCCAGTCAGACTCTTTTTGCTTCTCTTCTTTATGTTTCCATCACACTCTACTCAAACCCATATTATAGCACTTACCTCACCAGGTTATTGATTTCTTGCTGTGTCATCTAAGAGAATGTGAGCATGTGAACTCCTTGCAGGCAGGTACACGTGAGCCCTCCACCCTCTGAGCCCTCCACAATGCCTGGTTCATAGGAGTCATTAAATAAATGTTTGATGAGTGAATAAATATACATTCAAGGCCCTCAAGCCAAACTGACATTCCCATCCACTCACCACACCTTTCTATCTCCTTCTCTGAGTTCTAGCTTTTTCTCACCCCCATGCTGGCAACCAGGACAACCTGGTTTTATTTGTCAACAAATAAAAGAGTTTTTTAGCAGGTAGAAATATGGCTATATTCATCAAGTTGGAAAATTAACAGCAATATTGTTATAGTTGTTGTTGTTGTATTTATAAATAAAAGACACAAGAGATGCTCAAGTCCAAATTTCTCTGTTTTGGTAATTTATAATCTGATTAAATAAGAAAGAACTTTATAAATATAAGAGCTTGTTCTCATATATGTATATATAAAGAATAATAAAGACAGTAGATCATCAATCAGTGCACAATGTAGGACACACGGTAAGTTCTCCAGGAGAAGAGAGAGATCAGTACTGGTCCTCATTACTGGAAGAGCTCAGCGGCAGAACACAACGGCTGAGCATTGACCACTGAGCCTGGCGGATGAAGAGGGTCCACAGTGTATGTGGTTGGGAGTGAGGCGATGAGATAAATCTGTTTCTGATAGTGGATTGTTTTAGGGGCTGAGTAAAATAAGGTCACATAAAAGAAAGATCTGAATATTGTCTTTTTAAAATTTTGACTTGATCATGTAGTGAAAAGAAAAGCTATACACTAATATGCTTGAAAGTACTATTGTAGTCTTCACGGGCAAGGTCAGGGAGCCAAATATGTTGACAGAGTCACGGTTGTATTCATGTTTATTCTTGAGGAAAACTTATAAATATTACTTATAAAAGTTTAATATGGAACTAGGAAAACCTAGGTTGGAACCAATGCTGTCTTAGTGAACCAGAATCTGGGAAACATTGTGTAAAATAAGCATCAATCTAACTGTAGCCAGTTGTGTTTTTCATATGAAAATATTTGCATCTAGATTTAATTCTAAATTCCCTATTACCTTCATTTGTTGTTGTAAAATATTTTAGTAATACATATAGAAATACTGCAACACACACACACACACACACACACACAAACACATGGTTACACACAGTTACAAGTGACTGACAGGAGAATGCTGCTGAAGTGTAAGATAATTTCTCAAAAATGTTAGTATTAGAACCATATCAACTCATGTTTATATTTTACTTGCTTACTAATTAGTCTATATTAGGTTTAAAAGAATCCTCTTTTATAGGTTAAAATTTCTGTCTCCTACATATTTTTTATTCTATTTGACATCACACATTTAGATAAAGGATGATTTTTTTGTAATGGATATGTCTGTGGAATTATCCAATTTTAAATTAGTGGTAGTCTATTTCTTCCCTCACCAGTTCTTTCTGCCTGAATGGAAAAAAAATTACTTATTTTTCTTTACTTTCTTTGTCTCATTTTGATATCCTGCCCTCAAAATACCTTTTATCTCTTTTTTAAACATTGTATGCATCTAATACAGCTGTATTGAATATAATTCTAAAAACATGGGGAAAAAGTTTTATGTTTATACACAATCTTTGCTTTCGTTTAAGTGGCAAAGTGTCTTGAATTACTTTTTAAAAATAGCAATCTTGGATAGTCGTTCTTTTAATAGAACTCTCTATTATGCCGTTCTCATTTTTCAATTGTGTTTCTCTTGAGCTGAATTTTATGGCATTAATTACTGATTTGCCTGAGTTGGATTCATTAAAAAAAAAAGTCTAAGTACATATCTGACAAGCTATATACATTAATCTTGGGCTTTACTTCTTTTAAACTACTAGTATAGGTGAAAAACTCCAAACATTGATTGCCCCTTGAGGTTTGGGATTGATGGGAGGTGGGAAGAGTTTCCTGCAAATGCAAATAGTCTATTAGCTTTTATAACTACTCTCCAATTAAAATAAAAATAGAATTCTCTGGTGAGAAATCTAACCAGAAAGATCACTTCACTATAAATAGGCCAATTTTACAGAAAAAAACCTTCAGCACCTAGCACTCGTTCCCATATATATTGATTTATTCATTCAACAAATACTTACTGAGTGCATATGCTGTCCAAAGCATATTGCATGCATCAATTACATTTTATACTCACAGTGACATGATTCAGTTTTGGCAATAGGGCAAGTAAAACAAGAACTAGAACTAGTACTACTATTACGAGCAACAACCACCACGGACTGTGAACCTTTATATGCCAGGCATCATTCCAGGACCCTCATTGTCAAGATTGCTTTTAACAATCTGGCAAGAGAGAGATTATAATGTCCATTTTACAGAAAAGATATTGAGACAGTTTTTGTTTTTCATGAGACCATCAGATGTGTATGTAGAAATATAAGAAAAATAATTGGAGAAAGCTTCCATTTTTTTTTTTGAGAGAAGACCTCATTATCAAAGTAACCATAAACAGAGGAAACTGAGAATACGAAAGAAAACCTAAAGTGAGAGTTTCCTTATTCTCAAAATCCAAAGAAAATGAGAGGAGCAAAAATCAGAATTATATCAGCAGTTACTTTTTGCCATTTACCTTCACACCAAATTCATTGTTGGTGGAGAGGAGGTAAGTAGAAATGAGATGGAAAAGAAAAAGATGTTGTTGGGTTCCAACCTGCTCCTCTCTGCCTTAATTTTACAATGCTTTCTTCATTGTATTTAGTTTAAAATATTATCTTTGACATCCAACTGTTGAAGCCAAGGACTTAATCTGTCTTCAACAACCCACACCTTATACACTTTCTTTTATACCAGCCTCTCTATAGTCATAGCATGTTTATACTACTCTATAGATATAGCATGGTTATACTAAATATTAAACTAGAGAAATATTTACTTTTGTTAGTTAAATATTTAGTATTTACATTTTTATGACTGTGGATATTGCTTATAGCCAAGTCATGTAAGGTATTATAATAAAATTTATTTCTAGTAATTTAAAATTTTTCTTTGTAATAGCTGTATTTCTTTCTTTTGCTGAGTTTTCTATGAACCTATTACTTAATTGTTCCCAAATGCTGCTAAAAGTAAAAAATCCTTCAACACATTTACAAACCATGTAAACTGGTTCCATCCCAACCCACCTTGGATGCTTCTAGAAATTTCTATTTGTCTCTAATATTCTGAAATTTCATACTGGTGTGACTTAGCGTGAAATATTTTTCCAACTATTATGTTGAGCACTTGATGGGCTCATTAAATTCAAAAAATCTTATCCTGCATTTTTAGTATTTTGTTATTATTATTATTTATTTGGTAATTGTTCTCTTGTATTTTCTCTCTGTTCTCTCTTCTGGAGTCTTTTATTTTTATGTTGTCCTGACTGTGCTGATCCTCTATTTTCTTATTTATTTCTTCTGTTTCCATCTCTTTATCTTATTATTCTAGTTTCTGGGAGATTATATTCTAACATTTTTATAGGGTTTTGTATTTTCGCTATCATAATGTTTAACAGTTTATTTCCGTTCTCTGAATTTTCTTTTTTTAGCTTTTTACACAAGTAGTGTATCTTTAGGAGACCAATAATGATAATTTTTGAAGTATTATTTTGCTCCCTGCATTCTCTGTTTACCCATAAATAATACTGAAAAAATATAAAATAACTAGGAATAAATATAACTACAAAAGTATAGACCTTTATAAACAGCAATTGCCTTGCCTAACCTCCAAATTCTCTAGTCCCATACTTTATTTCTTCAAAACACATATGACTTCCCAACATTGTATTTTGTATTATTTATTGCATTATTATTAAAACTCCTACTGAATGCATCCTCCATGAGGGTAGGTGGCTTTGTCTGTCTTATTCACTTTTGCACTTCAATGCCTAGAACAGTGACTAAACGCATGCTAGGTGAGCAATAAATCTTTATTGGATCAATAAATGATTGAATAAGTGAAGAAAACTATAAAATCATGTTTGAGAACATAACACAAAGCTTGAATCAATGGGAAGGCAGATCATGTTCTTATTTGGGAACACTGATATCTTTTAAGGTCATTTTTTCTACCATGTCAAAAATAAGTAGGAATTTCCAAAAGTAGAATGTGGAGATCATTTTTAGTCTGTTGCAGTCATCATCTTACAAGAAACAGAGATAATCTGGACCAGGGGAGTAGTAGACATACAGAGTGAAAAGGCCTGGCAAAGATCTATTTGGGCTAGAAAACTCAACCAGACTTTCTGTGTCGTATTGCATAACATGCATTCACAATATTATTCTACTTTTAAAAAATTTATTTATGTGTTTCCCTCGTGGATGTCTAGGTTGCCTCCAACTCCATACCTCCATAAGGAATGCTATATTAATAATCTTTATGTATGTTCCCTCACGGGCTTGTGGGATAGTTTCTCTAAAATGGAAATAATGAGATATGGGATTATCTGGATTGTTCTCTCAATGACTGAATCTATTTATACTCCTACCGACAATCCATCAGAATTCCCATTGTCTCATACCCTTACCAATGCTTGGTGCCATGTGACATTCTATTTTTTTCTAATCTCATGGGTGTAAAGGGATCTCTCATTATTTTAATTTACATTTCTCTGATGACTAGTGAGGATGAACATTTCTACATTTCTAGCCACTAAGGTTTTTCTCAGTTTATTCATATCCTTTTTGCATGTTTTTATTTGATTATCTACCTTCATCTTGCTGATTTGTAGAAATTCTTTGTATGATCTAGTTAATGATTCCATCTTGGTTTTGGAAGTCTATCAGTTTGTCACCGATCTGTTAAATTTGCCCATAATTTCCACTGTGCAAAAGAAATCTTTTCATTCCTGAATTCAATGGAAATGATGAGATCTTGGATGGCAGGGGCCAAGTAACAGCACTTGATCACTCAAAATAAGATGGGCTGGTTACCATAATGGATAACAGAACAAGAGCAATCTTGTAAGTAGTTTTACCCACAGAGATTGTCAGCATTGGCTAATTATGTATGTTATTCCTAGACCTTAGTAGTTGGGCAGTATATTAGTTTCTTAAAGCTGCTGTAACAAAGTATCACAATCTAGGTGGCTTTAAACAACAGCAATTTATTCTCTCACAGTTCTGGAGGCTAGAAGTCTGAACTCAAGCTGTCGGCAGGGCCAAGATCTCTCTGAAGTCTTAAGGAGAGAATCTGTTCCAGGTCTTTCTCTTACTTCTGGAGTTGCTGGCAATCTTTAGTGCCCCTTGGCTTGTTGATGCATGACTCCAATCTTTGCCTCCATCATCACTTGGCATTCTCCCTGAGTGTCTAGGTCTCTGTGTCTCTTCTTTTCTTCGTATAAGGATATCAGTCACATTAGACGGACGACATACCCTACTCCAGTATACCTTCATCTTAACTTAAATCTTAGTTACATCTGCAATGGCCCTATTTCCAAATAAGGTCACATTCATAGATATTAGAGGTTAGGACTTCAACACATATTTTTGTGTAATACAACTCAGTGGACAACAGGCAGCTCATTAGAGTCTCACTTGATTTATATAAGCAAGAAGCTCCAGGTCTGGTGTACAGAAGCCTGAGTTGAATCACCAGAGAGTTGTGGTTCTTCAATCAATTCCAAGACTTAAGGCAGTTGACAAGTCCAGAGTCCCTTAAATGAAGGGGAGACCAAGTCCCCTTGAGGAGGGACTCTGATACATAGCCAAAAGTTTATGCTATAAGTCTTTCTCTTAGGTATCTCCAAAGGTACCTGTGGCCATTTGCCTGGGTGGTTATGCATTGGGGAAGGGAAAATAATCAGATTCTTCACGGATTACCAAACACTGGCTCTGAACTGACACCAATTCTTAGAGATTCCCTATGCCACATGGTCCACCAGGCACTGCAGGGGATTCTGAGTGTCAGGTGGTCAATGGAATTTTGGCTCAGGTTTGTCTCACAGGGGGCCCACTGAACACACCCTGTGGTTGTTCCCCAATTCAGGTGGAAGTGACATGCTCAGCAACTGGCAGAATCTCTGCATTGTATCAATGACCTTAGAAGAGTGGGCTATTATGATAGGAAAGTGAAAGCCATTATAATTATTCATCTTCCAAAATAGTGAATCAAAAGCAAAACTTTTGATATGAAGGGCTGCAGAGATTAGTGCCACCATCAAGGACTTGAAGGATGCAGGGGTGGTGACTCCCATCACACTCCCGTTCAACTCATAATTTGGCCTGTGTAGAAGACAGATGGATCTTGGAAAATTATTGTGATTTATCATAAACCTTATCATGTGGTGACAAACTGCAGCTACTGTTATAAATGTGTTCAACTTTCCAGCCCTTTCATAACCTGGTCTACAGGGACCTCCAACATCTCTCCATTCCACAGAACATCATGCTGGTCCACTGTGTTGAGAATATCATGTTGATTAGCCCTGGTGAGCAGGAAGTAACATGGATTCTAGATGCCTTGGTAAAACACTTGCATGCCTGAAGGTATAAAATAAATCTCACAGGGGCCGGCCTGGTGGCGCAAGCGGTTAAGTGTGCGCGCTCCGCTGCAGTGGCCCGGGGTTCGCTGGTTTGGATCTCGGGCGCGCACCAATGCACCGCTTGGCAAGCCATGCTGTGGCGGCGTCCCATATAAAGTGGAGGAAGATGGGCACGGATGTTAGCCCAAGGCCAGTCTTCCTAAGCAAAAAAAGAGGAGGATTGGCAGATGTTAGCACAGGGCTGATCTTCCTCACAAAAATAAATAAATAAATAAATAAATAAATAAATAAATAAATAAACAAACAAACAAACAAACAAATAAATAAATCTCACAAAAATCCAGACGTCTCCCACCTCAGAGAAAATATTAGTGTTCCGGTGGTCTAGAGCAGGATCCCAAACTATGACTTGCAGGTCAAATCTGGTCTGTGGCCTATTTTTATATGGCCTGTGAACTAAGAGTGGTTTCTACATTTTTAAAATGATTATTAAAAAACAAAGAATGATATGTAACAGAAACTGCATGTGGCCAGCAAAGCCTAAAATACTTACCAGTTAGTCCTTTATAGAAAAAAATCTGCTGACCTGTCATCTAGGGCATGTTGAAATATCTTTCCAAGGTGAAGAACAAGTTGCTGCATTTGGCCTCTCCTACTGGTAAGAAAGAGGCACAAACTCTACTGGGCCTCTCTGGCTCTTAAGGACAATATCTACCTCATTTGAATATGCCACTCTGATCCATTTACCAAGTATCCAGAAAGGCTTCCATTTTTTAGCATGGCCCAGGACAAGAGTACACTCTGTAAAAAGTCCAGTCTGCTATGCAAATTGCTTTGTCACTAGGGCCATATGACCTAGCAGATCCCATGGTGGTTGAAGTATCTGTGGAAGGTAGAGATGCTATTTGAACCTTTGGCAGGCCCAATAGGAGAATTACAGTGCAGATCTTTAGGATGTGAGAACAAAGCCGTGTCATCCTCTGCAGATAGCTAATCTTTTGAGAAACAGCTTCTGACTTGTTACTGCCCTGAATGCCTGACCATGGACTACCAAGATACCATATGACCTGAGTGCCCATCCTGAATAGATGTTGTCTGAGCTACCAAGTCATAAAGTTATGCATGCTCATCAACCCTCAATCATCAAGTAAAAGTCATATACATAACATTAGGCCTGAGAAGATCCTAAAAGCCGTGAGCAAGTATTCCAGTTGTCCAAAGTACCTACTCCTGCTACACTGCCTTCAACTCACACCTATGTCCTTATGAGGAGTTTCCTCTGACTAGTTGACTGTAGAAGAAAATCTTCAGGTCTGAATTACAAATGATTCTGCATTATTATTGGCACCACCTGAAAGTGGATGGTTGCAGCATTGTAGTCATATCCAGATGGCCTTGAAGGACCATGGTGAAAGAAAATTCTCCCAGTTGGCAAAATTTTGAGCAGCGCGTTTGACCATTAAGTTTTTCTGGAAGGAGATGTGGACGAAACTACAAATATCTATCATTTTATGGGCTGTGGCTAATGGTTTACTTCGATGGTTAGAGACTTAGAATGAGTAAAACATTGGTGAGAAGGAGGTCTAGGGAAGAGGTATCTGGGTTGACCTCTCCTAACAGTTACAGAGTATGAAGATGCTTATGTCCCCTGTGAATACTCACAAAAGGGCGACTCAGAAGAGAAAGACCTTAATAATAAGGTGGACAAAATGACCTATTTTGTGGACATCAGTCAGCTTCTTTCCCCATCTGACCCAGAAGTTGAGACTGTCACCTGGCTACTGGGGGCTCTTAATGGCATTGAATAAACAGGAACACAAAAAGAACAGATTGTTATAGTGGCTGGGGTGATTGATCCTGATTATAAAAGGAGACCCTGACCATGCAAAGGAGATGAAGAAGAGCATATTTGTAAAGCAGGAGATCCTCTGGCCTGGCACTTAGTCCTCCCGTGTCCTGTGAGAAAAGGCAATGGATCTACACAGATGCTTGCCCATGAATGTCCACAGCAGCATTATTCATAGAAGCCCAAAGGTGGAAACAAACTACATGTCCCTCAACTGATGAATGGATAAACAAAAGGTATATTTTGATATACAGTCATTCCTGGATATCCACAGAGGATTGGTTTCATGATGCTCAAGTCCCTTAGTCAATGCTCAAGTCCCTTAGTTGAGCCTCCATATCTGCAGGTTTCACATTCGTGGATACAGAGGGCCAACTGTATTCCATTCTGAGTGGAATAGTATCTAGGCATAAAAAGGAATGTGGTACTAATACATGCTATAACATGGACAAACCTTGAAAACATGATGCTGAGTGAAAGAAGCCAGATACAAAAAAAAAATCCCACATATCGCATGACTCCATTTACATGAAATATCTAGAACAGGCAAATCTCTAGAGACAGAAAGTATGTTAGTGGTTACCTAATACTGGGAGGCTTAGGGGTTAGCGAGATAGTGACTGCTAATAGGTACAGGGTTTCTTTCTAGGGTGATGAATGTATTCTTAAATTGATTGTGTGGTTGTTGTACAACTCTGTGAATATACTAAAAACCATTTAATTGTACACTTTAAATGAATAAATTGTATGGTATGTGAATTATATCTCAATAAAGCTATTTCAAAAAAAGCCAATGGAAAACTACAGCAATTCAATTGAAGTAGAACCGTTAATAGCTCAGGCTCTTTGAAATGGAAAGTTTGGGTTACCTTATCAGACAAGGGACTATGACTAGCCAAAGTGCTTGCTTTATGGCAAAGAGGAAATATGAGTTATTTCATTTTGTTGCTCAAATTGTTCCAGCTTTGGCCATTGTAACTTTTCCATGCCTCCATTCTTTTGTTTTTTGAACATTGTCTTACTTTCTGGCACTAGAAGATGCTCAAGCTCTTCTTGTATTTTCCATGCCATTTTCATTTAATCTAATTACTGATATAATTGGGATTATGTCTTCTGTACTGATAATTGCTTTCCATTTTCTCATCTGTTTTGTATCATTTATTCTTCCTTTCATGCTTGCTTTTGGATTTAACAAGTGTTTTTTATTATTTCATTTTCTCCTCTATTAGCTCTTCAGTTATATCATATGCTATTATGATTTTATTGGCTGCACTTGAAATTATAATACATATCATTGATTCATTTTGGTCTACTTTAGATTAGTATTTTACCATTTCTCAAACAGTAAAAGAAGCTTACAAGAGTTCAATTTCTATGATGCCTTCCCTCCCTTGTGCTATTTTTGTTATATATTCTACTTTTACCTATGCTATAAATTCCACAAAATATTATTGTTGTTGTTGTTTTAAAGAGCCAATATTGATTTCTGTTTGCCCAGATGTTTACCCTTTCAGGTGTGCTTTATTCCTTCTTACAGTCTCCTGTTTCTATCTGGTAACATTTTTCTCTGCGCTGAAAATTTCCCTTTATTGTTTTTTGTGTGCAGGCAACAGATTCTTTGAGTTTTTTTGTTAGTTGGTTGGTTTGTTTATAGGTTTGAAAACATCTTTATTTCAGTCTCTGTTTTGAAGGTGACATTTGCTTGTTATCGAATTGTAGGTTGACAGGTTTTTAAAATTTCAGTGTTATAAAGATGTCATCCTATTGTCTTCCGACTTGCATGGTCTTTGTGTTCTTTCCTTCTCTCAAGGATTATGTCTGCAAAGAGTTGTTTTATAATATTTTTGACCAGCTATTATAGTTGTTTACATAGGATCCCAACTACTCCCTCATAGCCAGAGCTAGAACTCTTATTTCTTCTTTCTGACTTTTGCATTGGCCATAATATGAGCCGTTTCTGTGATAGAATACATCTTTGTGTTGTTCCTGAGCTTAAAAAGGAAGGTATTTAAAATGCCTCCGTTGAGTCTGATGTTTACTGGTATCTTTTATCAATTTGAAGAAGTTCCTTTCTATTTTTATCTGTCAGAGATTTTTTTTTAAATCATAAATAGTTGGTAAAATCTATCAAATGCTCTTTCTGAATCTATTGAGACAGTACGAGATTTTTCTTTTATTTCAGGATTGTAGTAAATTTCATTGATTGCTTTTCTAGGGTTAAACAATCTTTTCATTTCTCAGATTAGTCATGCTGATAAATATACTTGATCATGACATTTATAGCTCATTTTTTGGTTTATATTTACCTGGTGTATCTTTTTCCATTATTTACTTTTATGATTTCTGTATCTTTTGTTTGTGCATGTCTCATAAATGACATATTACTGGGTTTTTTAAAGTCTCATCTGGAAAACTGTTAACTCTATACTATGAGCATCAGGAGAATCTTTTTGTTCCCAGAACTCTTGGAAAGCAAGTGGACTCTGTTCCTGCCAGAGAGGTCAGTAGGTCCTGACAATCTGAGGCCTCTGCAAAATAAGAAGTCTTCTTCCTGAGCCTCAGTGAAGGGCTGCCTTCCCCTCTGAGGCTACAGTGCATGGTCTCATCCCCTGGAGATACAGGGAGAAGTTGTGTCTCAGACTCACCCTCCTCTTTTCTTTATCATAGAGAAATTGCTCATGATTCAGAGAGTAGTTGGGGGCAAAAATTTAGGCCACCATCAACCCAGAGTCCCCTAAAAAACTTTATGGATTTATATTATCTCCTAAATACAAAATAATTCTTGTTTATAGTATGAAATTTTGAAAAAAACAGATATACAAAGAAGGGATTGAAAATACTTACAATGTGGATATAATCAATGTTACTCACTTGGGGACGTGTGTGTCTTTTTTTTTTTTTTTTTTTTGTGAGGAACATCAGCCCTGAGCTAACATCCATGCTAATCTTCCTCTTTTTTTGCTGAGGAAGACCGGCTCTGAGCTAACATCTATTGCCAATCCTCCTCCTTTTTTTTCCCCCCAAAGTCCTAGTAGATAGTTGTATGTCATAGTTGCACATCCTTCTAGTTGCTGTATGTGGGACACGGCCTCAGCATGGCCAGAGAAGCGGTGTGTCGGTGTGCGCCTGGGATCCGAACCCAGGCCGCCAGTAGTGGAGTGTGCACACTTAACCACTAAGCCACGGGGCTGGCCATGTGTGTGTCTTTTTTTAACCAGAAAGTGTCAAGGAAAGATGTTTAGGCAACAGCTAAGACTCATTTCCCTTTCTGCCTTCATTTTTTTTTAAAGATTTTATTTATTATTTTTTCCCCCAAAGCCCCAGCAGATAGTTGTATGTCATAGCTGCACTCTGCCTTCATTTTGAAGGGTTACATTTGGCTAGTCAGGCTGACAAAAATGGTAACCAAGTTCATGCAGGTCCGAGCAATAGATGTCACATCGGGGTTGCTGCCTGGCCACAAAGATATAATGCTCTTTCCATTATAAGACACATCCGGATTTCAGAGATGCTAAAACACGAAAAGCAGTGTGCTTTAGAGTTAATGAAATACACATGCTTTTTAACTGAAAAGTAGCAGGTAGACTAGAAGGCCATTTGAATCTTTCCATCTATATCTTTTTATCCATTTATTCTTCTAGTTTGTATATAAATAGAAAAATGTCTCAATGATATTGTCGTAGTAAAACTTGGGTGGTTTTGTTTTAACTTTCTGTTTTACATTTTTAGCATACTGTGATTTGTTAATGATGAATATATAACTACACAAAAATAATATAGGTATTCTTACAAGCAAAACAATTGGGAATTAAAACATCTAATAGCAATAAGGGGAGAGGGAGGCTATTGAAATGTGAGCTAATTTTTTCTGGATTTCATCTTCTCTTGTGTTTATAAAGTATACTCTTTAAGAATGTACATGACGTTTTTCAGCCACAGAAAACTATTCCTATACTTCTATCAAAGTAGAATTCACATCACACTTGCTGTCAGAAAGATCATTTACAGACGTGGAAAGCCTATGAATATCTTTCAGGATTTAGGAAACATGGAGAAGGAGGAGGAAGAGACTGAGATATGAAAAAGTATTAAATAATAATGAAATTATTTCAAAATACTGGAACACATAAAACATGAAGTTGAAAGATAAATATCAGAGGGGAGATTTGGGAAGCTGGGACAGGAATCTACTCAGTTCATTAAATGAACAACTGATTCCTGAAATGAAAGAAAATTCAGAGAATTAAAAAAAACCCCAAACTCTAATTAGCATTTTCAGAGAGACACCATAGTTGTTAGTGGATTTTCCTCTACTTATTTATTATCCCTCAGCCTTCTAATTTTGAGAAGAAAAATATCATTAACAACAAAAACAAACGATCTTCTTTCTCATAAATCCTCCCACCCATCTACACACACCCTGCATGTCCGCCAACTACCAGCCCTTCTTCTTTCCTTCAAAAGGCTTTCATATCATCCTCCTGATATTCTGATTTTTTCCCTCCCTCATATAATGTTATAGGAAAATTTTGCATAAGGAGTTCTAAAATATGTTTTCCTGGGTATCTTTATTGAGATTTAGTTTGGCAACCTCATCATCTTCTCTCAATTTTCTCCTCATAGATCTAAGGAAGGTAGCTCTCTGTCTCCATGGAGGGCCAATATACAAATTTATATAATATAATATTAAATGTAAAAATATTGAGTATAAGCATACTATGTGCTAGGCATAGTGCGAAGTGCTTTATCTTTACTTTGTAGAAGTGGAAACAGGAGCAAGACAGATTTGAAAAAACAAAAACCAAACAAACAGAAAAACTAGCCCAGTGTGGCAGAAACTACTAATATTCACTGATATCCATATGCTCGTCTACATTTTCCCAGCCTCCCTTGCAGTTAGCTTGGACATGCTGTCCGATGCAAAGTGACTAGTTCTGGCCAATAGTTGCACATTCAAAGTGCCTTCCAGCCACATGCTCTCTTCCCCTTCATCTGCCAGCTGGATGATGAGAGGGCATCCTTGCAGCCATCAGATGGGAATGGCCTGGATCCCTGAGTTACTGCTTGGAAGAGAGCTGCCCTACCTGTGGTGGCAGCAAGAAATACACTTTTACTGTGTTAAGCCCCTGAGATTGAGGGGGTTATTTATCACCAAAACTACTATTAATGACTGTGACTAGTGCACCTACTATCATACAGCTAGTATTTATAGAAGGTGCGGGATTGGAACCTAGAACTCCTGGGTTAATTGTCTGTGGTCTTAAAGAGAAGCTGCTAAATCAGGAAAGAGAGGATAAAGAGGGGAGGAAGAAGGGCACTGAATTGCTGTGAAAATGAGGATAACCAGCCCTGCCCTGGAATGGCAGTGAGATGCAGTGGTTAAAATAAATCTGGCTTGTCTCCTACTTACTATTATGTTATCATGGGCCAATTTACTCTTTCTGAGCCTGGTTCATCCTGCAAAATGAAGATAAGCACAGTGAGTGGCAGACACTAGATAATTCAGTAGTCAAATATTATTTATTATAATTATTTACCCCTACCTTTGGTAGAATAAGAAGAAAAATAGTGATTGGAAATATAAATGTAAAAATAATATCCTTAATAACATTGGTGTTTATCCTTAATATAAACATTGATGTTTATTTTGTAGTGAATAAAAGAATGAGTGAAAATGTCAGTGCACATGCACATTAATATTTAAAAAAAAGCATAATTGAGAAATATAGGAACATTTTGTGTTTTTACCAAGGGCTGCATGAAGCCTTGTAATATCTACACAAATTTAGATAATGTAATAAATGCATCTCACACTGGAATAATCGAGAGTCATTATTTTCAAAAGCAATAGGGCAATTATCAAAAGGAAAAATATCTTAAAATTATTCTGCTACTGTATTGTAATATCAATATGGAATTTAAGAAATACAGCCTTTTTAGGTGGCATTGGAACATTTGAGAATGTGGCTGTCAGAGTGGAAGACTTTTTAAGAAAGGCTAGAAAGAATTACAATTCCAGAGAAGTGTTCAAAATGAACATTAATTACTTGATATTCAACTTGTACTATCCTATGTTCATAATAAGAGGTGATTTGGAGTTCTGGAATACAAAGGTGCTTCGTGATATCTCATTTTATTTTCTAACTAATCACGGTGAGCCCTAAGCAATTTATTTTCTTTTACTTATGTAACCTCTGCTCCCATGGCCTCAGCTGCAGCGTGTTTCAACGGCAAGTGGAGAGGAAGGGATACAGAGGTGCTGTTGTTGGGAGCTTGGTCCTCAGACTGTGTATGTGTCTCCCTCATAGAGAACTCTTGCCTAGAACAGGCTGCTTGGATGATCTGGCCCCAAATTCTAATTATGGCTTTTCTGAGTGACTCTCTAGCTCAGTTTACACCATTTAATCCCCATGTACTTACTCTCAGCATTTCGGGTTTGATGACTATGTCATCTAGATCAAAATGGGAACTCTTGAATCGTCATGTGTACATACTTGTGAGAACAATGGACTATAATATCTGAAATGTCACAATCCTGGAAAATCTATAAATTCATGTCCTTAGGGATGGGTAAGCATTTCCTCCACATTCTCAACCTGTAGTCTGCTGGGCTTATGTTTATCTGTGTAACGACTTGGCCTTCAGTTGATAGAACTGCCACTTTCTCCGTCCAAGTGTCCTGGGCAGAACCTACTGGTTTCCAAGAAAGTGACACCTTGAAATATATGATTTAGATGTTCATTATTATTTTGAATATTTCTTAGTGTTAGATTCCTCATTGGTAAACTACGTGCAATGATACCAGTAACGGGGTCAAAATTTTCCCACAACATACTGTGAGTGCAAAAAATGTAGGTGCTCTGTTTTCCAAATTCAATTTTATCTTGTTCTGCATCCTCCAATCCTGTTGCTAGCAGAAAAAATAACTAGACTTTCTTGTTAATGATAAATTCATCTGTTCCAGGCTACAACAGTCTCTTTTCCAGCTACGTCAGTCTCTTTTGTATAAATATTCAATCCATCGAAAGGTTGAACCCTCCGAAAGAGCTGTTCCTCTTCTCTCGAGTTTTCCCTTCCCACCCTTCTTTTCCCAGGTACCACCTAGGGGACAGGGAACACCTGTGTGCTCTGAGAGACTGACCATACAGACAGACAATGGCCAGACCATATATTAAAAATGGAACTCTGAACCACAACCTACAGCAACCTGCCCAGGAAACCAACCCCTCATCTACAATAAACAACTCAGGAAGTCAGCCTGCTGTACGTCAGACGTGCAGGAAGCCAGATTGCCATTTCAAGTGATAATCCAAGAAGCTAAACAATAACTTCTATTAACAATCCACCCAAAATGTCCAGGACTTGATTAATAACTGACATCTTCTCTGCTTTTTGTCCTCTCTTCCACCTTAGGACCAATCAGAGAAAGCCAAATATGCACCCTAACCAATCACATAGGATGCACCACTTCCAAATAGCTCACATGTAGTTCTGCATGCTAACTGCCTCCAATCAGGGCACACCTGGAGCCTATCCTTTTTCCCACTCTAAAGTTTCCTCACTCTGCCTGCCTTCGAGTTTCTGCCAAAACACAAGTGATGGTGACTGACTTCCTTGCTATAGCAAGCTCTGAGTAAATAGTATTTGCTTTTCTCTTTTAGTTGGTCTTCATTTATTTCCACAGCTCCCATAGCATCAGTGAGTAGCACCCAATCACATGCCGCCCTTCCTGTGGGCACCCATTGACCTCCCACTGACACAATGGATGTCTCTGGGCATTACCCTTATCCTCGCTGCCTCTGCAGATGAAGAGTCTGTGGCTGGTGTACCTGGAGGTCTATCCACTTGACATAGTGGGGGCTCCGTGGGTCCCACTCCTCCCTGAAGCAGTTGGCCCCACCTCAGCTCTCTTGGTGAATCTTGGAAGATTCTCTGGAATCTTGATGGAATGCCCTATCGAGTCCCTGCTTAGGCTGCGTGCCCCAGTCTCTCTCATGGGGTCTTGCACCTGTCGCCTCAGTGGCTCTTTCCAGACCAATTTGGCTCTCAACTCTTGGGTACCTCGCCACAATCCTGGGCATGTGTGCATGTCACATAAGAGCTAATAAGGACATAGAGGCACTCTTCTGCTCTCTCCCTGCTGAAACATGTCACCCCACCGTTTTGTTCTGCTGTGCCTGCCATGTTAGCTTAAAGGTACCCTGCTTGGCAGTTTCTAAATAGGAAGTGGGCAGAAGGGCCCCTTTGCCTTTGTTGCCCCTTTGTACTATGTGGGCTTCATTGCTTCTCCTCTCTTCTTTTCTTTTCTGTTGCTCTCACTGGGAATATCAGGTCCAGGGAGACTGATGTGCTACTTTCCTGAGCCCCAGGTTACAGTTCTCCCCTCCTTTGTGGCTTCACACCTCTTCTCTCCCTTGCACAGTTGGTCTGATGAGATCTCCCCCTGTGTTACATCCTCATTTTCCTTACCTTGTGAATGCTTACCTCTAGGTGCTTCATTTACTTGTCTTCCTTGAGGGCAATAAGCCTATGATTAGCTCTAACGGTGGAAGGAGTGCAGAAAAATGAACCAGTCTACAGGTAAGGGATAATATACCAGGAAATATTTAAAAAATTTTAACCCCTTGCTCACCACTTCTGATTACTCCATAGTGTGGTAATGAGGATCACCTGAGATAATGTATGAGGAAATACTTTGTAATTACAAAGGGTAGGCAAACACAAATTATTGTTATTATTTGAATCAGAATTTAGCCACTCAATCTTGTCATTAAAAGGGGTTTGCTTCATGCTTGGTTAAAAAGTGTTCCTTTTTATTTTTTGTTGTTTTTAAGGAGAAAGAGTTCAATTTAAACCTTGACTTTTCTTTTCTCTCTGCTAGTGAAAAATGTGAGTTTATGTTCCTTTTCTTGAATTCAGTAGTTTCTCTTGGTCATTTTGATTTTCACCAATAGAAACCAGAAATGTGAGTTTCAAAGATTTTCATATAGTTTTTCCTCATAGGTTAGAGAGAGTGAGGAAAAGTCCATATGGTAGCCATAAAAAAACCCATCTGCCAGCAGGCACTATTCTTCACAGGGTCTGGAACTGATATTAAACCTTAATGATGTCAACTCTGTCCATAAATATATGGAAAAGGAAGAATATTCCACAATGCTTAAAGAGGGACCAAGAGAGCTCTTAAAACTGAATTCCTCCTAATATGTGAGGACAATCTGTTCTGATGTTGAATAAAAACTAGAATTGGTATTTATATATCACTTTATAATTTACAAAGTTTTTTTTCATTTACGATGTCTCGTTTGAGCAAATGGAAATCTTCTAAAAGCAATATTATCATCATTCCCATTTTACAGATGAGGAAGTCAGACTCATCCTGATTTGGTTGTTACTTTGACTATTACTTTAGTTCAGTGTGTTCTTTATTTAGCCAGTTCACTTACTTTTAAATGCGTACATCTAGGGAGATGCCAGCTCTGCTCACCTTGAAATATAGAACGTTGGGGGAATTTTTGTTGCATCTTAAAACCTTTCAACTTGGGGCAGCTGTGGAAGATGAATAATGTTCCTATCACTCTTCATTGTCAAATCTCACAACAATATGTGGAAACTACTTCACAGTCAACAGAGGCCACCAATAAAATCTATGAATATGTAATTTGGAAACAATGTTTCTATGGCAATGTAGTATTTGCCAGAGCAGTAATTATGGTGGCACAAATGTGTTAACAGCTGGTTAGAGAAATCACACCTGTTTCTAAGTGGGTTGCAGTTACTTGCTATCTTTTCTTTGCCAAATTTTATTGCTCAGAATATATGTTCTTTGCGGATGAATTCATCATCACCACTTGAATCATTTTTTATTTACTGAGTTCATGTAATAGGCAGGGGGGTGATTTTTGTTAGGTTTTGAATCAGAGGAAAAAGTTGGCTTTGGGAACGTGAAGTGGGAAGCTTTTCCAAGTACTAGGGCTGGTGTGGGGAAAGGAGACATGGAGATGGATTGTACGAAGCAAATGAAGAAACGAAGAAAAGTGACTTTAAGTGAAAAGTCATAGGGAAGGAAACTTCTTGCATAATTGGGAATAGAAAAGAAAGGAAGTAGGAAGTAGTACGAAGGAAGTAGTATGAAACAGGAAAAGGAAAAGAAGGAGGCCAAAGCAGAATATGAGAGAGAGAGGGGATACTGTGGGATTATTATTCATTCACTCATTAAACAAGAACTGAAAACCTGCTATGAATCTGGGAACTCTGAGACGTTAATATCCTTGATGGGGAAACTGGAGCTCAGAAAGTTAAGTGAGTTCACACAGACAGTGGATAGTTAGCCTTGACTTTGAATCAGAGTCTTCTGATTCTGAGATCTGTGTTCTTTCTACATGCTCTGTATCCCATAAGAGGCATTTTTCTCATAAATTTTTACGTTTCCTGAATTGAAAATATGTTCGAAAAGAAATAGATATGTGGAGTTTTAGGTGCTGGACAGATTGAAAACACTGCTAACTTTGGTTGGAAGAAAATCATTAGTGGGAGCAACTTTCCAATCATCATTTCACAATGTATAGGTATACCAAATCATCATGTTATGCACTTTACATATATAATGGTATTTGTCAAGTACTCGTCAATAAAGCTGGAAAGAAAAGAGAGAATGACTTTTGGCATTGAGTGCTGAAAGTGCTGGAAAGAGGGTTCGGATGTGTCGAGGACATCTTTGAATGACTAAACAAGACAGCTAAGAATGTTCCAGGAACTTGATTATTGTTTGGTTGTTTTCTTCTTCTTTGATTCATTTATAGATATGTAAGGTTTTTGAGGAAAATCCTTATTGGCTGCATATTTTGATTTAATTATTTTTGTGGCTTATCAGATCACAAAGCTAACTTTCAGTATGTTTATGAGCTAAACTCTTTAGAAAATGTTATCTGAATAGACTAGATCATTTTTTTAAGTTGATAAAAAGAAATGTCCTCCCAAAGAAATTGTTTTCAACCTTAACACAGTGTGTCAATCTGACAAATTAACAAAACACACCAAATAGCGTAACACTGGAGATTTCGAAGCACCAATTTGATCTTCATAATAAATTGCCCAAAGATATATGGTGATTTTTAATTTAACAACTCAGTATATTCTGTAATCTATAAACGACCTTGACTTAGAGTTCAAGCAGAAGTAAACTTTTCTTGTGAACTTCCTTAAGTATTTTTAAGAATAATTCAGACAGGGCCTAATAGCAAAATGAAGTGGAGTCATTTATCTAAATAAATTAGCTCCCAGTTTCTCCCATGTCTGAATCATCATTTTTGTAAATAAATAGAAGGTGTTGTCTGCCCATTTTGTGTTATCTGTCATTTTTTATTGTCTATGATAGCTCTATGCTGGTTAGAGGCACAGCTCAATTCCTTTGAATCAAAGCTTGCCTTATATATAGTGGTTCCCTTGCATACATGAGCACTTAGGAATAATTTATCAATTATGATTATGGGTGGTTATGAAAATATATGTAATTTATATATTTCCAGATACTTCTCCACATTCTATATTTGGTTGCCAGTGCCTTTGTAACATTAGGATGAGTTAACCTGACGTTCAGAGGTTCTATTCTCCAAGATGCAAAATTTTCTTCAATGCATTGCATACTTATTAATCATCTTCTATGCTCTTAGCATTGTGCATCTTGAGGTTGGAAATCCATGGGATATTATTGGTAATTACTAAAGGAAGATTTATGGTCTCAATTAAGAGGTGCATCCATATAAATGGAAGCAAAGAAGTAATGGTTTAAGTCAATACATATTCAAATGCCAAGCTGTGTGACCCAGACAGTATATGCCAAGGAGATAACAGGAAGGGGAGGGCAGATTGAATTCAAGTAATCTATGAAGGCTACCTGGAAAAGGTATGCTTTGAAGAATGCTGAGCAACGAGCCTAGTACATAGTAATGGACTAATGTATAGTAGTTGAATGAATGAATGAAGCAGGAATAGAGAAGATTGGAGGGAAGGGCATGAGCAGTCCAGGCAAAGGGCATGAGCAGTCCAGGCAAGGGAGGCTTCCTTCAGACTTTCGATGTTGACCAGGTATCAGTATGTGGATTTTTTCTCTTCTGGGAACTTTATTTCCCCAAATGATTACTCTGTCTGCTCTCTTACCTTATTTCCAACAAATTCAAACCTCCCACTTGCTGCTCAAAAGGTTTCCCATGCGTATAGTGGTTTACCTTCTAGCACTCACTTCCACATGCACTCTCTTAACTTCACAGGGATTGAATTTATAACATGCTATGATTATCCCAGCTCTATAGAGAAGGAAATTGAAGTTCAGAGATATAAGGAAGCCAGCAAGGAAGTATATGCAGGGACTATGCCCACATCTACAAAATTATTATTTTTAGTGGAACATCACTGAAAAAAATATTCTCTGCAATGAAATAAGTTTGGGGAATACTGCATCCTCTCTCATCTTTGTAGATTTTATAAAGCACATTACCATATTTCAGTCTCTGAGAAGCTCTGTCGTAAAGAAACTGGTTAACGTTTGTTTAATGCAGCGTTTCCTCTAATTTATGATCCCAGGTCTTTTTATCTCATCACCAACTATCAGTGTTTCCCAGAACATCTGAGCATGTATGTCAACTTTCTTCACCCCTGGCTCTAGAATCTCTTCAAATCCTAGACTCCATCCTCCTCTCCTACTATTTTTTAAATTACAGGTACTCCTGCCTTAAAAATGTGCACTCTGTGTGATAATTTTTTTTTTTTTTTTTTGCATGGAAAGATTTACCATGAGGCAACATCTGTTGCCAATCTTCCTCTTTTCTTTTTTTCCTTCCAAAAGCTTCAGTGCGTGGTTGTATATCCTAGTTGTAAGTCCTTCTAGTTCTTCAGTGTGAGTCTCCACCACAGTATAGCAACTGACAGACAGGTGATGTGGTTCCGTGACCAGGAACCGAACCCAGGCCACAAAAGTGGTGAGAACACTGAACTTTAACCATTAGACCATCAGGGCTGGCTCCTGTGTGCTAATTTGTCTGGCTCCTTGTCCAGAGTGTTATAAGTTGAATTGTGTCATCCCCAAAATTCATATGTTGAAGTCCTAACCCACAGCACCTCAGAATGTGACGTTATTTGAAAATTGGGTCATTGCAAATGTAATTAGTTATGTTAAGATGAGGTCATTCTGGAGCAGGGTAGGCCCCAAACCCCTAAAATTACTGGTGTCTTTATATAAGGGGAAATTTAGACACAGACATGCACACAAGAAGAATGCCACGTGAAGATGTAGGCAGAGACTGAGGTGACGCATCTACAAGCCAAGAAACACCAACAATTTCAGCAAATCACCAGAAGCTGGGGAGGAGGCATGGAACAGATTCTCCCTCACAGCCCTCAGAAGGAACTAACCTTACCAACAACTTGATCTTGGATTTCCAGCCTCCAGAACTGTGAGACAATAAAGTTCTGTTGTTTAAGCCACCCAGTTGAGGTACTTTGTTACAGCAGCCTAAGGATACTATACATAGGACATAGCCTACATTCACTTCTCCAGAATGTTCCTCTCTACCTTTCCATTTCTCCACTTGTAACTATGCCTCAGGACTCGGCACAAATGTCACCTCCTCAGAGATGCTTCCCTGGACTTCCCCAGCAAAACGAATTGACCTCTCCCCTGTCCTGTCACAGCACTTTGTTTATTTCCTCACTGGCTTGTAAACCCCTTGGAAATCATCTTATTCCTCTTTGTATTCACAGCACTTAACAGAATGATGGCCACCCTTAGGTACTCCATAAACGTGTTTTTGAATGAACAGCTGAATGACGAATGGATCCCTGGTGTTTTTGCTCCTGACTTATTGTGTGTCACAAAGCGGTGAAGTGGTGGTCATGCTGACTCTCTGAGATGGCACAAATAGCTTTCGACAGAGTAAGTCCAAGTGTAGGATAAAGTGGTCATTAGCATCTCTTGACAATCCTTTGCTAGAGGCTCAGAGGAGATCAGCATATTATGAGCACATTATGAAGTGGTCCCTCTGCAGAAGCCATTAGATCAAAGCACCCTGGCTGCCAGCATTCAGTTTCAATTTCATATTGATGCCTGGAGGGATGGAACTGGATATTGCAGGGCAAATGCTTCACGGTTTTAACTGGAACATTCAAGGCTCACAATACCTGCGATGGTTCTAACATGCTATGTAGGAATTTTTAATCAGCACCTTTAGTGTGGATTTATTTCCTTGCCTTCAAAATGGAAAACAAATGTTGATTTTATAGTTACATTCAAAGGAAAAATATCAAATTGTTTTCTATGTAGTAATTATGGGTTAAGAGTAATAAGTGTCACTATATCAGATATGGATTTCTTATTGGAATGAGGAAGATTTATGTATAATTGTTTCTTGTTATTTTACTCCGTTATTCATGCCTATTTTGTCTTTTGAGAAGTGTATTTTGCCAAAGTTATACAGTGAATTTACAAAACAAAGCGCTCATTTTGTTTTTGGATACTAAATTTTCCTCCTAGGGTAACTGCCTGTCCTGATTTACCCAGGATGGTCCAGTTTAGATTGAAAGTTCTGCAGCCCAGGAAGCCCTCAGCTATGAGCAGTCCTGGACAGCTGGCCACTCTATTTGCACTCCAAATTTTGGATTTATCTAGTTTGGTGATGCTACAGCTTCCATTCAAAAATGTTTTTGAGTACTAATGTTGCACCATGCACTGTGCGATACAGAGAGATAAAATGTAGACCTTACCTTTTGGCTTCAGATCTAGTGAGCATGACGTGGGCTGTATATGCTGAAAGGCACTAGAGAGACACAGCACACAACTGAGCTTAGAAGGGAGCAGCTCTCTGATTGCTGAACAGGGCATGAGGTAGCATTTGAAACTGACCTTGAAGGATATATAAATTTTTGAAAAGCAAATGTTTAGTGTAGGGAAGGAAATAAAGAAAAAAATATTGCTTTAGTTTTTGGAATATAGTTTTTTAAATTAATGAATTAATTCAGTTCCTTCCATCACAAGATTATGAACACCTTCAGAGGTTCAGAGTGTATTTTGTAATTATGGAAAACAATACTCCTTTAAATATCACTAAAATTAGTGGATAAAATGCCTTGTCTTACTATCTTTTTATTTCTGTGTGTGTGTCTATTCTTTTTTAAAATTTTTAACTGTGGTAAAATATACATAGTATAAAATTTTCCATCGTAACCATTTTTAAGCACATGATTCAGTTACATTAAGTACTTTCACACTGTTGTGCAACCATCACCACCATCCAGCCACAGAACTCTCTGAAACTCTGTACCCATTAAGCAATAACTCCCCATTTCCCTCTGCTTCCAGCCCCTGGATCACCATTCTACTTTCTGTCTCGATGAGTTTGACTACTCCAGGTACCTCATATAAATGGAATCATACACTCTTTGTCCTTTTGTGACTGGTTTATTTCACTTAGCAAAATGTCCTCAAGGTTCCTCTATGTTGTAGCATGTGTCAGAATTTTCTTCCTTTTTAAGGCTAAATAATACCTCATTGTATGTATATACCATGTTTTATTTATCCATTCATCCTCCCATGGCCGTTTGTGTTGCTTCCACCTTTCAACTACTGTGAATAGTGCTGCTAGAAACATGAGAGTACAAATCTTTCAAGTTCCTGCTTTCAATTCTTTTGGGTATGTTCTCTCTTTCTCTCCACATATACATACATACAATTAAGAGTACCTAAAAGTGAGCAGAATCAGAATGAAGGACTTCATATTTCCATCTCTTTCTGTCTCATAGGAATTCATTTGTGCATTTCACTCTCATATTAATTGTAATAATTTGTTCATAACTGTCTATGTATATGATTATATCATTTGCAAATAGTTTTGTTTACCAAAATATAATTTTTATTATTAACCTTATAATTAGTAAGCGATTAACAATACAGCGTGTCCCAGTGTTTAAGGTATTATCCCTCCCATACTCCACTTTGCAAAGTGGAGGCTGTTGGCCCCTGGGCAGCTCCGCCAATAGGGGCGCTAGAGGGAGCTGCAAGGCTGGAGGTGGAGGAAGGCCTCATTTCTGTACTCCCTGTTGACTCTCTGCTTACATTCAGTCCTGTCAGCGTCCCCTCAAACTTTCTTCATCCCCCTGCAGAGCGCTGTTCATTCTGAGCAGAAGTTGAATTCAGTTTGCCATTTTCCCGTCACTCGCAGAACCAGCCTCATGTGCTCTCTCAGGGACGTTAGACCAGAAAGCTGGTGCCCTTCCCCTCACAGGTCTGGGCCCACCCAAGGGACCCCTCCTCCAGAGTCAGAGACCCCAGCATCAGCTGATTATTGCCTCCTTTGCAGAGGCACCTTCCACAGGGGCCTCTTCCGAGTATTGTAGTGTTAAGTTCAGCCTCTTCCTTTCTATTCCTCCAGGCCCGGGGCTGTGGTTGCTTCCTGCAGTTGCTACTTCTTGGTGTCTTCAAGTTCTCGTCTGCATTTTCAGTTATTCAGCTAACAGTTCGTTATACTAAATTCTCTCTGTTGAATTCACCAGCCTGTTGCCGTCTCCTGACAGAACCTGGATGATACGTTGTGTGCTATCTGATTACCTGATGTAAGTTTTCCTTTAGCTTTCATTGTCATTTTCTCTAAATCCGTTTACTTTTGTGTTCAGGTAGTGTGTGTACTTTCCATAGTTCCGGCCACATTCTGTATCATTTTAATTCATTTCTCTGAAATGCTTGTTTGTATCACAGAGGCAGCTTCCTGCATTAGGTTTCAAGTTAACGTTTAACACCTTTGCTGGAGAAGTCCAGCCCGTTTCCTAGAGCTGGAAGGTCTTCTAGAACACCTGTAGAGCAACCTAAAATAATCCTGCTGAAGAGGTTCCTTTTGATGACCATTTGACCAGGAGGACAGGGATTCAAAATGTCCCCTTAAGGACATTTATTTAATAATGCTGGTTTATTATGGTGCTATTATTATTATTATCATGATTATTTTTATTATTTTTATCCAAATATAACAGAGTTCTCTTAAGGTAGGAGTTGTCATACACCTACACATGCTTATACATGTACCCACTGCCTGGCGTTAGAAAATGATCCTAATAAGAACTCTTTCCTGGACCAGACACTGTTAAACAAGAAGGAAAACACTGGGCAGGATGTTAATGAGCACTAAGAACACTGATGGTGTTACACTCATTTCAGAGGCATGCACTTCAGCACTGTGTCACTAATGAAGTGCAAAGCAGACTCACACCTAGCACAGCAAGGAGCACAGGCTGTGCTCAACATTGTGCACTGGAACATGCTAAGCACAGAAACAACTATTATTATCTAGCTTTATAGGGACCAGGCACTTTTATTTAAGTTTTTATATACATTAGTGCTATATGTTTCAACTCAATATACATTCTTGCCATTTTATATAAGGTAAATGAGGCTCAGAGAGGACTTAGTTTTGAATATACAAAACTAGAGCGAGTGTAATTGTCACATACTGAGGCCTTCTTTCCACCTCTGATTCCTAAGCAGCACATGTGGCATCAAATAAGTGGTTTAACTACTTTAACTAAATAAACAAATTGTAAACAACACTTTTGTAAAAGTCACAAAATTTATGGAGTAAAGTTTGTAAACATATATGCATATATAAAATTTATAGTATGCATTGTATATTGTATATAACAAGAATTATATCTGTCTGTAGGTGTGTGTGTGTATCGGGGTTGTGTGTGTGTCTGTGTGTAAATTTTCAGCATTATAGAGTCCCTGCGCGGGGCTGTATGATCTTGAACAGGACAGTTCATTCTCTCCGTGTGAGTTTTCTCATCTCTAAAATGGGGATAATAATACCTGCATTGTTGGGCTGTCGTGATGATGGACTGAATTAATCTTTGTAAAGTTGCTGGCCCAGTGCCTGGCACATCATATATGTTCAATGAATGCTAGTTCTCTCCCCTTCCCTTCAGACTATCAGGGCATAAAAAAAAATGGGATAAAGTATGTGAATGTGTGCCATAAGCTGTAAAGATCCATACAAATTTAATATGTTCTCGTTATAAGTTGATTCAAAAGTGCAAGAAGTTAATTATTCTGAGAACAATGGATGCAACTTTCAATTATTCAGCATGATGAGGAAAAGGTTTAAATGGATAATCCAAAACAAAGACTGTTATTTAACAGAATAAGCAAATTAGACTACATTATATTAATGTTATTATCTATTTCAACGCTGATAACCACCAATTAACGTACAGTTGTTTCCAGAGAGGAGACAGTAGAGAACAGTGAGTAGAGAGATGAAGTCTCCTCAACCTGAAGCTCTTTATCTTTGCCTAGAGGTGACTTCCAATTTCCTTAGACTGAGAGGTCTGGAGTGTGACATGGCTGTTACTATTCTCTGGTGGCCTTTCTATGTAAGGGTTTCCAGCTTAACTCAGAGCTGGTCAAGTGGCTAGTTCTCACCGAATGTTTCAATAGAACGTGATGTCCTGGTCTGTTTGCTCTCGTTTCCATTCTCTCCCCTTTCCCTGTTCTGCTCCATATCAGAGGAAACAGCTTTTCCCAGGCTCCCATCTGGTGTCCGAGTAGTTTTGGCCAATGGAAGGCATTGGCAGAAGTCTGGAGGTGAGATGAGGGGAGAAATGAGAGTATTTCTTCCCATTTCGCTGCCTCGGGTGGCATCTCCAGAGCTGGCAACAGCTGCATCTTCTTCGTGGCTCTAACTCCTGCTGGTAGCAGATCTCTCCAAGATCCCAACTTCCACTCTCTCCCCCAGTTTTGTTTCCTGCAGGTAGCCTGCTCCTGGACCCTGGGAACAACACCCTTCCTACTGTCACTCCAGCCTCAAGGGGCATAGTGGTTCTTTGATGTTGCTATTCCAGGTTTTATCACAGTCCCCTATTCGCCTTCTCAACTCTTTCTTGCCTTTGTAACCAGTTTCTTGTGTTCAATTCCCTTTGTTAAAGGACCTGGAGAAGATTTTGTGTTCTGATTGGACCCTGTGAAATGCATATGAGGAGATTATGGGATAGACCCTTATGTTGGTGGGAAGTGGACTGGTAGGGGTCAGCATCTCATTCTCAAACCAGCTCCCACAGCATCTTCTTCACTTTACCCTCTGGAGGGGCCCATTCCCCTCCCAGCTCTAGGAGACATCATGTCCCTTCCCACTGGGTGGGGACATGTATAGAACAAGTATATCCTTTCATTTTTAAAAATCATGAACAGGTGGCCATGCTACATGAGCGGCAGAAGGCTGAGTATTAATAACAGAATTTAGTGAAGTAATCACATTAAACTTACAACAAAATGAATCTGTCGTGTATTAATGATATCACAGAAACATTTCTGTCCTACTCTTGGAACTGGTGGAACATATGACTGATTAGAAATAGCTACTGGCTAACTGACACTATTTCTGTTACATTCACAAAGCCTAGCCAATATTTCCCAGGGTTTTTTCTTTCAATCTCTGTTAGTATTCTGGCCTTTGTAAACATCCTCAATGTTTATATTCCATCCTTATTTCACTGTATGTTTTCATTTTTATTGTAGACGTGCACTTGTTGAGTATATTCTTCTGGTGCTGACACCCCACCTTGTGCTTACGTTCTTTCTCCCTTACCCATAAGCACAAAATGAAGGGCCCTTGGGCGCAGAGCAGGAGCCACTGCAGTAGCAGTGGCACCAGTGTTTCTGCAGGACTTAGGGAAAGCCATATAGAGGGCTATTGATGTCACAGGCGTTATCTCATTTAATCTCCACAACAGCCTGCAAAGCAGATACTATTAGTATTTCTATTTTAAACTGAGTCTCTGAGAGGTTAAATAATTTACCCAAAGTCATACACCCTGTAAATGGTAGGACTGAGCTAACAATCCAACTTTGTCTGACTGCAATAAAAGATGTTCTTAATTTCTATAGGAAAAATGGCATCAATGCAGGTAAAAGGTGACAACTTTAGATAGAAGTTAACTTCCAGATAAAATGAAACAACTCTTTCCCTTTTATTATCTCTGCCTAACATCCCGCTCAGGTCTTACTCTCCCAGGTGACTCACGGTTACAGTACCACTTGGCATCTGAAATCAGATTGCTAACATCCATTTTTATATGCGATTACTTTCTCCAATGAAGTAGAGGTTGCATAATAACATACTTTGAGGTGAAAGGCGATTCTTCATGAGCTGTATGCAATTCCATACCTCTCTGTGGCGTAGACAACTGTGTCTCTGACTTTTTCTCCCGTTGTCATTTTCAGAAGCAGTCTACCAGAGAGTGGGGGAGCTGTCAGCAGACCCCGTGCTGCTCAGCTATTCTCGGAATCCATTATTGAAGTCAGACTCTTTCCTGCCTCCTATTCAGAGGTTTGCCTGCTAGTTCTAAAGAGGAGAAGGTGGAAGGCCATGAATCCCTTCAATTACTTGATTCTGGGTGAACGTGGTTCAGGGAATGCTAATGGTGCCTTCTCTAAATACCTTTTACAAGAGACAGCATGAACAAAAGTCTGAATTCGTGTCCTCAGGAGCTCCAGTCGTGCTCGCCAAAATGTAGATTCAAAGGACACACTCTCCCAATACCTGCAAAGCTATCCCCTAGTACCTGGATTTCAACTCTATGTTCCATAGAGACTTTTCCCCAAGCTAAAGGAATTTTATGGATTTGTGTGCCTCTCACTTTTTCTAATTGTTTCTGCAACATTCTAAAACGTATATATGATGAAAATCCTATTTTCTAGGGTTATAGTTATATTTCCTCTCTAGTTCATCCATAAAATGAGATTAAAAAGGCAAAATTATGTTCTTTAAGGTCAGTTAGTGAGGCAGTTCTCTTAGAAATACATTTTTTTTCCCCATTCCAACTTAAACTACTGAATATATTTTTGGGGATCTAGTTAAATTCTTGTTTTTAATTTATAAACCTTAAGTCTGTAGAATTCTGGATGGAAGATCATCTCCGGGAGATGGGGAAGTCCCCCCTGGAAATTAGGTTGGAACTGCAGACCATCTTCTTGAGGAGGAGAGAGGAAAATCAGGAATCTTTATCTCTTCCTTTTCATTTCTCCCCCCTTCATTTTTACCTCTGTCTTGGTCCCTTTTGATATTTATTTCCCTCCTCTTTCTACCTGATCACATTCTACAAGAACGTTATTAATGAAAACCTTAAAAAAAGGGGCTAATGACATATAACACCAAATCTATCATCAGTGGTTATTAAATTATACATCTCCAAATATGATTTCACAATATAATTATAAGACTGCATGAATCAAAAGTAGTCTCTTATTAGGACAAATTTTAAAAGAGATTAAATTATCAACATAGGTCAATTTTAAGAGTTTAAGCCACCACTGATATAATACGTAGAAAAGCTCTGTAAAACATGGATGTAAAATTGAGTTTAAGACAAAAGAGTCATTAGGCTTCATCAAACATTTCTCTGTGTTTCAAAATCTGTTGTGTCTTATGAGGAACTGAGTCTCCTTGAGATAGTGTTCCCATATCTTTTCCTTAGAAAAACATTATTTTCTATTTTATTTGGTGAATAAATAAACATTTCCTGGCCAGAGAAAAGGAAAAAAGGTCCATAAGAGCTGGCTGTCCTCCAATTAGTTAGTGTCTTTACTTCTGTGCATTAATCGTCTACTTGGAATATGGAAATAGGAGTCTGTCCACCAGGGATTGCCACTCACCTCTTTTACAGGCTTTGCATGTGGAAGGGGTCCCAATTCTGGTTCTGTACCCTATCTAGTCTCCCTCATGTGATGTCGTCCACCCACAGAACCAATATATCAACAGGGGCTTGCTATGTAATCATACTAGGCCTAGAATAAACCTGTGAGAATTGAGATTAATTTAGACACAGGCAGAATTGTTTGGCAGCAACCCTTACCTTTAGGTGCCCTCCTTCTTCACATTTTACAAACCCAGGGTGTCCTTCTTTAGGTTTTATCTTCTCTGCTTTTAAATTTTCTAGGTAATATCTTGCTCCTCTCATCAATCCAAATGCATTTGACCTATGAACCATGACTTAAGGCCCTTCTAGGGAATCTACAAAGTAAATTGGATCTGCAGATTAACAATAATTAATAAGTTGCCCCTTGCAAATAACACAGTTTTATTTTAATTTGATTCATTTAAATAAATATTTATCGGCACGTAACATGTATCAGATACTGTGTTAAATTTCAGTATGTAGTAATAACGAAGAAGATATGGCCCCTGACCTCACAGATCTGAAGTCAGGAGTAGACATGATGCATGAAACACAGACAGTATGATAAGAGCTTTGATAAGGGACATTGGCCAAAATATATGATTAGTGGACCCAGATTTGTGGAGTTAAGAGGGCTTCCTGTAGATAATATCTTCTGAGACCCGAAGAGTGGGCAGTTAGTCAAGCAAAGGAGGGACCTAAAAGGGGAGAGTGGTTGTGACTGAATGAAAGGGAACGCAATGCGTGGGAGGAGCTAAGAGAATTTGATGTTGCTGCGAAGCAGAGTGGGAAGGGCAGAATGGTGAAAGCAGAGGCAAATCAGGACCTTTCTTATCATCTGCATTAACCAAAGGGACTCTTTTAATGGTGGATGTAAGACCTAGTTATAGCCAATGGGAGACAAATTTTGGGAGAAGTGAATCTTTTGTGGTCTCTCCATTCCCTAATATGTAAGTGGCCCCTTGCTCTATCTATATTATGGGCAGGATCTGACATAGACTCTCTGAGGGCTGTTTAGTTATCACATTCATACATCTCTCAGCCCAGATGTGAGTGGGTCCCAAAATATACCATTCATGTGAACAGCCAGAGAAGTCTTCCTGGATCAGAGGTAAATTTCCTAGACATGTGAAACCCTGCTTCTTCCCATGGTCCTAGAGATGTTGATATGATCTGTTCCTGCTACAAATCCTTATAAGGAGACTGTCTCACTCACAGGCAAAGCTGGCTTCATGCCAACATTCTGAACTAAGCAACCCTGCCTGAAGTTCACAGCTGAATGGTTCAGAGCTGTGCAGATGGTGGAAGGGAAGCCATCCACGGGTTAACTTTGTGTAGCATGGCTCAAAAAATGATCTGGTACAATCAGATCTTGCTTTCTATAATCTGAACTGGGAAATGGAGAGGCTGGACTAGTTATTAGCGGAACTAAAGATGAAAATATGCTACATGTTTGAGTCTGGATCACCATAAGACCAATTCATGTACAAGTCAAAGTTCAGTGGCAGTTGTTGCAAAGATCAAATAAGTTAATGCATCTGAAATACTTAGAACAGTGTCTGGCACACAGAATGTGTTCCGTAAAGATTAGCTATTACTAGTTTTGTATCTTGATGCTGACAACATAACCAGAAAAAGCCTTTTGGTAGAGAGAGGCATGTAGGGTAAGCAGATGCATAGAGAGAAATTGAAGTGCCGTGAGGGAGAGGCCAGGCCCAGACCTGATACCATTTTAGTTTCAATTTCAAATCACATGCATACCTTATGTAGATGCCCTGGCTCTTAAGGTAACTTGGGAGAGATTCTGTTCTTTACAGTTAAACAAACCCAACTAGAAACTCCCTAGTTCACAGAATGAATTAGACAAAATGAGTTACTGTTCCTGAATTGATTTGTAGTGTTTGGGCATGTCAAAATAATGAGTTATTGTTAAATCTTAAAGCTCTAGTGCATTTTTTTCACCCAAGTGTATGTTAATCTATCAATTAATTTAATAACTTCAGTGCCTTCCTCACTACACAGATAAGCTGATACAATTTGACCCGTGAATATTCACAGATTCTGCTTTGTAAAACGGGATAATGAACTAATTAAACAATTTCCCCCACAGGCCAATTCTGATACAAACCCTTTTGGTAGCCCAGCTCCAGGACAGGCAAAGAAATATTTGATGATATGTGGGTGTAGCCAAGACACTAACAATAGGTTAAATCATTTGAAACTTCCAATTAAAGAGGAATAAAGTAAGCAGGAAAATAACAGTGATCCTAACACTGTGAAATGCTTTGTTATGTGTGGAAATAAAACTATAATTTTCTTAAAATTGAAATAAGGTTTATGTTCTTGGATGAGAGTCAAAATGAGGTGAGGAAACAGGATAAGCAACTCACCTGGTGTAGAAGGAGTGCAGCAGCAGCAGAGGAGGACCAGCTAAATAGAGGAATAATGGACACTTATGTTTCAGTCAGTATCATCTGCCTCTGTCTCCAAATCATGAATTATGCTTTTGAGCAATGCAGCCAGTCTTTTGGGATCTGAATGCTGTCTTCCTTCTGAGGTTTCTCTTAATTCAAATTACCATGCTGTAGTTACCTTTACATTATTTCATGAGAATGTTCCCGTTTTCCTGTGGCTCGTGGTTATCATCTTAAATGGACTTACCTGCTAAGGAGTTCAGGGTGAGTTTGTTATCACTTAGAGTTCTTAGAGATGGGTTTCTTCAGGTGTGTTAAGATGGGTGCTGCCATTACACTTTATTTGTGAAGGTTTTCCTGTGAACTTTTCAAACATTCACAAAGGAAGAGAGGCTAGAGAAATGATCTCCTAGTTATCCACTGCATAACTTCAGCCTCTAATAACATTTTGCTAACGTTGTTTGATCTATCCTCCCAACTTATTGATTTACTTGTTTGTTTTTGCTTGAGTATTATAAGCAAATTCCAGATCTCTCATTCCACTTGTAAGTACTTGGCTATGCATAAAAGGCATCAAGTATTATATTACTTTTTTAAAAACAGAAAGGGAAACTTGAAAAATATTGGCCTCAGCCACTGCATCCCAAGTATTCAAGTTTTAGCCCTCCTTTAAGGCCTGGTTCAAGCTTACTAGGCCTCCTCCAAGAAGGGACTGCATCATCTGACCTACACATTTGGGAATTCATTTTCTGCCCTTGCAGCACGTCCTGAATTAACTTGAAATAATGTTAAATTTTGTATTTTTATTTAACTTCTCAAGAATTTATGTTGTATTCCAAACTAGAACAAGGAAGCAGTGTGGAATAAAGGAAATGCTTAAATTTAGACTCGGAAATTCCCAGGTTCCAGTTGGGATTCTGTCATTTTACTTAAATTTTTTGAGCCTCAGTTTCTACAGCTGTAAAATGGAGATGAAACTGGCCCTGTTACATTGCAAGCTACCCACATTTTAACTCATATTTTAATAATTTTTAAATATGAGATCATGGCTATGGGATTCATGCTGCGTAAATATATTTCAGCAAGATCAGAAGCATTGACTGTGATTTTTAATCCAATAAATAGCATAAATCACACACACATACACACATTCCTGTGAAGATTACATGATGAAATGAGATGCTGAATGTGAAATGCCTGGTTCACAGCAGTCTGCAATAAATGGTACCTATTATTATTAGCTTCTGACCATCTGCCTGGAAGGAGAGCCTGTGACTTACAAAACTCTGTTCTTTCCTTGCAGAGTTTACCCCTGTGATTCACACACGATTGAGATAAGTTCAATTACTATTTGGTCCTTAGATTTGCTGATATACCAGGTAAAATAGTGTTTACAAGTTAGAAAAAAATAGGACTTGCAATATAGAGTATTTTCCACATTGTCTGGAGAGAAGTTTTGATATGACTTGGAGTCACAGGTAAAAGGATGAGACAGGATGAGTCCTGAGATGCATGTATGAATCCTATTCTGGCCACATAACAAACAGGGATTTTGAAACTTGCCTCAGGCGATATAAAAGAACCTCAGAGCTGTAACTCAGCACATGGCTATAACATTCTGATTTATCTTTCTCTAATTGCTTCCTCAAGGTATGAAAGAATCTACTGGGCAATTTAGCAGGAAACGCAGACAACTTCACCTGGGTCCTTGTCTTCTGTTAATTCTCCTCAAACCTGCTAGCAATTTCCAAAGTCCTGTTTCACTGGGTTCCTCTAGTTCTGGCATAAACATCTTAGCAAGACTTGTGAACCGGACCAAGAATTCAAACGATCTCTCAGGTCAATGTGTTTTACTTGCACTTGTGTGTCTAGGGACTGTGTGACTATAGCTCCAAAGAGCCACGCAAGGTTGCTCTGTTTCTAACACAAGTCCGTGCCTAAGGAAAATGTAAGCAGGTTTAATTGTCAACAAATCTCAGGCGCTCTGACCCTCCGTGCACTTTATCCTCTCCCAGGAACCCGCAACTCTGTGCTATTTCTCCAAGTGCTGTTGGGAGGGGCTACTGGGATTTTCCTGGGGGATGGAAGAGTCTCCAGGCTGGTGACAAATTGTTGTTTGGTATTACTACCAGGTATTAGTCGAGGTTGGCAAAACCTCTTTCCCTGTCTCTGCTCCCTTGCCTGTCAATATTTATTGATTCTCCATGGTGTTCAGAGCTGCATTTAAGTCCCCATTTTTCCCTTCTCCTCAGCCTCTCCCTGTTAACAGGGTCATCCTCCAACTCTGGGTTAGAAAATGGAAAGAGATGACCCTGGATCCCTTTCCCCTCCAAAGCAAGGAAATTTGACTATATGTGATTGTATTTTTTTTTTCCCAGTGACTTTATTGAGATAATAATGGTTTATAACATTGTGAAATTTCGGGTGTACATTATTGTTTATCAGTTTCTGAGTAGACTTCATTGTGGTCACCCCAAGTCTATTATTGTCTGTCACCATACATATGTGTCACTTTACCCCTTTCACCCACCTCTCACCCTCCTTCCCCTCTGGTAACCACTAATCTGTTCTCTTTATCCATGTATTTGTAATATTCCACATATGAGTGAAATCATGTATTTGTCTTTCTCTGGCTTATTTCACTTAACATCATACCCTCAAGGTCCATCAAAACAACAATGAGATATTACCTCATACCAGTCAGAATGGCTATAATTAGCACGACAAAAAACAACAAATGTTGGAGAGGATGTGGAGAAAAGGGAACCCTCATGCACTGCTGGTGGGAATGCAAACTGGTGTACCCACTATGGGAAACGGTATGGAGATTTCTCAAAAAATTAAAAATAGAAATACCATATGATCCAGCTATCCCACTACTTAGCATTTATCCAAAGAACTTGAAATCAGTGATCCAAAAAGATCTGTGCACCCCTATGTTCATTGAAGCATTATTCACAATAGCCAAGATGTGGAAGCAACCCAAGTTCCCATCGGCTGATGACTGGATGAAGAATATGTGGGACATATATACAATGGAATACTACTCAGCCATAAAAAAAGACAAAATAGTCCCATTTGCAACAACGTGATCATATATTTTTTTTAATGTGTTGAGGGCCACTGTGCATTTGTCCACTGTAAACAAATACTCAGAGAACAGATAAATGTGGGGGATTCCAGAAAATGATCCTCAGCCTGAAGTCCATTATGGCTGGAGAATATTGGGGAAAACACATGGATGACAGCTCCGTCTTAGAGTGTTTCTTCCCAGAAGCAGGTTTGCTTGATCTGCACAGTGCCTGGCATTACTTTGGGGCCTCAGGAAGTGTTCAGAGAAACAGGGTGAGCATGCAGCACCAAGAGGGGAGATGAATGAGCTTTCTGCACAGACAGAGGTGGGATTAGGTGAGGATGAATCAGTGGCTTGGGGAGTGGGCCATTTTCTGACATGACTCACTGCCCAGCTCTGCTCCCCCTGCCACCCTGACTAACTGCAGCCATGCTGGTTTCTAAGGAGATGACTGAGGGCTGGGCAGCAGTCTGTTTTTTTTAGAATTTATTCTAACTGTGTTCATGTGGTCATGGATTCCGTTGTCTAGTGACCCTCACATCTGGATGTGGTGGCTGGGGGCTTCCTGGGAAAGCCTGCATTTCTTTAAATGGCCTTCAAGAGAGAACAGAAAAAAGAAATATTTCTAAGGTTATTCGCAGAGTCACCCACCTTCTAGCAGTGAAATCCTTTGTCTGCCTACAATGAGCAATTGATTCATGTTCTGGCTGGCAGAACTTTGCTGGACATCAGAGGCATTTGGAGTGGCTGGGGTGGAGGTGTGGGGGAAGGATGCACGTATGAAAAATAGAAAGAAACGAAGGATCTTGCAAAAGAAAATGCAAGTCTATGGCACATAATTACATAGTAAATAGCTTACATGTTTAGTGCTTACTATGTGACAGAGACTGAAAATAACAAGATCAATAAACCCAGTCCGTCCTCTTGCAGTGGGTCTGGTGAGGGTGGAGAGGGCAACTTTCACAGAGAGCAGCTCGTCTGCTCCTCATAGCAACCCAGGATAGTGAGGAGGGCAGATATACCTGGAGTGAATTACTCGATTGACTAATATCACACAGAGAGCGCTTACAGGAGACCCTCCACTCCACCAGACTGCTCAGAATCTAAATCAGCCACATGAAACAGTGAAGAGCTCCTCATCCAACTTGATTCATTAAGTTTAAAAATAATTATAATATTATTTTCTGGTAAAGATAAGCTGCCAAAATACTTCAGAAGTTTCTTCCCTTAAAGAGTGAACTATTTCCCCTGAATATCTATTTGTACATATTAATAAATTAAAAATACTTTATCATAGAAAAGGGAAAGGAAAACATCAACCTAGCCAGTGTCAAAATTATCTTAAGTTCTGAGCTAGTGGATTTTAAATTTTAATGAGCTTTTAATAGGGATTTTTTTCCCTTAATTTTTTTATGCCACTGACACTTTTCATCAAAAGAGCATAGGAACATTGTGTATTTTTAAAAGGTAAGAAAATTCTGAAGAACTAATTTTCCGTTTAACCTTAAGTTCAACAGACTTAGGCCCTTGCCAAGGAAGTACATAATTCTACCATCAAAATCAACCTTTCAAGGATTCAGAATTTTTAAGAAGGCCTAATGTAACCTGATCACCTTAAAATAAATCTTTCTGAGAAAAAGTAATTTTTTTTCCTGGGGCCACTTTTTTAATGTGACTTGATATTACACTTCTGTGAATGAGTACCTGAGGCACTAATGTCTTCTATTCATTCGTTTGCATTATCCTCAGAAATTACTCCTTATTGAACAAGCCTATTATGTGGGCAAAGAATGTTCTTATACCTTCTATAGGCCTAAGAGGAGCAGAAATGGAACTTTGAATTGGATTGTTCCTCCCTCCCTCTCTTCCTTTATTTCTCCTTCCCTCCCTCCCATTAGTAGGCATTTTTTGAACCCCAAGCTTGACTACATATTTAGTCTTTTATGTTTACTCCAGGTTTCTCTGGAAGATAATAAAGGTGATATCACTAGGTCCTAATGAAGAGTAAAGACAGAGAGGATCCTCTATAAATGAAAAGGAGAGGAGGGAGGAGTGGAGAAAGATGACGTCCAATTCTTCATCTTTTTACAAGTGTCACCAGAACAGGAGTTGAGGGATCCTACATTTATAAGACCCAAAGGCGTTGTATACTCTTGGGGATATGACAGGGTGGGGAGGAAAGGGCAGATGAGACTCAAGTATATCTCTTCAACACACTTACTCTTTAAAGTTACATTTCAGCTAGCTATGTTTCATGCTAGATGTGGTTTTGCTGAGAAATATAAAGGGACCAGGGTCAGGCCAGGAGAAAGGAATAAAATATTGGAGTTTTTCAGACTAGATCTAGGTTGTAAGGGTCAGGGGTAAAAAGGAGGAGAACATGCTTAATGTTCATTCTGGCATTCTCCTGCCCAGTTCAGAGTAGGGAAAGATGAAGTGATTGAGAAGAAGAGATCAAATCTGAACAAAGAGCATTCACTTTATTCCTGTTATAAACATAAGGATAGAGAATGGATGACTTAAGAAGGCTCCCTTGAAGATCAAGAAGACAGGGTCTTGGGGCTGGCCCGGTGGCATAGTGGTTAAGTTTGCACACTCTGCTTCTGCGGCACGGGGTTCACCGGTTTGGATCCCAGGCGTGGACCTTATCAAGCCATGCTGTGGCGGCATCCCACATATAAAGTAGGGGAAGGTGTGCACAGATGTTAGCCCAGGGCCAATCTTCCTCAGCAAAAAGAAGGTTGGTAACAGATGTTAGCTCAGGGCTAATCTTCCTCACCACAAAAAAAAAGAAGATAGGGTCTTAATCCTATTATGTTCCTAGCACCATGATGGCCAGATGTTCTCTACCTCCGAGGAACTCATGGTATAACTGAATCAACAGACACATAAACAAGAAAAATAACACAGACAGAGTGCTATGGGAACAGAGAAAGGGGATGTGTCCTTTTGGAGAAAATTGGGGAAGATTTCATGAAAGACTGATAGATTTTGGAGTATGGTTTTGACCTAGGTTTTAGAGTATGGGTAGTTATACCATTGAAAGAAGAATGTGAGATGGATGAAGAGTTATCAGGCTCTTTGATAAAAGCCCAGAGTTGTGAAAACATATAGTTTCCAGGAAAGAGTGAATGGGTACTGGAATTAAAAATATAGCTTGTGGTGGGAGGTTACAGCAAGGTGGTGAGAGAAAATACAGAGACCAGATTGTGAGATGTCCTGAAGGAGGCTAGCAATGGGCAATAAAAAGCCATTAATTTTTTTGGTGGGGGGGGTGACGGGGGTGAGGAGAGGAGAAGCAGTGAGGGTCTACCATCAAATCTCTGTTTTAGAGAACCTTTTACAGGAGTGTGGAAGATGATGTGTGGGAGAGCTCCTGATTCTTGAACCCTAGCTCCCTGTTGTAGGTTCATTTCTGGGAAGCAGTCTCTGAGATGGAGATTTGCAGGCAGGAAGTTTATTGGGGATTGCCCTTATGATCCACACCTGTGAGGGAGTGAAGGAAGCCGGATTAGGCAGAGGGAGAAGTTGTCGCTGCCACCATAACAAAGGCCTCAGGTTATCCCAGAGGGAGCCCCAGAGCTAGGATGGCTGTTCAGAGTTGTATCAAATTGGGCCAGTGGGGTCAGGCTTTATCCCCACGTCAGTCAATCACTGGATAAAGAAGGGGGTGTGACCTTGGTCAGCTGAGGTCACTCATTAGGAGGGAGCACTCAGCTGCAAGCGATCAGTTGTCAACACTCACAGCAATTGGGAGGATGAGTGTTTCAGTTCAAGCTGTATCCCCAGTCTTTCCAATCTCTAGAAAATGGCACCACCAATTACCTTGTTAATCACATCAAAGACTAGGGACTTCCTTGGCTTCTCTTTTTCCTTTATACCTCACATCTACTCCATCAGTAAATCCTGTCAGTTCTTCCTTTAAGGTGGTCATCTACTTACAGTTAGAGTACATTAATCTTAGTCCATGCTCCCCCATTTACCACTGGGACTATTACAATAGACTCCTGAATGCTCTCCCTGCTTCTACTCTTGCTTGCTTACAATTTTTTCTCTATATGGCATTATATCAACGCCTGGAACCTAGTGAATACTCAATACACATTAAATGAATGAATGAATGACCTCAGAAGATAGTGATCTCTTTAGCCACAGAGGCACCTGTGAAATAGACAATTTGTTGGCCTGTACATGATCTAAGGAAAAAAAGAAGAGAAGAAATAAATTTTGGATATTAAGGAATATTTTTAAAGGGTAAACTCCTATAAACATCAACATATGTCAAATATGTGAAAGATTTTAGTTAATTTATTTATTAGTGAGGGAACAATAAGAAGTTACAACCAGTTCAAAGGTGAATTCAAAGTAACACAGATATATTAGCCATAAGTAATGTTGAAATGAATTTATAAACAGTTGCGAAATTTCCTTATTGGAAAGGAATGGGGAGGAAATCAATTGTATTTCCACCTTTTTATTGTATCTCTGCAGACAAGAATCATTTCAATTGCTATCAATTATATATAACTCACAGAGTTCAGTAGTTCAAAGATCATGAAAGTTGTGGAGATCCCATAAACTCAGTTAATCTGGAAGGATGTGCTTAGACAGCACCTAGTTTTCCAGTGAAGATACTCAGTAATCTTTCTGGTTCATATCAAAATCCTTCATAGTTTTTTTTTCTTCATGGCGAAGAAGAAAGGAAGAGAAAGAAAGAAATCAAAAGGGGAATTTCTTGGACAGTTTTAATTTATGCCTGTTTTACTGGAGAAATTTTAATAGCAAGTCTTTTACTCTCAAAAATGTCCTGGTTTGGAAGGTAAGATATGTAGTTACCCTATCTGTAACTTTCTGTAATTTCATTATGATTCTCTTAAAACCACTTAAAATAAACAACAGGATTTAGTTGAGATGGAGCTACACTGTGAAGAATTAACAATTCAATTAGTACTTTAATCTAAGAATCTAAGTGATTGAGGCTATGGTGGCAAGTCAACAATGTGAGTTTTGAAATGGGCAGAGTGTGGAGCAGCCATAGCTATGATGTAGGCTGTCTCCTGAATGGGAACTCTGATCCATCTGTCTAGATAGATTTACTCTGGCTATAATTCCACTGGTTATACGACCTTCTCATAGTGGGTGGTAGTCAAAGGTTGGGACAGCTTCACTTTCCAAAACATTGGAGATTTTGTGTTTTCTGGTAATACTTCAAAGTAAAAGTCCACAACGATAGTTGTGAATATGTCTGGAACAGGGAGTCAGGGCACAAAAGGAGTGAAAGGTCAGGGTATTACTATCTTGTGGCTATAATATTCTGTATTCATCATCTCTCAAGCTAGACAAACTGAATGACTGTCTAAATAACTGAATTTGCTTTAGATTTTGTTTGTTTGTTTCTAAGATACTCTGACATTCTTCTTTTTTGTTTCTACAGACTGACAGTTATACGAATCTCTTTCTTTCCCTTCTCTTTCCTCTGGTTTATACTTTGGAGGCGTTTTCAAACTCTATCACCTCTGCCTTCTCCTTTGTGGCATCATGCTGGGAAGCAGGCAGTTTAATCACGCTCCCAGAATTTTTAAGAAAGCTCATAAAAATAGAAAGTGCTTTTCTATAAGTCTTAGAGGATTTGCTTATTTTTTTCTTTTTCAAACTAGCAAGTCACATTGTGAACCATAAACAGAATTCATTCCCAAAGGGATTAAGGCTAAACTTAGAGTCAACTATTTATGAACTGTCTGCAGATGGAACCACATTTGAATCCATTCTATGAACAATAGTATAAATAAATGCGAACATAGCTACTAAAAAGTTTGCCAATTGCAAGATCTAATCAGAGTCTGCTTTATTCTGAGGGGCAAACCAGGTCTTTGTAAAAGGTGTCTGCTTGTCATTTGGAAGCACTCCTTGACCTGCAAGGCCAGAGTGGAAGTCCTAATGTGGGAGTGGACTTGAGTCTTGGCCTCAAGTATCAGAGTATTCTGGTTGGGCCTCTGATTTGTATGTGGTGAGAATCTCTCTTAGAAATATTTTTGAATCATTGACATTTACAAGTCATTTTCCACAGAGGGCAGGTCGCTGAAGTATGGTCTTGAATACAAAAGGAGAACAACCAGTGCAGCACCAACTCAGGCATACCAAACTCACCTTCTCAAATGGGAAGGTTCACACCACAGGCATTCTGCAAAAGACTTCTCTGAATAGTAATAATTGTAACTAACATTTGCCTTGCCCTCTATGATTTGCAAAGTGCTTCTGACCCAAGATGTCATTTCAGAAGTTCTTAGCTGGATCTTAACAATATCACCTTGGGAGAGTGGGAAGATAGCTGAGCAGTAGGTGTCAGAAGACTGCCATTTTCAGCTACCATATTCCTAATCTTTGCTCTAGTGAGTCCTAAGGGTAAGATTCTCCTGGAAATGATTATAAACCATGGTTGTTATAATACTTCAGAGTGCCTCCCTTGCAGTGTCTGTTCTCTATAAATACTCATTGAGTTATATATTATATTAGGACATGTTTCAAAGAGTGAGTGCTAATTAAACTTAAAGATATTTTTAAAAATCACAAAATAGCCAGGAATCTATATCTCATTTTGGTTTCACCTTCAGATCAGTGCTAAGATTGGTTGGACTTTCAAGCAAACAATCAGACTCGTGCATATCTCTATATTCTGAAAACAAGGTTAAGTTATATACATATTCAGTGAATATTTAAGGACCTATCCTGTCAATGCCTCCCATCTTTAGAATATACAAAGATGAGTAAAGTCTCTGCCCTCCATAAGCTTACAATCTACTAGAGAAGAGACGTGTACAACTCATAACGAGAAATGTCAAAAGTCTAGAAAGATGAAGAATTAGAATTTATTCCTGAATGAGGACAATTAGAGCAAACCTCACAAAGTAGGAATTGAACA
Organism: Ceratotherium simum simum; assembly: GCF_057802395.1. NCBI lineage: Eukaryota > Metazoa > Chordata > Mammalia > Perissodactyla > Rhinocerotidae > Ceratotherium > Ceratotherium simum. The sequence continues at coordinate 70,158,769 of NC_141909.1, read as the reverse complement.
TGGCCTTGAAGAATGGGTAGGCTTTCTAAGGATGCATGAGAAAAGGTATTCCAAGGGGAGGAAATAGCATGCAAGATGGGAAAATATGGGGTGCGTTTGGGACGTGTTGAATTATCCATTATGGTGGGAGCACAAATGATGATAAGACCCTGAATGGACAGCATTCTTGTGTGGCTCTGTCAAATGTTTTTCTGTGCACAGCCTAAGAAAAATAATAACCCCAGATAAAATTAAAATTCAAACCTATACCATGTGTTAACATGGAATCATAGTCACATATATAGATAAGTATCTAGCTCTAACAGTCTATAATTATGTATGTTCACAACTGACTCACACCCCTATTTTTGTAGTTATTATTTTTCTGAAAAAGTCTTCTTGTTATAAAAGTAATGCATTTTCTTATATCATTAAGAAAAAAGAATAAAACAACCAAAACCCACCACGCAAAATAATCACTGTTCACATTTTATGTATGTTCTTATCGCTTACTGTATATATACATTTATTTTTAAATATATTAGAAACATTTTTCCTGTCCTTAAACTTTCTCTACAAGTATTTCTTTTGCTGCATGCTATCCCATTATATAGAAGTGCCATGATTCATGTAACCAAATTCTTATTGCTAGACATCTGAGCAGTCTATGGTTTTTCTCTTAAAAAACAGAAAGTGTTGCAATGAACAGCTTTATAATAAACCTTTGCAACATACATGAGTATTTCCTTAGGATAAATACCTAGAAATGGAATCCCTGTTTCAGGAAGTGTGTGTGTGTAGTCAAATAGTCAAATTCTATTCCAGAAATGTTGTGCCTTTCTTCACTCCCCCTGCAGTAAAGCTATATTACTTATAGAAAATGATACAATCTCTCAGGAAGATGGGCTAGTCAGAATCACAGTATGACGTTGACATTTGAGCAAGGACATTAAATCACTAAGACCTGTGTGTACAAAGTCCTCCAGCTAATATATCTCTCACCCAGAGAACTCCTCCTTTACCCATGAATAAGCATCAATTGCTATTCTCTGCATCATGGATTCCTCTTCATTACCACCTCAGCCTTGAAAACACTTCTATCTACTCCTGATATGAGCCATCTGAAAAGCTAAGGTTTGCTGCTATTTTTCATTATGCTGAGAATGATCGCAGAGGCATACTGTGGCAATCATGAGTACTAACCAGACGGTAAGTAAGGGCAATTTCATTACAAGTGCACACTTGCATTTCATGCCCCTTAATCTCTGTTACTGCTCCCCCAAGCAGCACACACTCTCAGCTTGGATTTTGACAATACTTTCTTTGTCAGAGGAATGCTGCTAAGAGAGTCAGAGAAGCTGCTATTGCCAAGAACCAGTCCCCTGGCACCTCATGCAGAGGCAGTTTAAAAATCCTCTGTGTGCATTTACACTTGTGCCATTGGCACACATGGCCTTACTCAAAAGAACAATGTTAATGCAGGTTACAGTCCCATCCAGCTCAGTGCTTTTATGTTTTCATAGCCTGCAGATGTTTAATGAAGTTCCTCTTCTGCCCACATCTTCTGGTTGTATTAAGGCTGAGGGTACAGTGGAAAATGCCCTAAGACCTGAAAGCAGCTCTATCTGAGATGTCTGAAAGGCTCACTTGCTACACTGTGATTCTTTTCAAAGCATCTGTTAGCCTGGAGTCACGATTATTGAGCCAGGATCATAAATTAAATTAAATTAAATGACATGTAGGAAATGTCTGACCTGTCAGAAATATAGCCAAATAGAAATTCCTGAACCAAAGTGATAAGGAAATCAATTCCATGGCTGGTGGTTGATTAAACCCAGCTTCAAGGTATTTCCATGATATCCAGCCGCCTGGTATAGTGTTTACAGAGAATCTCTATGCAAGGTTGTATCTAAGTGGGTAAGGTGCCAAGTACAGTCGGCCCTCTGTATCCGGGATGTGAAACCTGCGGATACGGAGGGCCAACTGTATTCATTGTACTGCACTATTTTATGTAAGGGACTTGAGCATCCACAGATTTTGGTATCCCCAGGTGTTCCTGGAACCAATCCCCCATGGATACTGAAGGATAACTGTATTGTGAATATTCTTTGAAATCATGTTAGCCTAATAATTCTTTGAGTGGGATGCTTCTTTGTGGCAGGTGTTAGCTAAGGGAGAAAGACAGAGCCACTAGTTACGGGTGATTACCTATGCTAGGTAAAATGCATAGCACAATGGTCCCACAATACTTATGGGCAGGAGTGTTGTGCAAAATATTTCACAACCAAGATAGCAAAGGCACCAGCAAAAGTGGACACTGGCCCAGTCAGAATGGACTCCAACTGTAAAGAATTGGTACTTGTGCTGACATGCACCGCCTGGGTATTAGCCCTGCTTGTGGGTAAGTGTGCAGATACCAAAAGCAACACTATTAATGAGTATCTACCATGTGCTAGGCACTGGGGATGCACAATAGGCCCAGAAGGCTGTAATTGCCATAGAGAAGTATAGTAGTAGCAGTAGCAGTAGTTGCAGTAATAGTAGTAATAGCTATCATTTATTGAGGGCTTACTAGGCACTGGACACTACTTGTAATAATCTCATTTAATCTTTCTAACAACTCTATAAAGTCGGCATTATTGTTCACATTACATAGATGAGGTAACTGAAGCTCTTAACTTTTCCAAATCCACTCAGATGGCCATTACCAGCGTTGGAATCCAAAGCGCTCCCTCTCCAGGAGCCCATATTCCCTCCACTATGCAAGTTGCATCTCCTTGGAAAATAGCATTGGTCTTGGCTCTGCCATCAGTAGACCACTTAGTCTCTTCAAGTCTCAATAGTCTTATCATAAAATTAGGATGCTAATGTCTTCCTTAACTATTGCACAGATTTTTTTGAAAGAGGAAATGAGATAGTGTAAATGAAAGCGCTAGACGGAGCACTCTAGGACAGGAGCTATGTCATCATGTCCTCATGCTCTGCGTATACTAAGTCTTCAATAAGTTTTAAGTGCATTCTTAAGGTTCTAAGCGCATGTGATTTATTATTAAAACATGGTCACTTCCCTCAAGGGATTTCTAACTTGGTGAGATAGGATTTATATATTAATGTTAGAATAGCATTCCAAGGTAACATATGCTAAGTTCCAAATAAGTTGGTATGTTTGTCAAGTATGAGCAAATTTCCTTGAAATAGGTGATCTGAGCATTGAAGAAAGCAGACTTCAGGTGGGGCTTGCTTGAGGCCTTGGGGGCAGGAAAAGAAGGGGAGGGTATTTCAGAAAAGGGAAAGGCATGACCAAAGACATAGGAGTGGGAAGGTTAAATGGGTTTGGAGATTGGTAAATAAATCTCTTTGACTATATTAGAAGGGTTATTTTCAATTGTACAAAATGCCAGGAGGGACAAACACCAGTGAGTCAGGGAGACAGCATCACTCAAAAAGAAAATATGCCCATATTACCAAAGTTGGTGCTTCCATGAATATCAAAAAAAGATATCAAATAATGCCTCTTATCCTTTTCTTGAAACAATATTCTTTAATGTGAATATACTTAACACTACCTAACTATACTTAACACTATATTTAATGTGAATATACTTAACTTATATTTAATGTGAATATACTTAACAATATAGTTAAGTATATTCTTAACCATGTTTAAAATGGTTAAGATGGTAAAAACAAAACAACAAAACAAAAAAAACACGTACTCTCTAGGGAAATGTCCAGTCTGGATTAAGTGCCCCAAGCCCTATTACGATCTCAGTGACAACACTTATCATCCCTCATTTTAATTGGCTCTTTTCTTTCCCATCTCCTGCATTAGCCTGTAATTTCTCTCTTATTGGTCTTTGTATCTCCAGGATTTAGTGCCCGGCACATAGTATATACTTAATACATTTTGAGTGAATTAAGGACTTCAAGTAAGCAAAGTCTTGAAGTAAATTACATTTAGCTCAAAACATTAAAACCTCCTTTCACACTATTGAGAATGAAGCTCAGGGTGAGTCAGCATTGATGACTATATACAATCCACATGTGCTGGGCATGAAATGGTTAAACAGAAAGGCCCAAGGCCGCTGTGGCCACAGGGACTTTTTGATCATACATCACAGGAAGTACGGTAGCACAGTCAATAACTTCTGTGCAGATAAGGAGATTTTTTTCCCCAGTAAATTCAATCTGAAAATTGTTCTCTTCTAGGCAAAAAGCCAGACACCTACACAATTTTCACCACTACTTCAGCAGAAAGACAGAGCACCCAGAAGAACGCAGAGAGCGAGGAACAGACAAAAAGACTTCCCTAGGTAAAAGGCAACAGGCACATTGAATGTTTTAGCATTAAATTAATCTATTCATTAGCCAATCAGAAACAAGAGGAAGTACAAACTAGAACATAGAAATAAAATTGATGAAGACACTGCTCTCACAGGTGACAGGTGGAGAATTCCCTACATTCATGGAAGGAGGAGAATATTTCAAAGCAGACCAGCTCACGCCATAAAAGACAGGAGACTCCAGGAAAATCCAAAGTGATTGGAATTGCCGTTAGCCATGTTTGGCCAACTGTTGCACCAATTTCTTAGGGAGGAGGATTGAAGGTAATATTAGAAGCATACATGAAAATATGCATAAACACCCACAAACATTTGCTTCCATTTGTGTAGTAAATCTGTACCATTCACTCACAGCATAAATTCGGAAAATTCTCACCGAATCCTTCTGTGATCTTTATTAGATCCTGAGTTAAAATAATGCATTCAGGGATTGTTATATTGGTTTTAGGTGTTGTGCCTGACTCTCTGCACTTTTTCTCTGTCCCATCCTTACCTTTGCTTTGAAATAGTCTTGAAAACACAGAGAAAGCCCCAGAGTTACACAATGTTAGTGACTAAGAAAACTGATCAATGATTTGAAAATACTTTGGAGAAATTATTCTGAGGTAAAGTGTATTACTCTGAGGGAAAGGGCTGAATTGAAAATGATCTGGGAGTGGTCCATCCTGAGCAGGGAGTTCTTTCCTGAGGTACTTCCCTGCAACAGGACTGCTTGCAGCAGGGACAGAGGCAGGAGTTGGCTTCTGCTTCCCTCTGCTGTATGTATCGTAACAGAGATTTTGGTCTCATGCTTCTATTTCTGCACCTGAAAAGAGGTTGCAGTAATCAGTAACGCAGTGTGACTCAGCGTGCAAGGGCACTAGGAGGTTGTGCATTGCATACCCTTCCTAGAGGTGGAAATCAGTTGTTCATTTATTCATTTATTCAGTTTTTAGTCCATTTGACAAAGACGGTCTAAATTCCATCATGTTTGTTGCTAAGGAGAGACCAATGAACAGGAGAGATGTGGTCTCTGCCCTTATCACACTGACAGCCCAGTTGTCCAGAGAAAGAAGCACAGTTAAACATGAATAAAAATTAGTGTGGGAAGTGCTTTGCTAGGGGAAAATGGGATATTATGGAACACACAGTAGGAAAATAATGTATTTGGGCATTTGGGAGTGGGAAGAAGGGACCAGGGAACATGTTTGTAGGAAGTGACTTTCGTACTGATCCTAAACGCAATTAAAAAAAGTGTTGGGGGTGTTGCAGGTTAAAGAAGAGAAACCTGAAAGCTGGAGGGATGAATTCCTGGGATCAACTTCAACTCCTGTTCTCAGAAAGGCGCAGAGCCACATACCCGCGACATTACCATTAGACAAAAACTTGGCCAAGAGCTCTGTACATTAACATGTCCTCAATTTGCAATCTGATAGGTGAATTGTAGAAGCACCCAAGGGGACAGTCATGGGAATCAAAGGAAATTAATAAACCCAACTCATTGATTCAACAAATATTTGGTGAGGTCCCACTATGTGCCAGCCACTCTTCTAGACCTGAGCATGCAGCAGAGAACAAAACAAAGTCCCTGCTCTTGTGTGCTTATATCCTAGTGGGGAGATATAGAAAATACATAAATATGGAAGTCAGGCGGTGATAATGGCTACCGAGAAAAAGAAATAGTAGAGCAGAATGAAAGAGAAGAGGGTGATAGAGGCTGGGGTGATCACAAAAGCTTTTCTGATAGGTTGATATTTGGTAAATTTGAAGGCCTGTCTGAACTAAGTATAAGTTAGCCATGTGGCGGCCCTAAGGAAGAGCATTCCAGGCAAGGGAATGGCGTGTGCAAAGGCCTTGAGGCACAGCTGTGCTCAGCCTGCTTGATAAGCAGCAAGGAGGACATTGTGGCTGGGGCAGAGAGCCTGGTGGAAGCTGAGATCAGAGCATCCCGAGAGGAAGCCAGAAGACCACACAGGTGAAGTATGCCAGAAATGGGACAATATTAAGGGAATGAGCCGACCTCACTTAGATTTTGGCAGAAGAGTCACTGTGGCTCCTGTATGGCCAATAGAGAGACGGAGAGCAAACGTGGAAGCGGGAAGATCTGTTAGGAGATAGTTCCATTCACGCACAGTCATATTACGATGGTTTGTTAGTAACAGAGGTGGTGAAAGATGGTTAGATTCTTGCAAATGTAGAGCCTTAGGATTTTCAAATAGATTGGAAATGAGTTGAGAGAAAGATAAGAGTCAAGGATGACACCAAAGTTTTCAGAGTAGCCATTTACTGAGATGGGGAATTACTTTATCAGACAATGTGAACATTTTTAAGGCTTTTGACACACATTGCCCAAGAAGTCTCAAGACAAGTTATATCTCCATTGGTTCTAAGACCATCCCACTTGGAAACACCTTCCAGGCAGTATAAATTTGGGCCATTAAGGAGTTGAGAGTAGCTGTGATGTTTGGACATTTTGTTTGAACCAGGGTTGTGGTTCTCCTGTGTAAGGAGGTAGAGAGACACATATTTCAGAATTATCTAGCATGTAGTAGATACTCTGTTTACATTAACTGAAATATTGAGAAATTAAGAACAATTAAATATACATGATCTTCCTTGTTGAGATTTGATACTTCCTTCTAATCATCCTCTGCATTCTACTCTCCGCTCTATCACCTCTCCTTCCCTCTCTTCAAAGACACTGTTCTAGGATTTCAGGCCAGAAATCTCTCTTTCAAAAGACCATGCCAGATGGCCAACTTCTCTTATTTTGACAATGTGGTAGGTAGAAGGGAGAGAAAAGGGTGAGGAGGACTTGAAGAACAGGGAAAAGTGGGCTGTAGAGGTGGCTCTTACATGCTGCTTGTCTTCAGACTCAGCAGGATATGGCCTGGTCTAAGAGGATACAGAAGAGAAACTTCAGAAGTAAACTAGACCCATCTGATGGTGTATGGCACAGACTGAACAGTAAGCAATGAAAAATAAATCCAGTCTGGTCCTCAAGAGTGTGATCCAGCCTTTGTCCTGCTTTGAACCTAACTTAGACCCACGACCTGGCCTGCAGTGGGTCTAAGTGAGGTTCCTTGCTAGAGAGTAACCCAGAGGAATTCAGGGACCATGCATCCCATACATCTGTCAGGGAGGAATAAATTTCCTCTACCTTTCTTGGTTCTTCTGGCTAAGAATTAAATTGACATAAGACAGAATAACAGGAGAAAATCAAACAAAGTTTAATAGCATGAATACGTGAGAGAAATCCAGGGAAACTGAGTAACTCACCAAAATGGCTGAAGCCACCACCTTAAATACTATCTTCAGCTAAAGACAAAAAGAGGATGGTGGGGGTAGTGGTTTGGGACTTCAAAGTGGAGGAAGGCAATTCACACAGAGATGGAAAAGCAAATGTTAGATAAACAAATGTTTGCCATGCCATGCAGAGACAATGGGACATGGAGACTACTTTGATGAAATGACTCTTGCTAGGTTCCTCTCTGTCTACCGCATCTATTTGATATTATACTATAATTATCTATGATGATAGCTCCTTCCCGGAACAGGCCTTCTATCTGAAATTCTTTTAGGCAGTTAGAGGGAAAACTCAAACCTGAGTCTTTTTTTCTTAAAAATAGTCAAGCCAAAGAGACACATTTTGGGGTTGCATATTCTGCTTCCCCACACATCATTGACTCCCCTAGTGCCTAGTGCATAATAGGCACTCAATAATTAGTTGTTGGCTATTGAATGAATGCATTGTTCACCCATGAACAGAGGTTTGGGGTAAAACTGAGGACAACCTTATAGCTGCATGGGAGACCACAATGATATTATTTGACTATAGAATTACCCATTTAGGATTTACACCATACTTACTTCCAAAAGGATTTGAGCTCTACTAGAGATTAAAATATGCTGTAACTCTCACAACACCTTTATTTGTAGAACATAAGATAGCATATAAAGATGAACATTTTAAGACTTTATTTTATGAATATTTGAGCAATACTCTAGTTGTTTTTTTTTTTCTTCAGAGAATGCATGCTATTTGTATATGTTATTTCGTAAGTCATGTTCTAGCCTATGCTCCTCAGAAGTAATGATGTTTATTTGAGTTGCAATGGCCTCATCTTTCAACATAATATCCAGGTGACCTGTTCATTAGAGTTTTGAAGTCTTTGTGGCAAAAAATGCTGTGTGCAATGAATTTTCATTTCACTGTATTTCTATAATATACATGTAGAATTAATAGCAGACAGCACCCTATTGTTTAAATCTAAGGTTTCCTACTAGGCATTGGGAAACACCAGATTAACATCATGATTATAATTATGTTTGGCCTCTTGTGATCAATATTCAACACTTATTGGGTATTCTGAGGACTGCATTAATATTCTAGAATACACTACACTGTCTGGAAATCTGGGATCTTCTTATGAAATCTGTTGACCTTTTCATCAGATACCACAAAGCGTTTTTTTTTTTTTGGTGAGGAAGATTAGCCCTGAGCTAACATCTGCTGCCAATCCTCCTCTTTTTGCTGAGGAAGATTGGCCCTGGGCTAACATCCGTGACCATCTTCCTCTACTTTATATATGGGATGCCTGCCACAGCATGGCTTGATAAGCGGTGCACAGGTCCATGCCTGGGATCCAAACCCGTGATCCCTGGGCTGCTGAAGCGTAGCATGCAAACTTAACCACTACGCCACCAAGCTGGCCCCACCACCAAGCCATTTTTAATGAATAAAAAACAAAAATTGGAGATCAAATTTATGTTCAGTATAAGGCCTATCAGTGGGCATTTTCAAGCAGAACTTCTGATAGAAATAGCTATTAATTACAACAATCACAGTTGGCTTTCTTTAGGGACTTGGTACTTCAATATCCCCTTTAGGGAGTACACACTTGGCAACAGTCCTAGCTAGAGGCCCTTGGTTTATAGTGTGCCTTCTAGCTCCATTGCTGCCCAAGACCCTGCCTCTGTACCACACAATTGGCTCTCAATCCCAGTCAACCAGCAACTGAAGAGCCCCTGCACCCCATTACTGCTCCTGAGGTGGGCTCTGGGCCCCAATGTCTCTACCTTACCTCTTTGGAGCTGAGTTGCATTACCTGGAGGTTCTTAGAGTGGGGATTTTTCTGGAGGGGTCTATATGCTCTCTGCCAACTAATCTCCATGCCTCTCCCTCTTCCACCTGTTTTATTTCAAGGCACTTCATAAAAAGAGTAATACTCTATAATTTTATGCCTGCCTTTTTTTTTTTTTTAAACCAAATTATCATTTTGTGAGAATTTTTCCTGTGTCATTAAGTGTCTTCTAAAACTTAGTTTTAAGTGACAGCATATTTCGTTCCTGGGATGTGCTGTGATTGAACCATTCTCCTATTGTTGGCTATTTAGACTGTTCCCTAAGTTTTACCATTGCAGTGGCCTCATCTTTTCAACCTAAAATGCTTACTGTATATGTATCTTGTTGTAATGAACTTTTTTTGCACATATCTAATTTTCAAAGCTTTGATTTTTTTTTTTTCAAAGTAGTTTTTTAAAAGGATATTTGCTAGATACAAAGGTATGAACTGTCCTGAGCTACTTGATACATTCTGGGCTAGTTACTTTTCAAAAAAGTGAACTCTTTCTCACCATGCCCTTACCAGTATTGATTGTTACCTTGTAGTAGAAATCTTGATTGTTATTGATTGTTACCTTGTAGAAATCTGTGTCAATTTAGTAAATGAAATATCCTATTTTATTTTCATGCAAATTGGGCAACAATTTACATTTCACAAATGATAAGTTACACACATTTAAAGAGGCTTGGAATCTTTTTTAACCCATATACCATAACCAGGAGGTCACTTCTGAGCTGCTGACCTTTGCGTGGTCTTCATGTTCCATTAAGTCCTCTGATACTTAAAGCCTCAGGTCACTTTCATTCTTAATTGTATTTTATTATTCTCCATTGTTGCAGAATGTTTCAGTCAATTTAGCCAGAAGGGTCTCTCTTCACCTTTTCTTCATTGGTTCATTTCCAGTTATAACAATGACAGATCTCCTGAGAGGTGATATTAAATTTATTATGATCACAATGATTATTTTTACTCAAATGAAAGTAGGAACGAAATTTTAGGCTTAGAAGAGAAAGAGTTTTTGTTGTTCACTGAGCAGGTATATATTCTTTTTACTACTTTAAAAGAGAAATGCATGGGCAGAAACTAAAGGTCAGAGATTCTCAGTTTTAGCAACAATTGTTTGCATTCCACATCATGTCAGAAAATAAATAGAAGATAATAAAACATCAAATTTCTTTAACATTTGCTGAGGTGGTTTCTGCTGCACTATTTTAAATTACACTAAAGATCAGTCACCCAATGCCTATTTCTTCATCGCCTTACTTGTTCAGGAAGAGAGATGTGTCTTTGGTGCCCAGTCTCTCCTTTTTCTCTTCAATGGGGCCCTGATTTCTGAGAAGGATGCTTAGCATCTGCATGTTCTCTCTCCCTCTATTAGAATTGACTGTTGGTCAAGTTCTGAAAAATTATTTCGTATTAAAATGTTGCCTCCACCAGAATTATTTGTGTTTTCAAATAATATGAACACTTCTCAGGTACCCAAGAGTGAACATACCCTTCAGTAAATATTTAGTCATAGCCAACTTGACTTCCAAGCACTATCAAACATGTTAGCCAAGGGAATGAATAATGAATCTGTAATGGTTAAAAGTTTTTTGCAGTAGAAGCTTTTATCCTTCCTGTAGGAGGGTCTTCTGTGACTCCATTGTGATAGTAGCCATCATATGTTGAATGTTGAGTATACAAGCACGGTGCATTACCATATTTAACTCTCACAACAACTTTCATTTTACAGATGAGGAAACTAAAGCTCAGGGAAATTAAATAAGTTTAGCTGTCAGGGAGTGGTGGAGCGGAGATTTGAACCCCTGTTTGAATCACTCCAAAGACCATGTTCTTAACCATTATACTCTTTGATGCTTTCAGCTGAATGGAAGACTGGGTATCTGACAGTTTCTCCCATCCCACATGCTTTTCTGCCTGTGACCTTGCCCCTGGTCACAAGAGGTATAGTGTATTTCCTCTCCCCTTGATTCTGGGCTGGTCCTGCGACTGTTTAATGAATAAAATGTGGCAAAAGTGATTCTGTGTAACTTCTAAGGATGATCCTTAGATCTCCAGCTTCTGCTTTGGCTCCTTGGACCCTCTGCCATAACATAAGATGGCCTAAGCGGAGGAGAATAAAGATCCCTCAACCCTAGTAAAGTGCCCCAGCTGGGCTCCCAGAAGGAGACCAGCATCCAGGGCCAACTACATAATTCGCAGGGCCCAGTGCAAAGTGAAGATGTGGACCCCAACCAGGGTCCAAGTCAATCTCCCTTTCCTCAGGACCAATACCCTGTAGGGGAGGAAAAAGTTTTCCTCAACTCGCTTAGGGTCCCTGGCTGAGTCTGATAATCAAACTGACAAAGACAGATTAACAGGAGAAAAGCATACAAGTTTTATTAAATTTTTACGTGTACATGAGAACTTTCACAAGAGAATAAAGACCCAAAGAAGTGCGAAGAGCAGGAAGCTTTTATACCTTTTAGACAAAGAAACAATACATTTGTGAAGAATTGATAAGACAAAGGGGTTTGGGCTAGGAGTAGTAAATGGTGAAGAAGTAACTAGGGAGACAAAGGTTAGTTTAACAAGATTTGTTTGTACAGGTTTCTTGGCCCCACATTCCCCAAGTCTAGTGATAAGCGTGTCTTCCCTCCTCCTGGTAAAGGGAGGGTACTTTTCACATAAGAGTTTTATGACCTGTTTCAGGAAAGAAGGGTCTTGGGACAGAGGTCAAAATGACTTTCCTACTTCTGCCATTTTAAAAAATCCCTTCAGCTTAAGATAGTTAGTGTGCTAAGGTGCCATATTTTGGGGTAGTGAGTCCTGAATTCCACAAGCCCCAATGCACAGGTAACCCCAAGCAATTGCAATCTCTATGTTGGGACACACTTAGAACCTGGCCTGGCAGTGGTCACGAGTTGTTTACCAAATGTGCCATGGTCCTGTCTTCCCAGGTGGGACCAAAGACCCTTTTGTGGTTTCCCAAGATGCCACATGCCCCAAGATGCTATGCAGCCTGACTTTATCTTCCCCAAGTCTGCTCCCACACTCCTACCAAGAGCAGAGGGCAAAAGCAGAACCCTGGCCTTCCACTCACTGATGGCGCAGGGCAGAGGATAGCAATGGGCACGGAGCAGGTTTGGGGAGAGGGGCATAGTGTGGGGCCCAAGAAGCCAAGGAGCAGGAGCAAGCAGGCAGCCCAGAAGCCCTCTTGGGGCGATGGGAGTTGGTGAGAGGTGGGACTGGGCTTGAGCCAAGGCTCTGAGTCCCCCGGGTATGCATGCTCCATTGTTCCTTCCTTCCTCACTCACTAAATCCACATGGAAAGAAAATATTTTTAAGAATTTCAAGATGGTGGCTGTAGAGCATTAAACCCCAGGTCTGGGGCCCTTCTGAGCACAGGACCCTATGTGACTGTGCAGATCATAGGTGTGCCCATGAAGTCGGCCCTGCCAGCACCAACTGCCAACTTGATGAGGATATTTTGCTCCTGTTAGCAGTCTCAGAGCTCCAGGAGAAAAATCACCCAGTCAACCCACAGAATCACGTGAAATAACAAACAGTTGGTACTTTAAGCCACTAACTTTCGAGGTGGTTTGTTAATGGCACTTGATAACTGAATATAAGATATGATTTTTACCCTTAAAAAAACTTACAGTGTAACTGGCAAGAAAAGGATACGTGAAAGAACTATTACCTAATAATAGACAATGTACAATCAAGTAAAAAAGAGAAAACTGGAAAAGTACAGACAGTTCAAAAACAGGAGGTGAATGGGGAAGGGTGGTTGAGATATTCAGGGAAAGCTTCCCGTGAGAGAACCGTGAGCCAGACCTTGAAGGATATGTGGTATCTGGACAGCAGACCGTGGGTGACCCAGCTTGACTGTCTGCTACACTCGCTGTGATGCAGCATGTGTACACATTAAAGCATGGAAAATCCATTTCCTGGATTAAAAGCCTGAACCGTTCAGCTTCCTGTACCTTATACCTACTTCCTCCCTTCTTTCCATCTCTTTCCATCTCTTTTTGCCTCTGGCTTTCAGTCTGATGCACAAATCAATTTCTGTCAGCCTCTGATCTTGTTTTAGCTTGCTGGTCACAGGTTTTTCTTTTCTCCACAGCTCAGAGACGTTAAGACCTCTGGATCCTCCCCTGCTGGGAGCTAGCGTATCTCGAGGACCCGATCTCCTATACAGAGTCCCTCCTGTGAATGCACAAATTTGAAGCTCCTTAGTATATAAAATCACCTTGTAGGACTTACACAAAGCACCATTTCCCACACTTCTTTGTCCACAGAACCCTTTTTTCCGAGATCATATTTTGGTTCCTCAGACGACCATTCAGGAAATGCTACTTTAGGCTAAATTCCTACCAGTTGATTTGTAGCATCTATATTTTTAGCAAGCTGCCTAGAAGATTCTGGTGTGCACCGAAGTTTAAGGAACATGGTTTTAGAAATAAGTAGAACTGAAGTTATAACCGTCCTCCCCTAACTTGTGATCAGTCTCACTCACTCATTCTTTAAGACTCAATTATGAAACTCCTCAAAACTTCATAACCTTTCATAATTACAACTAAAGTTCTCTGCTACTTGACAGTTACAGTACTTTAAATCTGGGACATATAATCTTTGCCTAAACATTTTATTATACAGGGTCTTTATTTTCTCTACCTCTGCATGGCACTAGGACTTAGGAAACCTAAATTCTTTTAAGGCTATTCAACTAAGTAGTTTGACCCTATTTGCAACACGTAATTTAACATTCAACATTGACAGCCTGGGATAGTAGATTTTGGAATTAGACCAACCTGGGTTTTAAATCTTGGTTGCAACACCTGCTGGCTGTGTAACATTGGGCAAATAATTTAAGATTTCTGAGCCTCAGATTCCTTGGCTGAAAATCAGAATAATAATATCTACTTCACAGGCTAGTTTTGAAAATTAAAAGAGATTCAATACATAGCTTGTAAAAACACTGGCATTTCAATAAAGGTTCGCCCTCTCTTCTCTCTTACATGCCTCAGTCCCATGAAGGACAAAAGTGGCTAACAATATTGCTTTACCTACCTAGCCAGCGAGTTATAGAAATAAAATAGAATTGCATAGGTTGAAAAATGATTTGAAAAAAATTAAAAGTGTTTTATAAATGGGGATAACAGTATTTTCTGCTGATGAGATCTGAAGCTTCTTGAGGGAGAATTATTTCCATTTTTAAATATTTAACATTTTGGTTTCAATTATAAACCAAAAAATTAAGACATTTAAATGGTGTATGTGGCTATGTCTTCATTAAGTATTTACTAGTGATGGTATTGAAGTAGAAGTTCCTGACTCCAGACAAATGCCCACATTGCTGTCCTGGTTTTGTATGTTTTACATTTTTCTTCTTTAATATAAATTTTAAACAAACCTATAGGTAGCCCTCCCCTCCCCACTACACACACAAAAGGAGTTTTTCACAGTCTCCCTGCCTGTTTTAATGGAGGTTCAAGTTTAAATGTATGTCTCTTCTCATTTCTGGGTTTGTGCAAGGTTAGGACAGTAAATATTGAAGGGAATGGAAAATGAAACTTTTGGTTATGGTCAGTTTGTTAAATAAAAATGCCCTCGTGTGTCTTTATTTGAACTTAAATCATACCAGCAAGGGCTTAGCATGCATAAAGTCCTGTTATAATTCTCACAGATTCTATTAAGTGAGTACAGAATCCTATGAGTGCAAAGTAACAATATTCTTAAAATGGAAAACCCAGGACTAAAAATTTCATTACCCCAATGTATCACCTAATGTCAAAAAGCACAATGCAAGTTCTCTATTCGAGTAAGACTGTATTGACTGCATGTACAATTCGGTCTATTAGTATGCTCCAT
Source organism: Ceratotherium simum simum (assembly GCF_057802395.1). NCBI lineage: Eukaryota > Metazoa > Chordata > Mammalia > Perissodactyla > Rhinocerotidae > Ceratotherium > Ceratotherium simum. The sequence continues at coordinate 70,143,484 of NC_141909.1, read as the reverse complement.
TATTTTGAATTTGTTAAATCCTTGAATAAAAATCTCTGTGTTAGCAGTTCTTGGCTAAATTATAAAAAGTAATAACAGCTGCATTATCACCTCCCAGGGAGAAGAAGGTTTGTCACAATGAGTAATGTTCTTTCTACTGAGGTTCTATCAAGCACACTTTACACATCCCCTGCACCGGGCGCTGATTTGATTTTCCTCACACAGAAGAGACAGACATATATATATTATCTTCAGCTTCTGCTGAGACAAGGGATGTGATCAGTAACTCCATTTATTAAGTTGAGTTCCGGGTCTGTGTGCCCTGCCAATCTATTAACAGTTAGACCTGTGGAGACATGCCTTACTCCAAGAATAGAGGCTCTACTATTTTTATATACTCAAAACATATACTTTTATATGTTTTTATATGTGTCTAATAGGGAGATATTATTATTGTTTTTGTTTTACAAGTGGGAGATCAGAGGCAAGTCAGTGGGAGAGGTGAGGAGCTACAACTATTTCTAGATTTCTTACCTCTCAGGCAGGGAGAATGTCCAGAAGAACCCTTGATGCTGGGCTGTTACCTAAAGTGGAGCTGGGGAAACAAAACTGTGCTTCTGCACAGCCTGACCCATCTGCCACTCTAAGAAAAATGGTCTCTAGTTAGCAGCCTCCTAGTCTGGGTGAGTGGGTTGGATGATGCTGCAAAGAGCTAAATCAAGAGTGTCCTGGAGTGGGGAGGCAGACATCATGTGCATTTCACCTAGGGAACTCTGCCAGGGTTTTCTCTACATGACCACTCTCAAGGCCTTTTGGGAAAAAGAACTCAAGGAATTTAAGACTGAGACTCAGCTCTGGGACACCATGATTAAGAATCTATTCTTTTTTCTTATTATTGTGGTCAGAACTCCTAACATGAGATCTACACTCTTGACAAATTTTTAAGTGCACAATACAGTATTGTTAGATAGGATTACACTGAATCTATAGGCACAATGTTGTACAGCAGATTTCTAGAACTTTATTCAACTTGTATAATTGAAACTTTATACTCATGAAAAAGCAACTCCCCATTTCTCCCTCCCTCTGGCCCTTGACAACCACCATTCTATTCTCTGTTTCTATGAGTTTGAATATTTTAGATACCTCATATAAGTGGAATCACGCAGTATTTGTCCTTCTGTGACGGGCTAATTTCACTTAGCATAATGCCCTCCAGGTCCATCCATGTTGTCACAAATGGCAGGATTTCCTTTTTTTAAAAGGTTGAAAAATATTCCATTGTAGGTATATATCACATTTGATTTATCCATTCATGTGTTCATGGACATTTAGGTTGTTTCTGTGTCTTGGCTATTGTGAATAGTGCTGCAGCAAACGTGGAAGTGCTAATATTCCTTCCAGATCATGATTTCAATTCTTCTGGATATATACCCAGAAATGGGATTCTGGATCTAATGGTAGAGCTATTCTTAATTTTTTGAGGAACCTCCGTAATGTTTACCATAGCAGCTGCATCATTTTATATTCCCACTAATGGTGTACAAGAGTTCTAATTTCTCTACATCCTTGCCAGCAACTTATCTTTTGCGTTTTTTGTTTGTTTTTGGCAATAACCATCCCAATAGATAGGAGGTTATACTGCACAGTGATTTTGATTTGCATTTCCCAGATGGTTAGTGATGTTGATCCTCTTTTCATAGACTTGCTGGCCATTTCTATGTCTTTGGAGAAATATCTGTTTAAGACCTTAGCCCATTTTTAAGTCAGGTTGTTTTCTTACTATTGAGTTATATGAGTTACTTATGTATTTTGGATATTAACTGCTTATCAGATAAGTGGTTTGCAAATATTTTCTCCTATTTCATAGGTTGCAGTTTTTACTCTGTCGATTGTTTCCTTTGCTGTGGATCAGCTTTTTAATTTGATGTAGTTCCCCTTGTCCATTTTTGCATTTGTTTGTGCTTTTGATGTCATATCCAAGAAATCATTGCTTAGGCCAATGTCCTGAACTTTTCCTCCTAAGTTTTCCTCTTGGAGGTTTAGAGATTCAGGCACTATGTTTAAATCTTTAATCCATTTTTGGTTGATTTTTGTGTATAGTGCAAGATAAGAGTGCAATTTCCTTTTTCTGCAGGCAGATTTACAGTTTCCCCAACATAATTTCTTGAAGAAACTGTCTTTTTCTCATTGTGTGATCTTGGCACCCTTGTTGAAGATCACATTGACCACATATTTGAGGGTTTATTTCTTGGCTCTCTATCCATTTCCATTAGTCTATGTGCCTGTTTTTATGCCAGTACCGTAGTATTTTAATTACTGTATCTTTGTAGTATCTTTGAAGGTTGACAGGAAAAAAAATTGATTCATTTGAAATATGGTGTTGGAGGAGAGCTCTTTGGATACCCTGGACTGACAGATAGATGAACAAGTGGGTCCTAGAGCAAATTAAGCCTAAACTATCACTGGTGGCAAAAATGATAAAACCGAGGCTGCCCTACTTTGGGCACATCATGAGAAAGCAGGATTCTTTGGAAAAGATAATAATGTTGGGAAAAGTAGAGGACAACAGGAGAAGAGGAAGACCAAATATGAGATAGATTTGACTCCATAAAGGAAGCCATAGGCATGAATCCACAGGAGCTGAGTAGGACTGTTGAGGACAGGACATTGTAGACATCACTCATTTACAGGGTCACCAGGAGTTGGAGCTGACTTGATGGCACATGACAACAAAAACAATAATTTTTGCAGTATATTTTTAATCAAGCTGTGTGATACCTCCAGCTTTGTTCTTACTGAAGATTGCTTTGGCTATTTGGAGTCTTTTGTGAGGCCCTATAAATTTTAGGATTTTTTTTCTATTTTTGTAAAAAATGCCATTGGGATTTTGATAAGATTATACTGAATCTGTAGATTGCTTTGGGTAGTTCAGACATTTTAACAATATTATTCTTCCAATCCATGAGTGCATAATGTCTTTCCATTTATTTGTATCTTCTTTAATTTGTTTCATCAACATTATGTAGTATTCAGTGTACAAGTCTTTTATATCCTTGATTAAATTTATTCCTAAGAATTTTATTCTATTTGAAGTTGTTGCAAATGGGATTTTTTTTTTAACTTCCTTTTCAGATAGTTTATTGTTAGTGTATAGAAACCCAATTGATTTTTGAATGTTGATTTTGTGTTCTGCAACTTCACTGAATTATTAGTTCTAAGTTTTTTTGTAGAGTCTTTAGGGTTTTCTACATATGTGATCATGTTATCTACAAATAGAGATAATTTTAATTCTTCCTTTTTGATTTGGATGCTTTTATATCTTTTTCTAGACTAATTACTCTGGCTAGGACTTCTAGTACTATGTTGAACAGAAGTAGTGAAAGTGGGCATCCTTGCCTTGCTCCTGGTCTTAGAGGAAAAGATTCCAGTGTTTCACCATTAAGTGTGATGTAAGCTATGGGCTTTTAATATATGGCTTTTATTATTTTGAGGTATATTCCTTCTATAACTAGTTTGTTGAGTTCTACCATGAAAAGGTGTTGAATTTGTCAGATGCTTTTTCTTTATCTATAAGTAATCACGTGATTTTTATCCTTCATTCTGTTAATGTGGTGCATCACACTGATTTTTGTATGTCGAACCATCCTTGCATCTCAGAAATAAATTCCACTTGGTTAAGCTGTAGGATCCTTTTAATGTGCTGTTGAATTTGGATTGCTAGTATTTTGTTGAGAATTTTTACATTTATGATTATCCTGAATATTGGTCTGTAGTGGGTTTTTTTTTTTGTAGTATCTTTGGCTTTGGTATCAGGGTAATGCTGGCCTCATTAAGTGAATTTGGAAGTTTTCCTCTTCTTCAGTTTTTTGGGAGAGTTTAAGAAGGATTAGTGTTATTCTCCTTTAAACATTTGATAGAATTCATCAGTGAAATCATCTGATCCTTGGCTTTTCTTTGTTGGGAATTTTTTGATTGCTGATTCAATCTCCTTCTTCATTATTGGTCTGTTCAAATTTTCTATTTCTTCATGATTCAGGCTTGGCAGATTGTGTGTTTCTAGGAATTTATCCATTTCTCCTAGGTTTTCTAATTTTTTGGCATGTAATTGTTTGTAGTATCTTCTTACGATCCTTTATATTTCTGTGGCATCACTTGTAACGTCTCTCCTTTCATTTCTAAATTTATTTATTTGAGTTTTCCCTTTGGTTTTTCTTAATTAGTGTAGCCAAGGGTTTGTAAATTTTGTTGACCTTTTCAAAAAACCATCTCACTTTTTTATTTTTTATTCTCTATTTCATTTATTTCTCCTCTAATCTCTATAATTTCCTTCCTTTTACTAACTTTGGGCTTTGTTTTTTCTTCTTTTCTAGTTTCTTGTGGTGTAAAGTTAGGTTATTTTTTGAGATCTTTCTTCTTTTTTAATGTAGCCATTTATTACCTTAAACTTCACTCTTAGTATTTCTTTTTTACTGCATCCCATGAGTTTTGGTATGTTGTGCCTTCAGCTTCATTTGTCTCAAGATATTTTCTAACTTCCCTTTTGATTTCTTCTTTGGCCTATTGGTTGTTCATGAGTGTGTTGTTTAATTTCCACATATTTGTGAATTTTTCGGTCTTCCTTTTCCTATTGGCTTCTAGTTGCATTCCATTGTGGTGAGAAAAAAATACTCGGTATGATTTCAATCTTCTTAAATTTGAGGAGACTTGTTTTGTGGACTAACATATAATCAGTCCTAGAGAATGTTCCATGTGCACTTGAGATGAATGTGTATTCTGCTGCTGTTGTGTGGAATGTTCTGTATATGTTCATTATACCCTTTTGGCCTATAGGGTTGTTCAAGTCCATTGTTTCCTTTTGATTTTATGTCTGGATGTTATATTCATATCCGAAAGTGGGCCATTGAAGTCTCCTATTATTATTAAATTACTGTGTTTTTCCCTTGGGATCTGTGAATGTTTGCTTTATATATTTGGGTGCTCTTTATGTTGGGTACATATATATTTATAGTTGTTACCATTTGCATGGAATAACTTTTTCCTTCTCCTCACTTTTAGCCTATGTGTGTCCTTAAACTTAAAGTGAGTCTTGTATAGACAGCATATAGTTGGATCTATTTTTTAAAAATCTGTTTGGCCACTGTATATCTTTTGATTGGGGAGTTTAATTCATATATATTTAAAGTAATTATTGACAGGTAAGGAATTAGTATTGCCATTTTGTTAATTGTTTTCTGTCTTGTAGTTCTTTTGTCCCTCTTTTGCTGTCTTGCTTTGTGATTTGTTAATATTTTTGTAATAATATGCTTTGTTTCCTTTCTCTTTTTCTTTTGTATATCTTCTATAGATATTTTCTTTATTGTTACCATGAGACTTACGTGAAACTTCTTGTAGTTATAACCATCTATTTTAAGCTGATAACACATTAACTTGAATCACATGCAAAAACTCTATACTCTCACTGCTCCAACACTTGTTACTGATGTCGCAATTCACTTTTTTTATATTGTGTATTCATTAACAAATATTTATAGTTATAGCTATTCTTAATATTTTTGTCTTTTAACTTTTATACTAGAAATAAAAGTGATTTACATATCACCATTACAGTGTTACAGTATTCTGTATTTGTCTATATATTTACCTTTACTAGTGAATTTTATACTTTCATATGCTTTCATGTTGCTACTTAGCTTCCTTTCATTTCAACTTGAAGAGCTTCTTTTGGCGTTTCTTGTAAACCAGATCTAGGAGTGTTGAATTCTCTCAGCTTTTTGTTTTGTCTGGGAAAGTCTTTATGTGTCTTTCATTTTTGAAGAACAGTTCTGCTCAGTATATTTTTCTTGGTTGGCAGTTTTTTCTTTCAACACTTTTAATATATCATCTCACTCCCTTCTGGACTGCAAGATTTAGGCTGAGAAATTAGATCATATAGTATTATGGGGGTTCCTTGTATGTGATGAGTCCCTATTCTCTTGCTGCTTTCAAAATCCTCTTTGTCTTTGATTTTTGACAATTTGATTATAATATGTCTCTGAGATTAGGGTCCTTTGGTTTTTATAAATCTGAATGTCTATTTCCCTCCCCAGATTTGGAAAGTTTTCAGCCATTATTTCTTTAAGTAGGCTTTGTGCCTCCTTCTCTCTCTCTTCTCTTTCTGTGACTCCCATAATGCAGATAATGATTTATTTTATGGTGTCCCTTAAGTCCCATAAGGCTTTCTTCATTCTCTTGTTTTTGATCCTCTGACCAGCAATTTCCAATAGTCTGTCTTTGAGTTTACTAATTCTTTCTTCTACTTATTCACTTCTGTTGTTGAAGCCCTTTAGTGAATTTGTTAGTTCAATTATTGTGTTCTTCAACTACGGAATTTCTGTTTGGTTCTTTTTTATAGTTTATATTTCTTTGTTGAGATTCTCATTTTCTCCATGTATCATTTTCTTGATTTCATTTAGTTCTCTATCTGTGTCTCTTGTAACTCCTTAGCTTCTTTAAGACAATTATTTTTGAAATCTTCATCAGGCAGTTCATAAATCTTCATTTCTTTAGAGGTGGTTACGGGAGATTTATTTCATTCCTTTGTGTCATGTTTCCATAATTTTTCATGTTCCCTGTAGCTTTGCATTGTTGTCTGTGCATTTGAAGAAACAGCCACCTCTCCCAATCTCTACGGACTGGCTTTGACTGGGAAATCTCACCCATCAGCCTGGCTAAGAATTCTGAGACCATCTCAACCCTGTTCTATGATTGTGTCTTCTCTGGACTTGTGTGTGTATATTCCTAACTAGAGGAGATTTATTGGTTTCTTCTTTTTCAGGATCCCATAATCTCCTGCTCCCTCTTGTGTCTGACCACTGTCCATGGGCTGGGATGTTGAAGGCACACACCATTTCTTTCCCTTCTTCCCTGTGGAGAAGCCTTGAGTTCTGCACTTTCTCACAATCTCATAGAACCATGCCGGGTGCAGCATATCACCTGCCTCTTTTTCTTTGTTGTTAGCTGCCCCCACAAAACTATGAGAGTTTTGTCAGTCCTCCAAGTGAGACGAGACAAAAACTAGCCCCTTTGGAAGCATACCTAAAAGCAGGACATTGGAGGCACGCTCCACTCTCTCTTTCCCCCTGAGGGAGAAGTTAAGTGCTGAGGCAAAATCTTTCAGTATTGAGCTGTGCCAGATTGGGGGAGGCGCCAATGCAGGTAAAGTGAAATTGTTCTTACTTATTTCAATGCAGCTATTTTGTCTTTTGTGCTCATGTGGAGTACTATGACTTCTTAACTGGATTCTAGACTTTTCATAAAGGTATTTTTATTCATACATCATTGTTAAATTAGTGTTTCTGTGGGGGAACAGGGGCTGGGATTTTCTATTCTACCATCTTGCTGACATCACTCCCAGGATTAAGAATCTTAATCAGATAGAGAACAGTTACTGATCCCAACTCCCAGGGAGCATCCTGAGTGGGCAGGGAAATTAACCTCTAGGTAAGAGTGGAGGGGCATTTCACTTCAACACCTCTGCCTAGGCTCTGAGAGATCATATTTCAAGTTGCTAAAAAAAGAAATTGGAAATTATAAGGAAGTTGAAACGCCAGGTCTCATTTTATTAAGTTAAACAAAAGAGATATAAAGGCCACTGTGGATGGGCTAACTTCCCACATCACATTGGGATAAACGAATTTAACTCTTAGGCAATGAAAATAGATAGACCTCTGCTATTGTGAGTGGTGGAAGAAGCACCTCCCATTTAAAGGATGAACAGAGAGGCAAGACATTTGGCACCAGTGGAGAAGACTTAATGGCCACTGCAGGGAGACCTAGCAAGTAGAGGGCTTGGGCCTGCTGTCAAGTAACAATGGGGCAATCAGATATCACTGGGCCATGGCCACAAATCAATCTTCCCAGTTCTGTTGTCTTGAGAAGAGCTACCTTTTGTGATCACTCTGTTGAGTAACCTGACCTTGATTGCTCTTCCCCTGCTCCTCCTCGTACTTCCTCCATCACTGGTGTGGCCTAGCATCTAAGGACTCTGTGTGTGCCCCCATGTGAGCCCCTTGGGCGATGCAGAGCCAGAAATACATTCAGCAAGAGAGCTGTCCAAAATTGGAGTTTCTCACTTACAGAACTCTGACTAATAAACACATTTCACACACTGCTTCAGGCAAACTTCTGTCATATATCCATGGTCACAGCTACATGTTCAGCCAATACACTACTCCAAACCTGTCTACACTAGTCACTAAAGTCTGTCAAATGAGAAGGCAACAATCAATGGCTGTACAACTTTTTGCTGAAAACCCTGTCCGTAATGATCTTTATTCCCTAAACCCTAGAGCACAAATAAAACCTATCAGACATAGCTTGGCCTTTAATCATATTCTGACTAGTAGACAGAACAGCACAACATCTGACTTTGGAGTAAGACAGAGCTGGATTTGAATTTTAGTTGGACCATTTGAATGAGTTTCTCAAACTTTATATCTCAGGTTAATAACTACTTTATAAGGTAGGGTACACATTTAGTGAAATATTGTTTATTAAAAACTTAGCTGAATGTCTGACTTATGGTAGGAATTCAAGCAACGTTAACTATGATTATTGTTATCTGCTATCCTTTTTCCCACATAGATTGTAAGCACCTAGAGGGCAGGGTCACGTTGAATACTTTTTTGATGACCATCACAGTATCAGGAACAGCACTACTGTGCTGCCAAGTGAGAGCATGAAATCAAGTACTTCTATATTTTGGAGGATATTGTTGAGATGGTACTCTACCTGGAAACAGAAACATTGATCCCAAGGGCAACCTTTCATTTCTGCTCTCCATCAATTGCCTCCTGCCTCCCCAAAGACTTTGATCCATCAGTGTTCCACCCATTTCAAATACTGAAACTCTCATTCTCTGCAAGTTCCTTCCTTTCCATCTAAAATGGGCTCGTCTCTTCTCTACACCAAAAACATCATATCATAGATTTTTTTACCACGGCATCATTCCATTTCTGTCTTTACTGTGTCCTCCGATATCATGGAAGATTGTTCCACAGGTATTGCCATTATATTTGCACTAGTCAATCACTTTTTCATTCTGTTAATTAGAAGGTGCCCTACCCCCATATTGAAACTACTTGTTCATCTCTCACTAATGACCTCTTACTTGTCCAATCCAGAGTCCTCTTTCCCATTCTCCTTCTCTGTGAACTCTCTGAATATGTGACACTGTTGACTTTCATTGCCATCTTATCATTTTCATCTTGTTTTGTTTCTATGCTACAGTATTCTCCAGGTTTGTCTTGAGTTTCATGGAATACCTCTTCCCAGGTCACACACCAAATAAATGGTAAATGAGTCTTTTCTCAGATAATTTTTGTTTTCTCTGAACACTTCTCTAATTTTACAGTTCCCTTTATATGAGTGCAGATAATTTAAAAATTTATGTTTTCATCCCTTCTTGTGGTTCTGATAGCAGTTATTAATATTCTAGCATATTATGCTAATTTTACTACCAAAATATTGATATTTTTGTTGATTTTATGCCTTTTTTGATATTTTAAAAATATGAATTATTTATGCAGTAAGATGTGCTCATTAATGCTGTGTTATATTTTGAGTTAAAGAGGAACTGATTTAAAAAGCATCACGACACTGATGATCATACTTAAAACCCTTTTAAGTTGTTTCATTGTTTTAAGTCTAATTTCTCAGGTTATTTGTGAGGTTTGACATCTTTTCTTATGTATATTAGTCACTTCAATTTTACCCATAATCAGGACTGAGCTCCAATCTATGTCCAGAGGTCCCTCATGAAGTTGTCTTAGAACAGGGGACAAAGACTATGGGGATGAACATAAAGGTAGGGAAAAGTAGAAGACAGAGGAAAAAATAGAGAGGAAAAGGAGGAGGCCCATTCCTTCTGGATATTGATCATATCTCTGTCTCCAGGACAAGAATCTCTTCACTCCACAGAACCATGGCCACTTGGGATATTGTTAAAGACACTAAATTAAAAATTGGATTTTAATGATGTTCCACAAAGACGAGTAAATGCAATGCCCCCTCTGGTCCCATCCATAAATTGAAGGGCCCAGGGCAGCTACTCCTGTTGTTCTATCTAAGGACACGTCTGCAACTCCATATCCCTTCCCCCATCCCCCATAGTAATATCCATTCTTGTAGGGCTTCACTTCTCCTCTAGGTTAATTTATTTTAATCAAGACCTTCTTTCCCAATCAAGCTACTTAGAGAGACTCAAACTAGAAGGAAACAGCAGCCCCAGACCTGGTCCCTAGATCTCCTTCTGCAGCATCAAAGAACAAGTGTTGAAGATGATATCTTCACAAGATCCATCAGCTTCTTATCTTTTAATCACAGGCACTTTTAGTGTCAGTAGTTTAACATAGTAACCTATCCTCTATATTTTCTCAACATTAGCAGTTAGGTCCAGAGGCTTTCTAAAATCTAGGTTCAATATTTTGGGCAAGACTATTTCATGGGTGGTGTTTTGTCCTTCCATCTGGAGGCAACACTACATGGATAGTATTATAGTCTTCTATAATCTGGTTGTCACTCTTCTTGGTGTTAGCTGCTCTTGATGTTCAATTCATTAGTGGGTGCACAGTGATATTCTATCATTCCTTCTTTGTTTATTAGCTGTAATATTTCTCTAAACAGAAACTTTGCCCACTTCTACCCCCATGATTTGCTCACCCAATGAAACAGTTTATATTGGAAATGTAGGATAAATGTTTGATTCCTCTTCCTTATTTACAGATTTTCAAATTAAAGAATTTGTTCCCTTAAAACCTACAAAGGGAATAAGTAGATTTTTAAGCTACTTATGAACTACTTGTTATTTATTTAAACATAACTTGTCATATATTTAAACATATTTGATGAATTTCTATCTATTGCTGTTATAATCCATTTGAAAGCTGAAATTGTCACATTTGACCACTGTGAACCGCTTTGAGTTTTCTTCCGAGTCCTTTAGGCACAACTCTAGTACTTGTTGATAGCTTCTTTGTTGTGTATTAAGAGAAGATGTTCCAGGTACAATTCTAGTACTTGTTGATGGATTCTTTGTTGTGTATTATGAGAAGATGTTCCAGGTTCAACTTGCCTATTTCCTGCCCCAAACTTGGAATCATCCATTTCACCAGTTTCTGGTTTCTCCAGTCCTGGTTTCTTTTAGCGAGAGATGATATTTCAGGAACAGAATCTGTGTGCTATGCACCTTAATTGCTACTGGGTTGATTGTTGTTTCTAAGCCATTTCAATGGACGTAGCTTGGGAAAAATATATTTAAATGTGAAATATTTTCAATTCACACTAAAAACTACAATGGTTTTACTTAAAATTTTCTATCTTAAATCTGTATTACCTTTTCCCACACCAAGAATCTTAGTTCTCAAGAATATTGGGGATAAGACAATTAAAATATCACTTAATTATTTACTTGCTTGTCCCACACTGGATGTACAACATTTTCAGAATAACAATAGCAATATTAGCACTAAAAATATGATTAATGAATATAGTTAAAAAATTTTTGTAGATGCCCTCGCATTATTTTATAGTTTTATTGCATCTTTGTTAGAGAATAAATACTATATTCTCTGTTTATTTAATCTTTGTTCTACAAGTAAATACATATTTAATACTCCCTAGTAGCCCTTATATTTCTGCAATTATTTTTGATTGCCTGAAGTTCTACAATATATTTCTCAGGAAGGGCTAATGATAAGAATATATCCTGAATACTTGTATGCTGATGACAGTTTGTCTGCAGTCTTTATGCTTGAAAGTCAATTTTGATAGATAAAACATCCTTGGCTTACATTTTTCTTCCTCCAGTATCTTAAATACCTTACTCCGTTCTTCTTTTGTCAAAAAGTCTAATAACAATCTGATTTTCTTTCCTGTATAAATGACTTTCTTTTTGTAGAATGGCCAAAGGACTTTTTTCTTTCTCTTTAAATTACAATAATTTTTTTCTAGGAATGTCATGGGATTGGTTATTTTGTGTGAATATTCTAAGGTTTGCAGCATGCTCTTTTGATATTTAATTTCAAATCATTTTTTTATTTCAAGAAAGTTTTCTTAAATTATAGTCTTTAGTATTTGTTCCACAATCTTACTTTTATCCCCCTTTCTTTTCTTGGCATCCTATTATATGTATTTGGATCCTCTTTCCTACCTTCTGTATTTGTCACATTTTTGCAAATTCTTTTCATCACTTCATTTTAATCTTTAAAAATTTTTCTCCTCTTTGCCTTATACTATAAAAATAGTCTATTATGTTTACTTGCTCTTATATTCCTTCTAGTTTAGTCTTCATTTCTGAAGTGATTTTTTTTATTTCTACTTCTTCTCTGATTTCTACTACCACATTATACATAGTTTCTAATTATGACTAATTGTTTTCTTTTGTATAATATATAATTTTCTTAATGTGCTTTAGCTTATTTTCAAACATTGGTTTATATTTTCATCATTTTGTGCCGTACCTTTCTGGTATTTTAAAATTTTTAGTAGATCTGATTTTCTGATCCTATTCTCTTAGTCCTTATCATAATTTTGTTTGTTGCTTAATTAAGCAACAAAAAGTCCTTTGTTGCTTCATTAAAATCATTTTCCCTAAACTTTTAGAAGGAAGGCATGGTTCAGGACATTCTTTCAACATCATGTTCTAGAGCTCCTTCTTCTATTATTTTTGAAATCTCTCGATTTCTTTTCCCCATTTTCATTTGAACCTGCTTTTCCTGACTTTCTCTCATCCCTGTCTTGCTTAGTTTGGGATCTCTTTGCATCAGTTTTTGGCCTGTGGTTAGCTTTGTCCTGGAATGGAAGTTGCCTCTTTAGTTTTGCGAGTTCAAAGGCCCAGACTGCTACAGTCCTTTCAAACCCCACTGCGGGCCTCTTGCACTTACCCACTGTTGAAGTGTGTGAAATCCAGCTCAGTTTCAGCTGCTGTTCTCAACTTGGCTCCCTGAGCTTTGCAGTGAGGACCTGTTACTTATTTTGGTGTTGTCAGGTCCGTCCATTGATTCCTTCTGCTTTCTCCTGTGCAGATGCTGATATCATACAAGCACATAACTAGCAGTGTTTGGTCCCTGCCTGTTCATCTTTTGGGGTTCATGAGTATACTTTGTCACCTATATTTTTGTAGGTGTTGGCTTTGGATTTGGGATTTTGTTATCCTAGTTGCTCTATTTTTATGTGGAGATTTGAGGAGATTAAAAACCATACTATTGCTGCCATCTTCCCCAAAATTCAAAAATATATTTTTAATTTTAAACCGTGTAATTTACATTGTAAATACATTTTGAATTTTAAAACCTTGTTTTAAAGCATCTAAATATACTATCTCTAAAAAATAAAATTTATGTTAAACTATTAGTAAATAAAATAAAAGAGGCTTCCACCCTTGAATATACACACTTTCTATGCTATTACCTTATTTTATTTTCTTCACAGACTATTGGTGCCTAAAATTCTGTTCTTTGTGTTTTGATCTTTCCTTGTCCTATGGTATTAATTTCATGATTATAGGAGACTTTTCTTAGAAAACACTTACTTAATTGTAATTAAGTAACTTTTCAGTGGATAAACCTAACAGACACTACATCAACCAAGTAACCAAGTATTGGGATGATAGATATATCATATAGATCTTAATATTATACATCAAGGATACTACACATCACTTCTGTATTATTTCTGCCTAAACATCCTCTAATCTAATCTAACCCAATCTATTCTAATCTAATCTAATCTAATCTAATCTAATCTAATCTAATCTAATCAAAACATCCAAAACATCATGAGGAAACATCAAACAAATCCAAATTGAGGGACATTCTGCAAACTAACTGGCTAGAACTCTTTAAAAATGTAAATGTCATGAAAGATTTAGAAACTTTTCTACATTAAAGAAAATTAAAGGAACTGGATAAATAAATAAAATGTGTGATGATGTACTAAACCAGAAAAAAAAGAATACATTTTTGTTTTGGCATAATGGACAACAGTGAGGCAATTGGGGAAATATGGATAAGGTCAGTAGATTATATAAGAGTACTCTATCAATTATAATGATTTGATTTTGATAATTGTACTGTGGATGTATAAGATGTCCATTATTTTAGGAAATTCACTCTAAAGTATTTAAGAATAAAGGGGTATTATGACTGGAACTTACAGTTGATTCTTGTTATTCACAGTAGTCATGTTGTATAAAGTTGCCAAAAACACTGAATTGCTGAATGCTTAGCCATTGCTTCAAGAGGAAATAATGGGTCAGTTTCCTGCAAGCCTCTGATCGCAGCATTTTCATCAACTCGTCAGTAAATAATCTTATTTTATGTGTGTTTCTGTTTAAAGACACCTTTTTAAATATATAGTATATAATATGTATGTTATATAGTGTATATAGTATATATACTATATAACATATTAAATATATAATAGTATAATAGATATTATTATTGATTCATTAACACTGAATGGTTAATTAGCACTATTAGCACTATGACTTATGCCTGAATGAAGTTTATCTAACATGAGTATTTTCTCCATAAAGCAGAAATATATACATATGCATTTATTACATTACATCTGCATTATCATTCTCTCTCTCTATATATATATATGTTATATTTAATAAATATAATAAATGTTAACATTTTGGTATTCTGGTTGAAAAGTATACAAGAGAATTCTTTGTACTAACTTTCCTGTAATTCTGAAACTATTTGAAAATAAATTTAAAAAAATATAGGGCTCTTTTCCTCTTGTTTGTCAATATAACTCAAGCAGCTAGGACAGGGCCTGACATGTACTCAATAAATATTTCTTTAAAGAATGAAAGATTAATGTCAAGTAAGGGATCAAGTCTAGAGAGCTAGGATTAGGAAAACTCTCCATAAAAATGATGGAGAGTACACGGGAATCAGTGATTTCTGTACGTGAGGGCAAGTATAGAGAAAGGCTGGTTTAGTGCTATAGTTTCCATCATTGATTAGAAAAATGTTCAATTTACTGTCCATCATCCCATCCTCTCCTAGAATAATAAACTGTGATTGGTATGCTTATAGATTACTTAAAATTATAGTAATAGTGCATCAATTAATGTTATTGACCTGCACTTCTTTAAAATTACAACTTTTTCAACTATTTATTAAATGTTGAGGCATTCAAATGACCTTTGATCTCAGATACAACTTGTGATAGCCCCAGGTACAAGATGAACTTGGCCCAGGATTTTACTTATACAATGCATGCCATTTAGTATTCTGCCAGTCTAAGCATCTTGGTTTAGAATCAACCATATGGAATTTTGATGCCAAGCCTTATCTTAATTCTGAGCTATCTGATAGCATGGTAATTACTATAAAGCCATCAAGTACCACTAAACAATTTGCATCTCCTTAGGGAGTAATTTTCCTACAGGACAAATAGCAGTTGTCAAAGGACTAAGAATAATTTTGTTTACAAGCACAGATTTAGAAACCACTAAACAAGTATGAAGATGCACTGGAGATGTGACTTTCACTCTTAAGTATCTGACTTTAAATCATTAAGCTTTAAATGCTTGTAATGAAAAAAAATACCATTTCAGCTCTTCTGATGAGCCGTAGGAGATTGAGTCTCTGTGGTTCTTCTCGACCCATTAAGGGGAATGCATGTTGAGAACTCTTATTTGATCTCACCAACTTGGTTATAGAAGCACTAAGGACTAGAAAAGGGACACTTTCTTCCATGAATTAATTCATTTCAGTTTGAACCAATTCAGTAAACACGAATCAATCACTTCTTTGTGCAAGACACTATGCATAGACCCTTAAAAATATTCTTGCTTTCAAAATATTTTAATTCCTTTGCCTCTCATGGTGCAAGTGTGACACTGAAATACCTATTGTGTTCCTTTGGACTGCTGATATTTACTCAACTTCCTGGCTGCTGTTTCTCAAACGAGATACTTTAGATTAAAAAATTCAATTTATTGCTTGAAAATACAATTTATTCCATCATAAACACCAATATTGTTGTTCTGTTTGACTCTGTAGAAATAATCTTTAGTGTTATAAACATTATGAGTTTGTCCATTAATAAATTACCCTACTGGAAAAAGTATAAAAGATTTATGTCATCAGAAACTGTCATGTTGCTGAAACAGCACTCTCATTATAATTACCTGCCCTAGAATTGCCTTCAAAAATAAAATAAATTAGTATTTAAATTATGCATGGGTATATAGTGTTTTGATGTTTCAAATTTTAGCGAGAACTACTGTTCATCAAATTATTAAATAAAAATTTAAAAGTCAGTCTAGGTACCTCCTAGTCATTTAGTTTTTCAATCGGCCATGATTTTTTGGCTTACAACGTTAATTAAAACACCCTCACGCTGAGAAGTTTTTGCTTCCCCTGGTGACTTTTCCTGGAATTGATGTGCTTTGACAGATGGGGGCTATATTGCAGTAGTTATAGAAGTAAAGCTGAATTAGATATGTTCATATTCCCTGAAGATTTTCAATAGCTAAACACTTTATCTGAGCTTACATATGGCTGTCAACAAGATTGTTACCTAAGACAAAGAATTGCCTCATCAATAGAACTGATAGAGTTAACTGATACTCACATAACTCATTTTTTTAGTATCAAGCTATACCTAATGAAGTGAGAGTGCCATATTTTATGTCTCCAAAACTAATAATAAATGATCATATAAAATAAGCATTTGTTAACACAGTATCATATAGATATGTGCCAGTTATTCAGACAAATGAATGGGTAATTTTAAATATTAAGAATCTCCATGGGAACTATAATTTGCCAAAATAATCAGACATTTATCTCATTAACACATTGTAGGTAGTATCTGTAATAAGATTAAGACTGAACTTTGAATTAACCAAATCTTCTTAGCAAGGTAGCATGTTTCTCTGATTTCATGATTGCTGTGGCTATCAACTGCACTGGAATCTCCATCAACTGTGAATGTCCCAAAAAGAAGAATATGTCATGACACTATCCATCCATTTACTGTATTGAGACACAGCTAAGACAAAGGCCAATTTTTTCTCTCGCTATCTCTCATCAACAAATCTGTCAATGAGAAGAAAAATCTCTTTCTTCCCTATGAATTAAGTTTCTGGAGCTTTCTGGTGCAGGAAATTGTATGTATCCATTACTTGATCAATAGTTTATTGTTTGGTCCCAAATCTTCTCCAGATATTTATTATATGACCTTATAATCATTCACACCAAGGCTTGGGTCTTGCTACTAAAATTGCTATTTTGCTAAATCATCAATTAATAGTCAGAAAATACCAATACAATTTCAATTTTCTGTAAAAACAACTTGAAGAGCAAAACTATAAGGGAGTGTGCTGATTTAATATTGATATTTTGGTGTCTGACAAAAATATTTCTGTTCATATATTTTTGTAGGTGGAAAACATTCTCTCAAATGTATTATCGTAAGACAATCACAAAATATAAGGATTTTAAAAGAAAATAGGGAGGTAGTTCATTAAGTAGCTCCCATGTAAACTACCAGAGAAAACATTAACAAGGTCAGCATAAGGTAGGTTAGATATGGCTGGAAAAGGATGCATCTAGTTAAAGCTCTACTCTGTGCCATTGAACAAGTCACATTTTTTTCTGCACTCAACTATATAATACATAGTTTGAATTTGCTTAAAATTCTCTATTTTGATATACTGTATCATTTAAAGGGATATGGAAATTGTTCAAATGTAAAATTTGTCTTTTCTTTCATAGTTATTAAGAATAGCTAAAGAAAAAGTGATGGAATAGAAGCTATTTTTTCAAAAAAAGTGGTGGTTATTTTTGCTGGGAAGAAAATATGAGGCCAAAGAGTTGGCATCCTGTGACTACTACCCCTTTTAATAAACATAATTCCTCCTTGAATGGACATCAGGGCAGCCTAGCAAATGCTGGTCAGACTAGGAGTGTGGACGTATCCATTCACAGAGTGAATTATTTCTGAACTGCTAAAGAAAGTTAACGCTTCTGCAATCTTTTTCTTTCAGTTCCAAAGTTGACAAGAAGAACTCATTCACATCATTTCTTAAGCATCGATAGGATGCTGCCGAATAGATTCAGCTGTTGTCTTTGCCCAGTGAACATTCAAGCTGACTCTACATATTACTGCCCAGAAAGCCACTTGGTTTGTGATATCCTCATTGGCCCTCTTTCCCAATAGCATTTTTATGGAAAGAATTCCCCACAGCCCCTTCCTTCCTTCTTTCCATTCTCTTTTTCTTTCTTTTTTTTTTTTTTTTGGTATTGAAAATATGGGAATAAATTATGTTATTGGCTTTATAATTCTCTATAATAGGGGAAAAAAAGGAGTAGAAAGACTACTATCTAGTTCCCTTTTGATTGTACCCCAGATGGGCATTGAGGGAGAGGAGGGCCCATGTGCAGGACTGATCTGGGTGTGGTGTGCAGCTGCAGAACAACAGTTGCATATCCACGGCTATAAGATGCGATCCTGTGTGGAGCAGGCCTGGCTTCAAGGTGAATCCAAGAGGGATACAGAGGAGAATTTTCTTTCTGCTGAAGTTTTGAAGTTGAATCTCCAGATGGCAAAGGGAAGAATTGGGCAGATGAATAATAACAATAAATGTTTATGGCCATACTAATAAAGCTGCATTCTGCTGGAGTGTACTTTTTATACAACAAGAGTGGAGCTAAAATTCCAGGAATTCAAGAACACAAAAAAAAACCTCTCTCACTCACTGACTAATATTTGAAGATAGATCTTTTGATTCTACAGTTGGAGCTAAGGCATAACTCACAGATACTACTGGGAGAGGAAACATGTTGGCTATTACAAATTATTCATGTCAGATCCTTTCTTAATGGCAAATTTTTATTAAAAGGGTAAGATTGCAAGAACATTTGGTCTGGGAACAGTGATTCACAAAAAAGAAGAAAGAGCTGAAAACTGGTGTCAAAGAGCTTGGCGGGTCATTTATGTAGTCTGTATATAAATATAGATTTTTTTTACAAATAAAATGTATGTGACTTTCCATGCAGCCTAACTAATTATTGCTCTAGTGTTTTACTAGGACATAGTTAAGAGAGAGATGATTTATCTGGAATAACCACCTAGAGAGAATAGCAAATAAAATACTTATTAAAAGAGTAATGACAATGGAATTGTACCACTACTTATTGGAATGTACTCTAAAGCTACCAATTAAAAATTGTTATTGTGGTACTGATTCCAGAATTGACACAGCAGTGGAAGTAATTAATAGTTTAGAAACAGACTTTAGTATATATAAAAATGTACTATATGATAAATGAGATAGTAAATATCCAAAGGGAAATAATTTGTTTATACATAGTCCTGAGATATTTATATGAGAAATAATTTGAGAAAAACTCTTGTTATAAAACATAGGTGAAACATAACAAGCATCCCCTCAAATGCACAGCAGAGCCGCCAAGAAGTCGAGGGAAATCTCCAGATGCTGAAAATAAAAGCAAAACTAACAAATGGAGAAGTAGACAGAAACTGAAGTGGTAGATTATCTGGATTGATTGCAGATCTGGCAAACAAGATTTTTGTTTTTCATATCCACAGAAAGACAGGAGGTAAAACTTTCAGATCACTCTTGGTGGGAGTTAAAAATGAGGGCGCCATGTAAATCCAGGACTTTTGATAGTTACAACTTCAGGAAAAGGGTGGGCTAGAAGAATTAATCTTTCAGCACAGAAAGACAACAAGAAAACTTGTCAACTTTGGCCGGAGCTCTAGGTGAGAAAATTCTCCACAGATAGTTTATTATTACTGACCTGCTCTTATGGACATTTTCACTTCCTAAGTGGCCTAAGGCACCGTGGGCTGCAAACCTAACTAATAGTGATTATTTGCATACCCGTGTTGACAGCAGCACTATTCACAATAGCCAAGAGGTGAAAGCAAACCAAATGCCCATCACCAGATGAATGGATAAACAAAATGTGGTGTATAGATTCATAAGAGAATATTATTCAGTCTTAAAAAGGAAGGAAATCCTCTCACATGCTACAACATGGATGAACCTTGAGGACATTATGCTAAGTGAAATAAGCCAGTCACAAAAAGACAGATACCATATAATTCCACTTATATGAGTTATCTAAAGTAATCAAATCCATAGAAACAGAAAATAAAGTGAAGGAGTTAGGAGTCAGGGGGAGGGGGAAAAGGGGAATTGTTGTTTAATGGGTATAGAGTTTCAGTCTTGCAAGATGAAAAAATTCTGGAGATCTGTTTCACAACAATGCAAATAAACAACACTATTGAACCGTACACTTAAAAATGCTTAACATGGTAAATTTTGTTGTATGTTTTTTACTACAATTAAAAAAAGATGATTAAAAAATGGACACAGTTTGAGAGCAGGAGGGGTGATAAGGAAAAACCTACCCAAATACTTTCTGGAAGAGTGTGCCCTTAACACGGACTGCTCAAGACTTCCATAAATAAAACCCAGATGAGCTGGAGCTCATAATTTATGATTGTATACGTCATAGGAAACAAGTAAGTTGTGATAAAGATTAAGTAGAAACAACCAATAACAGAGTAATTTAATATATTCAAAATTGAAAAAAATCAACAAAAAATTCAATAATAAAATAATATTAAAACTGTGAAATACAGATTATGAAATAGGTATGTTGAAATGCCTGATAAATTATAGGAAAAAAGAAAATAGGAATGGCAGTTTGAAAAATAAACCAATAAGAACTTGTGGAAATGCAATACATTTTCACTGAAATGTAAAATTCAATGGATGACCTTAACAGAATAAGATAATATTAAAGAACTGGAAAATTTATCTGAAGAAGTTTTCAGAAAACAGCACAAAAACTCCAGCAGACACAAACTAAGAAAGAGAAATGAAAAGACATGGATAGTAGAATAAAGACTAATTTACATCGAATTAGAGCTTTTAGAAGGAGAGACTAGAGAGAATTGGGAAGAGGTGACATTTTATGAGATAAATATTGAGAATTTTTCAGAATAGATGAAAGCAATAAATATTCTGATTCAAGAAGCACAACACAATTCAGAATTAGACACATCATAGTTTAATTTCAGAACACTGAAGACAGTGAGATCTTAAAAGTAGCCAGAGAAGACCGAATACATAAAATAAAAGTTATGTTGACAGGTGAATTCTTGCTAATAACAGTACAAGCAAGGAAACAGTAGAATTTTACCTTTAATTTGTTGAAAGAAATTATCAAACTATAATTATATTCCAAGCTAAATTATCATTTAAGATAGCAATATAAAAACATTTTCAGATAAATAAAAACCGAGCTAGCTCACCACCAATAAAAAGCTTACTAAAGATACTCTAAATGATATACTCAGAGAAAGAAATTGAAACCAGAGAGAAAGTCTAAAATGCAAGAAGAAATTGGTAACTTGGCAGTAAACTTACTTCCTCTACGAGCCTCAGCCCTCCTCTCTACCTCCCGCTACCTATCTTTTATGTTTGATTTCTACTGTAATCTCACTCAGGTCAGAGAACATACACATATCCTTTAATCTTGTCCTCTGAAATTGTTGGGATGTGGTTTAGATAACTCAGAATATTGTCAGTTTTGTTTAACATTCCACATGCAATTTGAAAGATCATGTATTCTTTACTTGCTGGGTATAGGCATCTATATGCAAATAAGATGAAACTTGTTAATTGTTTTGTTCAAGTTTCTTTCTCCTTCCAGATTTTTTGTCTTTGTAAACCGTCAGTTACTGATAGAGCTGCATTACAAACACCAACTCCAGACTTTCGCTTCAAAGTGACTGTCACGGGTCCATGGCAGGTAAATGTTCCTTCTCTAACCATCTTAAAATACTGGATACATTGCAAAGATCATAAAAGAGAGCTTAGGAGTCAACAAGAACTAGATGATCTAAAATTCCAGAGATGGACAACTCCTACCTTGGTAAGCTAACAATTGGCTTCTTCCACGTCTTCTATGAGGGCACTTGACAGTTCTGAGTGTGGGCTGAAAATAAGGCTTGGCACAAGCAGAGGGATTCTACAGAAGAGAGAAATCAGAAGAGCTTTTGGGCTGGCATGACAAATTAGAAACTAGAGAAACCCCAGTCACAAGGCCAGTTATCCCCGCAGGACTTTGCTGAGTTTTGAGGCATTGCAGAAGAGCAAGAGAGCTATGCCAGGAAGGCAAAGTGTAATCTACTCAATTCTGCAGTGCTGAGGAGACAAAAATCCCTCTAAAGGAAGGAGGTTTGCAAGAAACATCTGACTGGTACGCTCCCAGGACATTTTGAATATATGTGAGGCCAGAGACTATAAAGCTAAGTTCAAAACCATTGAAAAGAAGAACTTTCAGGGTAAAGGAGACAAATACTATCAGGGTCTCAGTCAAAAGCCTGGGAGAGCCACATCCACAGGGGATATTGGGTCAGTAAGGCCTATTGAAATTTCCTGCAATGTCGGAAAGCAGACATAAAACAGAGAACTAACAAGGTCAGAAGTTTGTACTTTGAAAATAGATATACTTCTAGCAAGACTAATTTAGAAGAAAAATAGCACAAATTAGCAATATTGAGAATAAAAAATTGAAAGATTGCTAATGATGATCTACAGATATATAAAAAATGAGAATATTATGAATAGTTTTATGAAAACAAATTAAACATCTCAAATTGAATAGATTAATTGAAAAATAAGGAGAAACAGAATTCTGAGTAGTTCAATACCTGTTAAAGGAATTGAATTCTTAGCTAAAACCATAAAAGGAAGTAATAATACCAATAATATACAAATTCTTTCAGAAAATAGAGGAATAGAATACTCTGGAATTCTTTTTATGAGGGCACTTCATAACTATGACACTAGAATAACTCTGACACCAAAACCTTGCAGAGAAATTATAAGAAGAGAAAATTACAGGTTAATGTGTCTCATGAACACAAAATTCCTAAATAAAATATTAGTAAATAAGAGTAAATCTTGTGCTATATGAAATGTGATATATGTATAATATAATTGAGGTTTTCTTCCCAGGAATACAAGATTGGTTGATATTTAAAAATCAATCAGTACAATTTACCACATTAACAAAAGAGAGGAAAAAATAATATAACTTCTTTAAATGGACAAAGAAAAAAACTTTTGCTAAAATTCAATACTCATGATTTTTAAAAATCACAAGCTAAGAATAGAAGAGTACTTCCTCAATCTGATAAAAAAAATTGTTAGTATCTCATACATGGTGAAATATTGAACACTTTCCCCTTGAGATTAGAAAAAGAAAAAGACACGCTGTATCACATCTTCTATTCAGCATTGTGCTAAAAATACTAGTCAGTGCAACAAGAAAAGAGGAATAAAATGAAATAAAAGTGCAATACATGAACTAAATACATGAACTAAATACGTAAACTACGTGAACTAAAGCTGTCTTAATTGTTAAATGACATGATTATGTGTAAAAAATATCCAAAACAATATAGAACTATTAGATAAATAAGTATATTTACTGAATGTAATGTCAATAATCAAAAATAAATTGTATTTCTATTTACTAGCAATGAACAATTGAAAATGAAATTTTAAAAAATTATTCACAATAGTGTTATAAAGCATCAAATACTTAGAGATAATTCTAACTAAAGATGCACAAAAAACCACAAAACTATACTGAGACTTTAAAGGGGATTAAAATAAATGGGGAGATATATCATGGATCACAAGACTCAATATTGTTAAAATATCAATTCATCCAAAGGACCTAGACTGGCCAAGACAATGCTGAAAAAGAACAAAGCTGGAGTTAAAACTACCAAGTATCAAAACTTACTATAAAGCTAATGTGGTTGGTATTGGACAAGGATAGGCAACGAAAAAGAATAAAGGGCCCAGAAACAGACCCCTACATATAAGGTCATCTGATTTTTTAACAGGTTAGCACTGTGGAAAAAAAACAAGGATTTCTTTTCAATAAATAGTGCTGAGTCAATTAGATATAGAGAAAAAAATGAATTCTCACTCCTACCTTATACTATTTGTAAATATTTATTTGCTCTGGGTTATAGACTTAAACATGAAAGGTGAAGTAATAAAGCTTCTAGATAAGACTAACAGTCTATATTAATGATTGTGGTTTTAAAATATATCAGCAGACTCTTTGATACTCCTCACTTAAAAAGGTGGCGTCTAACAAAGAAATGGAAAGATATTCCATGCTCTTCGATTGGAAGAATTAACATAGTTAAGATGTCCATACTTCCTAAAGCAATCTATAGATTCAATGCAATCCCTATCAAAGCTCCAACAACATTTTTCACAGAAATAGAACAAAGAATCCTAAAATTTATATGGAACAACAAAAGACCTCGAATAGCTAAAGGAATCCTGAGAAAAAAGAACAAAGCTGGAGGTATCACACTCCCTGATTTCAAAATATACTACAAAGCTATAGTAACCAAAACAGCATGGTACTGGCACAGAAACAGACACACAGATCAATGGGATAGAATCGAAAGCCCAGAAATAAACGCACACATCTATGGACAGCTAATCTTCGACAAAGGAGCCAAGAACATACAATGGAGAAAAGAAAGTCTCTTCAACAAATGGTGTTGGGAAAACTGGATAGCCACATGCAAACAAATGAAAGTAGACCCTTACCTTACACCATACACAAAAATTAACTCAAAATGGATTAAAGACTTGAATGTAAGACCCGAAACTATGAAACTTCTAGAAGAAAACCTAGGAAGTACGTTCTTCGACATTGGTCTTAGCAACATATGTTCAAGCACCATGTCTGACTGGGCAAGAGAAACAATATAAAAAATAAACAAATGGGACTACATCAAACTAAAAAGCTTCTGCACAGCAAAGGAAACCATCAACAAAACGAAAAGACAACCTAACATTTGGGAGAAGATATTTGCAAACCAAACATTGGATAAGGGGTTAGTCTCCAAAATATATAAAGAACTCATGCATCTCAACAACAAAAAAACTACCAACCCAATTAAAAAATGGGCAAAAGACCTGAACAGACATTTCTCCAAAGAAGATATACAGATGGCCAACAGACACATGAAAAGATGTTCAAAATCATTAACCATCAGGGAAATGCAAATCAAAACTACAATGAGATATCACCTCATGCCGATCAGAATGGCTATAATTAACAAGACAGGAAACAACAAGTGTTGGAGAGGATGTGGAGAGAAGGGAACTCTCACACACTGCTGGTGGGAGTGCAAACTGTGCAGCCACTATGGAAAACAGTATGGAGATTCCTCAAAAAATTAAGGATAGAACTACCATATGATCCAGCTATTCCACTGCTGGGTATTTATCCAAAGAACTTGAAAACACCAATGCATAAAGATACATGCACCCCTGTGTTCATTGCAGCGTTATTCACAATAGCCAAGACTTGGAAGCAACCTAAGTGCCCATCAAGGGACAAATGGATAAAGAAGATGTGGTATATATACACGATGGAATAATACTCTGCCATAAGAAACGCTGAAATCCAGCCATTTGTGACAACATGGAAGGACATTGAGGGTATCATGCAAAGTGAAATAAGTCAGAGGGAGAAGGTCAAATACCGTATGCTTTCCCTCATTAAGTAGTAGATAATAACAACAATAAACAAACACATAGAGACAGAGATTGGATTGGTGGTTACCAGAGGGCAAGGGGGGAGGGAAGAGGGCGAAAGGGATAATTCGGCACAAGTGTGTGGTGATGGATTGTAGTTAGTATTTGGGTGGTGAACATGATGTAATTTACACAGAAATAGAAGTATAATGATGTACACCTGAAATTTATACAATGTTATAAACCAATGTTACTGCAATAAACAAAAAATTAAAAAAAAAATAAAAAAAAGAAAAGGTGGCGTCTAATTCCTCTCCTTTTGAATGTGGGCCAGACTTACTGACTTCCTTTTAATGAATACAATGTGCTGGAAATGACACAGCATGACTTCCAGGGCAAGATTTTAAAAAATCAAAATAACTTCCTCCCAGTTCTCTCTCTCTCTCGGGACACACACCTTTGCATACTTGAGCCACCATATAAGAATTCTGGCTATCCTGAACCTTTGGTGCTAGAGAGACCATTACAGAGAGACCATATAGAAATAGGGAGAGATGCCTCAAGAGCCCCCCTCTTCCAGCACCCAGCTGTGTAAGTCCTCCCATTTATATTTAGTTTCTTATGGCTACTGTAACAAATTACCACAAACGTGGTGGCTTAAGACAACACATATTTATTCTCTTACAGTTCTGAAGGTCAGAAGTCTGAAATCAGACAGAAGGGCCAAAATCACGGTGTTGGCAGGGCCGTGCTCCCTCTGGAGACTGTAGGGAAGAATCCATTTCCTTGCCCTTTCTAGTTTCTAGAGCTGCATTCCTTGGCATGTGTCCCCTTACTCCATCCTAAAATCCAGCAGCATAGTGTCTGACTTCAGTGGTGACATTGCC
Source organism: Ceratotherium simum simum (assembly GCF_057802395.1). NCBI lineage: Eukaryota > Metazoa > Chordata > Mammalia > Perissodactyla > Rhinocerotidae > Ceratotherium > Ceratotherium simum. Next base: position 70,116,991 of record NC_141909.1, on the reverse strand, counting down.
TTCTTCTTCTATGCCAAATCTCCTTCTGCCTCCCTTTCCTGAGGACACCTGTAATCGTATTTAGATCCCACTACGATTATTGACGATAATCTCCCCATTTTAAGACCCTTATTTAATCACAACTGCAAAGTCTCTTTTGACTTCCAGGTAACATTCACAGGTTCCAGGGACTAGGACCTGGAAGTCTTTGGGGGCCATTATTCAGCCTACTACATCATCCCAGATGAGAGATATGTGAGTGAAGAGGCCCTTGCAGATGACGCCTGCCCCAGCCACTTTCTGGCTGCAACCTCATGAGCCATACTGCCTGGCTAAGCCACTAAATTCCTGACCCACAGAAACCATAAAAGATAACAAATATTTGATATTCTTTTATGTTACTAAGTTTTGGTGCTCCTTGATGAAGTTTTCCTAGGCAAGATGAAGAAAATAAGGAAAGTGCAAATGAGATGGACAAAAAGCTAAAATTATTCCTTTTAAAATATTGTACTTTGTTCTTGGAGTATATTCTTTCTATTCTTTCGGTACATATATACTCTATTAGGAAATTATATTAAAAGTACATGATTGCTCATGCTTTTTTTAATAGTCTGAATTAGCAAAATGCAAAATTAATAATCTTTGTCAGCTTCACATTTTTAAAAATTTTACTTTGAAATTCGGAAGTCAGGGAGCTATTGGCTATAGGGTAATATCATTGGCCCGACACAAAGACTCCCATGTGCTCCTGTGCCTCCTTCTTCAGCTTCCTTTCCTGCTGTGACTTCCTGCAGTTTATGCCTCAATATTTCTAAACTATTGATTTCTCAGACACAACTTGCTGTTTCACTACCGGGTGCCTCTGCGTGTGCCATTCTTCTGCCTGAAATTCTCTTCCCATTTGTTTTTTTTTTATCAGACTGCGTCTGCTCAACCTTGAAACTTCAATTTTAGGGAAATTTATCCCCTTCTCCTCTCTGTGCTTATCTGTATCTTAATGTTTAAAGTTTTATTGAAATTATCTTTTTATACATATGTCTCAGCTACTAGACAGTAAGATCCTCAAGAACCCATTTTTAAAAATCCTTATATTCCTAGAAATTCACAGAAGAGGTGGGTAGAGTGGGTGCTCAAGAAATGTTTGTCAAGGTATGGAGAAGTTTTGAAAGACAAATGGAAATCTTAGGTCTGATAAATGTCCCCACCTGGCATAAATTTCAGTTTGACACTGTCATCCCCTTTATATGGGTGGGTGCTGTTCTAACCATTGCTTTTTTTCAGGTGGTTTTTCTATCTATGAAAAGTCTGTCTTTGATGAGACCAATCTCCTTCCCTTAACTTCTACCACAAGTCCCAGTTCTACCTTCTGGAGCCGTGATATAAAGTCTGTGTCTTCTCCTATGTAATAGTGTTTCAGATAGGGAAAGCCAGTTAGCAAGCCTCCACTTAGTCCTCTCATCTGCAGGCTAAATGTACTTGACTTGTCCGTTTCTTGTTGACGACCTTTCTTACCTTCCACACCTAGGTCACGGTCTGCATTGGTCAGCATTGTAGTAGGCTGCCAGTAACAGAAAACATGACAAAAGTGGCTTAAACAAAATAGCTGCTCATTTTTCCATGTGAAAATTCAGAGGTAAGCAGTCCTGGAGTGCCATCAGAGACCCAGGCTCCTCTAGTCATCCTTAGCATGTGGCTTTTGTCCTCTTTCTTATCACTGTTACATGATTACTACATCGCTGCTCCACCTTCAAGATAGCATCTCAATTCCAAACCAGAAAAGAAAGGTCCAAAAGCAAAAGGTATGTGTTGGTGGAATATGTGCTCTCTGCAGGGCTTTCTCAGGAGGATCATAGTTTTACAAACATCTGGTTGACCATAAGTATATCACACAAGGGATGCTGGGAAACATAATAATTCAGCTGGACACATTATCTCCTTGAAACAATTATAAGGGAGAAAAGGAGAAGAAATATTGATATTGACTATTTCAACTAGTAGTGAGGCAACAAGTGGTGTGTGTCAATGAACAGACATTGCTAATGACCTTTTCAAAAGAAGGGTCACTGGACTAGACAATATATCCTAGACTGGTGATCCCAGCAGAGTAGTGAATGACCATAACCTCTTCCTATCTATCTATATATAGACATTTATTAAGGTAGCTGAAGAGTGTTCCTATTTTTTTAAGGTGCCACATCACTGCTATACATTTATATCATTCTTACAATGAACTAAAAAATATGGTTATTTTTCTCATTCTGCTGTTCAGCTAGATCTCCACTCGTTGCAGTTACTATTCTGAACCCCAGTGAAGAATGTTACATTTACTCTAGTGAATTTCATCGTGCATGTCCTGGTCCATCATATCAATATGCTGGAATCTTTTTGAAACTTAATTTGATATCCATCGCATTCACTCTCTCTCCAAAATTTGCATCATCTGCAAGTTTAACAAGTGTTTTTTACAATTTTGTAAGGGATACATACATGTAAACCCATAGTTAGATTGAAACCAGATAAGTAAATTAGTGAAGATACATAAAGGGTATAAGAGGAACTTGGGAGAACGTGCATCTGGCTCAGCTTGTCTAGATTCTGGAAGGTTAAGGAACCACAGATGATATTGATACTCAGTATTAAAGATGAGATGAACTTTGCTGAGAGACCAGATTGGAGCGAACATTTGTAAAAGAAGGAACAGAAGAAAAGGCCCAGAGGTGTGACAGACTGAGAATTACAAATGCTGTGATCTGAAATGTCAGGGGTGCTGAAAGGGAAGTAGGAGGTGAGGCAAGAAAGTAACATAAGTTTATCTAGGAAGTTTGAACTTGACTTTTGATTTATAGTCTTCAGACACAGACATCAAACTAGATATACACTTTGGAAAGATTTTTCTATACCTGTCTTTTAAATTTACAATTGTATTTTTATTCCCAACAACGGTTGAGAAGAAAATAGATAAGACTCGATTATTCAAGCCCTTCCTTCTTCTGTCCCATGTGATCTTATTTCCCCTCAGATGTGATGACCATATGTCTCATTTTCTGAGACTCTGAATTTCGAATCATCTATCTTGTAGCTGCTCAAAGTATTCTCATCCTTATCGGTCCATGTGTCCTGACTTTTGTTCCAGAAATGTAGCCACTGGGCCTCTGATTCCATACTTCTCTTGTGGGAGATGCTCTGGCGGATCTTCAGCTCTTTCGTCAGGTTCTGTCTGGTCTATTAAGGGAGATATCAGATCTGCAATGTGAATTAGGGAGCCAAAGAACACCATGCTTGCTATTCTATTTAATGACAATGAGAAATTCTGGTAATGAAAGGGGTAAGCAATAGCACAGTCTGTAAGCTTATATTTTTAGCCTGTGTACAAGAAGCTCACAACCTTAATTTTCACAGCAACATAAATATTATGACTATAATTAACCATGAATATTTGATGAAGTTTGAGAGCATTATCCTCACTTGCTTAATATCACTGGATGTCATTCTAAATTCTAGATGCTTTTTAAGTATGGAAATGTTCTCTGTGTGCTGCCAAATTTCTAAACAAATGCCTGGTGGAAAATTACACCTTAGCCAGAACAATAACCTAAGTAAATAGGTAATAATGAGTATGTATTTTGCACATTATCTTGACACACAGCATTAAAATGTCCCAGGACATTAAAGACTGAGTTTTTATACAGAGAATTAAAATAGGCGTAATAGCCATGCTTTATCCCAGAGATTGATGCATTGTAGACAAGTATTTTTTGCATGTGAAAAAAGAAAGTGGTGCCTTGTTAAAATGCCAGGGATTCTCAAGTTAGGAGGGGTGGAGGGATCTTTGAGCACCAATTTGCAGGTGGCATTTGAGTGCTTAAAGGTGATCTGGGGATCCAAATCCTGGTGGTGCACTGTGTGTCTGGGGCAATTTACAGCCAAAAGGCCTTTGTCAGGAAACAAAATGTGTGCTTACTGGAAATTTGGTCCTAATTTTGCTTTTTTATTAAATTAAAAAAGATTTTTCTATAAAATGTGCATTTTCTTTCTTTTACAGTTAAACTATGTAAGTTGCAATAAAAAGAAGAGGGTCTCTGACAACATGTATTTTAAATATAAAGGCAAAGTACAGCCATGGTGCACTACAACAAGTTCTCTTAGTCCTCAGAGGCAGTTTCCTTAATGGTGTAACTCGCTAAAATAGACTCCTAAGCCTGTCGGATAGGACTTTGCACTTTTGGGGTGCTTGGCACTGAAGGTTGGCAGGCATTGGTAGATGTGGTAGACTGAGGGTGGCTGCAGATTATTTGCTATTATTCACTGTTTCTCCCATTGAGAGAAGGGGTCTAATTCTCCTTCATCAGAAGCTGGACTAACTTTTCACTTGCTTAATCAATAAGTATGGAGGAAGAGATGCTATGCTAGTTCTGAGGCCAGCATTTAAGAGAACTGGCAGCTTCCCCTTCGTCCTCTCCGAACTGGAGCTACCCTGAAAGAAGACTGATTATGCTGAAGCCCTCTTTCTGTGAGGGAACCCAAGCCACATGGAGAGGCCACATGTGGATGCTCCCGTAGACAGGCGAACTTGCACCAACAGCCAGCATTAACTGCCAGCCATGTGAGTGTGCCATCATGGACATCCAGCCCAGTCAAGCCTTTAGATGACTCAGCCCCAGCCATCATCTGATGGAAAGGATGTGAAGGACAACAAGCAAAAACTGCCCGGCAGAGCCCCATCTTCCCACAGCACCAGGAGAGAGAATAATAAATCACTGTTTACACTGTTAAGTTTTGGGGTAATTTGTAATGCAGCTATAGACAGTTGAACAGTAGGGGCAATGGAAATGTGAACCAGATAGCTTTAAAAAAGAGAGAGCTTTTTGTCTCTTGCTTTCCTGCTTCCTTCCCATCCTCCTTTAGACACAGGTGAGTTGGAACACCTTTAGCCCAAGTGGGGGCAGAGAAGAAGCCTCAGATAAACAGACATGAAAGAATAGGGAGTACAGAGCCACTGATACCCACTGGCACCTTCATCATGTGCTACATACTGTTTTGTTGAAGATCATGGGCTCTGGAGTCAGAGTTACCTTAGTTCAAAATCCAGTCCAAACCGCTACCAGCTGTGGGGCCCTAGGCAACTTACATTATCTTTCTGTGTCTTGGTTTTCTCACCTAAACCACAAAGGAATTAATGTAATTAGCTCTTTAGGATAATAGTGCTGACACCTAGGAAGGGCTCAATAAATGTTAGTTGTTATTGTTGTTATTGTTTCTGTGATGGTGGTGATGATGATGATGGGGATCCCTCGACACTTGTAATTTGCCTTTCCTATGCCAATTTCTGGCCTTTCTCATATCAGATTCTGTCTTTCATGAATCAAGTAACAAATACTTCCCATTATTGTGACCTTCTATTCAATTTGATTTTATCAGTGTTTGTGTTAGAATTTTTAAATACATCTGTTTGTATAAGAAATTCTAAATATATTATTTGAATATTTTATGTTATTTGCCATTGTTATTTTCTAAAAATGAGTAAACATTAGAAAAATTAAAATAATGGTGATGCAGTAGAAATTGTAACTGATCTGCCGTTATTTAATTAATGGGTTAATCACCACTCTCCATGCCGTCCGGGGATTGTACTGACTGATGCTCCTGGTTCCTTGAATGCTCAGGGTTGGGCTGCCTCTGCTTTGCCTAAGCATTCTGCATACCAGAAAAAGTTGTGTTCGTTCACAAACCTTTTTATGTCAATATTACTTATTATAATTACCTAATTTAATTAAATATTAACTCACTTGACAATATATGAGTGTTAAAAGAGTGTTGTTTCTATGACAAATAAATGAAAAGTTTCGAAAAGACAATGCAAGCCAGTCACTAAAATAAATTGGTGAAGGTGAGACAATTGTAAAAAATTGGGAAAATAATCTACAAGAATTCTGCATTCAGATGGCATCACAGGTATTTTTAAGATCCTGCTGCACTTTAAGGAAATTGAAACTGGAAGTTGTAGGTAGGACGATATGGATGTGGTTTAGGAAGAATGTGAATTCACATTCGATGAAATGTCTTTGCTCTATACCAAAAGATGTGCAAGTAAACGTATGATGATGTGCTTCACGTTATTTTTCCTCACTTTAATCAACTTTTTCATTAACAGACCAAATGCTAATCTTAATTGTGTCTGATAAATGGTCCCACCAGTAGTGTGCTGCTAGATGTTCAACAAGCAGATGTCTAGGAATAGGAAGGAAACCCGGAGTTGCAGCACTTATTGGTTTCTATGGTGTAAATATTCCCACCATACCTGATTTTAAGCTGTCAAAGTGATGTCAATCAGCTCACAAAATTCCTGAAAATTTAACAATTGACTCTCTAAAGTTAGTACAAGCTGGCTGTAGCACCCACTGTCTATACCATGCAATTCAAGAAGAGAAGAAGTCATTCAGGCATATTTACAAAGTAGCCCATATTTTATCTCAACTGAATGTTCACTGGAATTGAACTTGTTGACTAGTTGTGCACTGGTGAAGGAAAAGAACAACCTAAAGGACATATATGCAATTTTAGAAATATATTTTCAAGTATCATAAAATGATAAAGACCAAGCAAAAAAATTTTCTGTGATCCAGATGCAGAGAGAATTTTCATTGAACTGCTTGGAGATTTTATCATACTTTTAGTGCTGTAGGTATGGAAACCTCATTCATACCATAAAAATCTCTACTTTTTATATTTAACTTTCATACATATTTTTATGAATGAATTACATGCAAAGTAGAAACTGACTATAGTATTGTGAAAGATCCACTGTCTTTGAAGGATTAATTTCTACACCCTTGGGTTCTGATTTAATAGAGGATAATGATCAAGAAAAAGCAAATGAGTTACATAGAAAGAAAACAGTTCCTGTTGGCTTTCTGCTCATTCACACAGTACCTGCTCAAAGGATACTTATTTTGTTTACTAGCCTATTGCTTCCACTGACTCTTTCATAAGCATATACATTTTCCAAGCTTCATGGGGGGAATGTCATTAACAAAAAATTCTAGCTATGTCATTCTATGAGAGTTCTCATATCAAAAATCCATAGGGCTAGAGATCCTGGAAGTGGCACCACTGATCATGACACACTTATCCTGAAGCAAAGTGATAACGAGCTGCCTTCCTGAGCTCCAATGAGCAAAGTTCCCAGGATATGAGAGGACATGAATAACTGACTCCATGGCTTAGTTATCCAACTCCACCTTTGCCAAATAGAAAGTCACATTGCTCTCCTCTTCCATGATAAAAAACCTCTTCTCTCTACATCAGTCCTTACTCCTTTGGCCAGGCTCATACCAATATAAGGGAAGACCTAAAGGAAATGCAGACACTAGAATACCTTTGAATACTCCAAGATCTTTCTTCCACTACCATACAAAAATCTCTTGTGACATTGAGGAGCTGTGTTCACAGGAGCATACAGTTGAAAAGAACCTATAGTTCATTTGCTTTGTTTTAAAGGTGGTGAAATTAAAACCTAGAGAGCTGAAGTGACTTGCTCCTACAAATGCCATGTTTAGTAGCAAGATGTTGTGAAACTCAATCAATCCAGTACATTATTCCATTTTTCTTTCCAGTGGAAGAAGTGACCTCCTAGATGAGCTACCTAGTTTTCTTCTCTCTCTTTCATCCTTTCATGGGATAAAAGACATTTTACCCCAAACACTATGATCACTCAGATACACTTAAACTTGTACAAGTTCACTCAGATTGTCAGTAGCAGAGTTGAGATTTCAACCCAAGTTCACCTGATTCCAAATCCATGGTCTTTCAAGTGCACTTATTGTCTCTAAGAAGAATAGTCATCCTGGTGACTTGCCAGCAAGCACTTCAGGGTGGGTTGAAAGTGATGATGACTTATAATGTGTGATGACTAGGGGCACTGCCCACTCATCTCCACACATGCACAGGCCTTGACTTGGTTTCCAGGCCTCTCTGGGTTACCTCACTAAAGCAAGAAATATAATTCTTCCTCAACCTATATATGTTTCAATTGGCCCTGCAAAAAAGTTGAAGTTTTGAAATTCCAGCATCAATGACTATGTCACAGGTTAGAATTGAGGCAAGTATGTGGCAGGGCTGTGGCCCTGGATCCTCGTCTTAGCCCTGGATCACCTAAGGATTTCCTGTGTATCATACCCTGAACATTGGCTTTGACCACAACTCGGGGGATTTTTCTTACTACTTAATTTTACATGAATAAAATTACAGCCCTAGCTAAGGAATCAATATGTAAGCATAGGTAAATATATGAAAATTTTTACCAAATACATGGAAATCATTTTAATATTCTTTTTACAAGTTTATTTCTCTGAAATTCTTCAGAAATGATAGGAAGAAAATACTGAGCATTTTTCAGAAAAAGAGAAAATAAGGCAAATAAAGAGTTTAGTGACGTCTAATACAATGCGGCTGGGGTGAGGGCAGAAACCAGGCCCTTCTGTCAATTGTATCCTCTGTAGCCTGCATTCACTGAAACTCCCAGGGGTTCTCCAATGTAATAGTAGAAGGAATGGGTTAAGTTAGAGTTAACTAAGCTCTAACTAAACTCTGGACTCCTACCTTGGACATCAAGCAAGAATTTTTGGCCATTTTGGAATTTAATCATACTTCCTAGCTTTGCAGGTAGAACCTGAGGAAGCCCACGGTAAGTAGTCCTAAGTCAGTAACTGAAGAATGCTTCCTGGTGTGTGTGTGTGGGGGTGTGTGTGTATGAGGGGAGGAGAGCAATGGCTATAACGGGCTTGGCGTGTCCCCAGGCCATGCCTCTTGTCTTCCTGCTCTCTGCTCTCCTGCCATGTCCGTTTCATGCTGGGAGTACAGGAGCAGGATAGTGGCCTGAGTTCAGCAATCAAGATGGGGAGACAACCAGAGCCCTCAATGCAGTCTGAGGAAAGGGGATAGATACAGAGAGGGCAAAACACAGGACAAAATGTTTTCCTATGTTTCCCTACATTTTGGAGAAGCAATGGCTACTAACTAAGAAAAAGTTCCCTAACACGCTTAGCACAATGAAACACAAATCATTCGCTCCATTTTTCTTTCTTTCAGCCTCTGTCAGCAAGATTGTTCGAGTTGAGGTGCACATGAGAAATACTCAAACGATTGGCCTGCCTTGAGCACCCTCAGGACTCCCTGGCCACCTGAATATATTTCTGGTGTTTCCCCGGAGGCCAATGATTTGCACTACATGTCCTTCCCCAGACCCCAAAGCCAAACACTGGCATATTCCAGCAGTCATTTCACATTGCCTTCATCCAGGAAGCTTTCTTTGTGCACCAACCTCGAAGAACCACTCTGAGAGACCTCAGATAAACTTACGTTACTCATCTCTCTATGCTACTCATCTCTCTCAGTTTAAGATATGCTGTGGAAAGGAAGTGTTTTGTTACTGCTTAGCAGGACACAAAAGCTGTTTCTGCATTTTCCCATCATATATTTCTACTGTTTTTAGCCCAGCCTCTCTGTGCTATGGGGAGAACTACACCACAATGCACAGATGGAGTGGGAATGGAGGAAGATTTCTCTGGGGCTCAAAACTCATTCTGCCATATGCTGTTCTCGCTCCTTCTGAATTCCGTCAAGCACACTGGCCACTGGCTGGCACAGAGTGACAAAGATTGAGAGGCTTTAATCAGTTGAAAGTCTTCAATTTATAGCCATTTCAATAACAACTTTAAATAAAAAAGGCAAGTGTCAATTTAAGTTATTTATTTGAAAAAAGAAACCTGTTTCTCTCCGCTGCAAATTAATTTTTCCAGGAATTCTGTGTGATCTCAGAGAAGTAAGCACTTTGAAATAGCCTGTTTTATGTAATACAGAAATGATTTAAAAACCCCGACAGATTAAGACATGGGTCCATTACCTGTCAGTCTTCCTTCTCTTGAGTGCCCCAGTGAGCTAACATTCTTTATGTGACTCTGCACAACTTAAATTATGGCCTTCTTTTTAATTTTAAACATAAATAGAATTCATTATCACTAGAGCAGGAGTGAATTCCAACTTTTTATACTATCAGACCCATATAGAGTGAAAGAAATTTTGTTCTTTTCTGTCTTGTAGCTTTTCAAAACCTTTAATCCCAGCTTTGGTCTATTGTTTCTTCTTTATTTCCTCTTATGATTTTTTTTCTTTTTCAGTTTGTGTAAAAATATAATAAAAAGTAAAATAAAACAAAATGGCCCAAATTATTTTAATTCAATATCCCTGCCTGTCTTTATTTTGATACTCTCTTCCAGATGAATTACACTTTGGTGAATTTTAAGGGATTGAATTTTGAATTTCAAATGGGACCCCACTCTTATCCTGCTAATATAATTAAAATGGCAAAAGACTTTTCCAGGCAAGAAAGACAACGAATGAAAGTAATCCTTGCCAGATGTTCTCCTTCAGCTTTGGGACCTTTAAGTGAGGTCACCTCTACAATCATAGCAGTACCCAATTTGGCCAAGGATAGCGACTAGTCCCATTGAATAGAAGTGGCTCCAAGAGGAGTTTGTGGCAAGAGGTAGTGATTCTTCATGGAGTCTGCTTTAAGAGACAAGTGATGTGTCCCGGATGGTCTTATAGTATCTAAAAAATTATTTGAAGCTTAGACACTGACAAAAGGAATCACTGGATGTTCTTTCTGGTCTTGGATTTCTATTGGATGGGTTATTTTCCAACTTGTAGGGAAGGGTCAACTGGTAGATTTTTGTTCAACAGAAATGCAAATAATTTGTCCAGTGGAATAGATATTCCCCAAATTATGGCTTCTTGCTCTCTAAGACCGTAATCAGTAACTATTTAACCCAGCACTAATCTTATTCTAGCAATTCTAGCTTCTCCAATGATCTTTGAACTTGGTTTTGCATCTTGTTGGTTCCCTCCTTAATATGTTAAATAAAATATTTGACACACGTTCATTTTATATCTGTATGAGTCACAATTTCATCTTTTTGAAACTTATACTTTAGTAATTATTTTACCCCATCCATCACCCCAATTGATGGATGATTCAACATCCATCAATTTATTCTGGCATTTCCCAAACATATTTATATTTTTTTGTTTGATCTGTTTTCCAAATTCATATTTTATTACTGTGTAAATTCTATGTATTTTGTTTATCTCTGCATTATCTCCTTAAAGTTGAAAAGAATCTTCCAGAATTCTATTTTTCTCATAGTGTGCTGTTGAATCCATATCATATGCCATATCACACTCAGTCTTTAATGTGAGAAAAGTCCTAAATGTTTTTAGTTTGACACCACCAGGAACTACTTTTCTCTGTGCCTTCCCTAGTTTTGATATGTCTTTCTGGAAGTTAGGTGAAGAGAACTTTTTTCTGAGCATGGCCGAGAGCAAAATTATCAGCAAAGAGAAAAATGGAAGACTTGTCATGCTTGGACACACTTAACTTGATCTAATCTTCACAGCACCCTGGTGAATGGTGTGTACCATCACTATTTATAGATGAAGCAATTGAAACTCAAGCCTATACACCTGGTGCATGGTAGACCCTAAGTCCAATCCTGGTTCTGTCCAAAGCCCACATGCTTTCTGTTATTTAATATCACTTAAACTAATTTTACATTCTCATTGCAATTTACCTGCCATGGGTGCAATAAGATGACGCACTCCTGTGTGGACTGAAGAGTGTGCTGAATATTGTGACCTGGTGCCAAAATCACCTAAGGTACAGGATTATATTTTCAAACTGAATAGGCGTTGGGAAGCAGCGAGCTTTGCCTTTCCTTTTTCTCATTTTCACTTTGACACCCTTTGATGTGTACCTAGCTTTCACTGTTACATACACAGGCCGCAGTATTGCTGCAATTGGAAGGATTCATGCGGTGGTAGATAATTGGGCATTGGTAGATGTGGGCAAGTTGACACGAGGGGGTCCCAACGAATAATTTGGCTTGTACACAGGACAGGTATTGAGGAAAAGAAGGGAAAGGGCCAGATTTGTTAAATATAAGAAGACGTATGAAACCGTAACCAAATATAGCACCATCTGTAGCTATTATTCACGTGTCCTTAATTTGCTGATCTGATTGGATATTTTTGATGTTTTAATTTCCCTTTTGTTTCTCTTTTATGGGAAGCAATCTTTACTTGCTGAAAGAGCCCCGGCAGACTGAAATGGTGATGCATTAATTTGGTTACCTCAGCACCACCCATGATAAAAGAGATTACCCTGTTCTTCCCCTGGTCCATCCAAATAGAATTGTTAAATTGTGGAAATAGCAAATGGAAGTAATTGGATTAAAGAATGTAAAGAAAGCACAATTTTATTTAATACATTTCCGTATCTGTATTTTTTAAGAATTCAAATGAAATTCTAAAACCAAATGTCCTTTAAAACTCACGTTTTTGCCTCTCTACTCAATTTTATTTGCTGGATTAAAAAAACACAAAACGACATCTATGCTAAGGACAATAAAGTAAAGATAACATACAAATTTCCTTCTTTCAGGAAATGTGAATGGATGAAGATATGTTTCTAATTTTCAGAACAAATGTGCTTCTTTTCCAAGACTATTAGTCATTACAAACCTTGCAAATTTGCTTAGAGAAGATATTCAGGGCAAAATATTTCTATGAGTTTCATGGAAGAGAAAAATGATGAATCATCTCAATTCCAATGTGGAAATGATCTTTCTCTAGCTTTATTTGTACTGTGAAGAGAGCACCACACCTGCTGCACACGATATTTTATCTTGTGTTTAAGAGAATAGAAAAGATGCTGCTATTTATTCCTCAAAATAGTCCTTTTGCATCCACATTCCCCTCCCTAACAGAATTTCAGCGCAGCCTGAAATGAAGGTCATATCAAGTACCAAAGATATTTCAATTCTAAGATGGATAATCACATTAGCTATTCCAGTTATGAAAAAGTTTTGCATGAAATCATGCACTTGTGTCTTGTACTGAAGAGGAAACCTGATAGTTGCCATCAGTATTTAGGAGATATTCCATTGCTATCTTAAGAGGATTAATATTGTTAAGATATTGCTATCTTAAAAATCTTCAGCTAATTAATAAAAATGTAATGATGTTAAATTACTTATCATTAACAAAAAATAAGACTCCTTGAAGAAGACATGGGGAATGATTTTATCTAGATCCTGACAAATGCATAAAAATCTAAAGTCTGTAACTGAAACAAGCCACAGGGAGGTATTGACCATAATTCCTTTGTTTTCACGTAGAATCATTCACCCAGGTCACCAGAACAATGAAATCCTGAGCAGGCTTAATTTAATTAATATTTGAAGACATTTATTAAACATCTACCCCCTCCAAGAGATACTTCTCATTATATGAAGAATACTATTCAGCATCCTTGCTGTGGCCCACCAGGACCAAGGTGTCTGATGCCTACTAAATTTTATCTCTGACCCTCTCACTTACTCTGTTGCAATCACATGATCTTGTCCTTAAATACACCAAGATTTTCCCCACTTCAGAATATTCATACTTGCTGCTGCTTTACCTGGAACACTCTTCCCAAGCTTCACGTGGCTGATGTCTTCTTATCATTTAAGATTCAGCTTACAGCATCTTTCCAGAAAGCTCTTTCCTGGCCAATGGAACTGGATTCCTCACCCCAACCTGTAGTCATTCTTTATTCCTTTCCTCTGTTTTGTTTTCTTCTTATGAGTTGCCACTATTTAAAAAAGTCTAGTTTACTTAGTTACTTATTTGTGTATTGTTTGTTTCCAAACTAGGACGAAAGTTCCAGAACAGAGGGATCTTATGTGTCTTGTTCACTACAGCATCTAGGACGATTTCTCCCTCAGAGCATGCACTCAAAAAAGCATGGAAAGATATAGTTGAGAGCTTATAAGTTTAGAACAAGAGAGAGAAAGCATACATTTATTCTACAAAGTATAAAGTTGAAAGTCTTGCAAGAGAATAGAAATGCTAATGGGGATCTCTAAGAGGAAATTATTATTTCCAACTATGGAATCATGTGTCTTCACCAAAAAAAGTACCATGTCAACTGTGCCATGAAATGGGTATATTTTTATGCACAAATAGGAGGGAAGGATGGTCTAAGTCTTTTTAGATAAGCTACAGTATGAGATAAACCAAGATTAGAGGAAAGCAGTGAGCATGCTCAGAGAAGAGAAGAGAACTAAGTTTGACTTGAATGAGTAAATGACTTCAGATAGGATCAGAAATGTCTTACATCCTGGCTCCAACACTCTAATTGGGCTGAATTGTGTCCACCCAAAATTCAGATGTTGAAGTTCTGCTTCCCTGTACCTCAGAATGTGACTGTATTTAGAGACAGAGTCTTTAAAGAGCTGATTAGGTTAAGATGGGGTCGTTAGAGTGGACCCTAATCCAGTTTGTTTAGTGTCCTTATAAGAAGAAGAGATTAGAAGATAGAGAGACACCAGATGTGCACAAGCAGAAAGGAAAGACCACCTGAGGACACAGCAAGAAGGCAGCCATCTGCATACCAAGGGGAGAGGCCTCAGGTGAAACCAACCCTGCTGAAGGCTTGATATGGGACTTCCAGCCTCCAGAACTGTGAGAAAATCAATTTCTGTTGTTTAAGCCACCCTGTCTGTGCTATTTTATTATGGCAGCCCCAGCAAACTAATACAGTTACCTTGAGAATTTTAACCTCTCTGTGTTGGTTTTCTTATCTGGAAACTGGTGATAACACCATAGAGATAGTAAAAGAATCAAATGAGATAAGAGTTATTAAAAGGCTTTCAAAAATAGAATAAATTTAGAGCTAGAAGATATCTTAAAAATAGTCCCTGTGGCTGATGTTAGTTTCTCTTGCCTCTTTCTGTTGATTTCAATAGTAGCAAGAACTATTAGTTTACTTTCATACATTTGTGACAGAGTTGGCAACCCCAAGGCTTTCCCTGGACGGAAATATCATATCTGTATCACAGAAAGGGCTGGAGGAATTAGCCAGGGTGGAAGACAGAAGGAAAAACAAACTCTGGTCTATGCTAGTCTTTGTTTCTGCTATAGCGTCTTCCTTATGTGTAGCCACCCATCACAGGTATAGGCTTGCACTGATAACACTATATTGCATATCTGTCAGTCCATCTCACTAGACCATGAACTTCTTAAGGACTGGCTCCCTATTCACATCTCCAGCATCCATACCTGGCACAAGGCTGGCGCTCAGTGAATGGTTGAGCGCGTGCCACTGAAATATCTGCTTTGCCTTCTCTGACCATTTATTATTGCAAGAGATGGTGTGTTATAGTGAAAGGATTGGAGTCCAACTCAGGCCTGAGTTGGAGTCCAGGACTCAAACTTTTCCAGCTTTGTGACCTTGTGTATTCGCAGATCTTATTGGAGAGCTGGTTTTCTCCCTCGGCAATTTGAGATGGCAATAACCACCTCATCATTGGTTTTAAGGATTGGACTAAATAATATATGTAAAGTACCCAGTACAGCCCTGGTACCTAGTTGATGTTGAATATTGTATTTTATTATTGTTGTTTTTGATATCATACCTGTTTACTCTCTTTGTACCAATGTGATCTGCTCATGGGTCAGCTCTGCAAGGGCAAGGTCTATATTGTCTTATTTTATCTGTACTACACCACGGGAAACCAGTACTTTTCACTGATTAGTTATCTTTTTATCTAGCAAGATAGTAACCGAGGACTACTGAGAGCTCATTTCTCCCTGTAAATAAATCCACAGGTAATCGGGAGCTCAGAGCCTGTTTAGTAAGAAAGCTTTCCTTGATCAAAGACACTTACCAGATTTATAATGGCAACCAGAGCTTCTGCTTTCCTTTACGGCTCTTTGATTCTTTATATATAATTTGAGTGAACTAAACCAGACAGCCAGATCACAGTGAATTTTGCTTAATTGCATGCAACCTTTTCACTTATACATTTTCATCTGTTGAGACAATCCAGAAGCTACCCTGGGGTACCTATTTGCTTATTCCTTTAATTAAGCAAAGCTGTCTATAGCCTAGGATTCTGGTCTCAAATGGTATTTTGTTCCTGCAGCAATGACCTCTGCCCAACCCCACAGCACATTCTGGCATTTGCATTGTGCCTGGGAGCTGCTGCATTGTGCATGCTCCAGGCTGTGTTTCTGGACAGTCACGTCACCGAGGAAGTCAGGCTCATTTATCATCCCTGCCAGGCACTTGCAGGGCTGCCTGAAGAGAAGAATATCTGGAAGCAGGCAGCGATGAAGCCACAGAAGAGAGTCAGGAGTGAGGGGCGGAAAGCAGGTGTAGGGCGTAAGAGTGGAAGCACGAGCATCTGAATGCCAGGATAGGCTCCCAAGTCATATTTCTGTTTTTGATGAGAAGGCTCAGAGTGACAAATCTGGGCCTTCTGGATCCCTGTATGTCTTAGACCACATGTTAAAACACAGATTGCTGCAGTAATGGCCCCCAATTTGTTTATACCTCCCCATATCTACACCCTTGGGTAATCCCCTCCCACACTGACTCTGAGCTGGACCCTGAGATGTTAGCAAATGTGACACAGAGACTTGAAAAGTGCTTCTGCGTTGGGGCTTGCTTTCTTGCTGCTCTTGGAACGCCATGACTGTCATGTGACAAACTCTGGAATAAACTACTCCAGAATGAGATACTACATGGAGAGAGGTCCTTGTCAATCCAGCTGTCTCATCCAAGGCCATGGTAAACTAGCCAGCCCCAGCTGACCCATCGGACACATCAGTGAGCACAGGTGAGAAGAGTCAAGCCTGGCCTAGACCAGAAGTGCCCAGATGAGCCCAGCCCAAAATACTGACCTGCTCTAGGCTTTGGGATGGTTTGTTACACAGCAAAAGATAATTGTTAAATGTTCAAATGCTTGACTTGTCTGCCCACATCAGGAATAATTCCAATTCAGTATTTCATGAGTGTTTTCCAGATTCCATCTGAAAAATTCTGCTCTAAAATAAGAAAGCAGTTAAAAAATAGGGCAACCTACTATATTATCACCATTTCATAAAGGCATTTTCCAGAATAGTCTCTCCCCATGACTTTCAAAGGTATTTGCGAGCTGAGATGGGAGTGGGGAAAAGACTCTTAAAATACCAGTGCTAAAGGGAAGTGGCATAATTTAAGCACAGCAGCATTTTGAAACGAGAGAATCTTGAAATACTGTAGCTTAGTGGATCACAAATGTGATATGATGGACATTTTCACTGTTGCAGGAAAATCAACCCTATCGCTTGTCTCTTGAGTATAATGCTGAAAGGAACTCCATTTCAAATTCCTGGATCCTTTCTCAAGCTCCCAGTGTTTCGAGTTTGCGTTGAGGTGGTGAGTGTGTACGAAAGCAAGGAAAATATAGTATTTGTTATTTACACTCTAGGATGCGTTCATTCAATTCATTCATCTGCTCAGCGAGTGTTATGTGAGCCTCTGGCCTCTGCCGGTTTCTGTGCTGCTTTGAAAGCCTGTGCTAACTGCACAGGGTGGGCAGAGAAAATAGCTGTTAATTTCCATTACTTCCCCAGGAAACGGTCCCTTACTGCTGGCAAACAACTTCACAGGTTGCTTTGCCCCTCTTTCTAGCCACCCCAACTTCACAATTACCTCCAATAAGGGCAATTTGCATGTTTTCTGACACTCCTTTCCTCTAGGGAGCAGTGGATTCTGGATAAGGGACGCTGGCCAGGGCCTTTTCCTCTGCCTAATATTGGTATTTACGTGAAATAATAGTGACAGTAAGAGTAAGCTCTCAGGGAGTGTTTACTCTGTGGCCTGGCACTGTTCCAACACTTTATATCTGCTAACCATTATCTGAGGTACCTTTGATCAATGAAACCAGGTGAGTAGCACATTCACCAGGCAGTGCTCCAGGGAGGAGGCCCACATGGTATCACACGGTTGCCCATGGAGTTACCTTGGAGAAAGATGACTACTGATGCTGAGAACTGCTGGTGCCCATGAAGCTGCTCCACGTAAACAAATACTCCATCACCTAGGGCAGTCTCACCCTGACGCCTAATTCAAAGCTGCCAAATTTTTGTGGCTTTCAAAGCTTCATAAGAGAATTACCAGTGATGTTTCTCTTCCTCCATAATATACATTATGGGCTTAGATATGCATATCTAGAAGTGTGATGACATTTACACTTGTTATTTGTTGGGGAACGGGTGATTCCTTTTATTACTGTGCCTCATAATTTATATGTGTTAAAT
Source organism: Ceratotherium simum simum (assembly GCF_057802395.1). Classification (NCBI taxonomy): domain Eukaryota; kingdom Metazoa; phylum Chordata; class Mammalia; order Perissodactyla; family Rhinocerotidae; genus Ceratotherium; species Ceratotherium simum. Next base: position 70,098,826 of record NC_141909.1, on the reverse strand, counting down.
ATCTTGATTTATATTTATCAAAGAATTCCTATAAAAATAAGAAAAGAATCACGTAGGCCTAGGAGGCATGACCTCAAACATCCCTTCCCTTCTTATTTGAGGACAAGGGCACAGAGTTCCAGAAAGGTGTCCCTTCTGTTCTGGTTAATTTTATTATGTGTCAACTTGTCTGGGCCACGAGGTGCCCAAACATTTGATCAAACATTATTTTCGTGTGTCTGTGAGTGTGTTTCTGGATGAGATTAACATTCTAATTGGTAGGCTGAGTAAAGCAGATTGCCCTCCCTAATGTGGGTAGCCCTCATTGATCAATTAAAGATCTGAAGAGAATAAAAAGGCTGAGTAAGAGCCTGTGTGACTGTTGAGCTGGGACATTGGTCTTTTCCTGCCTTTGGACTCAAACTAAAATGTGGGTTCTTCTTGGGTCTTGAGCCTGCAGCTTTCATACTAGAACTATGCCATAGGTTCTCCTGATCTCCAGCTTGCTGGCTGCAAATCTTGGGACTTCTCAGCCTCCATATAATCATATGAGCCAGTTTCTTATAATAAATCCATGTATATGTATATATAATATATACATAATTTATAGATAATATATAATACATAATTTATATATATGTTTATACACACACATTCTATTGGCTCTGTTTCTCTGAAGAACCCTAATATACTTCTTTTCCTCAGAGGAATTTGACTTCTGAACTCCCCCACTTCCTCCCTGCATTCTGCAGCTGTTCTGTTGCTCACATTGCTTTCTGCCCACTCCTTTGGACAACACACCTGGAACTTTCCCTTGCAGCCCATCCAGCCCCCATCTGCATGAGGGTACTCCTAGCACATACCCAGGCCTGCCTCTCAGCTTCTTCTGAGATCACAGCCTGGCTACAGCCCAAAGTCCTGCTGAGCCCAGGAGGGCAGGTTGCATAGCCACAGCAGGGACTTAAAGGCTACAACAGAATTGGAGCCAGAACCCCAGGAACAGGGGCAGAGCCCAGAACGAGTGATTTGATACATGTGCAGCGATGTGTCTATGTCCCAGCAAAGGGAAACCAAAGGGGCCTCTGAACCATTTGTTAATTTCTCTAGCAAAACTCTTTCTTACAATTACTACAAGGGTATGTGGCATTGTATCTTAGTCTCCATTAGATTCTGAAGAGGCAGAACTAAGATTAACGAAGCTTTAATGTCACACATGAGCTGTATGTCAGAGGACCGTGCCATTGGATTGGCTGAACTTAAATTCCCGTTACCATGAATATAAATACTGGTATAAACTACATTCTGAAATATATGTACTTAACAGCTTACGTTTTTATCATGGGTTTCCAAGCTAAATCTCTTCACTGGAATAAAGACCATCATGCCCACTATTTTCCCTTTCATGGCAGGTCAAGCACCACAGGGACCGCTTGGCTGTGATGCTCTTTTCATAATCATTGTCATCATCCATGATCAATGTCATATGCAGAATAACCAAGCGCTAGAGGCTCAGAAATCATACTGCCTGCGTTTGAATCCTGGCCCTGCCTCTTAAAGATGTGTAACAGTGAACAATGATTAAACTCGATCTGAGTTTTCACATGTACAAACTGTGGATACAACTAATACCTAGGCCATAGGGTGATTGTGAGGGGTAAACAAGATAAGGCATTTAAATGGATTAGCAGAATGTCTGGCATATGGGATAAACATTCAATAAATATTAGCTGCTATTTTCATCATTACTGAGGTTTGTATTTGTATAATGCTTTACAGTTTAATCCATTCACATTTAATGTCATTATTGGTATATTTGGTATATTTGATTTCTATTTGCCCCATTGGTTCTTTGTTCTTTGATTCCCTCTTCTCTGCCTTCTTTGGGGTCGATCAAATATTTCTTAGTATCCCATTTTATCTCTTCTATGAAATTTCTAGATATAACTCTTTGTGTTTATTTTTTACTGCTTGCTCTGGAGACAATATACTTTAGCTTTTCACAGTGTATCTTCAAATAATATTATACCATTTCATAAAAAATGTAGAATCTTATAAGTTTAATTCTATTTTCTCTCTCCTGACTTTTTTGTTCTTTTTTTGTTTTATAATTTATTTCTATGTATATTATAAAACTCAAAATAATTTATTAATTTTGCTTTAAACTGTTAATAGTATCTTAAAAATATGTCTGTGTATGTATATGTGCAGCATGTGTATAAAGTTTTAAAATTATTTTAATAATTCTTATTTAACGATTTTAAAATAATTTTTCATGACTTTCCTCATATTTACTCTTTTTTGTGTGCTCTGTATTTCTTCCTATAGACTTGGGCTTCCTTTTGATATTATTTTCCCTCTCCCTGTAAAACTTCTTTGGATATATCTTTAGTGTGGTTCTTCTGGCAATGAATTTCTTAGTCATTTGTATGAAAGAAAATATGTTTATTTTGACTTAATTTTTAAATATAACTTCATTGGATATAGAATTCTAGGTTGACGGGGTTTTCTTTTACTTTCATTACTTTAGAGATGTTCCCCTGTCTTCAGGCCTCCATTGTTTATGAGAAATCATCTCTAAATCCTATTTTTGTTCCGTTGAAGATAGTGCATCTTCTTTTTCTGACTGCTTTTAAGATAGTTTCCTTATCCTTGGTTTTCAACATGTTGACAATGATGTGCCAAGCTGTGGTTTTCTTTTGTTTTCCTTACTTGGAGTTCACTGAACTTCTTGAATCTGTGGGTTATCAATTTGGGAAAATTCTTGGCCATTGTCTCTTCAAAATTATGTCAACCCACTTTCTCTCTCATCGACTTCTGGGACACAAATTACACGTGTGATAGATCGTTTGCTATTGTCCCACGTATCTCAGATGCTATGCTTTGTTTTCTTACTCCTTTTCGTCTGTGTGTTCAGTTTGGATAATTTCCATTCATCAGTCTTCAAGTTACTAAAATTTACCTTTGCTTGACCAGTGTGTTGTTAAGCCTATTAGATGAATTCTACATTTATGATATATTTTTCTAGCATTTTCATCAGCTCTTTTTTTAATACTTCCTCTCTGCTGAAATTCCTTTCAGTTCAGCATTTTCACTTTTTCCACTGCATCTTTTAACATTTTTATTACAGTTATTTTCAAGTCCTATTGATAACTGCAACATGTCAGCATGCTCTTAGTTCATTGCTCAATGCTTCTATTAACCATTGCCTCTTTTCACCATGATTCATACTTTCTTGCTCCTATACGTGTCTTATAACTTTTTCTTGTATACTTGGCATTATGAATTTAAAAAAAGTTGTAAATGACAGTACTCCCAGAAAAAGAGCAGGAAAAGTCTTGACAAGTCACTCGTATCTGTTAGGAGGGGGTTGTGCAAAGTCAATTTAGTCTGTAGTTAAGCTGGGCCTGGGCCCTGCTGCAGCTTTAGCTGCATGCAGTTTACCACATCTTCAAATATTTTGAAGGCAGGATTAGGACTTTTCCTTCAGAAAGGCTTGGGATCTGAGCACTGGCCGGACTCTAGTAACAATTTTCTGCTTTACAGCTCAGCTGGCAGCCTTTGGGGTTGCTAGCAACACTCCTGTCTCTCTAGCTTTCTGCACCTTGCAAGACCTCTCTCTACCCTGCTGTCTGCTGTTGCCCTTGGAAGGCCACTGGAGTATGCTTACTGAAGATCTAGAATGCCTGAGAGAGCTTCTCGCCTGTCCTTCCCTGGCCAGAGCCTTTGACAAATACTCCCTTTCTCTCAGTTTGGGTAAGTGTGAAAACCTAATCTGTGGCTAGCGCTCCTTGGAATTTTCATCTTTGTGCCAGCCCACGTGCAGCCACTGAAAGTTTGTAAAAGTTCTACCTGGCTTCTCTGTAGCTCCTTCTATGAGGGATTCCTCCTCTTCTCATCACTCTGCCAACAAGGAAAGCAGCCATGGAGCTCTTCTCTTCTAGGAAGAGTTTGTCACCTTATGGAATGTAGTTCATTTAAGTTTTTTTTTCTTCTTTTTTTCATACTCAGCCATCTGGTGATTTTTAAAAAGCTCTGATTTTGTAAATTAACTTGCTTGTTCTAGCTGTTAGTCTAATTTTTTTTATGCTCACAACCTCCTGGTGGATATAAGGAGAATACTCTTCATATAAATGACAAAGGCTTGCAATATATTTTTTGAATGAATAATGAATGAATGAGTGGATGAATACATGAATTAAATGAGTGAACAGATGAATTAAGAAATGAGCACACTAGCTCCCCAAACCAAGGGTTTTAAAATGGAAAATATATTTCCACTGTAAGCTCTTCCCCTAAAATACAAGCAAAACATCATTAAGTGTGCAAGCGTCACCCATCACCCTCCTACTTGAAAGGCCACACTTTCAGTCTGATTGTCATGCCTATTCCAGAGTCTTTGCTTAAGAATTTCATCTCCCCACCCTGGGCAAGCCCTGAGCACATGATTATGCATTGGAAGGAATACCTCAAATACAACAGAAAAAATATTATGCAGTCAACCCTAGGATATTTATTTGGTAAGTGTGTGCTTGTGACCTAGGCTCATCTCTGTATTTCTAATATTCACCAACAACTCTATAATGTAGCGATTATTATCCCCACTCTATAATAAGGAAAGTGAGATTCTGAGGGTTCACACAGCTAGTAAGATGCAGAGCTGGGATTTAAGTCATTGCTCCCTTTACTAAACCATGAATTCAAGTTCTTCTGAGTTTAATTCCTTATATGTAGCTAATTCTACAAGCATTTAAACAAGCACTATTCAATTGATCCACATAGACAATCCCGTGAGACAATTTGGACAAGTATTATTATTTTATCTTGGAGAAGAAAAGGTTAAGGCTACGCTGATACTAAATAGTATATTCAGCCCTGGACCCTGGGAGTCTGATCCTGAGTCAAGTGCTCCTAATACATCTCACTGTCCCTCATGTTCTCTGGTTTAAAGCTTTGAATGATGACAAGAAGCTGGTAAATTTACTCTACCACAAAACTCTGGTCTCTTCAATGAAGCAATGGCAATAAATGCCGTTTTAATAAGCAGTGTTTTATAGTCCAAAGCCATTCCCCGATTAAAAATCTACACCGCGGTAGAAGTCAAATAGCCAAAATATAGTTTTTATCGTTATATTATTCAGCTGGAGGGAATCTGGTTTTGTTGGGGAGATTATTAACCTCAACATTTTTTTATAAAAATTTGTTATTCTATCATGTGCAAGGTTAAAAAATGCCAGATGTCATATAAAGATAGCTGCAAGCAATTAGAATGCAAAGGTCACCATCTTACTCTGATTTAGAGCGTGGTTCCAGCATTTTCCTCTTCTGTTTCACTGGGACTTTTATTCAGCACTGAAAAAGCCATTCATTTTGTAAAGGTTAATTCGCAACTGTGGATTTGATGAAGTGCTTTGCCTGTATCATCTGCATTTTAATACAGCATGGGTGTCAGTCAAACCCTCTGCCCTGCTCTGAGCTGGCCTCCCTCTGTCAGAGAGTGGAAATCCAGCTTTCCTTTCCTGGCTCTATCCTCCCACAGAGTTCCACCAGTGATTGCATCATGTAGATTACGTCCTCCTCCACTCCAGTCAATGAGTAGATGGAATTGTTGCCTTTCATTTCATGAACTCACTTTTCCTTTTAGCAGTTGCCTTTCAAATTCCCACAAGTTGATGATTTAATATAAAATAATTATGACCTTCTGTTTATAAATTCTAGCAGACAAAAATAAATTCAATTTTTTTCAACTAGATAATTTTTATTTTGGTTTCCTATTCCAATATGCATCAGAAACATCTCAGTCATTCCAGGGTCTCTTGTTTACTTAGTGTTGCTTCTAGGTTCCCAGGGTAGGACTTAAGTGATGCTGAGGTGCTGGGGTGGGAAGGCCTCTGGTCACTGTCCCATGTCATTACTGGCTTGTGACATGATGTCTGCATTCTGATTTGTTCCCCAGTGGTCCATCTAGGTAGATCACTAGTAGTGCCCCCTCGCCCCATTCAAGGCCTCTAGATGGCTGCCAGTTCTCTGTGGCATATCCACACAGTTCTTGGTTATGCCAATAATGGTGCTCCTCACTTCTGATAAAGATTTGTGCAGGTTCTTCAAGGCCGTCTCAGGATTATTGGCCCAAGCTCAGCACAGATATTTCTTCTACCCACAGGTTTATCATCTGAGCGCCCACGGCCCACAGCTTAACACCTGGGTGGTATCATTTGAGCCTCTGAGCCATCCCGCCCCTAGCTTGGAGTATTGAATGGAGATTTATTGTATCTTACCTGTCCAGCATTTAAACCCTCTTCTGATTTGGGGGAAATCCCCCACTATATGTACATATGGAGAGCAGTGGTTTCTTACCTCCCGCTACAGAAGACGAAAGAGGGAGATAATCCCACTCCGCTGCCAGTGCAAGAGCACGCGACGTAGCCTAGCCAGTCGGGTCCTTCCGCAGTGAGCACCCATCACTGGGGTTCCTGCTGCCTTGCCTTTGCTGATTTGGGCCAATTTTCCTGCATGTAAGTCTCCAAGTTTCCTATTAATTCTGTATGCCACCTGCTAAACTTCTGATGCGTTCCTTTTCCTGTTTAAATAGCCAAAATCAGTTTCTATCATTTTATCTATAACCCACACTATCATAGGGCGGGCTGAAAGATGCCTGCAGCCTGAGATGCCCTAGCAGATGGGCCTGAAACAGCCTCAGAAACTACTCTCACGGGTGTTTGGGGAGCAGTAGAATATTTATGAGGCCAGACATTCACAGCACAGGTGATTAGCATACCGGAAGGGCCTTGCTACGAGGACAAGGAGCTGCATGGGTCGAAACCTGAAGACAACAAGAATAAAGACCCCTCAGAGGTTGGCAGTGTGGAGCGGTGACAGTGCCTGATATGCAGACACTCCTCCCCGTGTCTCGCTATTGTAGGTACCTCATCTAGATGCCAATCCAGGAAAAGGTTAGCGGGAGACCTTGAAGAATGTGGGCTTGAAATAGAAATTAAGTTCAGTTATAACTTAATTCAGTTAGATTTCTTGTATACTGGAGCTGGGTACTAAATGATGCATATGCTAGAAAGAGTAAAGGCAACTCAATTCAGAGAAGGGAGAAGAGTTAGTTTATATGTACTAACCTTTTACTATTGTATTTATTTATAATTTCAACCTGCCTGCTTGCACAAGGGATTTGAGGCAGCTGAGCCTTGCTTGACATTGTAATGAGGCAGAAGCGGGATGAATCACCCGGGCCTGCCTGCAGCGCTGTTCGTCAGAGGCTAGAGGGAGGCTCCGGCACTGCTCCGGGCTGGCCCAGCCTGACGTGGCATTAAGCAGCTCTGCAGCTGCTCTCCTCATCGTTAGAGCCAGGCTGCAGCCACAGGAACAGACACTGCTCACAGCCTGTCCAGCTTCCCGAGAGTTGCATCTTCCAGGACCGTCTCCTCAAGGCTTTATGTCAACGGAATGAAGTTCATTACCTTTCAAAAACAGCAGCTTGGTCTGTTAGTGATAATAGGGGCTTTCAATCATCCAAGGGGGATGTGAAGGTACATCAGACAGCTTTACATAAACAAACAGACTTTCCACAGGACTCCTTTCTGTTAAAGTGACTTCAGAACTCACTGGGAAAGGAAATCTATTGGATGTGATGCTGAGGAGTGGGCTGGGGACGGTGTGTGGTGCACAGACACGTATGTGAACAGACTACCATGTAACAATGAACACAATAACAGTAATCATTTGTGGCTGACATTGTACTAAGAACTTGACACACGTTGCTCAGATGTCAGCTGGTGGCTTAGCCTGCTCTTTAAGCTCTGATTGACATTTCTTTGGCACCTCGTCCACTTTAAGCCCCATGGCCCAGGTATGGTCAACGTCCTCCCCAGATTATGTGAATTCCTGTGGGCTTGCAGCCTCAGGGGCCATCAGCCCTAGGCTCCTGCATGTGTGTGTGTGCTGTCTTTGGTTCACCAAACCCCCCAACATCAACCAAGACACAGAAATTGGCCCATTTACCACTTTTCGCAAGACGTCCAATCTCATCAAGCATCCTGGAATTCTGTCAACTTTACTGAGGACTTGTTTTTTGACCCAGTGCACAGCATCCTTCTCTCTTCCTCCCTGTGCACTTCTCTCTTCACCCCTCACTCCTGGATTCCTTTTCCTTTCTTTTCCTTATAAAGGCATTTCCAGAACAAGGTGTCTCTCTCTAGTAGGGCTTATTTTACTAGCTGCCAAGAGAATAAAATTTTCTCCATCTTGGTGCAGAGATGACCTTACTTAATCTTTACACTAACTCTATCAAGGAGTAACTATCATTCTCATTTTACTTAACAAAAAAAAACAAGGCTTCAAAAGTTTAAGTAATGCTCCAACCCACAGGGCTGTACAGGTAGTACAACAGAAGAAATTCAAAACGACAATATTAATTTTAATTTTCTTATGATGGAATGTTTATCGGGTAGCAACTCATATTTGGTACTGTACTAGTTTTCTATGACTACTGTGAAAAATTATCGTCAACGTAGTGGCTTAAATAATACAAACTTACTATCTGAAAATTCTGGAGATCAGAAGTCTGAAATGGGTCTCACTAGACTGAAGTCAAGATGTCAGCAAAGCTGAATTTTTTTCTGGAGGCTCTAGGGCAGAATTCTTTTCCTCGCCTTTTCCAACTTCTACAGGGTACCTGGATCCCTTGGCTCATGGCCAGGTCCATCTTTAAAGCCAGCAACATTGCCTCTCTCTGACCAATTCTTCTGTAGCCACATCTCCCTCTGACTCGCTTCTGCCTCCCTCTTCCACTTTTAAGAACCCTGGTGATTACATCAGGCCTACCCAGATAACCCAGGATAATGTTTTTATCTCAAGGTCAGTTGATTAGCACCCTTAATTTCACTTGCAGCCTTAATTCCTCTTTGCCACGTAACCTAACATATTCACAGGTTCCTGAGGTTAGGACATAAATATATTTTTGGGAGGATGAAGGATGGGGGTGTTATTCTGCCTACCATTTATACCCAAATTTCTTATCATTATTGGGTTAAAAATGGAAAAAATCAAATATTTTTAAGAGCCGAAAATAAACAGAAATATTAGGAACATCTTAGAAATAGGTTATTAGAAATCTCAGGTAAGTAAATGTCAAGATCAAAGGATCTATGAGCTCTAACTAAAATCTTGTTATCAGGATTTCTCAAAGATATTTCTCTATGCACTGCTCCTTAACCCTGATTTGTGGTGGAGCAAGTCAGGAGAGAGAAGAGTTCCAAAATCAAATAAGTTTGGGAAATAGGAAAATCATTTCTGTTTCTTGGAGGCTCACAAAGCATCTCAAGTCTTTGTGAAGCACTCTCTCAAGAAACTTTAACTTTGTTTAACCCAGAAGATTTATTTCTAAAGCCCATTTGAATGTTGAATCTTTTTTTTTTTAGTGGAATAACTATCAACATTCCAGTTCTGGAAATGCTTCTCTACATTAACTGGGAGAATAAGGAGGTCACAGCAGTAACAAAGCATCGCTGGAAAAATGGAAAGATGTCTGCAGTGAAGAGGGGCCCCTGAGGTAAGCCATGTCTAAAGACAAACAAGATAAGTGCCAAAAATAACTTAAGAGATACCTCAGGGAATTTATGGACTTCAAAAATTTAAAATTTGCTATGGTAATAAACGTAGCACTCTGGCTAAAGACTGGAGGCCACCCCTTGATACTTGCTGTTAAAGAAGTCAACTCCAGTGATGGGAGAGGTTCGTGTATTATTTGCTCTACTCAGGAAAACTTTGGGGAGATTCCTGATACAAAATTGTCTTTCAAAACAGGGAAGTCAGAAGTAAGTAGATCAAAAAGTGGTACATATACAGAGTACTCTAGACCTGATTGACAAAGTAGGTACGAATAAATCACCAGGGCTAGCCAGAGTCCCCCAAGAACTGGAAGGCACTCAGGGAAAAGTGTGGACCTACAAGCCAATGTACAAACCATCCTCTGCATTACAGGGCAGGGGATTAGCTAGTATGAGGGTCATCAATGTTCTAGAGGAACCTTTGGCCACTCTAGACTGGTGAGCCAACAGCCTGTCTAATACGTGGAAGGAAAAAGGCAAAAATTATTTACAGAGAAATGATGACTCATTAACCCATTAAAGAGTGTGGAGGTAGAGGGGTAGATTAATATGTGGACAATAAGGACCTGACACAAGTTTTTAAATCCCATTATGAACCTTTTACAAGGTTGTACACCAAAAGGTCTTTAAATTTGCTCTTTAAAAGTTTTAGAAAGAGCTGGTTTAGAAATAAGGCAAAGATGAGAGATAAACAGATATATCTTAGGAGACAGAATCATTGATAGAGGGTTACCCCAGGGATTCATGCAAGACAGATCATATTTTCTACTGCCCTAAATGACGTGGAAGGAAAGCACACAGCAAAATCTCCGAGCTTGCATTTCATACCAGTCTTTCAGGGTGAGATGTTGAGTTCAAGGTAACATACAACCAAATGTCTCAAGGCCTTGAGTGGGCAAAAGGGAAACTTGAAATGAGATTACTTAGCAAACACTAATTATGGAGTGCCTGCTGTGTGTGAAGTGTTGCTATAGCTGATTTGGGGTCATTCGGAGATGAATGAGATGTGGTCTCTGATCTCATAGAGGGTCACAATCTGGGAGTGGAGATAACGCTGTCCACAAGAAATTCTGGGAGTGAGCGAAGAGCTGGGTGAAGTTGCTGGGGGTTTGGACTAGTTTGAGTGTAGACTATGTTTAGCAAGAGCAAATATAAAGGTTCTGAAATGGGACTTTAGTGCTGTGACCTGGAGGGACTGATTTAAAATCCCATCCTGGGTGGTCATTTCCTGAAAAGGAAGACTGTAGTAATAGTCTGTTTCTTTGGACGTCCTCCTAAGAAGTCCCTCTAGTGATTAGGGACCACAGAAGTTTATAACAGAATTTTATTACCGGGATTTGCAAACTTGATGCATAGTAAACTTACCTGGGTACAGCAGTCCCCCCTTATCTGTGGTTTCACTTTCTGCAGTTTCAGTTACCCTTGATCAACTACATGCAAAAATATTAAATGGAAAATTCCAGAAATAAACAATTCATAAGTTTTAAATTGTGCGCCGTTTTGAGTAGTGTGAAGAAATCTCCCGCCATCCGGCTCCCGTTCTGCCCAAGGCGTGAATCATCCCTTTGTCCAGCGGATACACACTGTATACACTACCCTCCCACTGGTCACTTAGCAGCCCTCTTACTTGTCAGATCGACTGTCACGGTATCACAGTGCTTGTGTTCAAGTCACCCTGATTTTACCTAAAATGGCCCCAAAGCGCAAGAGTAGTGATGCTGGCAATTCAGATATGCCAAAGAGAAGCCATAAAGTGCTTCCTTTAAGTGAAAAGGTAAAACTTCTCGACTTAAGAAGGAAAGAAAAAATTGTGTGCTGAGGTTGCTAAGATCTATGGTCACTTTTATTACAGTATATTGCTATATTTGTTCTATTTTATTATTGGTTATTGTTGTTAATCTCATACTGTGCCTAATTTATAAATTAAACTTTATCATAGGTATCTATGTATCGGAAAAAGCGTAGTACATACAGGGTTCAGTACTATCTGCAGTTTCAGGCATCCACTGGGGGTCTTGGAATGTATCCCCATGGATAAGGGGGGACTACTGTACTTTAAAAAAAAGTGGAGTATAAATACTGGGATCTATCCCCAGAGATTTTTAGTCAATTGGCCTGGGGTGGGGCCTGGTCAATAAGTGTGTTTTGGAAAGCTCTTTAGGTGATTCTAATGTGCAGTGGAGTAGAGACTAGTCTACTCTAAAGAGTCAGACAAACTGGATGTCCAGCCTTGGATGAGTTATGTCCTTGCTCTAAATCTTAGTCTCCTTTTCTGTAAATACAGTGGATAATACCTTTCTTGTGAGGTTGTCTTCAGATTAAATAATACACCAAATGTGAAAGCCACAAAGAGACGTTCTGGCATGTAATAATTACACATTAATTCCAGTGCCCTTCCCAAATGAGACACTAAGGGTGAGGGATCAAGACCCCGGACTCTGGGGCTGATGCCCAAGGTGCGAATCTTGGTTCTGCCACTTACAAGCTGTGTGGCCTTGGGCAAGCTGCCTCTCTGTGCTTCAGTTTCCTCATCTAAAATGATAATAATAGCTATTATGAGGATTTAAAAAATGAGAATTAAATGTGCCAGGCACAAAGCACATATTCTGAATCTAATCAGGAGAAAACATTAGATAAATCCTGCAAAATACCTGGTGTTTACTCTTCATGAATGTCAATGGCATAAAATACAAAAGAAAGATTTGGAAAATACTCCAGAATAAAGAGAACTAAACAGACATAACAATTGAATTCATTACATGTTCTTAGATTTTCTTTTGCTACTAAAGACATTATTGTGATAATTGATGGTCTAAATAAGGTTTGTATATTAGATAATAATATTGTAATAATGTTAATTTCCTGATTTTGATAATTGTACTATGGTTGTGTAAATAAATATCTCGTTTTTAGGAAATATGCATGGAAGTAGTCAGGGATAAAGGAGCATTCTGTCTGCAACTTACTCTGAGAGAGAGAGGCAGAGACAGAGAGAATAAAGCAAATATAGTAAAATATTAACCTTTGGGAAATCTGGTTGTGGAATATCCAGGAATTCTTTGTACTATTCTTGCAACTTTCCTGTAAGTCTGAAATTATGTCAAAATAAAGAATATTTTTGAATAATTTCTTGGCCCTGGCACATATTAGGCCCTACATCAGAGATGGATAAATGTACTCGTGCCGCCTGACAGTAGGCTGAAGCAAATTCATCAAGGGAGACAAGATCAGGTGAGATGAGCTCTGCTGAGACCCAGTGTGTTCCCATTAATTATGCATCCCTCTGTGGGCGCCGCTCTAGGCACTTCACAGAAGTTGTGTCCTTCATTCAACTCATTTGTCATCTGGGGAACAGCAAGTCCTTCTGCCCTCTCCTCAACTCGAACTTCACTGGCCCCTGGTAAATATTCTATTAGCTCTTGGGAAGTCAAGTTGGGAGTCTCACTGGGGTCTGAGGCCTGGGGAGGAAGCTGGGACCAGAGATTGTCTCAGACAGAACTGGGGTAAACTGTCAAGTCCAGATTAGCCAGCTAAGTGTAACGAACTAAGCAGTCCAATGGAGGGGATGGCGGAGCCCGGATCTGATAGTAGCAGGGAGAGAACCAGAGCAGAGAGAGGACGGTGGTGAGGAGGCCCAGGGACCAGACCCGAAGTTAGCCGACCCAGTCTCCTGAAGAGTACTCTCTAGTTCTTTCTTTCCTCATTCTTTCCTTCCTTCCTTCCTTCCTCTCTTTGTTTCTTCCATCCTTCCTTCCCTCCTTCCCTTCTGCCTTCCTTCCTTCCTTCCTCTCTCTCTCTTTCTCTCTTTCTCCCTGCCTCTCTCTCTCTCTCTCTCTTTGTGGTGACATGATTTTATACTTGGAGTGCTGTAAAACAATACTTCTTATTTTAAAACATTCAAACAACATAGAAAAAATTTGAAATAAGGTTAAATCACTCACAATACCACCACCCAGAAATCTTTTCTCTTCTCCTATCAGTGGACAGCCTTCCAGCTCTTGCTGCATATCCACATGTATAGATTCATGTGGACAAAGTTACATAAATCGGCTCATATCATACACACCATATAGCACCTCTCACTCTGCTGTATGTCATGGACATATTTTCTCAGCATAAACATAGATTAATCTCCAAATTTATATTGGCTACATGGTTCCTTTGTGTGGATGTGCTATCATTTATTCAACTATTCCCAAGCTGATGGATATATAGGTGGGTTCAAATGTTTTGTAACTTCTAAAAATCCAGGGATAAACGTGCTTGGGCATATATCTTTTGGGACTCGTGTGATAATCTGATTTGGAAAGTTTCAATAACAAGAAAAAAAGGACTGGACGTTTTTAAAGCTCTCTTGTTACCTAGCATCAGTCTGCCCTGTGTATTTACATTCCCACCAACAATAAGAGTGCCTGTGTCCTCAAGCCTGTGACAAAACATTTTGTCCCCAATCTTTTGATTCTTTGGCAAACTAATAAGGAAAAAAAGGAATTTCACAGCTTTAATTTTCATTTATTTTCTTATATTGAGGATTAAAAATATCGTATAGCATTTAGGAGCCACGGCCCTTTGAGTATTCACTGCTTTTGAAGGCAGAAGTCTCAATCAAAATGATGTCCCTTTAAGTTTAAAAAGTTTAGTCAAACTTTCCATGCTTCAGAATTCCGTCCTCTTTTTTATGTGTGTGTGTGTGTGTGTGTGTGTGTGTGTGTCTGGGGCAAGTTTAGAAACTACTGTTTGAAAGCACAGACTTTGGAGCCAGGCTACCCAAGTTTGAATCCTGGCTCTGGAACTTACTAGTTGTATAATTTTGCCTCCATTTCCTCCTCTCTAAAGCAGGCATGATAGTACTGACTTCACGAGATGATTGTGAGGATTAGAGTTAATTCAGAGTAAAGTGCTTAGAACCATGTCTGACATATACTAAGTCCCTTAGAAATGTTAACCCTAATACTTTCCACAGTGGCTTTGGAGGTCAGGCTTTGTTCTTGGGTCTCAGAATAGTAGAGAATGTGCTAATACAATATTGGGTTTTGTTATTCTAAATATTTTTATCCCAATATAATAAAGCACACTGCCACCCCTGCCACCACCCCCCTTTTTTCTCAGAATTCTGAGAAAGTAGGCTCGGGCAAAATCTCAGATAAGTCTGTGTAAAGAAACACCACACCAGTATATGTATGTGTGTTTTTATTCTAGTAGGATAAAACATAAAACCCTTACTCCACCCACAAATACACTGTGACACTTTTATTATTAAAAACATAATCCCCATTGTCTTACTGCAAGCAAGTTATATGAGTTGTCATTTCTTTGAGTACAAAGAAGGAAGAATTAGTATGGTACTAATTGATGAGGATTTCTTCTACACTAACCTCTTTTTTCTTCTATTGAGAAGTATTTACATTTCTTTGACTTCATCTCAAAGCAATACTGTAGCTTCCAATCATGTTTATATTGATAAAAGTATTTTCATCTGATGGTTTTCACAAAAGTGGAAACTCTGTGTCCCAGGGCAGATAAGGCTCTTGTCCGTAAAGCTGCCATCAATGGAGGCCAGTGAAAAGAGTGGACTTGCCCTCACGCCAGGAGGGAATCCTGCCCTCTGCCAATGTGCAGGATTCCCTCCTGCTCCTGCTCCCCTGCATTGAACCTGCGAGAGAAGACTCAAAGAGCAATAATTTAAAATGCCGCTGAAAAAAAAAACAAAATAGTAAAATGAGGATGAGAGAAAAAGAAGATTAAAAATCTGGCAAAAGATGCACTTGGCTTTCCTTGGACAACAGAGAGATGAAAGGAGCAGGAGGAAAGGAGGTGGATACACAGCAAGAGCATTTGGGAGAAGAGAGAGTGGGTGCAAAAATCTACTAGCAACACAAAAGGAGACTTACCAGGTCAAGTTTCTGTGCTTAGAAATATGTAACCCCCTTGGTCTCAGGAAAGATCTATCTGTGCCCTGTGAGATTGTGGGCCCACCCTTGTAAATAGACTTCTTTCTAAACTTAAGAAATAGGTTAAACTTAAGTAAAATGTTTGAGGTGAGCTTTTTATTTTCTTTCCTAACATTAAAAATCTGTTTTATTGAAACAAAATGCTAATTTTATATCACAAAAAAATATCATTGATGGAATCTTTTAGTTAAGGAGGCTCGGAAATTGCGTCTGCATGTATCCATGGTGAATCTAACTCTAAAAGGTGTTCGCTGGGAAATGTGTTTACTGAGCAGTCGTGGGATATTAAATTTCTTTCAGGATTAATAATTCTTCTCACGTAATTTTTTCAAATTTTATTCTCCTTAAGGCAATTTAGACATCAGAAATGTAAACAATGTACACAGATTAAGTTTTAAGGAAAATCTACAATATTTACCTGCAGAGGTTATAGGAAATATTTTATAATTTCCAAGTCAAGAGTTTGATACATGGTGAAATCTCTCATTCTTCATATCATGGCAGGTTATGATTCTCTTTCATCTGGGCTTGTCCATGAAAACTTAGAAGGCAGCATTTTATCCTTCTAGCAAGCACTGAGCTAACTACTATAACTACTATAACTTCACGTTATGGACTGAATTGTGTCTCCCTCTGCCCCATTACTGCCCCCCACCGCCAATTCATGTCTTGAAGCCCTAATGTGACTGTATTTGGGAATAGGGCCTTTGGGGAGACAATTAAGGTTAAATGAGGCCATAAGGGTGGGGCCCTAATCCAGCAGGACAGGTGTCCTTGTAAGAAGAAGACACCAGGAATATGTGTACACAGAGAAAAGGCCATGTGAGGACACATCGAGAAGGCAGCCATCTACATAGCAGTGAGAGGCCCCACCAGAAACCAACCCTACCAACACCTTGATTTTAGACTTCTCAGACTTCAGAACTGTGAAAAAATAAATTTCTGTTGTCGAAGCCACCCAGCCTGTGGAGTTTGTTATAGCAGCCTAGCAGAGTAATATACTTTGGTTTAATCAAAACAAACAGCCCCTCCTTCCAGGAACTCCTAGTTGATTATATCAATGATAGGAGACAAAGTCATCGTTTTTCTATTCTTTGGCATAACAGGAACAAATTTACGGGTGAAAACACACTCTTCTTTAATAGAGGGTTCTTATTCATTTTCTAAGCGGTTATGTGGATGGGAAGCTCTTTGCTTTCACTTTGAAAGAAATAAGAAATGACAGAGGAAAATCAAAGGAGATATCAACAAGGAAGGATGACCCAAAGAGCTGGGAGGAAAGGAGAAGCAAAAAGGAGCAAAAGAGAATGTCAACAAGAAGCTACAGAAGATTAGAAATAAAGAGAAGGAAAGTTGTTCTCCTGAGGCCCCTCTGGACTGGCTTGCTCTAGATATTGTCTCCAATGCTTCTTCTGTGGCTCTGACCAACATGTAGTCACCAGGACTTGAGAGACTTGATAGACTTGAGAGACTTTCTAATACAACCCCTCATTTTGCAAATGAAAAACTAGGACCATGAAGAATTCATGGGCTTGGGACTTGGGCAGACCTGGAATAGAATCCTAGTTCCACCTCGCGTTGACTGGGAAGGTCGTTCAACCTCTCTGAGCCTCGAGTTCACTCATATATATTAAAGGTATAATAGTAAGTAACTCAGAACATTACTGTGAAGATTAAGTGTAATTAAGTGTATAAAGTATCCAGCACATAGTTATGATAAATTTTAATTCCTGCACAAGGTCGCCCAGTTAGTTAGGGATTGTGTGGTATAAAAGTGTGGTGCACATTTTAACAACTGAAATGTTGAGAAAATGAATACGTAAAAGTAATTCATGGCACAATGGTCCAGAAATGTCTGGGAAGAATGAAAATAACCTTCTCTTACCTCATTGAGTTCGACTGAGCTAAGGCCTTCCTGGAGGAACATAGGGATCTGTGGGGTCACCTTGAGGAAGCCAGAATTCTGCTGGGAGATAGGGAGGAATCTATTTAGCTGAGCAATTTATCTATACCAAAAAGGGGTTGTGCATGTTGGAGGGGAATAAATGGGAAAAGACGGTGTTCAGAGCTAGGCTGATAGAATAGTTAATGCAGGGGTGAGAAATCTAGTTAAGGAGCTAAGGAGGGTCAAAGATCACTTAAGATTCAAATTTGAATAACTTCTGCGGGTGCCCTGCACTCACACTGGAGCCAGGGAGGAGGCTTTAGTGCTTGCTCTTATATAATCCTCTCATTTTCAAGTCACTTTCCCGGTTAGTAATTAATGGAATTGGGATCCAGACTTCATAGAAGAGAGAGTGTATTATTCATTATTCATTATTCATTCTAAAAACATTTGTAAGTTGACTACTATGTGTTAAGCAAGGTGCTAAGGGATGGCACACAACAATGCACAAGATATGGTCCTTTCCCTCGAGGACCTGCCGTGTAGGCAGAGGAGACCAACATGTGTAACTCAGTCTCAGTTTTCTATCCCTCAAAGACTGGGCTGTTTTGGGAGAGGGTTTCTTAGCCAGGCTGTAGGTTCACGTGTAAGCAAGTCAGAACCTTATTTCTCTTTCATGCAATAGTTGGAAGTAGGCAATCCAGAGTAGAAGGGACAGTTCTGCTCCACGAGTCATCTGGGGAACCATGATCCCTCTATGCTGACATTCCACCATCACTGGGAGATTAAATTATGTCCACATATTAGACAGCAGGATGAAGGAAGAAGGAAAGAAAAGACAGACTATTCTCCATCTAAGGACACGTCTAGGAAATTGTCCATATTACTCGTGACCACATCTCACTGAACATAATTTAATCTCATGGCCATACTTAGCCGCAAACAAGGCTGAAAAATATAGACACCACGTGCCCAGCTAAAGATCAAGCGTTCTATTATTGAACAAGAGAGGAGCAAGCGGCAGTCTCTACAACAGGGAGTTGGTGGTGGTGTGAACTTAGCATGGGCATGCTTCTCATTTGGATGCCCCTTCCCTCGCATTTCTCCATAACCCACCAGCACACTGTGTTCTGTCAGACATCCTTGAAGCTTTAGAGGAAAGACAACATACAGCAAAGGGTATATAGGACTGCCTGCCAAATATGACTTTTCCTAAAGCTCAGTAAAAAATCACCCAAGATATTAAGCCCTTCCCAGATGCAGTCCAGCTGCTAAGCTTGTTCTGCTGCCCCTGGTCCTCCCCACACCCTGGGAGCACCTGTTTTACCAGCCTCTACAGAGCAAATCCCTTCCTGACCTTTTGGGAAGCCCCACATCTCCATAGGAGTTCATCAGGCCATCTCATTATCCTCTGGGCTTATCACTCTCCCCCTACAGACAATGTAATAGCTATTCTAACCCAAGAATCACATTTCCCCAAGTGTGAGTTATGGAGGATGTAGATGGGATGGCACTCAAGAGCAAGAATTGGAGTGGCCTTTGGCGTACCTTGGGGGTGTCCCTGACAAAGTGAATCTCCTGAGGTCCACTGGTTCATTCTCTCTCTCTCTCTCCTGTCTCTCTCTCTCTCTCTCACACACATACACACGCACACACACACACACACACACATCCCTTCCAAGGGCAAACCTGAATTTTCAGAGACCAAACAGCCTAAATCAGTGGGCACAAACTTGAGTGCCTCTTGAGAGAAGGATACAAATGAGTGAAGCCGGTTAGACGGGAGTGTGGTAACATGCGCTGTCAACGCTCTGTCCTGATGGGGCAGCCAACACTCAGCTCCAGTGGATTTTGATCATGTGGGTCCAATGTTTTTATCTCCCGATTTTTTTATATAAAGGCAGCTGGAAATTAGTCTTTTCTTAGATGACAAGTCCATATTTTCAAAATGTTGGCACCAAATTAAAAAATGTAAACATTGCATAACAGATCTATTGGGTTGGATCCAGCCTAAATCCACCCCAGGAGCCTCCAGTTTGAAGCTTCTTTAGTCAGCACTGAAGGAAAGAAACATTCCCCTAGCTGGTCTTGGTAGCACCAAATAGCATTAGCCTTTTAGTGAGTATTCAGCATTGTCTTCCTGAGTGATTTGAGTTCCTTCATTTCTCTCTTTTCAAATTTCTCCTCCTTGAGAAAATCCAGTAATAGGGC
The DNA here is from genome assembly GCF_057802395.1 of Ceratotherium simum simum. NCBI lineage: Eukaryota > Metazoa > Chordata > Mammalia > Perissodactyla > Rhinocerotidae > Ceratotherium > Ceratotherium simum. Next base: position 70,079,186 of record NC_141909.1, on the reverse strand, counting down.
GGGGACGCATTTCCAGCTATATACCGCTTATGGGTGCTCCTTCAGCTACAAAGACCCTAGCAGAACTTGTGGACTTATCACCTGCAGAAGTCTGATTAAATTATGGTACAGGATGCTACCTTCCTCCTCAGTCTCCCCAGGGAGGGGTTGTTCTCTTTTTCTCACTAGATCAGGTAATTACAACGCAGTGGAAGGTCAGCTGGGGCAGCAGCAAGCTGGCAGCAATTTGTCCTGGCCTCAGAGCACTCTCTGCCTCCCGCTATGTCTTGAAAGGTGAACCTTGCGTTTGGCTTTGGGTTGAGATGCATATTTCTGGATGTGCCCTACAAGCCGTGACACCCTGTTCTGAGTTTGAGTTTATGTGAAGGCAACAGGAAACAATTGAAGGTTTGTAAGCAGGGGAGTGACATAAACAAAAATGAGCCTGGAAACTGTCTACTTTGACCTGGGAAGGAGAGAAACTGGATTCAGGGGGATCAATTAGGGCTGCTTATAAGAGGACAGGTGTCAAGATACTGAAGTAGGTAATTGGCAGTGGTAAAGGAGAGAAGAGAGCCGAGGCAAAGACAATGTGGAGACAGAATCTAAAATTTTTGCCATTGTTTTTAAAGTGAGGTCCAGGTTTCAAGCCTGGGTGACTGGGAGGATGGCTATCACAGAAACAAACCAAATTATTAGCAATATGTGTTTGTTTGCTTATTAAATTTTTATATTGTCTTTTTCTTTCCTTACAAATAGCTTTCAGTACTGTCAATTGATACTAACAACATTTTCTATTGGTTTGTGATTTTTGTTCTGCTGGATTCCAAGGACTTTGTAAGCACTACCTCATTAATCCTCCTGAAAGCTTTGTAAGGTGAGTGGCAGTGGTTTGCAAGACCCAATTTACAGAAGATGGCTTTTAAAAAAATTTATTCTTGACGGTCTCTTCTTCTCATTAAGATACTTTAGACTCTCAGTAGCAATTAGCAGAGATCAGGCTTGGCATGTACTGTGTTCCCAATTATTATCAATAGATTCTAATTGAGAACATGTGTTCATTTCAGCTGGGATTATTGTCTGGCTGATCACAATGGAGATTCTGAAAGACAGCATCTGGCAGAGTTATTTTCTGTCATCACCTCTCAGTCCATCTTCCTTTATAACTGCTTTCATTTAGAATGGGACCCACCGAGACAGAGGGAGGTCTGTGCCACAAACAGCACCAGATCTAATAACCTATGAGCTCATCAATGTAATCTTTGCATTGAAAGCCAAGCACCAGTTTCTTAAAGTTGGTGCTAGTTCCAGTTATCTATTGCTGCATAACAAATCATCCCCAAACTTAGTGGCTTAAATCGTTAATCCACAATTTGGGCAGGGCTTGGAAGGTGTGGCTTGTATTCACTCCATGTGGTGTTAGCTGGGGTGGCTTGGCTGGGGATGGAGGACCTACTTCCAAAATGACTCTCACATGGCTGGCAAGTAGGTTCTGGCTGTCAGATGGGAGCTCAGCTGGGGCTCTTGGCCGAGGGCCTCAGTTCCTCCTCCGATTGATCTCTTCATGGGTAGTTGGCTTGGGCTCCTTTAAATGGGAGTACTTGATTCCAAAAGTAAGAATTCCAAGAGACAGAAAGTGCAACCTGCCAGTATCTTGAGGCTTAGGCCTGGAAGTCATCATAGTCACTTCCTGTTGTATTTTATTGGCCAAAGCAGTCATAGAACCTGCTGAGGGAATGGGACATAGACTACATTTCTCCATGGGAGGCATGTGAACGACTGTGTGGACGAATTTAATCTGCCACAGAGAAGATTAACTTAAAAATTTTGAATGAATGATGATTTGGTTTGGCATCTCTGAGTTCAAGGGTGGTATATTGAATTGCACCAGTAGCCAATAATTCTGGATTCTAAATATATTTTTTTCTTAGTTTCCATACAACTTCTTCATATACTGGTTCTATCACTTATCTCTGATTCTTATTTCTCCTCAAGTGCCATGCTCTTTTACCTCTGGTTTATTATATATGCTGTCCCCTCTTCTGCAGCCTAGTTGCCAATTCTTCTGGAAAGTTCTCTTGAACGTCTAAATTGAAGTGCAATTTCTGGGTGCCTCCATAGCTTTTGGATGTGTCTTATCAAAAGAGTTATCATAGCACGTTGGAACCTGATGACTGCCCTGGCTTCCCCTCCAGATTGCAGTGTCCTGATGGCAGGCAATTTGTGTTGCTCATTTTGGTATTTCCAGCACAGAAGATTGTTTATGGACTGTAGATACTCAAAACATATTTGCTGAATGGTTGACCTACATTTGGCCCTAAATGTCTGCATTCTTGGTCTGCAATTATCATGGACTTCTGCGTGTCATTTGATACTGTTAGAACTCACACTCAGCTTCTCCCTCTCTTCACTGGGCACACTGGGATTTCTGTGGTGTCAAAGCTGAGAGAATAAAAGCAAGTGTCATTTAAGTCCTATGAGAGGTGGCCATGAAAGCAGTCAGAAGAGCAAAAGCACTATTATTTGTGTTAAAGATGATTCTTTCCATGATGATTGTGTTAAGACTATATGTTGTGGGTTATTTCTCCATGTTTTCCTGTGAAAAGAGGAGCTGTACAAAGCAGCAGGGACAGTAACTATGCCTCGTTCATCTCCATTGGCCCCCGGGATATTTTGAAGCAGGATATATAAGCCACTCTCCAAATTGATAACAGGTGTCTGATTCCAAACAAATGTCACCAATCTTGCCCTTAATGCATTGTAGCGGAACATGATGGAACATTAGCAGAGTGCAGTGGTGCATATTGGAAAGAGGAATGAACACGGGGTTTGGTAATGCCATCTTATCAATTGAATTTAAAATGGATATTAATCTTCCTTAGGAAGCACAGGAACAGGTGAACCAATGAACTCTTGTATTACAAGGTGTGGGTAAGTCGTCTATTTCAGACAGTTAGGAGACACTGATCATTCTGGGAGAGGCCCTTGTTCAGCACCAAGAGGGCCTGACTAGGAGGCTGAGGCCTTTCGGGGGTGATGTCACTAGGGCTTGTACTTCTACTTCATTTAACCTTAAAACAAGTATTGAGCTGTAGAGATGCTACTCAATGTGCTAGGTGTTACAGGGGCTACAGGGAAGAATATGACACCATCCCTCCCCTCAAAAAGCTGTGGTCAGTGAGTGGGCACAAGGGGAAGGGTGAAGAAACAAGATGGAGAAGGGCAGTGTAGATGGCACAGAGTCTGGAGGGAGACATCTGGAAGCCGCACCTCTCATCTCTAAGTCTTTGCATGGGTTACTTAAACTCTCTAAATTTCGGTTTCCCCATCTGTAAAATGATGTTGATTGCAACAATACCTACCTCCAGAAGATTATGGCAAGGATTAAAATAGAGTAAAGGAGAGTGAAGCTATAAGCTCCGTGAGTGTGGAGGGCAAATCCTTGTCTGTTCCATTGTATATTTGACACCTGCTGAACATATTGCAGGTTGTCAGTGATTATTTGGTGACTGCATGTTGAATGAAAGTGCTTAAGAACAGTGGTTGGCACACACTGAGAATTCAATAAATGTTCACCATTAAGAGAGAGAGTAGTATTATGATAGTCATGGTAACATCAGAGATAAGTAATAGTAGCAGCAGTTGCTGGTGGTAGATAGGAATCATAATAGTGGCATTAGTCATGCTTAACTAGGAGCACAGAAAATGAACAGATACATAGCAGTAGATAAAGCTAAAGTGAAAAGTTAGCTGTGTTCTAGGGGGCCTAGAATAGCACGGTGAGGAGTTAGTACTTCGTTCAGAAGGTGGGGCTGCTTTTAAAGGCTTCTGAATAAGGAGGCACACTATGGGTATGGGTAAGATGAAGTAGGGGATGGAAATTTCTTAAGAATCTCTTGATTTGAGTCTATTACAGAGGTTCAGGTAGGATTAGGTGCTGGGCTAAACTAGAGGCAGGGAAGATGGAGAGGAGGGAAGAAGTGAGTGAGGGCATTCAGAGGTAGAATTGACAGCAATGGATTGCATAGATGCAGTATGGGAGAAGGAAGCACCAAATGGCTTGAAAACAGAGAGACCGGAGTGTGACACTGACAATATCGGAAATGGAGATGTCAGATTTTCCAGGGAAGATGATTCTTTTGGTTCAGCATATGTTTGTGCGAGTGCTGCTAGTGGAGCACCCAGTAAGAAATAGACCATAGGCAATTGGAACCTCAAGTCTGGAGTGCAAAGGAAAGTTAGAGTCCAAGTTGGATAGTTGTTTTTTAAAGACAAGAGAGTTCAAGTTTGGGCAGCCTATGATATTGTTAAGGGAAAGGGGATGGAGAGAAGAGGATCGAGGTGAGGACCTCAGAGAAAAGCCATCCTATGAATGAGGGAGGAACAGTGCTTGAGATGTAGAAGGAGAAGTCAGAGAGGTAGAAGAAGAATGAAGCAAGTCCGTGTCACCCCATTAGGAGATAAAGCCCAGCCATTTTGGAAAATTGAAAACTGAAATTTGCTTCCCGCACTGGAAAAAATGGCAAAAGGCAGTAATCTATTTCCAGAAACAAATGCCGTCACAACTTTGCTAGCGTCTCGGTGGCCATGCCTTTGAGCTCCCTTGTTAGTCTACAGCTTTCCGCAGCTCCACAGCACAGAGGTCAGTGTAAATATCCATTAGAATGCATTGAGTTGCAAGTAACAGAATATCCAAATAAGAGTGAATTAAACCATAAAAAAATGAATTGCTTACTAAACAAGAAGCCCAGAGTTCATGGCTCAATAATGCTATCAATGACATTTTATCTTTCTACTCTTCCATCCTCAATGTGTCAACTATGTTTCTTCTCAGGCTCAAAAAAGTGGCTCCTGTACCTCCAAGAATCACGTCCCCAAGTAGGAATGAAGAATGGAGCAAAAGGAGTTTTTGCTTATGCCATTCACACCACTTATCAGGGAGAAAAATCTTTCCTAGAAGCCCCAGCAGATTCTCCTTTACATCTCATTGCCCAGGTCTAAATCATATGCCAACCTTGGACCAATCTCTGGCAAGGGGAAAAGGGGTAGTCATGATTGGCTGAGTTGAGCTAATCACAATTGATTCTGGGCCTGGACCCACTGCTGTCCAAACAGGATCAGGCTTTGGTTAGGGAGGAAAAAGTGGTACAAGTGTTGGACCACACCCAACAGTGTCTGTCAGAGAGGATATAAAGTTAGAACTCTGGATGTTGAGAAAAAGGAAACCATAGACCAGCCATTTGCTGGAATCCCGACAAATGCCCCATTCAAGCAGAAGATATTATGAACATAAAGATATGCAAGGGCCTTTTCAAGGTAACCAATGTTCTCCCCGAGGTTGCCAGGGCAACCTGGATACATCTGACAGGAAAAGCATTGGTTTGTCTTTTACTAGTGTTCTTCATTCTGCTTAACTAATAAAAGCAATTTCTATTTGTGCCCAAAACCATGTCTTATCCTGTTCTCCAGCACTTAGGGTTGTATAACCTTAGCTTTGCCCCAACTAACTCCATGACGGGTGTGGGAAGGCTAACAGAACAGTGTGACCTGGCCAGTTCCACCCCGGCACCCACAGGTCAGTATCTCCTGCACCAAGAACTGGAATTCCAAGGCCATGTCACTGTTGACTCTATTTGGTTCATTCCTCCCAGAATTAGAGAAGCATCACCTCTGTTCTATATGTTACCTTTGCTCCATCCTCCCCGTCCCTCTAATTTTAGCTTGTTCTATTACTAGCAATATCAATTCTTGGTATTGGCCCATGTTTTTAAAATAATAGTAGGCCACACATGTAAATTATCTCCTTTGTTCTTACACCCAACTTAAGAGATGCCAACCCACAAGTCCTGAGGTTGGTCCCTGGCCACAGTCCAAATGTTTGAGTCTAGATCCTGGCTAATCCGGATCCTCGATTCACCATAAGGAAGGAGCGCCAGCAACTATGGGGCTATCTAGGCTGCCCTGCCCTAAGTTACAAATGAAGAGGGGACTAGAGAACAAAATGGAAAAAGAGAAATACAACTCCACAGATTTCAGCCCAGGTTATATCTGAAGAGTCGTTTATATAATGAGTAGCTGGTTTATAGTAATAAGAACTAAAGCATGTTAAAACATGAGTAGCTGGGAAAGTAGAATTTCACCCTTATTAGCCGTTAATGCATTAGCATGCGTTAGTTTGTCAATTATCGTCAGTCATTTAGTTAGAGTAGAGAAAGAGAAGCTAAGAAAGAACAGAAAGCTAATTCCATCCATTTTACCGTTATTCCTGAGGATGGCCTTAGATTGTACATTGAATTCTACCCTCCTATGTTCTAGCCTGGAGCTGTCCAAAGGTTGTCCAGACCTCAGGGCCCAGATAAAAGGCCCTCTATGATCACCTCCCCCTTCCTCAATAGAGGCGATCTCTCTTCTGAAATCCTAGAAGATATTTACATCTTTCTCATGGCATTTATAACCACCTACTTTGCATGATAATTATTTGTCTACATTGTTTCTTTGTATGTGTTGTTATTTGCATGTATGAGATATTATTTGTTTGTATGCATTACGTGCCCTACAAGAATAAGCACCACGGACAGAATCTGCATGCGCTTCTTCATCTTCACAGTGTCTTGCTTAGTCCCTTCATATTTGTGTGCCCAAATATAATTATTGATTGACTAAATAAATTATATTTGAGAACTCTACCCACATGTCAATTTTAATTTCCTTTGCTTTATTCCTTTTATGATTTCTCTAGCAGTCAACTTTACTGTCATACTCTAAAGGTGCTTTAGATTGTGGGGCATAGCAAATAGGAAAATTATGAATTTTCTTTCCCATTTATTTTAAATTGTGATGTATGAACACACACACTATGAAGTCAGAAAACTTGAAAATAATCTTGTCTTCCTTTTCTTCATTCCTGAACACCTGTGTTAATATTTATTCATGAAATAGAGGCAGCAGGTGAAAATTCACAGAGCACCCCCTGCACACACACCAACTGCACGGTGCCGACACTGTGTTTTCCAACTCCACATCTGCCCTGCCTTTCAGGAAAAGTATAGGTTGCTCACCCCGGTCATTACAGAACTTGTACTTTTCCTTTCTTTTGTATTATAGTCTGAGGCTGCTGCAGAGTGGAAACCTAAAATTCAGGAAGGGACTCTCCTGTTGAATGGTAAGAATACTTTCCCAGATTAACTGAGACAAAAATTCCCAAATTCTTTACAGAATCAAGATTTTGATTTCAATATTACTCAGAGGTTCTTACAAATTATTCACCCTGCATAGCATCGATTTTGCAATTCTAGTTCATAGGGCTCTGTTTTTAATGCACTCTGTGTCCCTCAGCCCTGCCCTCCGACGCAAACAGCAATGTCATTTCAAAGGTATAAATGCTCCTCCAGGCCCTAATCCCTTATGTGTACTGAGGCATTTGTTTCTCTTCAGTGAACAGTAAGCCTGTAATTCCCTTTAATCCTGAGCGAGGTTGACAGAGCTGGGATTTCAGTTATTCATCCCCCCACCGACCGTTTAGAGGCTTTTCATTGTCACAGAAGACCCTTCAGAATTTTTACAAATCCTAGAATATCTGTCTAGTTAGTCCCTAAAAAGACGCTGCAAATGGAGTTCAGAGTCTAGGTCAATTCCGTCATCTAGGATCCTCTGCACAGAGGCTGAATTTGGTCTGGAATCTATGACTGGCTGCTGCCTGATCCCACTCAAGCCAATTCTAAAGCATTTAGGGTTAGAATTGGTTAAACAAAGTATGAGTACAATGAAATATATATAGATAGGTATATATATGTATAATAAACATATATGGAGGAAAAGCTTTTCTGGTAAAATGCCCTCCCCTACTCTAAGCTGACATAGAGGTCCTAATGTAATGCAACATGGAAATCTACTAGCAAATGAGAGGGATTTATTTTTAGTGTGACAATAGCAGGGAAAGAAAAACAAGAAGAAAAAAAGAAAACAAGTGTTTAAAAAGGTCCTTTGCCCTTGGCAAACTTTATAAGCAAAATGTCACTCTGTTTTGAAATAGCATTTCTAGACCAAACACATTTTTAGAAGTCTATTCCAAGCAGATTTTAACTCAGTGCTAAGGAATTTTAAACCCTACAACAATCCAAATTTTCCATTCCTTGGGGGCCAAGAGACTTAGATATTTGTGAACCATGTGGTTTCCCTAACTAGTCAATCAAATAAAAGTCTTTGTGTGACTTTTGATTTGATCCCTACACAAATTTGCCTTTCTGATTGTGATACTTGAGGAGCTGCATAAAGTGGGAAATTTCCTCCCCAGTGACTTTATGTTATAGATCTCAAGTAATTCTTCCATTGAGTTCTTAAGTGCAGCAAATGCTCCATTCTACTCTGAGGGTGATTCTCTGAAAGTGATTTTTTTTTTTTTAATTTTAGTCCAAAGTAATTCATTAGCAATGCCAGTGAAGGATTAAGAGGCAAATTTATTTTATCAATAATAAATTGCTTTCTTTTGCTTTTATAGATATGAATTAAATACTTATTGCTTGTAGCTACTAAAATTTAATTTTAACAACGCACAACTTACAGATTGAGACAAGGAGTTATTATACCTGGAGAAGATGATAGAGTTTGGTTTCAGACTGATCTTTCTAATTTTCTGCTCTAACCACTGATTGATTTCTCTTGGCACAGAACTAGACATGCAAGAGATTTCTTCTTGGGTGTTAATTAGGATCTTTACCTTGAGTAAGCTTCTGACAGTGTTTGCATATAACCCTTTCCTAATAGAAAATGTCTGAAAAACTTTAAGCTCTCTCACTTATTTATACATGAAGGGGGAAAGGTGGGGAAGAGAGACCCCACAGACAAATGCACAAGTGTAGGAGAAGATATTATGGATAATGAGGAGGAAGGTGTCCTTGAACAGATCAAAGACAGTAGTTAGGGTGTAAAAAGAAAAGAGAGGTCATTCTGGTCCAGGATGAGAATCGAACCAGTGATTTAATTACCTTGTTCTTACAAAGCCAACTGAAGTGATCAATATAATAGAATAAGGAGAAGTGCAAATGGACCCTGGCAACAATGGAAGGTGCCTCCCATGCTCAGAAACATTGAGGAATGTAGTCAAGATGTGGTACAAGAAACTCAGAAGTGAGGGAAGGACTAGTATGCTGGCAATTTCATGCTTACAAGGGAAACGACTACCTAGGCGCAGAGAAGGGGGTCTTAGCCACACCGTCCTAACAACTTCTGGTTGGAACAAAACGAGCTGGAGAAAAAAATGAACAAAAGGATAATATGAACTGGTACATTTTAATTCTAAAAAATAAGACTGAGGAATTTTCTGGATGTTGAATCCACCAGGAAATGTAATAGTAACAATGTCAACAACCACCACCACAACTAACACGTATATAGTGCTCAGTATGTGCTGGGCACAGGTCTAAGTGTTTTGTAGATATTAACTCAATCATCATAACACAACTGTAAGGTGGTCACTTTAATTAGCCATCTGTAAAGATTAGGAGAAACTGAGTCATAGAGATGTTAAATTATGATAGGCGATCAGGAGATGATATGATTATCTTCCTGGTGTTGGTTCCCAAACTGGCCAAAAGCTTCCGGTGTGTATTCTGAAACTATCCCCCATGCAAGGAGGGCAGGGAGAGATTGAAGAAACAGGCAGACCATTCCAGGTTGGTAGGTAGCAGTTTTAATGAGCAAGGGAACTTAGGAGGCTTGTCTTGGGCGCCACAAGATAGATATTTTTCCGTGCCTGCTGGCCAAATCTTAAAAGTTTATATAGAGGGGCCGGCCCAGTGGTGTAGTGGTGAAGTTCACACGCTCCACTTCAGCAGCCTGGGGATCACAGGTTCGGATCCCATGCGCAGACCTATGCACCGCTCATCAGGCCATCCTGTGGTGGCATCCCATATACAAAATAGAGGGAGATGGGCAAAGATGTTAGCTCAGGGCCAATCTTCCTCACCAAAAAAAACAAAAAAGTTTCTACAGAGGCCTTAACTGGGTTCAGTCATGTATACCATCCAGATAGTCTCAACACCACATTTCTATCTCAAGGCTGTATTCTTGGGGCAGATTCTGGGAATGGGGGAGGCAAGCAGAACGCACATTCCAAGGACGGGGTGCGGGAGCCTCCAATTGTCCGAGTCCAGCTCCCAGGTCAACCAGGTGGTCACATCTTCTTGGTGACTTCCCCCAGCACTCCTCCCTTCATGACTGGCTCTGACAATCTCACACGCCTCCCTCTTCCACAACATGCCTTGAGCGGTCAGCAAGGGGTTCCGCTAGCATGGAGGTGGCTCATTTGGCGGCTATCTGGCTGCATTGGAGGCAGATGCCATAGCAACAGTAAAGGCACATGCAAGAGAAAACACGGGTTAAGACAATAACTCCCCAAATCAGTGACAACTTTTTCCACCAAGAGTCCCATGATCTGAACCATTAATTTCCTGAGATCCCTAAGCTGAGGGTCACCCTGGGGGTGTTCCTTTGTGTCCTCCTGTGATTTAACAAAGATGACACATTAACAGACTCATCAGGTATGAACACACAGAATTCTGTTTGGATAATGGCACAGGTGCCACCTTGCGAAGCAGTAATAATGTCCAAGGCCCTTCTATTTTGATGGACAGCTTTTCTCATTAGAGACTTTTCAGTAGGGACAGTAAGAACAGGCTTTGTCAGCTATCATTCAAGACTTGCTGGGTGAATTTAGTAAGGGCTTCTGTGTGTGCTATAACGTCCTCCAGGCCAATGGAGGAAACAAAAACAGTAGTCAAATGATTGTACCGGTGGGAAACATAGTGTGACCGCCTGGCCTTGAGGAGAGGGAGGTTGTCAACATTAGGAACTTGACCTAGTTGTGCATATCAGACATGTTGCCTGGGAAAGGCAGCACTGTCAGGCGTGAGGAGATGCGCTAGGGACAGGATATGCCACACCGGGACCCCACCTTCTCCCTTCTTTCAATGGTGCGTGTTCCATTCCAGATATAATGCATTTCAACAGGTCCAGCCTGCAGCAGACAATAGGATCCAAGTGGAAATTGAGTAGTTCCGCCTCACCCAGGGGTGCGAAGTAACTCACCTATCCTAGCAGGACGTCCTATTGCAAATTGCAGAGAATAACTCTTTTCCCAGGCATGATGGGGCTTGGTGTTCTTGGCAGCATAGTACATTGATCCACGGTGAGAGCTGGGGCAATGGCTATTTCCCGAGACTTCCATACCTTTACAGTATGGGTGCCTCCGCGACGGTCCCCAGTCTGGCATATGGGGCAACAGGCCCTACTAGTTGATCATTCAAATGTATTAAAGCATGGAACAGTACTTTAGTCCACCTGGCCAAAGTGATTTTACCTACTAGTAATTTAAAGATTTTATTTATTTATTTTTTCCCCCCAAAGCCCCAGTAGATAGTTGTGTGTCATGGCTGCACATCCTTCTAGTTGCTGTATGTGGGACGCGGCCTCAGCATGGCCGGAGAAGCAGCGCGTCGGTGCAAGCCCGGGATCCGAACCCGGGCCGCCAGCAGTGGAGCGCGCTCACCCAACCACCAAGCCACGGGGCCGGCCCCCTGCTAGTAATTTAATCTGCTGCTTTAATATTCAGTTTTTCCTTTCTACCAACCCTGCTGCTTGTGGGTTATAGGGGAGATGGAACCTCCATTCAATGTCATACTCATGCCCAGTCTTGCACATCATGATCTTTGAAATGTGACCCCCAATCACTATTTATTCGATGAGGGTATCCCATATATGGTACTCAGCCTCTCTAATCTCCCAATGGTGGCAGCCTTGTTTCCACAGCAACAAGGGAAAGCTTGGGTTAGGCCAGATGCAGTGTCCACACAAACCAGGGCATATTTGGAACCCTCACTCAGAGAGAAGGGGCCAATATAATCAATTTGCCAAACAGTCACCAACTGGGAACTCCAGTGGGTGCCCTCAGACTCCTTTGGCACTTGCCTTGGGTGTTGTTTAGAGTATGCATGCTGTTACTGCATTAACCAAGTCACTGTGTTTTAAGGGCAATCTGGCGTCCTTGGCAATACACCATCCCACTGGGGTACTGTGGTGGCCACTCTTTCTATGCACCCAATCTGCTGTATCTACTGAAGAGTCAGTTGCCAGGGCCCGTACCCTGAGCTAGGGCTATAGCTTCTTGCTTGCCAGGGGGTGTCAGCGCCCTATGAGCCAGGACGTGGAAGACAGTGAGCTCTGCCTCAGGCTCTTGCAGGCAAACCCAGATGTCCCTCCACACACCTTGATCCCACAAGGGCTCACTTACAAATCATCTACCCCTCGGCTTCCCATTGTCTGAACCATAGGGGTTAAGCCCTTTAGAACAGCCCACTAGCCAGTGTTCATGAGTGATCACCAGCCAAGTGCTCCGAGTTCAGCCCATTGGCTGCTGTGGTTCTTTCCTTCCTGAGAGGCTCCGCTGGAGGAGCGCTACATACACTGCTGGAAACTGTTGCTTAGTGGAGTATATCAGGTTTTTGCCCCCTTCCAGAGCTGGGACCAAAGTCCTAGGGGCACTATCCCCTTCCCTTGTCTCTGCCACGGTGCCCAACACATGCCTTCCCGAGTCATAGACACTTCTAACTCAAATGGTGGCCCTGCTTGGGCAATGCCCAGAGCTTTAACCTGCTTTACTAGCATTTTTGCCTTTTCAAAGTCAGCTTGCTGGTCTGATCCCCAGTCCAACTTGTGACCTTTCTTTACCAGGTGGCATAAGGGACGGAGGCACTGTGCCAGGTGGGGAATAGAAAGTTGAAAATCCCTAGAAAGGCTTGCGTCTCTTTTACACTCTTAGGGGTTGGATAGGCTTGCGTCTTATCAAACACAGCTTCTGAGACAACACAAGTCTTACCTGACCAAATGACCCCCAAAACCTTATGGCAGGTCTTGAGCCTTGAATTTTCTGTGGGTTCACTGCCCATCTTCTCCCTCACAGATGTTCCAGCAAAGCCTGCAGAGTGCCCTGCAGCAGAGGTAGGTCTTCATGTGTTAACATTGTATCATCATTGTAATGGGCCCATTTTACTGGTGTGGGGAAGGATAACAGAACCAAGTCTTGAGCTACCATCCCATAACAGGTATTTTTGGGAAGCACTAGAAAGGTTCATTATTGTCCTTCCCACATGAAGGTAAATTGATCTTAGTTATCAGAAACCTGTACTTGTCAAAGTCTTTTCCATGAATCTCCTTGAAGATGAAGCACTTTTGCAGGAACACTTTTTGTCAAAGCATCAGAGTAAAGCTGTCTACAAATGACAAAAGACTTAAAATTGTCCATAGTTAAAGATCTGATGAGAGTTCATTATAACGCAACTGACAAGAGAATTTGGTTATTTCTGTGACATACATTTTAAAATTATGACTCATAACATTATACCAAGACATATCAGATTTTTAGGACTTTCATACAAATATACCCTAAAGAAAGTTTCCTTTTAACAGAGATAAAATCAAACTTTAATATTGCACCAGTGTACTTTTGATATTAAAACTCTCCTTTTTTTCTTTTAACTTAAATAAATCCATTCCAATCTTAGCTTGACTACATGTAAAATTCTTTTCTCAATATTCCTTTTTTCAACAAACTTTCTGCAGCTTCCTATATCCATTCAGTTTTTGTCCTATCTTTTTTTTTTAATCTTGAAACAATCATTTTACTTTAGGACAAAATTACGTTTGTTTCCTTTACCGAAAAACAAAAAAAACACAAAAAAACCAAAAACCATGTCATTTACATTTTTCTTTATCCAAAAAACACATTCTATTTTCCTTACCTACTTTTCAGATACAGTCATTTTCTTTGACCCTTATTATTTCTAGTAGTTTTATTAAAAAACAGCTCTTTTACAAATCAGTTTTGGTGATAACCTCTGGAGGTGGAAAAACATCACATATACACAGACACACCCGTAGACGTCTATACATCAACAGACAGACACAAACATCAACAGACAGACACAAACAGAATCCCATAGCTTTCATTCTAAAACTTTAGCTGTGAATCAGGTACCCACCTACATGACTAAAGCTTTCTACCGATATTTGTGATCTTATGGAGGCTGTGGACTAGATTTTCAGGCAAAGGAACTTCTAAGGCTGTATTTTAAAAAGCACGCCCCCCACCACCACTTTTCTTTCAGTCTCTCTGGGCAATGTTTTGGTTATCTTCTGGGGTGTTTACATTTCAAAGATATGGTAAAAGTTACAACTTCAAGGGACAGAGAAAGAATGTAAGTTTTCTCCTAGGGTTTTGGGGTAATTGCTATTTAAAATTTTCCTTTGTATTAGGGGTCAGATGGCATGGGGCAGTTTGTCCATTTCCTTATCAACCACCACACCATTCTCCTCTTCATTTTCCTCACTTTCTCAGAGATTCCATCTCTTAGTGTCCTAATCAGGCTTTGTCACAAGCACCTGGATCTTAATCCACAGCACCTTGTGCCCTCCCAGCTTTGCAAAACGGCTAGCTAAGGAGTTCAGTTTATTATCCTTCTTTCTCACCTTGTCTGCCAGGCCCGAAGCTAGCAGCGTAGTGGACACCACGTGTCCTTCTCTAATCTCAGCTCTTCTTCCAACTTTCTAACTTGAGTTTCAGCCTGTAGTTGGGCATCAGTGTCCAGCCAAACTGCCCAGAGCAGAGGCCAGACTGCTACGGCAACCATTCATTTCACTTCTGTGCCACAGTGCACTCTGTGCAGTTCCTCAAACAGGTGCGTTAAAGCAGCCGGAGTTTTCAGGGCATCCCTGTACTCATGGGGCAGTCCACGACATCTAACATCCAGGCTGCCCCTCCCCACATAGAGGCCAACTCCGGAACTCCCCCCCGTGGATGCCTCTTTCCCAAGGCCCGTTTCTCTGGTCTCCTGGCTGGCTCACCAATTGTTGGTTCACAAACTGGCCAGGAACTTCTCAAGTATGATCTGAAACCAGCCTTCATGTGAGGAGGGCAATGAGAGACTGAGAAAGAGGCAGACCATTCCAGATTGGTAGGTGGCAGTTTTAATGAGCAAGGGAACTTACTTAGGAGGCCTGTCTTGGGCACCGGAAGACGAGTAGTTTTCCGTGCCCAACAGCTAAATCTTAAAAGTTTATATAGAGGCCTTAACTGGGTTCAGTCACTATACCATTCATATAGTCTCAACACCACACTTCTATCTCAAGGCTGTATGCTTGGGGCAGCTTCTGAGAATTGAGGAAGCAAGTGGAATGCACATTCCAAGACAGGGGAGTGGGTGGGGAGCCTCCAATTGCCCCGGTCCAACTCTCTGGTCAACTGGCGGTCACATCATCTTGATGACCTCCCCCAGCACCTGGACAAATAGAGTCAACCAAATGTAGTTAGAATTTAAAAGAGCTCTAATTATATATTAATAGATTTCTTATATTAAGCAACTTGTTAGAAAATATCATGGGAAAAGCACCACTTAACAATAACAACAGAGACATAAAAGATGTAAGAATAAACTTAATGAGAATATGCAGGATTTATAATGAAAGCATACAATTTTACTGAAGGACATAAAGAAACTCATGAATAAATGGAGAGAAATAAGATTCTTGAACAGAATAACCTAATATTGTAACAGTATCTGTTCTTCTTGTCTAGTTAGTCTATAAATTAAATTGCTGTCAATCAATATCTGATTAGGATTTTGAAGGGGAGAACAGGATATAATTAAAGTATTTATTTTGATTTTATTTTTAATTACAGAAATAATACCCAAATGTATAATCTCAAAGTTTAAAAAAAATCATGTGTTACAGAAGTTGACATTACTCTTGATCATCACACAGTCGCCCTCTTCTTGCCAGAGGTAACCATCAATTTATTGTGAATCCTTCCAGACCATTTTCTATGCTCATAAAGATAGATAGATGGATAGATAGATAGTTTCATGTATGGGTTTTCTCTTTTTTTCATAAATAACATCATGTTGTACATATTTCGTGATCACTTGACATTTTTACTCAATAGTATGCTTTGGAAGTATTTCCATTTTGGTGTAGAAATATCTATCTCAATCTTTTTAATGTTTGTAGTATATTCTACAGTAGGGATGTAATGTACTGTTTTTTTGGTTTTGGTCGTTTCTCTATTGATCAAGATGATAGGAGGTGATGAGAGAGTGGGTGATTTTGAAAACGAGATTTTGGAGGTGCTACCATTATTGGTAATGACAAAGTCTAGGCTGTAACCATGGAAACAGGTGGCTGAGTTAGAATAGAACGCTAGATGGAGAAGAATAAGAAATTGAAAATCCAAGGTGCGGATGGATTATCCATGTGAGTACTGAAATCTTGAAGAATGTGGAGAGGTATAGTGATAGAAAGAAGGACGGTACTCACGGTGCTAAAATCTTCACTGATTGAGCAGTGACTTGAGAATATTTGATGATTACATCCAGGAGGTGAGACACATAGGTGGCAGACTCTGAATATATGAATGTATGGGCTTCAAAATAACTGGGGTTTGTTTTAAGAAGAAGGTATGAAAGATGATTAAAAATTTGCTGAAGGAGTTGTAAGTATTTATCTCTAGCAGGAATGGAGGCTAAGACATGGAAATATCATTCATATTTTTTGCCGTTTAGAGCTATTTGATTTCTTAACCATGTATTTTCTATTACTTTGATGAAAATAAAATTAATTAAAAGGAACTAAACATGAAAATAATATCACTGGACAAAAGATTGATCCCTTTGTCCACAAACAATGTTATGATAATATCAGAAAGTAAGATATTCATGGATTATTCAACAAATAGTGTTAGAATAAATGGCAAACCACTTAAGGAAACAAAGTTAGATGTTTATTTCAAATCAGCTTCCAAAGACCATTTCATATTGATCAAAGATTTAAACAGAAAATGAAACCACTAGGAGCAAATATAACTAAATATTGACATGGTTTTGGAATGAAAGGGTCTTCTTCCACTTATCACTACAGGAAGCAACTCAAAAGAAATAAAATCAAAATTAAAAAACGAATAATAAACTGAGAAAATCTGTTTGCAAAATAAGACAGATAAATGCTATTTATAGATTAAGAATGGTTATAAGTCAACAAGAAAAATTAGAACACCTCAATTAAAGATGAGTATAGCACATGAACATGCAGTTCATAGAGGTAGAAACAGACATAACCAAAAATTAATACCACTATAAGCTATAATTTTCATCTACAAATTTTAAAAATGTTTTCAAATAATATTTCTCAGTGTGGGTAAATACTGAGGAAAATGGACATCCTGACACATTTCGGGTCATAGTAACAGACACAAGAAGAAATGGGCAATTTGGAGCCCATAACTACTATTTTCCAAGTACTTTTGTTTATTGGATGAATATATTAGCAAAAGTATTTTTAAGGAATGGCTGAGGATACAAAAATTAATTTGAGTTTTATAAAAATTAATTTATAACAAACCCATTGTATGAACTGGTGTATAACATTCTGGATATATTTTGTGTAATCATTGTCATGAGGAGGAAAGGATGTTTTACCCTCTGGAATTCCTCTCCGGAAAACGTAGTCATTTTATTTTATTTTAATTTAAATACTCACAAAATTTGCCACAAAGTATGATTACTAACCTCATCTGATGAGGCATTTTCTCATTTTTAATCCTGAAGTGAACAGCAAGCATAGAAAAAGTGAGATAGAATAAGGGGAATTGGAAACTGATTGGAGTCTGAGAGAGCTCTGCTGATATCAACCAAACTTGTGAAATGATTAATGTGAGGATATTTTTGTGAAAATATCCAAAGAATGAGCTTCACATGAGATGACAGAGGAACACAATATGTGGGTTTAGGATCGAGAGGCAGAAAGATTGTGAGGATGTGAGCCCCTGGGAATTCTGGAAATCATGGGAAGTGGTTTGGATTTTAGAGGTTCCAGATAATTATCCAGCTTTCCAATGTTACCATAACTCAGATTGAATTCTATAATCTTAACATTTTTATTACTTTTATTTTTCATTTGATGTGCACTTTTTTTGTACTAAGATAATATCCTTTACCTTGAAAAGTACAAGCTAGCAAGGGAAAAAAATATAAGGGAAATATTTTCTGGAGGGCATTTTACGAGATACTTATATTACTAGATGTATTTTTCATTTTTCCATGTAAAAATGTAATTTAGCACCCTATGCTTACTTCCATTTCTTAATATTTCTTAATATTTCACTGTATTCAACACTTGGCCTCTTGGTTCATTGGTAGTGGTGGTTTGTTTTGTTTTGTTTAAACAAATTGAATCCTGAGTCCTACCTCAGTACTTGCAGTCTGATGCTGTAAGTGGCCTCATACTGTGGTGGGGAGTGGAAGCTTTCTTTGCCTTTGACAAGCTGTAATTAGCCACCACCTCCCATACACACTCCAATTGATTGCTGTATGAGAATGTGAACTCTGAGGTTAGACATCATTCACTTGGGAATAATTAACAATATAGATGATCAATTATCCACAACCCTCACTCATTGATGGGATTTGAGAAGCACCATTTGGTGTCCCTTAGGTTAATTCAGGCCCTTGATTCTTAAAATCCTTCATGGTTAGTTTGGAAATGAATCAAACTTCAAGGTCAGTTTCCACTTGTCTTTGCTGATGCGATAGATTATTTGATTACTTGAAGACGCTTAAAGACCTAAAAAGACTTAGAAATACTAAGTGAGTAGAAGAAGTATGGCATTGAAGGTACAATTTCTGGAGGGAAAAAAGGAACAATCATACATTTTTCATGAGAAAACAAAATGCTTTTTTTTTTTTAGTGAAAGAAAAAGAATGACTATCAGAGAAAAATACTTAAAAGGAGCCAACCCTGAATTGGCAGGATAGTCTCTCACGAAGAGACTTGTTAATTTACAAGTTTATAAATTAGAGTCTGCTCACCTCTTTTTGTTCAAGGCCATAGTCAATGCCTCTAAGATAAGGATCATAGGCTTCCACACAGAATCGCGAGCACCCAGAGACCTTTGGGGGTCTCTTTCCTTTCTGAGGCCAGGTCCCCATGAGCTCATAGGAGGTGACAGGAAGGGTCTGCCAAGCCTTGGGAGGCAGACTCTTGCTTCCTTTATCTCATCTTTACCTGTTATAGACGTAAAACCACAGATGCTATTCCCGCAGCAAGACAGCCAACTTTGTTGGTTTCTAACAAATATATTTCCCAGTCTCTAGCATTTGTCATTCTTATTCCACAGCATTGTATAAAAATTTCACTTCAGGCTGTACTGATAATCTGAATAAAATATGTTGGTTTGACTGTCTTTAAAATTATCAGTTTCCAGCGGCATATGAGTGTGCACCTATCCTAGCATCTTAAGGAAAGTAGGCCTAGAAGCTGAGAAGCAGTGTTTGAATGGGGCGAAATTGGACCAAACCTCAGTACCTTGACTTCGTTTTCTCTATACACTAGTTCTTACCCAGAATGCTCCCTGATCCCTGTGTACAAATAGGTCATTGGATAGAAGAGAATTCACTTTTCTGGCTCTCCAGACATAATCAAGCATGCCTGAATCCTAGGATGAAACGGTTATTACCACTTTTATTCATGTATTTGGTTTCTCATTGAGTTCTTCATGACATATTTATTGAGCTCTTACTATGTGTCAGGCACTATGGAAGGTACAGAGGGCATAGCTAAAATTAATGCGTATAAGGCACCTGCCCTAGCAGAGCTTACGTTCTATTCAGGAGACAGACAATTAAAAAGTACAAATAAACAACCAATGAGATTTAAGCTTGTAGCAAGGGATATGAAAGAAATAAAGAGGGTTCTAAGGTAAAGAACATGTTGGGTGGGTAGAGGTCAGAAAAAGCCTCTCTGAAGAGGGAATTTTAAAGCTGAGATCTGAAGGATTAAAAAAAAGAGTTAGTTGCACTATTCTCATAAATTTAGTAGCAGAATGCTTTTTTTTAATGAAATCATTAGGGAGATATCACTCAAAAGCAAGTGAAATAGACTGTTCTGATAGAAGCTGGTTAGAGCCATAGTTTTGCTCCCTCAGCCTCTCTCTTACTGTCTTCAATCCCCAAGGAGACCTCAGATATTCTCGGCACCTCCTCCTAGTACCAGGATGAGTTATTGGACTCGTCTCAATAAACAATTCTCAAAAGATGATCCAAAGTTCTGTGGAACACAGTTTGGAAACCACTGCCCTGGGTGGAGCCAGTGGGAAATTGCTTCCTGTTGTCCTGCCCTGTCAACCAGACATAAAGATGTGTACCTTTGACTCAACAGCTGAGCCTGTGTTCAGCTCTGATACAGATTTTAAACTTTCCCCTTTATGTCCCAAAATTCAGATACACAAAGCACCACAAATCGTGTGTCTGCTCTGTTGTTTTTCTTTGTCTAAAGCTTCAGTGATCTATACTCTAGCCAAAAGGCTGTGGACACTTGAATTAACATTAGATCATTAATGACGATAATGAATGCCTCTTAGGTGTATTTAATGATGATTAGCCTTGATTAAATACTGGGAGGCTAAGCGTTCTGCTCAGGCAACTCATCTCCAGAGGGCTTCTATCACTCCTGCCTCTTGTCCGTTCATTCCTATTTTGTACTACATGGGGTAAACATAAGCAATTTATGCTTTTGCGTAGTCAACATGTTTTTTCTTTTATTTTAATTCCACTGAAATAATTCAAAGAATGAACTACTTCAGAAAAAGTAAAGTACTTAATTTAGGCTGTTTTGTTGTTGTTGTTGTTGTTGTTGTTAGTTATGTAGGGGTATCCAAGCATAATTGAGAAAACAATTGAATCAAATCACTCCCACTATGGTGGGGGAAGCAGCATTTGCACATGTGAAATACCTAGCTGGTTATTGTACACTGGTATTTAAATAGTGACCTAAATGACAAACTTCCAGATTTTTCTTATACAGTCAAACTATTTCATTTGTACTGAAAAAAGTTTAGTCATGAATGATTCAAGTCCATCAACTGCAGGATAGCTAAGGATGCATTTTCTCTTTAGGATCACTGGAATTTAAAGAAGACAGAGTGCTTTGGTAAACCTATTATACAAAGATCATAAAAGCATCATCTTTCAAATGTCACAAAGAGCTAATGTTCCCTTAGTGAAATCCAAATAAATGTAAGCTATTTCCAGCTTTGATTTCTGCTTTAATTTTACCAGAACTCCATTTTAACAGCCTGTGCCTAGCATTTTAAGGACCAAGTTGCAAGTCACTATATCAAACAAGCAACATAAAAGAGAATGCAATGAATTGAATACTATTCCACTTGATAAACACTCAAGGTCAGGTAGACTTGGGAAGGGAAAGTGGTGTATAACAGGTTGGTCGTCGAGAGCAATGGACAAAAAAAACCCAGAGTTTCAGGAAGCAGGAGATATCAGGAATATAGATTTATCCCAGCTCTCTCTTGATTTGTATCATGTCTATCCTAGTCAATTAAATTCAGCAATTAGAGGGAAGTCAGAGCGGCTGAGTTCCCATCCTGACTTCACTATTTAAAAGTTCTGTGACCTTGGGCAAATTTCCGTAATTTCTTTAAGCCTCTTTTTATCATCTGTAAAATGGGAATTAGACAATCTACTTCACAGCATTTTTGTGAGAATCAAATCACATCATTCTACGTAAAGCACTTAATAGTACATAATAAACTATCTTAATAAATGCCTGCTATTATTATAAAACAAACAAACATTGGGGGTTATCATATGCCAGCCACTAAGAGAGCTTCTAGAGACGTAAATACTGGTAAAAGAGTCTATGTTTTCAAAGGGCTAACAATTTCAAAGCATCTGGATCACTACACAGCAGGGTGGGTTAACAGAGGTGTCCTAATCTGTGCCAAAATCCTGTTGGGAGATCCATGCCCTTTCCGGCGCCCAGGGTTCCAAGAAGGCAGTATCCGCTGGGGTTTCCTGTCGCTGATAGCTGTGCGCCACTCTGCCTCGGCTTCATTTGGTACAGAAATGACCTAGCTGAACAGCAGCTGGACTGGCAATATTCTCCTCCTTGTCAGGTAGGCTGCTGTATCTTTCAACTGGAGTTTACTCTTCTCTAGGCATTTAGAAAGTTTTGTAGGGGTGGAACCTCACAAGGGAGTCAATTGAGCCCTTTTTCATGGCCTGGGTGTGGGACGTAGATGTGGAAGACAGACTGACACAGGATGTAACAGCATCTTTTCTATTCTCCTTCCTATTTATTCTCCTCCATTTCCTTCTAAGGAGGGTGATAGACACTCTGAAAACCTTAGTCATCCTAGTGATTGTTACAGGATGGTTTCAAGGAGCTGGCGGTCTCAGAATTTGGCTCACACTTTGCAGCGTAGAGTTAAAATTTCATAGAATGCTTTATTATAATATTCAGTAATTCTATATTACATGTAGTCAATGACTTGAATACATCCTAAACTTAATCAATGTAATTCAAAAAAATTTTTTGAATGAAAGAATACAATGTGAAAAATAAAAGACCAACTCTCCTTTAGGTCTTTGTTGAACTTTCTGAAAAAGAGTTCATCCAAAGGAGATTTTCACTGCCTTGGGTACATTATTATATGTACTGACTCATCTCAATCCTCACAAATGACTTTAATAAGTGTCATTAAGCAAATGGGAGGTGACTGAGTGGTGACCAAAACTCTAGATCCTTTCCCTTCCTCATGATGCTGCCCTGTACAACCCAGGAGTCACGTGCAGCCCCTTCCGAGGGCTTCCACTCTCCTGGTCCTGTCTGGCTGAGACCTCCTGGTCCTGCTGGACGCTGGAGCTCACTCGCTCTTGGCCTCTTGCACTTTCCCCTTTCTCTTCTTTCCGACAATGAGGAAATGGAAATCAGTCCTTTCCTGGTTTCCACCAACAAATTACTCACCCAAAATATTTTGAGTATAGCAGATTTTACTAAAGATTTAAGAAACAAACATGGATAGTGCTACAGAAATGCAAAAAACTAAAATATAATATTAGTCTTCCCTTTTTAAAAAAATTTCTTGGCCCTTTACATGAAATGAGCTCTAGGCTGTGGCCGTATTAGTCAGGTCTCTCTCTCCTCTCCTCTTTTTCTTCTCTCCCCGTACTACCTAAACTTAAAAAGACGTAGATTACTCATTCCACATATTATTCAGACAGATATGACTTTCTCAAATCCTAACAGCAAGTAGTCTTTTGCTCTTTGCGTATTTAAACCTCACTATTGTGCTCTGCTAAACAATAGACCATCTACACGACATGGGGAAGGTGCAACATAAAGATTTATTTCTCTTCTGACATGAGTTATGCCACCCTCTCCTTTGAAAGCAGAAGAAGCTCTAGTCAGCTTGGGTTTTTAAATTTTATTTTCTCCTTTTTTTTTTTTGTGAGGAGATCAGCCCTGTGCTAACATCTGCCAATCCTCCTCTTTTTTTGCTGAGGAAGACTGGCCCTGGGCTAACATCCGTGCCCATCTTCCCCTACTTTATATGGGAGGCCGCCACAGCATGGCTTGACAAGCGGTGCGTCTGTGCTCACCCAGGATCCCAACCGGGGAACCCCCGGCCACCGCAGCGGAGCACGCGCACTTAACTGCTTGCGCCACTGGGCCGGCCCCTATTTTCCCCTTTTTAACACGCAGTATTGGGTTGCTATTATTTTAATCTAATCTTGAGCCTCAAGAAAGAGTTAATTCATTTTCAGATTTTACAACTGGGTATTGACAGCGTGGGATAGTTGGAAAAAATCTATGTTTACTCCCAAATAAATGTGATCCCAGCTCAGTGTTCTTCTTTTTTAGTAGACATGCTAGAGTCAAATTCTAGATCCCTACACACTGGATGTCTGACGTTGGATAAATTATTTATCCTCCAGGATGATAATAGCTCATAGGGTTGTCATGAGGAGTAAATGGAGTAACACAGCCGGGTGGTATAGACGCTCAACACGTGAACAGATGAGTTCCACACAGATCTTCAGAGTTGTGGTCTAAAGTACGCTGGCTGCTAGCTCTTCATGTCTCTCAGCTTTCAAAGCACCAACAGCTACACCAGCAGCCTATCTATTAGCAGAAGAGCCTTAGGAATCTTCTGGAAAATGACTCCCACTCACTCAGCAGAGCTCACAGCTCCCTTGTACTAAAAAGAGATGCAATTAAGTGGGATATTCAGTTCACCTAGGAGCAGATTCCTTCTCACAGAGACTTACACCATCCCCACACTTCAGAGTATTTCTTATTAATTAGACTGCCTGAGAATCCCTCACATTGATTCAATTCCTCAGAAATAAACAAACAAAAACAAGACTTCCCAGCCCCCCTCGCCACACCTGCCTCACAGCAGGGTATAGGGATGCTTTTCAAGGCCCTTGTCCTCGTTTGACCATTGTTCTTTAATTCTCAGTGAGCAACTCATCACCCTCCTCACCAACCCCCAACTCCACGTTAGGTGGCATGTTATACTGAGAAGCTCCCTGAGGACCACTGGGAGGCTAGTCTTTGGTACCTGGTGAGTGTATGTGGGGTGAGGACAGATGCCCTATTAGGTCAGAGCTCAGAATCCCTGATCTACCTAAACAGAACTACATAATCTTTCATAATTTACTAGGAAAATGTATCAGCAGAGATCATTAATTTCTAAAATTAAATTCACCAGGGAACAAACTTAAGGCACAGTTTTTCCATAATTTCTAATGGCCTGTTACTTATTTCAGCAGAGAAATAGGATCAGGTGGTAAGTAAGCATCTTTGTAGACACAACAGGATTGGGATGCGATTCCCTATCAAGTCCAACGAGAAATCCTCAAGATAGAAAACTCCTCAGGTATAAAAACTATCCCCCTTTATTCTTCTCTGTAGGAGCTTGACAAATACTTGACATAAAATCTACACACGACTTTCTTTTTTTCGTTTAAACAGTTTGGAATTTTAAAGAAAATAATATCAATCACTCTAGATATAGGGAATCCAAAAGATTTGTCTTAAGCATGTCTTTTTCATCATTCTAAATGTGAATGACTTGGATTTGAAAGTGAAAGTCAAAGTTCTCCCCAATAAAGAGGTGAATGGTCAGTGTGCTAAATTTCATCTCCATTAAATATGAGAGAAAAGTATACTTGCATTGCTTTTAGGGAATTAGGTTAAATAAGCTAAATAGTTGGGACCATGAAGGTTGAAATGGGAGTCATATGGGAGTTTACAGAATTCCCAAAGTTGAATGCTGTTTAATATAATATTAAAATCATATGGGCCGGCCCCGTGGCTTAGCGGTTAAGTGCGCGCGCTCCGCTGTTGGCGGCCCGGGTTCGGATCCCGGGCGCGCACCGACGCACCGCTTCCCTGGCCATGCTGAGGCCGCGTCCCACGTACAGCAACTAGAAGAATGTGCACCTATGACATACAACTATCTACTGGGGCTTTGGGGGAGAAAAAAAATAAATAAGATTAAAAAAAAAAAAATCATTATCAATATTATTTATAGAGCATTCACTATGTGGTAGGTGCATTATGAAAACTGTAAACTTTTCAACAGCCCTTCAAGATAGATATGGTATTTGAGTTATGAATGCTCTCTAAGAGAAAAAGCCCAATTTTGGAAGCCAGATCTCTCTGATTCCAAAGCCCAAGATTCTTTTAAGTGGTGCACTGGGATTCTTAATGCATATTTACCACTCTGACCTATTACCTATTTATGGTTAAGAACTCTGACTTCAGATTTCATTTTGAATACTGTTGAAGACAGCATATGTCAGATCTTTTGACTCCTCTCTATGTAGTGAAATTGGTACTTTTTTCTTTAAAATTCTGAATTGTTTAAATTAACATTGCAGAGTCATATATGTGGATCTTATGTCAAACTTGTGCATAAAAATCCAACCAAAAAAAAATCCAACCAGATCTTTCTAGACAAATTTTACTTTAAGCATTAAGTCACATTCTGTTATTATCCCTACATGTAAACAGAGAAACTACATAGAGATTGCTAGGTTTTCTTTTTCCTCCTTCCCCCTGAATTAATGCCCCTGCTTCTCAGGTACTGAGCTAAGTTCCCCTCTTAGTGCTGGCTTCTTGGACAGATTGGCTCAAGGGACATCCCTCCAAACAACTCTCTCTGCACTTTATCCCCAAGAGGCACAGCAGTGTAAAGAATGGGGCTCAGAATGGTTACAAAGTACGGACTCTTGAAGAAATTAGCTATGAGTATAACAATGGTATGCGGTTCAATTCAGGATTTTTGACCACTGCTCTAGAGAAATGAAAGCTGAATCCAAGACCCACCTGTCTCCTTGCTGGATGATACTAGAGAGCAAGGACTACATATGCTTCACTCTTTCATCCTCTGAGCCTAGCACAGTGCCTGGGCCATGTTAGATGCCCAATATGTGCTTGTGTAAAAGATGAAAAAATATGATCTTACCGTGTTTGAGCCTCTAGGCCTACATTGTGATGTTTGATATTTCTCACTAAACTAAGAAACTCACAAATACGTTCATGCACTGCATACTGACATTTTGGTCAAAGATGGATTTCATATATGATGATGGTTCCATAAGATTAGTACCATATAGCCTAGGTGTATAGTAGGCTCTGCCATCTAGCTTTGTGTAAGTACTGTAAGGGAGGAAGAAATTTCCCTCTACCCTGCTAGGTTCTTCTGGCTGGTCTAAGAATTAAATTGACATGAGACAGATTAACAGGAAAAACACAAACAAAAGTTTAATAACATATACACAGAGGAGAAACCCAGGAAAACCAAGTAACTCACCAAAGTGGTCAAAGCCTTCACCTTAAATGCCATCCCCAGCAAAAGACAAAAGAAGATGTTAGGGGTGGGGAATGTCAAGGACTTCAATGAAAGTCAATTCACAGCTAGGTGACAAGGAGCAAACATTTGGAAAACAAGTGTTTGGCCACGCAGAAACAGAGGAACACTGAGGGGAGCCCAACAAACAGGCTTTTCTAGCTTCCTCCCTGTTTACCACCTAGTTCATGTTATTATGCTAAGGTGATAGCTCACTTCCTGAGACAGGTTTTTTTATCCGAATTCTTTTAGGCAGTTAAGGGGGAGGTAATAAGAAAAACTCCATGAGGCTTTTATTTCTTAAAAATAATAAGACTAAAATAATCCTCATGTTAAAAACACATTTTGGGGTGAAAAATTTTGTTCCCCTTCAGTACACTCTATGACGTTTGCACAACAATGAAATCACTTAATGACACATTTCTCAGAACGTATGCCTGTCGTTAAGTAACGCGCAACTGTAACAGTGGAAAAATTTATGTTTGCTTCATGTAATGAAGACGCAGGCTAAAATTACACACACACACACACACTTTATAATGTCCTTTATATACAATTTATAGCCTACATATGTATACATATATATCCTTCATATACATTATACATCACCTTTATGTGTGTGTATATATAAATGTGTATATATATCCCTTTATATGTGTATGTTCCTTAATAAGTCAATTGTACATTGAATTACTTTAGAAGAGCTAATAAACTATAAAGTATTGTGAAGTTTTTAATAAAATAGATCTGATATGAAGATTTAACCTCAATTTAGCTTTTTTGTATTAAATAATATAATAGAGGTAAATTACCTATCACAATATTTAGCATCGTGTAGGCATTCCACAAATATTTGTTGAATTTTAATAAGTTAAAATGGAAGCATATATGATTTAAAATATATCTAAAACCTGAACATCCTTTAAGATAAGGAACATCAAATGTCTGAAAAACAAGGCCAACACCTGGCTCCAAAATTTTTAAAGTGGGAATTCCAATGATGTCCATCAATTTTTACTTTACAGTTGGTGTCATGAGCATGTTAGTAAATATCTGATTTTTTTTTCTTTTTTCAGTTGAGAGGATGTTTGTTCAAGGATGTAAAAAATGAAATAGTAAACTCTTCACTGAGTTGACTTTGGCTTGTCAGTTGATGCTGTGACTCAAAAGAAGAGAAAAGCTTCATGAACCATAAGAAATGATTTTATTTGACCAAAAGGTGGCAAATCAGGTCGTGTGGAAGGGAAAATTTTATTTTGTGGGGATGCTATGATTTATTTTAGTGCTTCTCTGGCTTCTCAAATATGACCATAGCATTTTTGTTTTTGTTTTAGTATTTGTGTGAAATATGTCTATTGAGCTTCTCAATAGCTTTAAGCAAGTTTTTCAATGATGTGATGGATGATCAATAGTTATCAGATTGTTAAATAAGAATCCCCAGATATAGAAAGGTCATCCTTTACCATGAAGGCCAGTGTTGTGTGTGTTTGGAGGATGGATCTGGGGGATGATAAAGGAGGGCTGTGATGCTATCCTGCTCACAAATAAAATTATTGATGCTGTCATCACAGGTAGAATATTAGACTGAATTGCTTAAAGTCTATCAGCATATCAAATAGACTTGACTTTGAATCTCATTTCTGCCACTTTGCAGGTTGTACCCTTGGTCAAGTTACTTAATCTCACTCAGCTTTATTTTCCTAATCTGTGAAAGTGAGAATAATAATTGTGTCTAATTCATGGAGTTTTTGTAAGAATTAAATTAAATGGCTCAAGGATTCCCTTGTGGGAATGGCTTTGTTAGGAAGATGGCAAGTGTGTCCCTGGGTTTTGATATTAGATTCAGGAATGGGTTCTCAGAACAATAATGAGTGAGGCGGAGGAGTGGGCTACGTACTCAGTGGGGAAGCAGTGGGAGAGAGACCAGACCAGGCAGGCAGGGGACCAGGAAAGAGTCATGTCTGTAGACTCTTCTTTCCCTCAATATCCAGGTTGAGAGATTCATTGGCCAGCTTCTGTGGGATCTACCTCTGGAAAATATTCTGAATCTGATCTTCTTACTATTCCACTTACTCCATCAAAGTCAATAGCAACATAAGCAGTAGAAACTAAAAATAAGAGTAGCCGCGTCTCTAAAATGGCCCTAGAGTAAAAGCAACAAACACTCCCTTCACAGGAAACAACTGCTGGAATTGCACGGGGACACCAGAACGACCATTTAACTTCGTGAGCTGTGGTTGCATCCTGAATGATGACAAGCAATGCTCCACTTCTCTGGGCTGCATGGCCGGACAGCTTCAGTGAGTACATCTTTTCTTCCTTAATTCGTGATATTTCCATAGAATGTATCTCCACTTATTGAAAGATAATCTGATGGCCTGTTGTTGTTGAGGAAGAGTATCCTCTACCCACTCTGGGTCTTTCTTGGCTGGGCTACAAATTAAATTGACATGAGACTGAATAGCAGGAGAAAATCAAACAAAGTTTAATAACATGTATACATGGGAGAAACCAGGGAAACTGAGTTTTTTAACAAATGGCGGAGGTTTTCACCTTAAATAGATTTAGATAAAGACAAAGGATGATGTTGGGGGTGGGGGAGGAGACAGCTATGGGGGATTTCAGAGGGGAAGAAGACAATTAGCATGGAGATGGAAATGCAAACGTCTGTCTGACAACTCTTTACAAGGCCACCTACAGAATGTGGCCTGGGGGAGACAGAATTTTTGATAAGATGAGCTTCTCCTATTGCCTTTCCTATTGCAGCATCTATTTTACATTATATTACAGCCATCATTATGGTAGTGGATCCTTCCTGAAATTGGCCTTCTATGTTAAATTCTTTAGGCAGTTTGGGGAGGTCAAATGTCCATCAGAGAAAATAATCGAGGTAAAGAGACATATTTTGGGGTGGCCAATTTTGATCTCCCACACTGTCTAGATCCTTTGCAACATGAAAGAACTCACTGAGTACATGGGTATTGTGAGGCTCTTCCAGAGCCCTGTTGCAATATAAAGTCTATTCAACTCCCCTAACAAGAAATTGACAAAACATGAGCATAGTGCAGGTAACCCTTTAGTTAAGCCCATAATGCCTTGAGGGGCATGCAAATACACTCCTTTACTAAAAGGAAACCCTCAAGGATACATACAAAGTACAGAGGAAGAGGTAACATTGTCTTGTGGCAGTTGTTTTGTCATTTTTGTCTTTGTATGGAGTCACCTGTCCATCTATGCAGTCACCCTCAGATGGACCTATGACTGTCTTCTCTCTCTGGTCTCCCTTTCTTCTCCCTTGGCACAGCTCTTGGTCTTTTAACACTCGTCTGCTCTCAGGGCCCTATATATCTGCTAACCAGTTCGTCTGAGTTTCCTAAAGGCACTAGAGGGGCTCTCTGGGCTTCTCGGGCCCCAGGAGTTGCTGGAAACCTATCAAAGAGGATTTCTTTTTCCCATTGACCCTGACCATTTTTATGACACTGTGTGTTATTATGCTAACAGGGTCACTTTTACCCTGTTTTACCAATGACAGAGGTGGGGTTAGAAAAGAAGAGAGTGAAGAAAAATTCCCATCCTGTCACACATGTATGAGAAGGCTCTGCCACGGTTACATTTTTCTAGGTCACAGTTAACAAACACTGACAAATTGCCTATGAGCATTTTGTTTCTGTTATGCTGAGATATGAATATTGGATTTTAGTTTCTCTGTTTTTAATGTTTGGAGGAGGCTGCGTTCATCACAGGAGGGATAGCAGATGGAGACTCTGAGGGTTGGAGGCACAATGCCTATAATGACTTACTTTGTAGGTTTAATAATATATTCTTTCCCAAGGAGTCTTTGCTTCCTGCACCTATACTAGTCACCCACAGAGTGACTGTCTAATTGGCAAAACCTGTAATGAAGGTGAATGGCAGCTAGCAGCAGGCAAGGTAGTCTAGACTCCAGAATCACAATTAAAGTAAAAGGGCTTCACCGATAAGTGTCATCACACATTAAGCCATCACTTTTGAGAAAGAATAAAATAGCCAACACATTGTCATAATCACTAGCAGCAATTAACATTCTAAAGCCTGTTTTTCTCAATGCCTAATCTCTCCCAGTTCTCAAAGACCTCATTTGCTTTCCTCACAAAAATCCTGCATTCTTTTTCAGGCAGAAAATACAATTTGTACCTTGGTATAGTGCGCTATAAAATCAGAGAGCACTGACCTACAGCCCCTGGGGTGGAACCAGAGCTCTTTAAACTGCAGATAATAAGTCAGGGTGGTTAGAGAGACGAGGAGAGGGAGGACTGAACTTTAGCTGTGATTCTCCCCATGTGTTTTCCCAAAAGCTCTCAGGGGCCACTGTGTGAGGATTTTATAGTAGCTGAAATTCACTGACATAGAAAGTTAAATCCTCAGAGCCTTCTGTATTACTCTGATGAAGCCACACAAGATACTTGCCAGTTAAACTGCCTCTTTCTGAGAAGATCGGAACACCCCAATGAAGGACCCTTACTCATGAATTATAGCCACCTTCTCATAGAAGTCCTTATAGGTCATTATGTTTGATGGTGCGTGACTCTGCCAAAGAAATGGATTGGAATACGTTGGGTCCTTGACCACAAAACAAAATGTGTATACCAGCAATTAGTATACACTGAATTGTGGAATATCATGACATATCTACCCAACTGAGTCTTTCTTGGACTATCCTAAGATGGTGGCTGACCAACTCAATCATATCCTCTCTCTTGAGTCTGAATGCAGAGCCATAAAGAAAGTGACTCAGAGAGCAGAGTACTGTACAAAGTAATACACATAGCTTTGAGAAACAAAAAATAACTGGATCTCCTAAGCTAAAAGGATTTATTGGAAGGATATTGGGGCACCCAGGATTGATTGGAGGCTAGAGGACCAGGCTTAGGAAACAGGCAGGACCCAAGGATCTCTGGAAGACTGGACAGCAGGAGATGCAGAAGAGTCATGCAGCAGGAACAGAACGTCTCTGTAAGTGACTGTCAAAAGACCACCAGTCATCTCTTATATCACTGAGTGGTTTGCTCCAAGATTCAAGGATCCTGGGCTCACGGACTGAACTCTACATCAAAGGCTCACTCCCTCACTCCTCATTACTGGGGAGTAGCCTTGTAGCAGGAGTTGGTTGCTACCTCCTTCAATGATCACACACGATGCAAGATTACACCAAAAGGGAAATCAAGGTGCCATTTGGAAGAGAGGATTAGAATACCGGATATGTCAAATGTGGACTGCAAACACTACTTTTTGCTGCCTAACATGCATACTCATATCCTTCTTTTCAAACCTACATGAAAATTAAAAAAAAAAACACCACAACTGCTGCCTATACAATGCCACTATTCCTCACATTTCAGTAAACTTCTTACCTTTTCCTTATAAGGATTCCACCCAAATTCTCATGATTTACTGAGTCCAGCTCTGAGTTGAGGATCTCTGCCCGTTCATTCACCCTCTGGGACTATCATAACCAACTCCATTGTAATATTTACTTAAATTTCTTGTATCTAATAGTAGGGTGAATGAAAAAGTAAAGACAAGGGAAATTAGTTAAAATATATAAGTATATTCGTTAAACATTGAGGAAAGGAGTATGGGCAGCAAATATAGTCCTTGTTTCTGAAATTATCATGATATGTATTTATGACTTCCATCTTCCCCTACTATATTCCCCTTTTATTTAGCCAGAACCCCAGATGGTCAGGGTTTTTTGACTATTAAAATACTAATTTAATTTCTGATGGATCTTGGCCTCAAATGGCCAAGAGGTATTCTCAACTTGTAATTCAAAAGTATCATTGTTATGTTTCTCAGTAGGAGAATTCCTCGCTTTGGTGCTAAAATAACTAATTCAATGGAGCCCATATTTGCATGCACAGTAAAACTCAAAATGAGCTAGAAACTGTTTCTTGAAAGAATATTATGTATTTGTAAAAGGGCATAGCTTTGTTCTAAAAGTATGGGTCTTCTACTGTGATTTCCCTATGGCAGGCCTATGGAGGCCTATGGAGGCCTGCCATAGGCTGTCACAGTATCACAGTCTGGCCCAAACACTTCAAACAGCATTGAATCTACTGGGTCATAGAAGTTAAATATCATAGTCTAAATCAGCTCAGAATATTCTCTTGAACCATACTCTTAAAATGGAGAGACTTTTGTGTTACCCAGAAAATAGCTTGAGCATCAAGCACAAATATAGTTTATATTCCTTGCAAAATCCAAATAAGACCACTTAATTTCTTGGTATAGAACACTGACTAAATTTTTTTTTTTTTTTGAGGAGCTATTTCAAAATGTCCCAGGCTATTGGAATGGCCACAAACTGCACTGAGAAATTGGTCTCTTATCTCATTACCAAAACATCTAGGATACTAAAACTGCCTGCTTTCCAAGTCCTATTAGCAGGGTGTCAACAAAATGCTAGACTGAGAAAGCAGAGGTTTCTATTGATTAAATTGAAGTACAAAATTAGGAGGTTGACATATCCCTGAGTTAAACATCTGTCAAATAAAAGCAAACTTCTGTTGTTTCCTGTTTATTGGGACAAAGAGAATAAAAAATATTAACAAGATCAAAAGTTGTATATCTTTGTGTTCAACAAAGATGGTCATATCTGTAATGTCAGATCCAATTGGAGGTAAACTGGGTCTGTTACCGCTACTGCACACAATTGGGGTTCTCTGTCTGATGCACATAAACAAGCCCCTCCAGCCTTTGAGGGGAGAAATCAGCTTTATTCCACAAGATCGATCTCCAGGGAGACAGGGGGCACTTGCCCTCAGATCTGTCTCCCCGATTCAGGATTTGGGACAAAATTTAAGAGGTTAGGGAGAACAGGTTGGCACGTGGAAACGCTGGTGGGACAGGTTTTGATTGGTGGGCTTCAGTTATTTATGGTAAGGTTTTAAACATTTATGATGAGGTTCTAAACATTTATGATGAAGTTGAGAAGGAATTTTAACACCGGATCTTCCTGAATGAGGGACCCCTCGCTTCTGATAAGAGTCCAACTTTCAAGTTTCAGTCGTGTCTCGGTCCTTGGGTTCTGTAGAAGGAGGATCTTTGGTCTGAGGTTGTTTCAGGTCATGGTTTCTTCTTTTGCGCATGCCCTGGCTACGTGACTTAGCAGTTTTTCTGAAAGACAATCCTTAATCACTTTGTTGGTAAGAGATAGGGTCTGTTCGAACTGGCTCTAAATGGGCTCGTGGTTACAGGTTAAGATGTCCACTGTCATGCAGCAAGAGCCATCTATTTTGCAGTATCCCGAACTAGACAATTAAATGGAAGTACGAGAAGATTCTATACCTCTGCAACTTTCCAGTGTTTGATGATGGTCCTAACGTCTCTGCTGTCCTCAGAGATATTGAAGTGCTTTTTGATTTACTATTTAAGTAAAGATGGATAGCTCCAATGGACTTCCTTTGGTTCTTCTGACGACAGTCCTTAATCATGCGTCAAAGAGCCAAAAAGGTCACATATCAGTAATAAAAATACAAATAAGCAAATTAAAAGAAATCCATATAAACGTTTCTCCAAAGAAGATATATAAATGGCCAATAAGCACCTGGAAAGATGTTCGTCATTAGTCATCAGGAAAATGCAAAAAAACCGCACTTCACACAAAAGAACCAATGAATAATCTTCTTTTTGTTCCAGTTATGGAAGGTAAATATTTCAACTATATACTAAGTTGAGGAATAATCACTGAATGGATTTGAAATCCCGTTATGCTTTTTATGAAGCAGATTTTAGTCAAACTTTATCACGTGCCCCACAAGCTCCACTTGGGTAGGTTGAAAAAAGTGATGTTATGTTCTAGATCCCTTGAAATTAGTATTTATTCAGAAACGATGTCCAAAGTTCCATATAGTTTTAGAGTTTATCGCATTCCCTAGTATACATATTCACTGGATAATAAACATAAATTTCCTTTAGAGAAATCTTATATTAATCTTATATCCTATCACCTTACTAAACTCACTTACTGAGGAGCTTTTTTGTAAATTCCTTAGGATTTTCTACGTAGATAATCATATTGTCTGTAAATAGAGCTTTAGTTCTTCCTATTATAATTATATATTTTTATTTCTTTTTCTTCCCTTGTTGTATTGTCTAGGACTTGCTATACAATGTTGAATAAAAGCAAGAGTGGACATATTTGCCTTTTTCCATTTTTAGGGGGAAAACATTCAATACTTCATCATTAAGTATGCTATTTGCTGTGTGTTTTTCATAGATGGTCTTTTATCAGGTTGAGAAAGTTCCATTCTATTCCTAGAGTGCTCAGAGTTTTTATCATGAGTTCCTATTGAATTTTGTAAAATATTTTTTAGAATTTTATTGGGATGACAATGTAGTTTTTATTTTTTATTCTGTTCGTATGGATACGCCTTTTTCTTTTATGGTCTGCTAATATGGTGCGTTACATTTATTGGTTTTTTGAATATTAAAGAAACCTTGCATTTCTGGGGTAAGCCGTAGTTTGTCATAATGTATTATCCATTTTGTATATAGCTGGATTTGATTTCCTAATATGTTGTAGGAAATTTTTTAGTCTATGTTGATGAGGGATATCGATCTGCAATTCATTTTTTTTTCTTTGTAATGTTTTTTCTGATTTTGATATCAGAATAATACTTGTTGGCCTTATAAAATGAGTTGGGAATAGTTTCTTCCTGTCTATTTTATGGAAGAGTTTGTATAGAATTGGTGTAATTTCTTTGTTACATATTTGATGGAATTTGCCAGTGAAGATATCTGGGCATTCTGTTTTCCTTAAGGGAAGATTTTAAACCACAAATTCAATTTCTTTAATTGTTATAGGGCTATTCAGATTAGCTATTTCTTCTTGAGTGGGGTTTGATAGTTTGTGTCTTTCAAGGACACTTTTCATTTCATCTAATTTGTAGATTTCACACTAAGTTATTTAGAATATTCCTTTTTGAGACGAAATATCTGCAGGATCTATAATGATGTCATCTCTTTCATTCCTGATATTTGTAATTTGTATCTTCTCTATTTCTTTTTCCAAATGGCTAGAAGTTTGTTAATTTTATTGCTCTTTTTAAAGAACGAGTTTTTGGTTTCATTGATTTTTCTCTATTGTGTGTCTCTTCTATTGCATTGATTTCTACTCTTATCTGTATTATAACCTTCTTTGTGCTTTCTTTGGGTACAATTTGTTTTTCTTGTTTTAGTTTCTTATGGTGAAAGGTTAGATCATTGATATTGGAATTTTCCTCTTTTCTAATATTTGCATTCAATGCTATAAATTTTCTTTAATCACTGCTTTAGCTACATCCTATAAATTTTGATATATTGTATTTTTATTTCCATTAGTTAAAATATTTTTTAACTTCTCACTTTTAAAAATTTGAGCCATGAGTTATTTAGAAAATATGATGCTTCATTTCTAAATATTTTGAGATTTTCCAGATTTTTTTGTTACTGATTTCTAGTTTAGTTCTATTGTGGTTATAACCACAATATAATACTTTGAAAATACTTTGTATGATTTCAATCCTTTTAAATGTATTTAAATTTTTTTTATGGGCCAAAATACTGTCTATATTAGTGGGTATCCCATGTATATTTGAAAACAATGTATATTCTACATGTTATTAGGAAGAGTCCATAATTACAAATGAGTTCAATTTGGTAGCTATGTTTTCTAAGTCTTCTATGTCCTTACTGATATTTTGCCTACTTCCACCAGTTACTGAGTAATGACTGGTGAAATATCCAAATAAAGTTGTGAATTTCTTTATTTCTCCTTTTATTTCTATTAGTTTTTGCTTTATCTTTTTTGAAGCTCTGTAGTTAAGTGTTTACACATTAATGATTATTAGGTCTTCTGCATGAATCAATTTCTTTATTATTATGAAATGTCCTTCTTTATTCCTGTTATCATTCTTTGTTCTGAATTCCACTTTGTCTGATATTAATAGAAACACTTGAGCATTCTTTTGTAGGCATACGTCAGAGATATTGTGGGTTCAGTTCCGGATCACCTCAATAAAGTGAATATAAGAATAAAGCAAGTCACACAAATTTTTTGGTTTCCCAGTGCATATAAAAGTTATGTTAACACTATACTGTAGTCTATTAAGTGTGCAATAGCATTATGTCTGAAAAAACAATGTGCATACTTTAATTAGAAAATATTTTATTGCCAAAAAATGCTAACCATCATCTGAGCCTTCAGTGGGTCATAATCTTTTCACTGGTGGAGGGTCTTGTAAAAACCACGGTATCTGTGGAGCACAGTAAAGCAAAGTATGATTAATAAAGTATGACTATAATTCTTTAACCTATCGGTGACTTTATATTTAAAATGGGTTTCTTATAAATGATATATATCTTGTAAATGATATCTAATTTTGTCTTTTTTAATGCAATCTAATCAATCTGCTTTTCAATTAGTGTTTTTAGTCCATTTACATTTAATGCAATTATCAATATGAGTGGATTTAAAGCTACAGTTTTACTATTTGCTTGCTATTTGTCCCATCTGCTCTTTGTTTCCCTTTTCCTCATTTTATGTCTTCTTTTGAATTGAGTAATTTTTTATTATTCCATTGTACTTCTGCAATTGACTTATAATTTATACTGTACTTTATTATTTGGTGGTTACTATGGAGTTTATAATGTAAATTTTTAACCCATTATGGCCGATCTTTAAACACTATTATACTGCATAATGTATAATTTAGGAATTTTTAACAGTATATTTTCCTCCCACCCTTCTGATTTTTTGTTTTTGTTTTTGTTATTGTTCTTATGTATTTTGTTTGTATTATATGTTTTAAACCCCAAATATATTGTTGTTATTTTTGGATTAAAATTCACCTTTTAAAGAGATTAAAAATGGAAACAAAGTCTTATGTTTATCTTTTCTAATGCTCTTCATTCCTTTAAGTAGATTCAAATTTCTACCTGGTAACATTTTGTTTCAGCCTGAAGAGCTTTCTTTAACATTTCTTATAATGCAAGACTGCTGGCAATAACTTATCTCATCTTTTGTTTGTCTAGGCTGGGCTTGATTTAACATTTATATTTCAAAGTCATTCTTATGGGATATAGATTTGTCAGTTGATAATGTCTTTTAATATTCAAAAGATGCTGCTCTATAGTTATCTGGGTAACATAGTTTCTGAGGAGAAAAATGCCATAAATCTTTTATTTGTTTCTCTGTATATACTGTCATGTTTTTCTGGTTGCTTTAAATATTTTCTCCTTATTGTTGCTTTTCAACAATTTGATAATAATGTGCCTTGGTGTGGTTTTCTTAATGTTTCTTTTGTTTGGAGTTTATAAACCTTTTTATATTGTGGGTTTATAGTTTTCATCAAATTTTACACATTTTTACCTGTTATTTCCTAAAGTGTTTTCTGTCTCAACTCTTCTCTCTCTCTTCCTCTTTCATCTACTTACACAATTGTTAGACTGACAGAGTCTCACACTTCAGTGAATCTGTTTAATTTTTCCACTGTTCTGCTTCATTTTGGATAGTAGCTGTCACTTTGTCTTCAAGTTCACTAATCTTTGCTTTGCAGTATATAATCTGCTATTAATTGCTTGCAGTGTATTTTTTATTTTATATATTATAGTTTTAATTTCTAGATGTTCCATCTGGGTCTTTTGAAAATACTCAGTTTTTCTTATCATGTTTATGTTTCCCTTTACATCCTTGAGCATATTTATAATATTTATAATAGGTGTTAAAAATCTATCTGCTAATCACATGGTTTCCTTTGTTTCTTTATAATGATTTTTTTTCCTGATTATAAGTCATATTTTCCTGCTTTCATTCATACCTGATAATTACTTCATGCTGGCATTGTGGAAATTTATGTTGTCTTGTGGTGAATTTTGTTGTATTCATTTAAGCGGTGTTGAATTTCTGGCATGCAGTAGTTACTTGCAAATCAATTTAATCCTTTCAAGATTTTCTATTAAGCTTTGTTAGGATGTATCCAGAGCAGCCTTTATTCTAAGTATAATTTAGCCCAACTACTAAGATGAGAGCTTTCTGAGGGCTCTATACAATGTTCCATGTAGTACAAGGTCTCTCCGTCTCTCCAGTCGGGCTGGAGGGGAAAAAATCTGTGTGACCTTGGGGAATTGTTCAACCTACTACTTTGAGGGCTTCTTTCTCCAGGCTTATAGAGTTTTATCCCATGCATGCACGTGTAAGCTTTTGCTCAAAGATTCAAGGACATCATTTATAGATCTCCGTAGTCTTCCCTGTGTACAGCTTCCTCCTCTCCAATACTCTATTCCATAGAGCCTAAGAACGTCAGCCTCCTTGAGTTCCCAATTCTGTTTCAACTCAGAAAGACTACTGGGCTCTGCTCGCATGCCTCTTCCTGCATTGCGTCATGGAAACTTGATTGCAAGCAGCAATAATTGACATTCCATTCTTTCATTTATTTACTTAATAAATATTCATTGAACATTCACTCTGTACCAGACACTGTTTGATGTATTAAATACTTACAGTGAACAAGGCAGGAAAATTTCCCAGTCTCTGTGGCACTTACATTCTAATGTTTTACAAGAAAAGGAAATTTACTGGAAAGATATCTCTAAGAAGCGCTGAAAAAAATAAAGGAAATGCATAGGAAATGTAGAGAATCAGGAAAACAAACAGGAGCCAAGGTCATGCACAGGAACAATATATACTGCACATACTACTGCTGCTGAGATGAATAAGCTCTCTAACCATTTTCAAATTCTTACATCATCTGCTCAAGATTTGAAGTTTTAGAAGAAATAATCATATTGGCAAAATCTAAGTCAGTACTTACCCCCTGAGTCCTACAAGGCAGGGAGAGGCAAGTTCAGGACCCCTTAATTTCTGCGGTGGAAGTGAGGCATGATCTCCACCAAGGTGGCACATAATCAAGAATTCCCTATAAAGAGGATTTAATGTGATTAGGAAGGAGGGTAGTGGTGAGATGCTGGACAATCAGAAAATGACAAAAATTCACTACAGCTGCGTAGAAGAGTTGAGACCCATAGAGAGGGTAGTAATAAGAAACTAAAAGCAAGTAGAAGCTGAATTCAAGGATTAGAGAAGGAAAAATAAAGGTCATTTATTCATTAGCAGAGACACCGATAAGCAGCAGGGAAGGGAGAGCTGAGTTTTGAGCAACTAGAGAGGCCGCTAGGCCACCAGCACTGCAGGCTAACTCAAGGTACCGCTGTGCTCTGGACGGCAAAGACTCACATTTCAGTTGTCATGAGGACTGGATTTACGGCACATATGATATTTTTCTCTTCCTTTTTATTCCTATGTATGTTTACAATGAACTCATCATTAAACAAAGCAACAGGAGTGTGTCTGTTCCTTGACATCTGAAAGAGCAGAACAAACTCTGCTCTGCTAAAGAATGAGGAAGTCACACAGGGCCAGGAAATGCTATAAATTCTCCAAACTGTGTGGTTTTCTCAGCCCCAGTGACTGGGGGAATCCCACCCACAATCTTTACTTGGAACCTCCAATTCTTCCCCACCTACACTGGACTTGCTGTTCTGAGATTTAATTTTAAGAGACATGACAGAAGATATCAATGGTTTGACTATTGTTTCCACCTGTAACTTTCCAGCAGGCATGATTCGCTCAAAATAAGTCACTCAGCATGGAAGTTTTTGCTTTAGTATTTAGAGAAATTAAATGTCCCACTATGATTTTTTGAAATGTAGACTACTTTTGCTGTCTCAGAGGGCTGGACACAGTGGAAGTTCTCTCCAAAAAACAAACTCTCCCTTAAGCACAATCAGCTGTGAATCGGGAGTTGGAAAGTGGAGAGGACAATTAAAATCTATGACAGTATTTTGTGTCCTGCCAAAAGTAGCTTGCCTAGTTAATAGACTACGCTCAGACGCCTGCAGTGCACTGAGAACACCCTAGGCTAGCTGGTTGCTCAGCTGGGGACACACTAATTGCTTTTATTAATGAGGAGAGCTCCCTTTTCTCCACTGATGTTCCTTGAACTTCCATCTCATGCTTGGTTGGTGAAGCATCCCTACTATAAGCCAAACCACAGTTACAATATTTTTCTTCTAATTGAAATCAGCAGAACAAATTTTAAAGGAGGAAACAGGAAAAAAAAAAGTTGTATTTGAATTCCTAATGTTTCTTTTTAAATCAAGAGCATTTTAGAGGTAAAATCAAGTTATTATCAAAAGAATTTAAAACAACTACAACATGTCCCCCTCAAGTTCTAAATGTTGGCACCAGGGGGTTAGATGCTAAATTAGAAGTAAAGAGCACTGGATCCAGTACCAGATTCTCAGGGACACTCATAGCATCACCTGATGTTACTGGACGTCGGCCACTTTCTTTGTGAAAAGGGAATGATCAAGGACCAGACTGTCTCACAGCTCTGGGACTGGGGCCCAATGAGATACTGCATATGAATAGGTGTTAGACAAATACAGAAGACTATAATCTGAAATAGTGGGTGCTTACATGCATTCACTATGTTTATCCTACCAGAAGAGCTTCAATTACCAATCGGTGAGTACCTATTGATCTCCCACCATATTCCCAACACCGCACTGGCCAAAAGTAGTTAGATCATGTCTCTGCTCCTACCTTTGTCAACTGCTCATTATACAACAAGACCAGAAGCTTTGTGAATAGAGCCATGGACAATTAGAAAAGAAGATACTCACTTCTTCCTGTTTCCAAGAAACAGCACGATCTAGAACTAAGGGGATGATTCTGAGGGGGATCATTGTCCTCCTGACGATATTTTCCCTTCAAAAGAAAATCACTTCTCTTACCACATGGATAATAATACAAGAAAAGAAAGCATTGTGTCTGGAAAAATATTGCAATACAGGAGAAAGTGTACAAAGAGGAAGTAGAACAATAGAATGAAAAAGAAAAATAAGTAAAGGAGGATAAAAGGAGAGAGA
This sequence comes from Ceratotherium simum simum, assembly GCF_057802395.1. Lineage (NCBI taxonomy): Eukaryota > Metazoa > Chordata > Mammalia > Perissodactyla > Rhinocerotidae > Ceratotherium > Ceratotherium simum. Next base: position 70,037,500 of record NC_141909.1, on the reverse strand, counting down.
ATGCTGGGGGGATGGAGAATAAATGAGCAACGACAAAGATAATGACGTTCGGAGAGAGAGATGCTAATTTAGCAAGAGAGATCAACAGACATTTGAAATTAACTTAGAAAACCGTATTACAAAGAGATAATTTTGGAATAAAGGTCAACCAATACACAGAGCTGTGCTGCATTCTGTGTGTGGAAAGAGAGGTGGTCTAGTTGAAATTCCTATTTATAGCTTAATGTGTAGACCTAGTGATTTAATACCTCTGTAATTATGTGTATAATTGACACTCTCATAATGTTTTATTTTTCCTTCCAGGGTTGTGTTTATTACAGAGTGTCTCATCTTAGAGTTATTTATGTCCCTTTCTGTCTCCTTTATCAGAAAGTGGATTGTTGTGGGCCAGAGCCAGGTCTTATTCAATTCTGTATTATCCACAGCACCTAGCACAATATCTCTTACGCAATAAAGGTTTAATAGAATTTTAAATTGAATTGAATTATTTCAAGACTTTATTACCTCCTTTGTGTGTGTGTGTGTGTGTGTGAGTGTGCTAAGTTATTCTTTTGTGTGTGTGAGTGCACTAAGTTATTCTGGAGAATTGCATTTTGATTTTAACTTCTCAAGTTAGGAATATGATAATAGTGCTCTACAATACCAAGAGGACAATTCTGATAATCACTAAACAATGCCCAGGGAGTAATTACCTGTGTATTCTTGATGGGGTCTCTCTGTCCTCATGCTTAGGGAGTAAGGAGAGGAAGTGTGGATTGTAGCATTGGTACATTGGTAATTATCCTTGTGGAGAGTAGAGCAGGTCAAAGGGAGTAGCATTGTGTATAGAAAAGAAATATAATACAAGCCGCAATCCTTACCCCTTACAAAACGTAAACTCTTTTTGGAGAAGAAGAAAAAGACAATTGAAACACAATTAAACAACTATATGATGGGAGCAAGTCATACATTTCCTTACATAATGGAAATATTTTGGCAATGATGATAGAGGGCATTTTAATTTTTCTCCATGACAAAACTAGTTCAGCTCTATTATCCTCTATTTTTTTTAGTTATCCAGAGGGAGGATTTCTAGTCTAAATCTTCCCGATTAGTTACTTCCACTCTGCCAGCATTTGAAAACATCCTCTAGCATCAGAACCAGGTGAGATGGTAGAGGTTGGTAAGGCCATTTGCCTGCATCAGTGGACATTGATCTGCTGAGAGTCTTTACAAATATATTGGAGAAGCAGCATTTGAAAGTAATTCCTGGTCTCTCTTAGTCAAGGGTAGTGTACAATTTCCTGATACAAATGACAAAGCTGCTCCTCTTCTCTTTATCCAAATGCAACAACTCTTCACTCAGACTGTGACTGTGTGTAAAGAGCAGTGGGTGACTGTGACAATTGTGGCTTTAGAAGAACAGGCTGAAAGTTGAAAGACCCAGCCTGTCTGATGCACTTGATGCTTTGACTCATGCTGTCATCCTTGATCTAGCTCTTCAGGCTGAAGGAGGCTGCAACTCCTATTCATTATAGAAGTTTCAATTCTCTTTATCTTTATGGTGATTTTGGTTTTTAGACCTAAGAGATATCAGATATTTTTTATTGGAAAAGACAATGGTAAAGATAAGAAAAAAAAATATTCATTTATTATATGAAGAGAGAAAGCTGTTTACAGGAGGCACTGCAAACTCAGAGGGTTTTAATGCGTTCTTCACTTTTCTAAATCCAAATGAGGGTAGTAAAACACCTAATGATGAAAGGAGAAATGTCACACTTTAACAGAATTATCTGTTTCATGATTAGTTTAGTACTTTGGCTGTGTTCACATCTGAAGTTGCTAATGGGTTGTGCTTATGACACTAGACAAAATGGCTGTCTTTTTAGAGTTTAATATTGAAAACTTGTGGGCATATTCGAGTAGTAAAGATTGTAAGAAGGATGGAAGGAAAGGAAAGAGAAAAGGTGGGAGGGAGGGACAGAAGGAGGAAAATAGCTTGATTTTGAAACAAAAAGAAAGACTTTGTAATTCACATGACTTCTTTTCTGATTTATTTAAATCTGAGACCACAAAATTTTGACAGGACAGCTAGTCCTGTCTTTCTCTCTGTCCCAAATCTTGCTATCATAACAATAAACATGAAACATGAGAGACAATATAGATAGAAGCTAAGAACATAGGCTTTGGAACTAACTTCATGGGTTCAAGTTATGATCAACCTCTTGTCTACTGGGTGAGTTGGGGAAAATTACCTAGTCCATTGGTGCTTGTTACTTCATTGCTCTATGCCTCAGTGTCCTCACCTGTAAATCTGGAATGTAATAATAGTACTTATCTCATAAGTTTGTTACAAACATTAAATGCATTAATACATCTAAGGCACTTAAAAAAGAGATTGGCAATTTCAATTTCAGCAACTTACTTCCTGATCCCTTGATCTTCTATTGGATATAGAATGGCTCTACTTCCAAACACTTAAACTTTAATATTACTGGATCCAACCATGCCAATCATCCTCCCATCTGACTCCTCTTCCTTGGTATCCAACAACTTGGGAATCTACTATTCACATAAACAAGGTTAAAAACAAATAACAGAATGAGAGAAGATATTTATAATCTATGTTAACAAAGTAATGGTGTACAGAAATATAAAAAATTCCTAAAAATCACTAATAAAAAGACAAATAACTCGATGGAAATGTAGTCAAATGGAAGGAGAAATAATTCATAGAAAAAGAAGTTGGAATGTCCAAAAACATATGAAAAATGCTCAAACCTTATTAGTAATCAGGAACAGTAAAGATATAATGAAATATACTCCAGAGATTAGGATTCACTCAAAGTCTGAATTTACCAAATGCTGGACATTTAATAGAAACTCTTGTATGTCACTGGTGGGAGCTTAAATTGATGCATACACTTTGGAGAACAATTTGGCAATGTCTAGTGAAGCAAAAGATGAGCATAATTTGTGCATTGGACCCCACTGGGTATCCAGTGCTACCAGCATCCTTCCCCAAACCCTTGAATTTTTTACAGAGGCCTGATTTTTTTTGCCTAGCCATTCCTTCCCTGATGCAGTCATGTGTTTCAAGGAAAGAAGATGCTACCCCCAGTTCCAGGAATGGGCTTGATTTTTTTCCAAAAAGTGGCCATATTCCCTTTGGCAGTAACCTGAATGCAGCCAATAAATTATGAGGCAAGGTCTGCTGGGGGGTATTCTGGACAAAGATTACAATTCCTAAGAGATTGCCTTATGAAAAAACAGCCTTCCCTCTTCTTCTGGACAATGTTGTGTCCGGATGTCATGCTTACAAAGGCTGCAATGATCCTGCTACCAACCTGAGAAGGAAGCCACACCCAGGATGGCGGGATGGAAGATGGAAGGGTGTGGGTCCTTGATGGCCTTACTGAAAATTAAATAAACGAAGCCTAAAATGCCCACCCCACCCCAAAGTCACCTTTTAAGTAAAATAATAGATGTTTTCATTTCTAAGCCAAATTGAACTGAAGGTTTTGCTTCGTATTGTCAAAATCAACCTATTCTAGGTATAGACCTTCCAGAACTCCTACTCAGATGTACATGGATATATATACGAGTGCATATTGTAGCAATCTTTATAAAATCCGACAAATTGGGAACGATCAAATCATCTAGCTTCAAGTGAATGGTTAAATACATTTAGTATAATCATATGATGGAAAATTGTGAAACGATTAAAATATATTCAAATAAAAACACTTGATCTATTTTTATGGATATGGGTATGTATCCAAAACATAATGGAGAGTGAAAAAAGAAAGTTGCAGAACAATATGTATAGCATACCATTTGCATATACTATACAGACACACAAAACAATACTATTTTTGGTCAGTTGACTTGTACGTATGGAGTAAACATAAAAGACATGAGCAGTAAGAACCCACATAAACTCATAACAGAAGGAAAGGATGGCACATGCTGGAGATTTAAAGAGAACTTCAATTACATCTGTAATATTTTATTTCTTTTACTAGAGACGCAAACCACATATGAAGAAACATTAGCCTTTATTAACTCAGCTTAATGACAATATGGGTATTTCTTACATTACTCTGTAATTTTCCGTGCGCTTAAAAGAATTCATAATAACTATTTTCAAAAATAAAATAAATTTTAGAATAAAACAAATTAGGAGAAAGGACAGAAAAGAGATACAGGAAATGGACCTGAGAGTGGGATTGTCTTTCACTATTAAAATTAAACAGTTATTTATTGTTTGAATATTATAACTACTGTGAATTTCATTTATGATCTCTTAAAAACAGAGAATTTTGCAGAGAAATAAATTCAGTCTCTCACTATATCTCCCTTGGGTTTTGGGCCATCAACTCCCTCTGTGTTGTACCTTCTTCCCTAGGCCGACCCAACAATATGGTGGATCACGTTGACAACCCCCACCTAAGAATTCTTCACTTCCTATGCGTCTTTGAGAAGGTCACAATATGCTGAAAATAAATAACATATGAAACTGCTAGAGAACACTGTACTCCTGGCATTCCTTCTCATCCTCCCTGATGATATCCTCCCTAGCTCAAACCAACAATCCACTTCTCTCTTCCTAAGCCCAGATATTGAGAAATTAATCACCACAGTGCTGATTTAGTATGGTCCTTAATCAATCTTTGACCCATCTCTGCACGCTTTGCGTGATATACTTCACTTCTGAGATTTTCCTTAGTACCTATAGACTTTGCCTCTCAAATGTGTAAAACTCTACCACCAACATCAGGCCAGATTCCAGCTTTTCTATTGAATTTCTTTAACTATGTCAAACTGAACTCACCGCTTTACCCAGCAAAAGAATGGGCATGGTTGGGATCAGTACTAATAATCTATACATGGAAGTTGTACAGGATGGAGAATCTGGGTAGATAGCTAGGACTATCATTGCAATTTATGTGGGATGGCCTCAAATTTTTGACACTCTTCTCATTGAGAAGTGGGGTCTATGCCCCCTCTTCCTGAGTATGCATGGATCTTATGACTGCTTTGACTAATAAAATATGGCAAATATGAACACTGTGCCAAATTCAGAGCGCCTAAACTTTAAATCACTGACAGCTTCCGCTTCCTGACTCTTAGCTCCTTGTCTCTGTGAGCTTTGCCACCACATAAGTCCACTGCCCTATGACTGCCATGCTGGAGAGGTCATATGTAGGTGCCAGTCTTAGCTGAACCCAGTCTACCCACCACTCCCCTTAGGGTGCCAGACTTCTGAATGAAGCCATCTTGGGCCCTCCTGACCAGTCCACCCAACAGCCAAATAACTCTGAGTGACCTAGTCAGTGCCACATGGAGCAGAAGAATCACACATGGAGCCCTGCTCACGTCTTTGACCCACAAAACTGTGAAATATAAAAAGTGACTTCAGGACACTACATTTTGGAATTTGTTGTGTAAAAATAGATAATCAGATAGCTTTCTCCTCCCCAGAGCTACTTAACGGGCCTCCCGGACTTGCACATAGTTATCAACCATGAAACATTTTCCAATTATTATAGATTACTCAAAAATAATCATATACTCCCTCATCACTAAAAAAATACAATGCATAATTATATAAAATAAAATTTGAAGACCATATCTTTATTTCCTACCCCCTTTCCACTCCCCATCTCAAAGTTAACCACTGTTTCTATTAATGGATATTTAGATTCTTTCTATATTTTTGCTGAATAAAACAGTGCTGCCATAAATAGCCTTATACATGTGTGAGTAGTCTCCATAAATTTTAGATTCGTAGAAGTCAAATTTCTGGGCCAAAAGTATATGCACTTAATATTGTAACCCATAATATCAAACTGTCCTACAAAAAAATTAAAAACCCTTACTCATTTATATTTATAAAATTTACAATAGTATTCATTTCTGCAAATTCATTGGCCTCCAATGGATATTGTCAATCACATAAATTTGTCACTCTGAATAGAAAGAAGTGGTAGCTCATTGTTTTAATTGATATTTTTCTTATTACCTGTGAGGTTTATAGCATATTTTCCTATTCTTATTTCTATTTGGATTTCTCCTTCAGTGCATTTACTATTTATAAACTTAAAAAAAATTATTCTATTAGACTGCCTTTTTGTGTTTATTGATTTGTGGCAGCTCTTTGTATTTTGAATATTGATATGTGGTCTGTTATATGTGCTGTCAATACTTTTTTCTAGTCTGTGGCTTGCCTTTTATGCATTTATTTGTTCAAGAGATATTTATTGAGCACTTAGTAGCAGACATTGTTCTAGATACTGGAAATTCAGCTGCGAGTAAGAAAAAGTCCCACTCTCTTGGAGTTAATAATTTGGTGTGGAAGATATACAATAAACAACTAGCACTTAGATATAATGTTATATAAGTGTTATAAAGAAAAATAGAATAGGATAAGGGATATAGAATGCTATTTTAGATAGAGTGGTCAGAGAGATCATTTAAGGACTGACATGAGCTGATATCTGGAGGACAAACATTCTGATATTAAAAAATAAGATGTGCAAAGGCCCTGAGGCAGAAGCATGATGGCTATGTTCCAGAAACTTCAAGGAGGCCAGTGTGGCTGGAGGACTGCAAGTAAAGAGGAGTGTGGTAAGACGCCAGCCTAGACAGAGCCAAAGCCCAGAAAATTTAAGGCCTTATAAACTGTGGACTGTGGGTTTTATATCATTGAGAATGGACGCAATTAAGGATTTTGCATAGGGGAGTGGTGCAATCTGACTTGAAAAGAGTCAGGCTGGCTACAGTGGAGAATAGACTGTGTGTGTGTGTATGTAAGGGAGTGCTGGAAAGAGTGGGAGCAGAAAGACCATGTGGTAAGTTGTTGAAGCACATAGTAGGTAATTTCAGCAACCCAGACAGGAGATGATTGGATCAGGGTTTTGGCAATAGAGATAGGGAGAAGTCACCAGATTAGAGATGTATTTTGAGTGTAAAGCTGACAAGAGCAGCTGATGGATTGAATGTGGGATATGAGGAGAAAGAGAGGAAAGATAATTCCAAAGCATTCAGCCTAAACACTAGGTGAGTGCTGAAGCCTTTTGCTGAGATGGAGAAGACCGGAGGTGAAAGCAAGGAACTGCTTTTGTCCATGGTAAGTTTGGAAAGCCTATTCAATATCTCACTGTCACTTAGGCAGTGGCTGGAGGAGTCTGGAGTCTAAGTGGGAGGAGGTTGGAAGAGGCCTCATGGGTCTGTGAGTCATCAGTGCGTGGATGGTATTTAAAGCCACGGAACTCTGTGGAAGTCAGTGTGGGCAAGAAAATGAAGCTGTCCAAGACCAAGGTCCAAGGTACTCCAATGTCCACAGCGGGGAGAAGGGTGGGGAGGATACATCCTGGGGTCCTGAGAAGAAGTGACTGGTGGGGTGAGAGAAAAACCAGGAGAGTGTGGGGTCCCAGAAGCCAAGGGAAGCACTTAGAACAGTGCCTGGTGCACAGTAAATACTACATAGAAATTAGCTGCCATTATTATTTCTCCTTTTGGAGCCCTATGATCTTCATGTAGTCCTTGGTGCTCTGATCTCAAACAAGGCTGAGTTCCATGACAGCTTTCACCAGCAGAACCTGTCAGGAGCTACAGCTGTGTCAGATTCCAAGCTCACTCTTAAGTGATAGAGAAACAGATGAAGTTGAGGATTTAGAAGAAATACCATGTTTGGCAATGTGAAGGTCATCGGGGACTTGGAGAAGAGAGGTTTTAGTGAAGGGAGACTAAATTCTAAATGGATTGGGCTCTAGAGAGAATAGCAGGAGAAGGGACATGCCAAGTCCACTGTTGAGGTATTTTCCTCTAAAGAGGAACAGAGAAATAGGGTAGTAGCAAGAGGAAGACGTAAGATCAAGAGAAGGTTGATTTTATTTTTGTAAGATAGGAGATATTTTTCTAGGATGTTTGCATGCTGGTGGCAATGAGCCAATTAATAGTGTAGGAGAGAGAGAGGACAATTGTAGAAATAAAGTCCTTAGGTAGGTAAGAAGCTATATGAGCCAGCGCCCAAATGGAAACTCTGGCCTTAGATAAGAGCACAAAACATTCATCCATTTGTAACAAGAAGCAACAAAGCAAAATCTACAGGTGCAGAGCAGGTAGGCTCATAGGTGTTTTAATGGGAGGACAAGGAAGTTCAAGCCTTGTTGATTTGATTTCCTTAGTGAAATAAGAAGGTCATCAGCTGAGAATGAGGAGAAAGGAGTAGGTGTTGGAAGTTTGTAAAGAGAGGAGAATGAGTGAACTGTTTGACTTGGACAGAGTGACTTCAGTATGGAACTTTCCAGAGCAGCCCTTCAGGGTCACTGGAGATGTGTGGTCATGTTAAAGTCAGTCTAGTTTTTTTTCATTCAGCCAATATTATGTATTTGTCTCCATGTACGTTGTTTATGTTGTCTTTAATCATATGTAAGGTTTTTTTTTTTTTTCTCTTTATGTAGGCAACTCAAATTTGCTCATTTTTCCTGTATAAATTCTGGGATTTATATATTCTTAAGAAGGCTCTACTTCCACCCTAAAATTATGTTTAAAAAATTCTTGACTATTTCTTCTATTAGTTTCATAATACATATTAGCATTTTATTCCTTGTGGATATTTTATGTGTGCATAAATATCTAACTTTATTTTTCTCAAAATGAATAATAAGGTGTTCCAACATCATTTTTCAAAAATCCACCCTTTTCCCTCTTTAATGCCACATTGGTCATATGCATGGGTCTATTTTAGGACTTCCATGGTTGTTTCATTTATCATTTGTCTGCTTCTGCATTGCTAGCACATTGCTTTAATAACTATAGTACTTTTCAATATCTGATAGTAAAAGTCACCATTAAAATTTTTCTCAGAAATTTCATGACAAACCTTAGGAATTTAATCTTCCAGATGAAACCAATTCGATACAATAATCACCTTGTAAAACATCATTTAAAATCCTGAAGGGGTTTTGATTGGAATTAAATTGAATTTATAGATTAATTTGGAGACAATTAACATTTACAATCTGAGGACTTTTTATAGAGAAAGCTGTTATCCTCATTATTTATTTGGGTCTTCTTTTTTGTCCTTCAGAATAAGTTTTATAGATTTCTTTAATGAAGAAACTCTGTGGCATCCTAAAGGCATTTTCTGGCTCTGACACCATAAAACAAAACTTATCTATTATCTTCTACATGCCACCTTGGGCAAATTTAATCTCTTTGTGCCATAGTTTCCTTATCTGTTAAAAGAGAATTGTCGTGAGGAATAAATGAATTGGTACATGTGAAGCACTTCCAACAGACCCTGGTGCTGCCATTATTATGTCTCCTGTCAAAGCCCCGTCATCCTGAGTAGTCCTGTGTGTTCTGCCTGCATCAAACCACTGCCTTTCCACGAAGAGATATGTGCCTGGACCTTTGCACACATTATGCCAAAGCTGTCTGTAAAATGTAGTTTCCGGATGTTCAACTTCTGTAATACAAGTGAAAGGTTAGTAGGGCAGGATTCTACCAACGATTTCAGAGAAATGAGAAAGATTTCTCATGTAATCATAAAAGCATGTAAAGAATTATTTTGGAACTGCTCTATAGTTGGTTATTTGTATTTGGTACTACACTCTTTTTGTTTGTTTTAGATATTCTGCATAATCTAAAAGCAAGACAAGTTAAGTTAAAAAAAAATTTTGAAGGAAAAGGGGGACTTTGCAATAGATAAATTCCCTGAAAACCGGTAAATTTATATATACAACCATTAAAGTATGTCTTTTGAACTAGCTGTGCAAAAACATGACATTCATTTCATATTTAACAACTGAAATTTATACCATATTATTTTTCATGTGCATTCAATACCACTGCTTTTACACAAATAACAGAGATACCAGTGAATCATCAAGAAAAGGAGGCCATGCCAAAATTGCTTTGGATTGCTCTATTTCTGACCTAACAGTTTTATTACCAGAGCCAAGAGCCCTAGACTCTTCATCTGTTAAAATATATTTTTCTAGGAAATATTAAATGCTCTTAGAATCAGAAGTCCCTTATAGGGGATGTTATTAAATGGATATACATATGTTACATGAAAAGTCTTCCTACATATTCTTTATCCCCCTCTCTTTAAATAGCAGAGTTTTTGGAAACTTCTAGGCTGGGCTTAGAGAAACACTCCCTCTTCCACAGTGGCCATTGATGGGGTAGGGAGTGAAAAGATAGCAAAAAAAGACGACCTACCTCTGTTTCCCTAGGTTTCTCTCTTCTCTCTCTTTCTCTCTCTCTTCACTGAAATAAGGGAACATGTTTAATTATAGAACATGATGAATTCTCCTTCATCTAAGTATCAACATAACAGCTTAAGGGAGGCATTACCAGGGTGCTTCAAACTACTGAATCTGAGATCCCTGGGACCATTTTTGTAGGCATATTTTAACTTCCAAGAGTTCAACACATGCTACATAGCTAACTGAGCTAAGCACTGAAAAAAGACAGCCTCGGTCTCTGGAGACTGTCTTTAGAAGAACATGGTAACTGGGGTACTAGGTCACCACAAAGCTGCTTCTGAAAGTAAGTAAAGCAGACAGAGGAGAAAATAGCCCATGTAATATTAATGCATATTGCACTCCAGAAAGAAATGTGCTCCAATTGCAGTGTCTCTATGACCTGCTGCCCTAATTTACACGCCCTTGGACTTATGCACTCCCAACCATCAGCCAATGGTTTCTGCCCCACTCTGATGTATTGATTTCTCACAACTGTTGACTTTATCTTTTTCAGAGAGCAGAATCAACAAGATACAGTAGAGTGAAAAACAAAACAAAGTTGAGGCCAAAGGGGAGAAACTGCAGCTTCTGCAGTTAACGGAGGACTGTAAATGCCTGACATGGCCTTGGGGAGGAAGAAAGCACTTCCCTTGAGTTCCTCATTGCGGGTTTGTCAAGGGCTCAGGGCGCTGGAGAAGTCCCCACTGCTACCCCAAGCAAGGGATCCTCTCACTACTCACTAGGAATGTGGTCTTTGAGGATTCTTAGAGAGCAGAATAGGTGAGAAATAGGGCTCAGAAAACAGTGCTATATACTTCCATCCCAACTGGAATTCCAGAGTCCGGGCACAGGATGTAAATGTTCGGCACGTTTACCTTTATGCAAAATTAAATGTATTTTTCAAACTGAAAAGTCATTATTGACTTACCTATTGTAAACAGATAAGCATCAAATTATGAATGATGATTTAAAGTAAAAATATAGCAGACGAGGCCCCAGAACACCTTATACTGTACCATGCAATAATGTAATAGTCCCCAAAAGCCCGAACCAGGAAATATGCTGCTCCAGACAACTGATGAGGCTCTGGAAAGTAGCACTTGCCAATAAAAAAAAAATGTTCCCTTGAAATTGTTACTCAACGTATAGTAGTATGCCATTTTCTTTCAGCCTCTGTAATTTCCCTGTCTTTTAGTTTCTAAGAGAGCACTGCTCGGCAGATTCTTACAACTGTTTTATTCAGCTGAAGAATGGTGATAAAGGTTACGTGTCCACTGCCAACTGTTCTCCTGTATGACCAGATCTTAGAGGAACCTCCTCCTAAAGGAGGCTGTACGGATGGGGAAGGGGAGCTATGGTCTGTTAGGGAAAGAAAGCATGTCTTAAGACAGAGCTCATCCTTATGGAAATTAACCTGGTTTGGGATTTATGCTTCCAGGTAAATCTGGTCATAAAACATAATCCACACAATTTTAGATTAAGTTTACAAGAAAAAAATAAGCCATATAATTTGCCTCTCCCTTGCTCAAAAACGTCATCATTTATTACTCCTTAACTCGCCTTTTTAGTTAAGCTAATCAAGATGAATGGAAAAGCAACAGTGCCTCCAAGAACAGGCACTCAACAAACAGTTGATTGATGGAAAGAAATAAGAGATCCACAGAGAAGCTAAGTGGGTGATGAAAAACATTGATTAAAGCAATATAGTCAGTCTGGTGTTTATTTAACAAGTAAATGCAACTATAAAATCAATTTTTACTTCAGTGTACAGAAAATGTGGGTAAATACAATGTGGTTGAAAATAAGGATGTATACAATTACAGACAGAGAAATAATGAGAGAAAAATTGAAAGGTTTGTAAGGGAAGTGGGAAAAGATAAAGAGAAGTGGGCAGACCATGACCCAGGAAACTCCAAGGAGCAGAGTGAGGCCTGGCAGTGATGAGGGCTGAAGCAGATAGTGGGTTTCCAGTTCAACACTTGCTCTCTGTAAAGGGACCATTTTCATTCTGGAAAGGTTTCTTGGATGAGGTGAGCTTTTAAGTGAAGGATTTGGAGAAAATGGTGAGACTGGCTGTCAGAGCAGCAGGGGAGAACACCTGCATGCTAAAAAGAAATGAAGGATGGAGAAGGGAGCCCTGTGCACTAGGCTGGAAGGAAGCAGGAAAGGGGACGCGAGGGGAGGCGCTGTGGCAGTTAATATGCAGCCGCCTCGGGGACGGCAGGCCTAACAATAACCACGTCAAAACACAATTCAATATCGAGAGGCAGAGGCATTGTGAGGAATTTAAATCAAATAAAAATAAACACCATCAAAGCATAGAGAGAATAAGGGCATTAAAACAAGAAGGGTACCCTATTTCTACCTCCTGCACTACATCATCATTCAACTTCCCTGCTGTAGAGTCTAAAGACTTTGTGACCAGGGGGACCACTTACAACCTTCATATTTCCAGAAATAGCAGCAGATGATGCAGTTTCCCATCAGGAACTAGAAATTTTTATCTTCCTGTCATCCTAAAGGAAGTAATAAAAATAATCATAGTTTATTTTCTATTTGGCAGGCACTGTTCTGAGCACTGCATGCATGAACTCGTGCTACCCTCAGAAAAACGCTATGCTAATTAATTTATTATCCCCATTTTTCGGCTGAGGAAAATGAGGTGCAGAAAAGTTAAGTAACTCTCCCAGAGTCACACAGCTAGTAAGCAAGGAAGCCTGGATGCAAACCCAGGTAACCCAGCTCCCGCGTCCGTGTTCATGACCAATACATGTGGCTGTCTCCTAAGATGCCAACACCAACACTGAATATGACCTTGGAAAATTTTGCACTGCCTTCCAAGGACCTCATTGTCACAGGCAGACAGGACACATAGGCACAAATCGAGTTGTTTCAATTTCTTTGAGGTGCACGATGTGGAGACAGGAGCTCACATGTTTGTGCCTGGGATCTCAGGGGAAGCTGGCTCACTACCCTTCATATTTGGTTCATTCATGAGAAGGCTGTCCTAGTTCTAGTTCTCAGAGAAATTTTTACTGTTGTTTCATGTCTCTTCCCAAAGTCCGGCACCTAGTAGATTCTTTATAACTCCTAGTTTGCTATCAAATTTAATTTTTAAAATGATAGGACCATCTCTTACAGATGCGTAAGATGGCTAACCAAGTACCCAGTGTTTACAGAATCTGGTCTCTCTAGGTTAGACCTTAAACGTATCTGAATTTTCTAATTGCTGTCATTTTTTTTTTCCCTGATGCATGATACTAGGTTTCTGGATTTGCCGTTTTGTAAAATATGTTCCCTTGTGTTTGTCCTTTTGTGAGCAGTATGATGCATTGCTGATTTACAAGGTCAAATTCACCTCACAGTAATGACAGTAGGATGGACAAGGGTTAGGAAAGTGGAAGAGAGGAAGAATAGTAGGACTTGTGCTAACTGAAAAAAATACATAAATACATATTCTGAATAGAGAAATGATATCCCAGCAAATCAGTTATAAAAGACTCTAATCTTTCATGAGAAGGGAAAGTGCTGATGCTGATAGGAATGTATTTTCTTTTAATAAGTTGACAGAGATCTTCTCGGTGAAGGCAGTACTCACTGCTTAATGCTTTTGCTCTTCTCCAGACTTCAATCCATCCTTGTCTTGGTAATTTTAGAACACAATGTGGCATCTTCTTTCTTGGCTCCAATAAATTGCAGTGTTTGCTGCTCATCTTCTTTAACAAGAGTTCTTATCCTTTGATAAAAATGGACATCTCAGCAAGCCCCCAAGGATATCTTGGGTTGAAGAAAGAGAGAGACTTACAAATGAAGCAATAAAAAATAAATTATACAACATTAAATTTACTAAGTAAGGAAGATAATAGAGCCTGAGAGCCAAAGGTGCTGAGTGAGCAAGCTTCTACCCCCTTCAGAGCCGAGCTCTCATGTGACCCGCACGCGAATCCCGCCGTGTGGAAGACGCGCTAGGGAGACGGCGTTTGCTATTGGCATTAGTTATTCAGTTTGTATGACATTTTTCATTACTAACCTTCTCTTTTCCAAAACCTATAACTCAGTGGTAAAAATTTATATCTTCTGTTATTTTTAAAGGGCCAAATTTGGCACACAAATTCCAGTGCTTAAAGCGGAATTTTATTTCAGGAGAAAATTGGGCTGCATTTGAGTGAGACTCTGTAAAATATTACAGAAGGTTGCTAGCTTCACTGTTAAATCTAAGGGTGAGAAAAGCAGTTGATACCATGGAGAATAATATTTTTATTTCTGTGTGCACAATACAAACAGACTTACAACCATTTGAAAATACTGATCTGTCAAGTTGGGAGCCCCCAGAAGATTCAATTCCTTTTTGGAATCTCAATGAAGGAGTTTCTGGAATGAAGGATCTAGAATAAAACCTTACAGTATAGCCCTCATGTTTTAAGGAAAGCCAGGAGACATGTAAATGTGAATAGCCCACAAATGAGAACAGAGATGAGAAGGATCCCATCGCTTGGTTGGTACCTAAAGGTCTAGGGCCTGGTGCCAGTGAGCTCATGTGCTTCCAGTGGACAAACTTGTGTGTGGTGTGGCCTCGGCCCAGTGTGCCAAGGTCCCCAATGTCGTCATTGGACATCAGCTCACTGGCCCCAGATAGCATTTATCAACATTTTAAAACTCATGACCACTTTTGATACCCTTGAGAATCTTGTCATTCCCCTGACTCTAGTTTTCTCCCACAATGCCCTAGGTTGAGTCATATTAACGTGGAAATATAATGGCCACCCCACCACATGATTTGTCATTTCTTTACTTTGTATTAATTAGTAATTAAATATATTAGATATTCCTCTAAAAGCAGGTTTTAATTGGAGGGAAAGGAGTTCCCTTTCACTGATAAAACATTGATTTAAGTACTATATTAGAGGTTTGTTCAGTGTTGATGACACATAGAAAGGAGTCAACAATTGTGCTTTGGAGGGAGATGAGGGGCCAGAGGACAATAAAAATAAAGAGCAGCTTTGGGAAGAAGGCATATTTTAGCTAGGCTTGCAAGAAAGCATAGGAGTTTACTAGTAAATCAATTCACACTCTGAGTGACATAATGGTTTTTCCTGGTTGTCCCATAAGAGTCTCAAACTGAGCTGACTACCCGGAACCACACACTGACCCACATCCAACCTGCTGTCCTTCATGATTTCCCCATATTGGTTTTTAGTATCATTAATCAACCACATCAGGTCTGGAAACTGAGAGTTGGCTTTGATTCCTGTTTCTCCTTTACAACTCACATCACAAGATCTCCAGGATGAATTCATTTTACTCAAGAAATGTCAATTTGATCCATCCCCTCATCTTCTTCTCCATGCCAAGTCCACATTAACTTTCCTTTGGAATAGTTACGGTAGACTCTTTACTGCAAGTCACTTCTTAGCAAGGAACACGTAACATATTCTCAGCCTCCAGCTGCACTGAATCATGCTCCAGGCCTGCTCTGCACTGATCATGCCCCTGCCTTTGCTCCTGTGTTCTGTTCTGGGGTGTGCACACGTTTGTGTGTGCGTGCGCATGCACACACCCACATGTGACCTGGAAATTCCTCCCTTTGCTTTAATTCAGCCCCCCTCAACGGCCTTGTCATGTGGAAAACTCATATTCATCACTCTAATCCACCTTAAATGCTGCCTCTATAATTTTTCTTACTTCTCTTACCTACATCTTCAATAGAACACAGTACAATGAATTGTAACAAGTTATTTGAACACAGTAGGATATAAGCACAAAGTAACTTGATTTTTTTTGTCATTAATGCCTTTTTAAGTTGAGCTTTTGGATATGTTTTTTTCCCTCTATTCTTCTGTGTAATCTTGGGTAGATCCTATAGCTTTTCCGGTCATTCTCAGGTATTAACAAATGCTGTATGATTGCAGAAACTAAAAGTCTAAACAAATCTCCTATCAGTAACTGATTCTGTCATTCAACATAAACCTTAATGCTTCTCCCTATAGCTCAGGCCACATGGAGGCTTGGAATTCTGCAGCTGGGGTGTGGGTGGTTGGTTTCTTCTCTCTTCTTTGCTCCTCTTTCTCTTTTACTTGCTAACTACTTATTTAGGCTCCTCCTTGTTTGGGGTTGGGGAGCACAGGGGAATGGGGGTGACAGTAGTGAATTCAGGGAAAGTTCTAGTGTCACATGGCTAATGTGATTGTATTCTGGGGTTAAGGCCAACTGTGTATGTCTGATGACCAAATATTGGCTCTTTCTTTTGTGTGGATTTGGTAGGGTCTTCAGAGAGCCACCTTGCCCTTCCTCTGCCACCCAGGCCATCTTATGTGCATTCCCTGAACAAGCTAAGCTTCTTCCAGCTGGCCAGGAATGACTCCCTTCACCCCTGCCTTCTGCCCATCCACCCAGCAGGATCTTCCTCTGATGGTCACCTTGCCCTTCAGATGATCAACTGGGTAGACTTTTTTTTAAAACAAACTTTTAATTTTAGAATAGTTCAGATTTACAGAAAAGTTGCAAAGACAGTACAAGGAGACAGTACTAGTTTTCCCTATTGTTAACCTCTTACATTAGTACATGGTACATTTGACACAACTAGTGAACCAATATCTATACTTTACTGTTAACTAAAGTCTACTTTATTCAGATTTCCTTATTTTTTAACCTAATGTCTTTCTTCTGTATCAGGATCCTATCCAGAATACCACATTGTATTTAGTTTTGTGTCTCCTTAGGCCTCTCTCAGCTATGACAGTTTCTCAGACTTTTCTTGGTTTTGATGAGCTCAATAGCTTTGAGGAATATTGATCAGGTATTTTGTAGAATGTCCTTAATTGAGATTTGTCTGATGTTCTTTCATGATTACATTGGAGTTATGGGTTTGGGGGAGGAAGACCACAGAGGTAAAGTCTCATTCTCGTCACATGATACCAAGAGCGCACGCTCTCATCATGACTTATCACTGTTGATGTTGACCTTGATCACCTGACTGAGATCGTGTCTGTCAGGTTTCTCCCCTGGAAAGTGACTCTGTGTTTCCCCTTTCCCACCCTGTGCTCTTTAGAAGGAAGTCACTATGCGCAGTCCACACTGAGAAAGCAGGGAGTTATGCTCTGCCACTTTGAGGAGAGTAGCTACAGAAATTATTTGGAATTCTTCTGCAGGGAAGATTTGTCTATTCTCATCCATTTATTTATTTATTCAATCATTTATTTATGTCAGTATGGACTTGTGGATAATCATTTTACATTTTGGGTTGCAATCTGACAGAATCATTTTTAAGACAACTCCAGGCTAGTGGCCTTTTGATAGTCCATTTGACCTAGGGGAAAACTCACCCGTCTTTCCCCAGCAAGCCACAGACATGTAGACCATTCCCAATACAGCCGTGTGCCTTTGCTTGGGCCTCTCTAGCTGGCCTTGTGCTTTTAAATTTTCTAGGCATGTGTTGGGGCACCAGTTCCCACAACACCCAAACTCCAGGAGATAACTATCATGCAGATTTCTTGAAAGCTCCTCCACTTGGCCAAGGTATTGTGATGATTCTTTCTAAAGCAGCCCTTACTACAGGGCTCTCTGATCCATTTCCCAGCCTAAAGTTAAACAGCCTTGAAGGGACTGGTGAGCTTAGAGTTACGAAGGCAGCTTTATACACACTTAGCTTCTTCTGCATAGGTAGTCTGTCACTTACTGTTCTCCAAATTTGAGGCCTTTTTTCCCTAAACTGTAGGAATGGTCAGATTTAGTATCCTGTTGTACTATCATAGTTCAATGTTTCTCAAAGTGGGGCCGTGGACCAGCAACATCAGCATAACCCAGGAATATGTTGGAAAAGCAAATTCTCAGGCCCCACTCCAGACCCACAGGATCTGATTAGACACTCTGGGGCTGGAGCACAGTAGTCTTGTTTTAACAAGTCTGACACCTGATTCTGATGCAAGCTGAAGTTTGAAGACCACCACAGTTAGTAGCTTGCATGGCTCCCCCTACCCAATTTGACTATAAGCTCTTTTAGAACCATCAATCAGCCTAGCACATAAGTTGACACAGGGTAGGAGCTCAAACAATGAGCTGTGTTTTATTCTGTGTTATTCTCTGCTATTGAAATGGCACTGTTATTTTCTAAGGACAGTGTTAGCTCCTTGCTGTTGTTGGGCCCTGGGAGCTTCCCCATCCTTGTGAGTTCCCTTAAATTCTGCCCATGCCTTTTATTAAAATCTCTTTAGTTAAAACCTTCTGAGTGTGCCATCTGTTTCCTGTCAGAACCCTGATGGATACAATGTCCTAAGAGTACATTCAGTTTTGTAAAGGACCACAAAAGGAATGCTTATTCCAGAGAAGAAAATTCCTGATGGTGTACTTTTAGGCTTCGGTTATTAGAGGGTGAAGAACCTCCCAACACTATTCTAAAGAAATAGCTGAATTTATTGTCTACGTTCTGTGTGCCAAACTACGCCAAGTCCATTATACATTAATTCTCACAATAATAACCGTGAAGTTTTATTATTTCAACTTTACTAGAAATCAACGCTCAGAACGGTTGTGACTCGTATCAGATTACAAAACTGGAAGGTGGGAGCACCAGGATCGGAGCATCTGTCTGAGGGCCAAATCAATGTCGCTAAGCCTCCCGTGGGCCCCATGCATTGTCTCTTTGCACAAGTGACACCACAAATACTACACTGGTATGGGGTTGTGGTCAACCCAGTCAAGAGGCAGAGGAAGAAATACTGGAGGGACCTGGAGTGCAGCTTCTGCTTCACAGACAAGGACAGAGAACTTCAGCAGGGGCCTGGCGGTGCCACAGGGAAGGATGGGGCTAGGAGAGAGTTAAGGAGTCAAGGTTAAGGGCACGAGTGTCATAAGAAGTGTGTGTGATTTCGAGGATTATGGTGTGAAAACAGAAGGAAGTTGTCCAGTATTGCTAGATGAAGAAAGAGGACATAAATAGACAATATTGCAACTAAATGTCAACAGAAGAGGCAGTTATGGGAGACACATACAAGGATGGTACAGGTTAACATTTGGAGGATGAGTGAGATGAAGCTAACTTGTCAACTCCCCTTGCTATAGAGGCTTTCCTGGCCTCATTACCCCTGGGCAGAGAGTGGCAGTCACTGGGATTTGGCATGACAGCGTGTCCAGGGAAGCGATGACAGACAGGGGAATGAACCGTTATCACACTAGCTAATGACACTTCTCCTCCTGAGTACAAATGCCAACCCCCAAAATGGGCACGGTGGATTTCAACTCAAAATCTACACTGAGCACAGCAAGACTTTGCCCTCCACAAAGTGTATCAACAAGAATCTGCCTGGAAAAATGTCTTTTAGGGAGTGGTTCGTATAGTTGTAAATAAATAAATGCCTGTTGAGTAAGTGGGAATGTGAATTGTAGCTAGATTGAAACGTCATCTTCCTGATCACAGGAGAGTGAAACATTGACACTTCATCCCAACTCTGTCCAAGGGCAGGGCATGCCTTGGCAAATAAACCCTCGTGGAGCTTATCACACTGTAGCAAGAGGGTCAGACAATATAGAAGTGAACTTTCAAACCATGGTAAGTGCCATAAAAGAAATAAACAAGACAGGATGGAGAATAACATGGTGGTCAAAGGCCTTGAGGATGAAACATTTGAGCACAGACTAAAAGGATTACGAAAACAAAACCAAAAACTGACCATTCAAAATACATGAGCTCAGCTTTTCATGTGGAGAATGCAGTCAGGGCAAAGGCCTTGAGGTGGGGATGCTCTTGGTAACTTTGAGTGTGTGTGCCGGGCACAGAGTGCGTGAGGGGAGAGGGCAGAAGATGAAGTGGGAAAGAAATGTCAATCTGAGACCATGCACGAGCTTGAAGAGCCCTGGGTCTCCCAGTGCCACGATTCTGCAATTCTGTGATTCCACTCAAGTTGTGGGTCTCTGTAAAAAAAAAAGATAGAGGTGGACACACTTTCCTTTCTGTGCTGGAAATCACGTCCTGCTCCTGGCAGGCTGTCCGGGAGCTCTTGCTTGTCAGGTACAGGCTCCCTTGACTTTACGAATGGGCAGCCTGTAGTCAAGAATTTCCAAATGTGATTAAAATGAAACTGCCATTGAAATCAGTTTTGGCTGCCTGTCTCTCTGCTACTCGGAGAGAAGAGCCCCTCACGGACCTGGCAGGCAAACTCAGTGACATCGTTTGGAATAGATTTAGGAAGGGCTGCCAGGTAGACAGGAGATTTCAATAACTGTGCAGCCAAATTAGTAATTAGAGGAACTGGGTCCTGGGGACACACCATGAAAAACCCTATGACCTCTCGATAGTTGAAGTCATTTAGATATATGAGCTCCAAAAACAGTGCTTCACATTAGAAAGCACACGTAACTTTATGATTCACTCCATATGACCACAGTCCCCGGAGACTGACCAAGCACTGTTCATTGAAATCAGAAAATGATAACTTCCCAATAGTTCTTTTGGCCAGTTCAGCCCTTGAACAGTTCAAAAGAGTGAAGGATTGGCCCCAAATGTCCTACATCAGCAGCGAAGTATAGATAAAATACATTTTCCTGGATGGTTTCAGTTTGAATCCAAGGCTAGCGGACCAAATCTCTATAATTTCCTCTTTCAGTGGTTAGTTGCACCATGGAAGAGATGGTTCCAGAACAATAAACAAAGGTAACGCTTTGTGTAAACGGGCTGTACCTGCTCGCGAGAGTAATGCCCACCCACAGCACCATGGCAGCAGCACGCTTCCTCCTCATGGCTCGTTTTAATTGAAACCGATGGAGCTGCCGAGCTAACGGAGTTTTGCATAAATCATCGTCGGTAATACACTTTCAAGGGTAATCACAACATTAATATACCAAGCAGGAAGTGAAATAATTAAAATTTAGCACATTGCAGTATTGAAGTTTCCAAAATTAATCTAAAGCACCTTTCCTCAGTGCAAATGAGCAATCGCTTCAGTCCATAGAAAGGGAAATTCAAAGAAATACTACATTACCTAGACCAGCAGCAACAAAAAAATTTCTGCTTTTCTTCCTACATTGCAAATCATCAGCTTATATTTTCGTTCCTTTCTCTTTCCTCTCCAGTGGTGCTGGGTTGTTTTTTAAAATTTGTTTTACCTGCCTTTAAGATAAATATGTGGCATTATGCCATGTAAAATAGAAATCCTATAAATCTTTGAGTGTTGGAGAGAAAAATTGTTCCCATGTGACCGGTAGGCAGACAATTCCAGCCCAGAGAGTGACTACAGATATGTACAACAGGGAGAAACATGAGGTGATGAGCATCTCATTTCAATACATCTGCATAGGAGGTAATAAAATATCCAGGCTGGAGCCCATAGTGAGCCACAGGGGTAAGATATTCGGTGGCACTAAATGGCTCACCAGCCCTGATGAAGTATCTTTAATGCTTGGTGTCTTACAAAAGGTAATAAGCAAAAAAAGCTCCTTGGTGTAATACATAATCTCACATGCAGACAGCTTGAGAACAGCAATCTTTTGCAGAGGACCATACCCCAGTGTCCTAAGACTGAGAACACCTTGACCTAGAAGCACAAAAATAGCTATCATGGCAATTCCTTTCACCAAAACATTGAGAAGGGGTTTCCTCCAATGGGCAAGATCACTGATACCCAGAGAGCTCCCCAGATAACAGCCAACCCTCCCTTGTACTGTAAAGCAGGTCAAGTCGGCCTTTAGTGCCTCCTAACACGCCTTGGTGTTATTTCTCTCCTCTTCAATGTCACATCTTCTATAGGGAGTAAGGGATCTCGAAGTGTCTGGGTGGAAAAGGAGTTAATGAGTTCCCATTGCCCTTGTAAGAATTACTTGAACAGGAAATTTCACCTAGACTTCTTTAATGAGAGGGACCCCAAAGAAGAATTCCCAATGGTGGTATTTCAGATACTAGGGAAGGTGACTTGGTGAGAGATGGGATAGTGTCCCCAATATCTCTTACATCACATTATTCAAATCATACTTCCCATGCTGCCTATATGTAGAGCCGAATGTAAAGCCACTTCTTAGGACTTATCATTTGAAGCAGATACTGCCATTTCCTACATGTAAAAATCCTCTACTGGGTTTGGTTAACCTCAAGTGATGGGAATAAATGTAGAGTAAGGAGAGCTGTCAATTAAAGTCATGTTTTTGAGGCTCACCCGGCTGATGAGAACTTCCAGCAAACCATGTCCAGAAAAACTGACTCCTTTAGAAAATAGTAAAAGCCCCCACCAAATTATCTTATGCCTTTTCCAATGAAATTTTACTCTTGTGTGTTCTAAGTGCAACTCCTCCTGTTAACACCAGAGAGCTCGAATGTGAACAA